>NC_139827.1:13276359-13991359 GCF_963691815.1 Echiichthys vipera
TTGCACAGTCGATAAAATGTGCATGCATGAGAATAAAAAATGTATTGAATATGAGTAGTACCACATAGATAACTCTCTTTCTACGTGTAGTCGTGTATAGGCATCTTAGCAAGGTAACCCTGTGCCAAAATACGCATGGATGTTTATGTAACACTGATATTTCTTCCGCGTTTCATTTGCACTGATTCTCACATATAAATCACTCGCGATGACAAAGTTTTCTCTCTTGTTAATTCAACAGAAGGAACACCTGCAACCCTCAAAACCGAAGCCTCCAACTCGGAATTTGCTTTTAACCCCTGCGAGTGCCCAAAAGACACCTACACCCCCTCCTCGCTCGCCTACTCTGGCAGTTTCTATGTTGAGGCATCTCAGGGAGCGCCGTGCAGCACCGAAACACTTCTCAATATGATCACTGAGATCGTGGGCATATCCACACTGCCGCTTTCAGAAGTGCAACACAGCGGCAGTAGTCGGGGAACTTATCCATCGCCTGCGCCGATGGACAGCAGCACTGGCAATTTTGGGGACCCCGGCGTCAAGAGGCAACCCTACACCTGCTCCGGACCTACTCCCCCTGTATACTCTCCTGACCAGACGTGCCAGAGGTATGGTGATGATCAGGCCAGCAGCCAGGCCCAAGACCCGTCCACTTCCCAGCTGAGCTTCGGCTCCTCCCGAGCTCCAAACCAGAAGAAGGACGAACCAAAGTCAGAGGCCGCTTCTTTCCCTGTCGTGGTCAAGAATGAGTTTGAAAGCAGCTGCTACGAGTGGGGAACATTTAATAAATCTGGTTGTTTGGAGGCGAGTTTCCAAACAGAAACCTTCCCGATGTCAAGCGATTTCCCCCCTGACCAGCAAATGGATGTAAAGGAACTTTTAGACACATTTCCCCAAGTCTGTCCCAACCCAGAGATGGAGTTTAAAGTGGAGGGAGGTATAAAACAGGAGCCGTGTTTCTCCGACACCTGTTCTCAGAGCTACTCCAGCCCTCTGTACAATAATTACCTCCCACCACCTCCGATGGGCCTCTCCTCTAACCTGAAACCCTTCCCCGAACCTCCACAGCCATCTAATCAGTGCGATTCCTTATACACATCACCAGCTTTACCGAGCACTATAGACTCCATCCTGTACTCTTCCTTGTTGCCAGATTCTTTCGCCCAAAGTTACACCACCCGTGCGACGAAGCCCCCCAGGGCCAGGAAGACCCCCGCCGCCACTCACGGCCCAGCCAAAGAGAAACCCTTCACCTGCCCCATGGAGAGCTGTGATCGGCGCTTCTCTCGCTCGGATGAGCTCAACCGGCACATCCGCATCCACACGGGCCACAAACCTTTCCAGTGCCGCATCTGTTTGCGCAGTTTCAGCCGTAGCGATCACCTTACCACCCATACAAGGACTCACACCGGGGAGAAGCCGTTTTCCTGCGACGTCTGCGGTAAACGGTTCGCCCGGAGCGACGAGAGGAAACGGCACGGACGCGTACACCTGAAACAAAAGGAGAAAATGGAAATAAAGCCACAGGTGACCACCGGAACATGGACTTTCACTCTTCCCGAGGGAATTTGAAGACGAGGCAATCTACACATACACTATTAGGATCTTTCCGTCTTGGAAGATAAGCCAGCTAACTACAAGTTGATGTCTGAGTTGGTTTGACTGGCAAGCCAATGCCTGGCACTAGAGGTTTTGCAAATAATTGCAGTTTTTTGAGGAGCAGAAAGAGGGAGAGAAAGAGAGAGTGAGAGAGAGAGAGAGAGAGAGAGAGAGAGAGAGAGAGAGAATGGGGTCTGCTTCGGCCTTATTTCCTGCTACTGCTGCTGCTGACTTTATGCAAAGATGCATACGTTTTACAAGTCAGTAAACAGATCAACAGTGACTTGTTGCTGTTCATGTCAGCAGGGCCAAACCTCTCTGCTGCGGCATTGCATGACTGCTGTTCAGCACCTCTTCATCTGGACAGCTCCAACCTCCTTCGCCTCTGAGCCTGGATGCATTGCACTTAAAGATTATTAATATCTCCATTTAAGATTCTTATTTTCAGCTTTTAGCATTCTTAGAGCAATGGTTTGGACTATGTTTCTTAAAATGCATGTTTATGTCAGTGTTTTTTTTTCCTTTTAGCGGAATATCAACCACTGTCAAGGTACTCCTTCACTCCACAGTGAGGGTTATTGACATGAATGTAGGCTAACATATTTATGGCTTTGACCATAAAGCTGTCCATCTTTGATCAAATTTAGTGTTTGTTTAACTTCTTATCATTTGGCTGTCAGTGTTTTTTGTCATTGGTCTTTGTGTTGTGTTACAATTGTTTGGATTATTACAATTGTGAAAGATATATCATAAATGGGAAATAAATATATTTGTATTATTGTATTTCTTTGTATTTTTATAGCTAACTGTATATTTTACATTTATCGAGTTGAAATGTATTCTAAATCATTAATTATGTCTTGGTTTTCGAGGGCTATTGTTTAGTAACACAATATTTTAAATGTTACAATTTGATATCAGAAACATTTTCGCACTTCATCCCATTGTTGGTATGATGAGAGTTACTTCTTTGAACTGCTGATCTATATTTAAAAGGGAACAGTGTGTACACTAGTTGTGTTAAGGCTTTTCGACAAAAATGATTTCACAGTATGTACAGAAGTATGTTAAATCAAGCTAGAAATGACTAGCAAATCATATAAACATTGCTTTTGAGTAATCAGGTAGCACACATTGCTGCGAGTTTCTGTGGACTTTACCTTGGACTTTACTATGAAAGGGTTTTGACTCCTGGTATCTTTTTTGCTGGAGATAATGTGTGCTGAAATGTTCACTTTAGCAACACAAAAAAAGGCAACCAAACAGTGTTGAGAGTTTGGTGAATTTGTCACCAACAGGGTACTGCAAAAAGTAATTTAACTTGCCTTAAGTTATATTAACTGTTCAAGTAAAGATTTTGTATATAAACAGTTTCTACAACACTTTAAATTAATATTGATGTTGTTATTTTTATGAAAAGTTTATGAACAAAATAAACATTTTCTGGAAGCAGCAAGTTTCTTGTGCATGGTTTAGAATGATCAAATTTACTATTTCCCTTTTCTCACTTTGCCCAATCTGTTTCATACAGTATTGTGACCCCCCCCCCCCACCAACCATCAGAGCGCTCCGATGATTGTATCTCTTCCCAAAATATACATTCTAACGGTCCACATGTGGCCCCACTAAGCCCTAACATTAGACATCACAGCTCTGCCCCGTGACTCACAAGGCTTTTGACTCAAACACATTAAAGTGAATACCCTATTACTCAGTTCTGTGATTCTGACTCCCCTCGACTTCAAACATCACTTTTCTCATGTTCTAAATGTAGAGATGCGCACCATGGGCACTGTGGCAATCTCTACAGGAAACTTGTTAAACAGGACATTTTCTTGCCATGTCAATGAGATGATCTGATGCCCTCAGTTCATTCATTCCTTTGTTCATTCACTCATCCATTTTTGCAATAAAAGGATATTAATTTCCACTCAATTGCTGAACACGATTATGGTCTATTATCATGTTTTTTTTTCTCTCTCAAAGAATGGGGTACTGAAGTCTCCTCTTATGTCAGAACTGCCTGTGAAATGCAATTAATGGTCTCCGGGCCTTGAAACCTCTCTACTTAAATAAAAAAGTGGCACAAGCCATTTCTTCTTTTAGTGATAATGAGGGCATTTTTTTGTAAAATTTGTATGTCACTATAAAGATCAAACCCAAATGGTGCTAAATTTTTACGTAAGGTGGTAAAATTCCCAACGCTCAGAGCATAGCACAAGTAATGTTTAAGGTAAGCAAATGTGACTTATCAAGATTTTTTCTGGGGAATTATACTCTGGATTATGAATTGAAATTCAACATGCTTTGTGCTCTGGGCGCCCTTATATGATGCCAAGATGTTACAATCTGTCATTGCAAATCATGCAGGCATGTAGTAGCAGGGACTCCGCTGTGGTACGTAGGACATGCATGTACCCATGACGCAGTCGGCAGGCAGAACACTACTTTGCTTGCCCACGGCAGTGCGTAAGTGCCTGTGTTGTTTGTAGCTGACAAACATACTGTACCAGTGTGAAATGCAAGCTGCCACATGGAGGACTGTGAATAGCATGTACCCATCCTCTCCTGTCCATCACTCATCATCACTTACAATAGCACAGGGCCCAACCAGCATCAACACACACTCCCTTATCCATGTTGTTTTAGTGGCAAACTATGTCCAGTGATGGATAGTTGAGGTTTTGAATTGCAGTGATGTGCAGTCACAGTGACCATTATCTAGACACTTGAAGACTGAAGAGTTATTGAACTCTGGCCAGTGATGGAATTCCTGCATTTGTGCATTTGGAAGCTCAAATTCACATTTGCATACTGTAAATGGTCCTTGATATATCTACATCACGTGTGTACGCTTTCAGCTGCGTTGTCTTTATTGAATACTTTTGCCATGGCATAAACCTTCCTAACTCACGCTCTTACACAGACTAAAGACATCAATCAGTTCTTTTCCACTGACTGACATTTATGTTGTTTTTTTTTACTCCTGTAGATATGCGTAATTGCTGAAGCCATTAAGTAAATGTGCAGAGAGGGCACATGACCGCCACTGAGAACCATGATTTCTCAGAATGTGGACCTCTGCTGTGAATGGTAGCACATTGAGTCCATTAAATCCTTCCTAGGATATTACTAATGCAAACATGTTAACATTATGACTGTTACACTGGGGGGGGGGGGGGGGGGGGCTGTATCCAAGGTTAGTGTATGTGTGTGTGACTAACATATTCCATATGAAAACCATGAACAGATGTCATTTCTCTTCTTCATTGTCTCATCCAATTAATCGCTTAATGTAGGATTGCTTCTGGATAAGTCAATGAGTCTATTTATCTGCTGTACCAAATGAGTACTTGGCTCAGGATTAAATTTAAAAAAACATCCTTTAAAAATGACAGTGAAGGATTATATGGGCCCGAATTCTGAAGATACATGTCATTGCAGAATGATCTGTACTTAGATGTTCATTGTAGCTTCATGTTGCTCTGATTGGCACACAAAGGTTTGTTTTTTTTCTGCATAATCAATTTTTTTTTTTTTTTTTTTTGAACCATACACAATCAAATACTGACCTCTCTTTGATCTATATTTAAGTAATAACTCACAACAGGCAGTATGTTGTGATTGTATCACAACTAAAAGGTGTTGTTCTACCCAATAAGAAAATATACAAGAATGATATATAAGTATGGCAATATGAACACATTCCAAGTTAAATAGATTTTTAAATAAATAATAAAACTCACAGTAAAATAGGCCCTCCTGGGCTGGCCTCCTGCACATTCCCAGGCAGTTGCTATGGAACGTAGCCTACAATAGCAGCTAGCATTCACCAAACTCCCACAATAACACAAACAACCTGACTGATCAACGCAGAGGTAGACCAGCAACTCCCCGGTAAAATTACAGTTTTTGTCTGAGTCTGGTGGCTTTGAAGAGAGCAAAGACAACGGCTTCAGTTCCCCATTGGAAAGGGCTGTATTTTTTGCACTAGCACAGTGATGCTGAATAGTGCAAAGGAATTAGATAGCCATTGTATGTGGTGATTATTCCACGGCTATGAATCAATCAGATTGATTGGTTTGAGCAACCGCTTTATATAGAGCTGTTACCTGGAGTACATCCCCCTCCGTGTCAAGCCCATCCACATCTGTGCTAAATATCTGAAGTCTATCTTAAGAGGGACAAGTACAGCCCCAGTTGTCTCTGAAGAGCCCCACATCCCTTTTATCCATGCTTGAACTCCAAACAATTCTACCTCTACAACAATAATCCAATAATGATTTTCAGAATGTTTGAAAATGAATTTATTTGCTTATATGAAGGATCAGAGGCAGCTTTAGTGGTTAAGGATTCAGGTATCAGGTCATCTCAAGTACCTATTAATAATCACAGTCCTACTTGAGACGGTCTACATGGCCACACAGTCTCATTCGCTCGTGGATTGATCCATTGTGGGGTAATCACCACATAATTTTATGCGCACCTTTAAAATGTGCACCAGGGCACGTCATGGTCCTTGGGGTGGGTTCGGTAATCAAGGTGCATAATCGCATGGAGGTAATGGCAATCAGGCTTAGCAGATTAATTCCTTGGATCATACATCAGCCCCTCGGTCCTGTATCTGATCATGAAGAAGGGTGTAGGTGGTCTGGAGAGTGCAGGTGATTAAAAAGAAGAGAACTATTGCAGTGAGAAGGAGCTTGTTATGCAAACATTTTAAAGTGCCTAATTTTCCATTGTTCTGGCTTACAAATTCTTCATTTGTATTTCCGATCAGACGAAGCACAAGAATGAGAAAATAACTTTTGTTTTTTTTTGCTCTTTTATGAACCACATGTCAACTCCAGGGCCAAGAAGTCCAGTCTACCACTTTTGTCCGGGGCATGACATCTCTATGGTAACTACCTCAAGAGACTTGCGGTGTATGCTTCATCTGAAGTGAATGGAAAACAGTGAATATATCCTAGATAGCTGAATGACTTCAAACAGTGGCAGTTCAGTTACGCAGGAAAATTCACAGCTGCCCTTGGAGTTCCAGGTTTGAGCCTTTACAATATACTGCAGCAGCAGCAGCAGCAGCAGCAGCAGCAGCAGCAGCAGCAGCAGCAGCAGCAGCACTGTGGTGTAGCTGTGTGTATGGACAGTCAATGGAAGTAGTGATTTCAGTCCATACAAACAGCTTTCTAACCATGTATTTATTTCTTTTCAACCTGTTGGTGTAAAATCAGCGTGTTGGATGCACGTTGCTTCTGATTAGAATACTGTAAGAACAGGGTGCTTTTTGGTAGCGTATAACATAACATCAATCATAAATAATTGTGCTATTATCAGTACTTTTTAAATTAACAATAAATTAAATGACTATGTGTAATGTGAAAGGGGACACTTGTAGGGACAAACCTGCAGAGAATTATCAACTGATTCTGTAGTTTAGCTATGTGGAGGGTTTTAGCATCTTTCAGCTCATTGTTTTGGTTTTAAAACTCACCACTCAGTTCACTCTTACTGCTCTAAAAAGTCGAGTATAACATTTCATGTATATATATATATATATATATATATATACATATATATATATATATATATATATATATATATATATATATATATATATATATATATATATATATATATATATATATGTATATATATATATATATATATACATATATATATATATATATATATATGTATATATATATATATATATATATATATATATACATATATATATATATATATACATATTCTTGTATTTTACTTGTTTGAGGGATACACAAGGCAACAGCACATTCTGTGTAATACATTCTGTGTAATACATGTGTGCAATATAACCTTTGCAATTATCCTGTACAATGCATGGAAATTCCTGTGTAACTGAAAGATTTATATTTATAGTTTATTCTAGTCTATATTTACTTTCGAGCATTCAGCCACTCTTTTCCTCTGCTTTTCTAAACTCTTGATCTGCTGTAACATGTTAAATCCCCTGTTATCTGGGTCCCTTTACCTCAAGGGTTGGTGGAGACCAAAGCAAAGCTAAAGGAATTTATTGAAATATTGGGCTGTATTTATAAGGGAGTCAGCAGTTGAGTTTATTTAGGACAACCTGCTCATGTTGCTCGACAACAACACAGCAACACAGACCTGATTAGCTTTTCTCCTCTCCTTCCACGACAAAACAATGGAATGGTAAGTGTGCTTTATAACAGTAAATTCTCAGTTTTTATTTGCTTAGTAGTATTTGAGCATTATTCTTCATAATATCAGATAGCAAAGACTTCAAATAACTACCTCTACAAGGCTACTTACGTAACTGTGGCTCAAGATAGTTTGGACGGCTGTGACAGCAACTTGTAGTGACAATAGGATGAAATGTTATTCATTAACTAGATCAGCTGGTGACAGAGTACTACAGCTTCCTCTAACAGTGAATGATCAGTCAAATCAGTCATGATATATGTCAGAGGTGCTCTGCACACACCTTAACCTGTTAACAATGAATTGACCAGCAAAAAGTATTTGTTTGTGGAGGAAAATAAGCTTCGGGTGCATAGATATCATCAACTGCCATGAGAGGAACATAGCTGGAAGCATCCTGAATTGACAGTAATGACTCTGAAGGAAGTCTGTGCATGTGGGTAAAAAAAATATATATTACTTGTTGCAAATATCGAGAAACCTGCTGTCAAATTAGCATACAACCATCTCACAAAGAATCAGATTTTTTTTTTGCATAAAATCCACTCATCTATACAACATCTGCATATGCACACAACTGTTAACCCCTCTTCCCATAAAATAAACTACTGTGTGACCATGTGTCCAGTAGAGCTGTGAGTGATTACTTTAGTGCTTTGACATTTGCAACAGCAGTAATGAGGCATGTCTGTGACAGCTGTGTCACTAGCAGCAGCCTATGTCTCGGCTGTTCAGTTCAACGCTGGGAGGGAGGCATACTGTGGCCAAACACTGGCACTCTCTCTAGATAATGATGGCTCACCCATAGAGAAGAAGAGAGAATGTGTCGAAGTCTGAGGAAACTGTGCGCATGTGTGTTTTCACTGAGAGAAAGAAGCGAGGCTGATTGAGAGTGTATGTGAAGTGTATTAATATGTGTGTGTTTGTGAGTGTGTGTGTGTGTATATGCATGTCTGTCATTGCCAAGATGGAATCAGAGACTGTGTGAGGAGGCTGGGCTGGGACATAAAGACTAGTAGTATAAAAATGAGTGGGCTGAACATGCTGCTCATACAGTGCACCCTCCCTTCAAGCAGGGCGATGATTTGCATGTGCACAGCAGCCTCGAGTCGACGCCAACTACAGTATGTATTCTGCATCTAAATTAACCATCAAAATCAAGCAGCGCTCTTTGGAGCTCCATGAAATGTATGCAAAATGTAGCTACTTCAGCATTAGCGGCTTGCTTTTCTCTGCCGCCGCAGTTTTAATGCCTGCCGAATTCTGGTGGTTTGTGAACTTGAGCCATTAGTGAAGAATAACAGAGAATACAGAGCCTCATTATTTTAAAGTCAGATTCATGACAGTCTGGAATCAGACATTCTTTGTTTATATATTTTTGTTCTATTTTTTTTATATTTTATTCAGTTTAATTTGTTTCTATTCCGTTCCATTATGTTGTATTCTATTCTAATCTATCCCTTTCTGTTTCGGCTCTGTTCTGTTCTATTATGTTGTGATTTTTTTTTGTTCTCTTCTATTCTTTTCGGTTCTATTTTGTTGGGTTCCATTCTGTTCTGTTGGGTTCTATTTTATTCTGTTCTGTTATTTGCTGTTTTCTCTTCTATTCTTTTCTTTTCTATTTGTGTTCTTTTCTATTTTTTATTTTATTCTGTTCCATTATATTTTATTCTTCCCTGTCCTGTTCTATTGTAATTATTTCTTTTCTTTTCTTCGCCTCAGTTCTGTCCCATCTTGTTCTGTTCTGTTCTGTTTTATGGGTTGAATTATATTGACATGATTTTCCTGTAGCTATATACATCTTTCTAAAGCTAGTCAAGTCCATCTTGTGTTTTTATTTATTTTTTATTCATTGGCTTTATAGCTGTGGCTGTTCAGGTGTATTGTGTGATTAATATTGCTCGATAATTAATGATAATTAATTAATAATTGGTCATTTGAAATATGTAAAAGGTTGAGGTGGTGCTAATTGTATTTTGTATACTGTTTGGTAGTTTAATCTTCACCATTGCATCACATCTTATATCCCAAGTTTATGTTTTACTCGAAACTAGAAAGGATATCTGTCAGATAAATGTTGTGCAGTAAATAGTACAACATATGCCTCTGAAATGGAATATATAAGTACTGAGACTCAAGTGAAGCACAAGTACCTCAGGGTTATACGTAAAAGTAGCCTACATTACTTGAGTAAATGCACTTTCTATACTTGATTCTGTGGGTCCGTAAGCATATCCTCTAACACTGCTTCTCAGTCAACCCTTCTTGCATTTAGCTTTTTACTCCAATACTTTTAGATTTTATGTAACTGTCCTGTCGAAATAAAATTTTCCTCCACTCCGTCCAACTACAGCATTAAAACGTGTACAAGTGCACGCTTCACATTTTACCCCTAATGGAGTATTTATACATTGTTGTATGACTAGTTTGTCTTAAGTATAGGCATTTACCACCACTGTCTGCTTGTACCTGCTGCTTTACCCCCCTCTGGTTAGTAGCACAGCACAGCTATGACACAGTCCCCTCCCCTCCTTATTCCTCACTGTTCCTCCTCAGTTGTGCATAATGGTCAGCTCTGCCCCCCTCCAGTGTCTTTTAGATGGTGAGAGTGACATCTTGTCTGAGTGTATAGGAGCCATGCTGGGGTCACACAGGGGCGTATACGGTACAGTATGTTTCCCAAGCCTAAAAGCCCTGGCCATATATCAGACAGAAGCTGTCTCTGATCTTAAACCTGTAGAGTGTTGGAAACCTAAAGAGACACGTTTTGTCCCCCTCCTAGGATTCTTGGCACTTTAAATGGGGGCTTTCATATGTATGAGTCAGATCAGCAGTACACATTTAAAAATCAAAACACTTTCTGCTCACTGCAGGCCCCAAAGTCTCTTGTCTTGTGTTGTAAGCAATCACCATGTGAATTAACAATGTGATTGAGGTTGTAGTTTTTGTAATAGCTTTTGTAGTTTTGGAGAGCATGCTATGGCCTCTAAATGTAGAAACTGAGCACTATGCAAGCATATACAATACTATAAAATGTGTAAAATTCATGTATTGAGTTACATTTTAATAATTTCACAATACTCAGATTCAGACATTAGGCAGATCCTTATTGTCAAATCATTCAATTTATGGCCCGTAAATCATTTTCCTATATCCTGCAAAGAATAAATGTATAGATTATAGGTCCCATATTGTAAAAAGTGAGATTTTCATATATATATATATATATATAATTTTGTCAGAAAGCAGGTTGAGGGGCTATATAAATACAGTGAAAGTGTCAAACGCTCAATCCACAGAGACTGCACAAAGCCTGTATTCAGTAATTGTGTCTTAAAATGAGCCGTCATACTTCTGTATGTTTGGGGCTGTTACAGTGCCGTAACATTCATTCCCGGCTGCAATGACGTGCAGAGACATGCAGATGTTGAATACCCATAAACACTAACCAATCAGAACAGACTGGGATTTTTCTGGAGGGGGACTTAAAGAGACCGGCGCTAAAACCGAGCATTTCAGATGGACGGTGAATACAGGTATATTCAGATGTACAGTATGAGAAACATAATGTGTTTTTTGAACATTAAAGCATGTAAACATGTTCTATATGAACCTGAAAATGAGCACAATATATTGCCTTTAATGCTAAATTCAGCTTTGAGTGATTAGCAGCACAAATGCTTAGTGAGGAAACAGAAGAGAGAAAAAAACGAGTCTGCTCTGTTGTTGTTAGTCATCAGTGACCCTGTCACTCAATGCTATGGCGGCATAGGGTCTGCTTCCTGTTAACAAGATATGTTTACAGCATCAGCATTGGGCTCCTACCGTCTGTGTATTTGTGCATTTATACTCCTTGTCACTCCTCAGGATTGATGCGTCCACATGTCCGCTAACTATTAACTAATCAGGAACTGCCATCTTTGGGGAGACAGATAGTGACAGGGCCCCCAGTCTTCCTCAGTACTCAGTGGCTGAGGCAGGCCTTCCATTGTTATGGAGCCAAAATGGTGCCCAGTGGCAGGATACTGTGTCTAACCATTAACTAGATTTTTGACACTCTGATTTACTACTGAGGTGACGGATCACACTGTCCCCCAGAACTAAGGCTGGAGAAATATTAACCCCATCTCAGCTGGGGCTCTTCCTCTATCGTCCTGCAGATAAATGAAGAGATGCTGATCCTTCCATCACCATCAGCTTCTCCCTCCTCCTACTCATCCGCTCTATGTGTTTGTGTCTCTTCTGGCACCACTGACAGTGGCGTCTTGTGAAGGAGGAGGAGATTGATATGATGAGAGGTAGATGTGCTGCTTCCTGCCTCTGGACGAGAAAAAAAAAAGATAATTTATGGACTCATCACTTTGCTGGTCGTGAAAACAAAGAATAACCCTCAAATAAATTATCATTATGAACGAATACAGAAGTATGATTGAAGTTGAACAATCACTTAAACAGTCACAGCGCTGGAACAATCAAGGACCGTAATTTATGTAGCAGATTCTCTTCATTTGAGATCTCCTACAGCCCCTACAGTCATTTATAAATTGACCATGCTTCTGTTCATGTGGCCCATTCACTCTACCCTTGAATGTTGTAGGTCTCCCTGTGTTTAACATCCCTGAAATATTTCCTCCCTCCTGCCATGAGAAGTTAAAAGGGTGACAGATTTAGCTGTTGCCTCGTTCATTAAATCCTGTACCCCTTCATAAAATCAGCAGACCTCCATGGAGTCTCGGTCCTGTACAGTAATGGCCGCTCATGGTCCAAATGGACTGAAGAGCTTTCATGCATCCTGAACAGTCTACTCCTCTCATTACGGCCTATAGCGGTCTCACATCAAACAGCCTCATTATTTTCATCTAGGAAGGAAGTGCAAATGTACGATGAGTTGTAGCTACAAAGTGACTACTGATTTCAAATATGCTGCAGAGGTTAAAATGTTACTCCACACCGATGCCATGGGGCTTTTATCCAATGGTTCTACTCATATGTATATAAAATCTGGTGGAATTTATTTAATATTTAAGCAACAAAACGGCAGAAATCAGCGTTTTGCATGCTAAGCAATCATCATAAAAAATCTGAAATACTGTGATTATGATAAAACAACATTAACATTCAACATCAGCACCTCTGAATATCCTCTATGGTAAATGGCTTTTCACAATCTGATCATCAAAGCGCAACAAAAATGTTTTGATACCACAGAGACCATCATATCAGCTCTCAGCTGAATTGTGCCTATTAATAGTTTTAAAGCATTTTACATCATTTACATGAAAAGCCTCTATTACCAGGCTAATTTAATATTAGCTGACAACGATTTGACAAGACAAGATCAAAGGTTAAGCTAACACACAATGGCCGTTAACTCTATTAACATGGAAATAAATGCAACAACTCAACAGCCTGTTGTCATACCTACAGTGAACAGCCTAAATAAGTTGCAGTGAAAAATCACAAGGGCCGTACTTGATAAGACATACTCGTGTTACTATGGCAACATCCATGGCTCAAGCAAAGAATACAGAGATCTGGATAATCGGTGTCATTGTGATACATGAGGTTTTGCTATAAGGCCTGTGGATTACTATATTGGGACATTAATGCGTTTGCAGTCAGCAAGATCAGTTTCCATTCAGGAATCAGTTTAACAATGACTATACAGAGCTGCTTGCAACACAAAAGCCTCTGTCCATCATTACATCTCCATTTTTTAAGATTAATATACTCCATACACTCCTTCCAGAACAGATATGAGCTGCACATTGCATTACACTAATTAAAATTACAATATTTTGGCAGTTTAAACAAAAATCATGAATCATGCAATAATTATTTTATATGCATTCTGTTACACACGTAACATTTGTTGGATATCCTGCAGAAAATATATAAGTCGGTCGAATGTAAGATGTATAAAATGACGAGTAATGCATTTATTTTTTATATGCAAGTACTTACTAAGTACTAAATAGAGCGTATCAGAGGAGTATCAGTATGCATTTTTTAAATCCACTTAAGGGAGGACCACTGTGCAAAAAAAATCAAACAATTTAAGCAGTTTGATTCTTTGGTTGCATTGTAATTTGGAAATAAAAACAGTAAACCAATAAAAAAACATTTATTTCTTGTTTTGATATTATAGTGAATATGAAACCTTGCACCATCTGCAACAATTTAATGGCCATTGAATCAAACCACATTATCAAAATATTTTTGAATATACATTTATATCAGTGGAGAAATGAGATAATAATCCCATAGGTGCTTAGTTATAACCTCTCTGCAGAATAGTGAAACATTTGTTAAGCACCAACTGTGAGTAATAGCGGCGCTGTTTGTGTCTGCACACACTCATTTTCATAGCTGGACTGCTTGATGATAAAAAAAGCACCCTCACAGTTGAGTTGTATTGTTGTGCAGTGAATAGAATATATAATAATGATTCGCCTGTAGTTTCAGTACATTTTAGACCTTTAATGAGTATAATTGACACTTGAGGTGATATATTGATATTGGCTGAGCTCACACACAGGCTTCTCTGTATGCTATTCTATTGTGTTGCTCAGAGTGTTAACAGACAGCAAGAGCCCATTTGACTTATCCATTTTGACTCTGACTTACTACTGATGTAGCAAGAATTCCTCATCCTTTGAGAAAGCAAGGCTGGCTGCCATTTAGCACTATGTGAGGTCTTTTATCAGTGAGTGTATAGCTTTGTGAATAGCCTCTTTAATGCTTACAGAAGGCAGTCAGATCTAATATTCACATTACATTGTGCCGCTTATCATTTCTAAACTGTATGTACGTCTGATTTCAGAAATAAGAAAATAAAAGGCTAACAAAAGGATACAATTTCAGACATGTCTAATATGAGTAAGGATTAAAAAGTACTTTTATACTCTCAATAATGTTATAATGATCATCAGTTAATCCTTGTATAATACTGGTGCCCCCTGGTGTTCAAAGCTTTAACTGCTTTCTCTCCTTTTTTTGTTGTCGACTGACTGTATTATTGTTGCTATATCATACAGATATGTCTTATTGGTGTGTTTAATGGTGGGCTGAAAAGTCTAGTATGACCTATTGAATTGCATTGATCTTAAGGTCAGAGAGAGTCGTTTTTTAAATCTATAATAGTTACCTTTTTATGTCCCCTAAACCTTAAATTTAAGGTGTTCTTTTAGGATAAATGAAACGTGATCACCACAGTTGCTTGTACATGTACATGTCCCCTCCACCGTTTTCACATTTGATCTTGACATCCCTTAAAAGCCAAGTGTTACATACATAATGTTGAGCATCCTACATAATGATGATAATACTTTCCCTGTATCCTTTCAGTCTTCTTCTCCTTTTTGCCATTTAAAAAATGAAAAATATCCTTGCAGCCAAAATAAAATAAACTTTGGGCACAACGTTTTCATTGTACAAAAATGTCAGACATGTGTTGTGGTTGCTAAGCAAACAGTGACTAATAATATCTACATGGAAGAGGTTTGCATTAGAGCAGCAAGCCAAAGCACAGCATGTCTCAGTCTCTACCAATCTAAAAACAATGAAGGTTCACCACACTGTAATTATCAGACAATGAGTTTGTCAGTCACTTCTCATAAATATGAATAAGGCGGGATGGATAAAGGTGTTTGGTCTAAATTTGCCACGTTTTTTGACGTGAGAACGAGAAAACGGCCTAGCATCATATTCATCCTATCAAAGTCCCCTGAGGGAGAGAGTTTTTAAGCTTTTGTGTGTCAGTCTTTCCCTGTCATGACTGGATGAGAGCCGCATGTAGCAGGCGTAGAGGGGTAGAGATTGATGTAACAGGTTTCTGGGATTTCACTTCCTTTTTTTTGTAATTATGAAAGGGGTTATATTTCTTTTGAAAACAGCCTGAAGGTGCCATCTGTTATTCTCAAGGATATAGTAGACAGTATATAAAACAGAAAGATACACCTGTGATTGTTTCATCGTCTGGTTGCTGAAATATTAATGGCATATATGAAAAGCACCACTTATACTCCTGCTTATTCGTCACTTAGCATCTATGTAGAGTACTCTTAATGTCACCAAAGCAGGCTTCATCATAACCAGTGTGCTACATTTACATTTCAAATGTACAATATTAAAGGGTTTTTTTTGTCATCAGAAAACATAATCATCAAGTAATCTTTATTTAGTAATGGAAATAGCCTGTACCTCATTAGATTCTGTGTCTTGCTACTTGATGTTTAATGGATACATTGTGATTTTAGAATGGCTTAAATTCAGTGTTAGGCCAGATGTAAGAGTAGATCCACCCTGGCTCCTCCAAAATGAAAAATAAAAAGCATAGCTGAATTGGTTTATGCTTTTATAACATATTGGTTTGATAACAGCATTACAGGTATGTTAAAAAGTGCTGTTTAACAAACCTTGCATCCTAAATCATTGTTAATGAAATGAAATTAAAATTATCATTATATTGATGGCTCTTAGCAGGAAACCGGTGGATTGCTTACTCCAGGTAGGGAATGAGTCCTTACCCCAAGTGAAGGAGTTCAAGTACCTCGGGATCATGTTCACGAGAGAGGGGACGATGGAGCGTGAGTTTGGCCGGAGAATCGGAGCAGCGGGGGCGGTGTTGCAGTCGCTCTACCGCACCGTTGTGACGAAAAGAGAGCTGAGCCGGAAGGCAAAGCTCTCGATCTACCGGTCAATCTTCGTTCCTACCCTCACCTATGGTCATAAAAGCTGGGTCATGACCGAAAGAACGAGGTCGCGGGTACAAGCGGCCGAAATGGGTTTTCTCAGGAGGGTGGCTGGAGTCTCCCTTAGAGATAGGGTGAGAAGTTCAGCCATCCGTGAGGAACTCGGAGTATAGCCGCTGCTCCTTAGCGTTGAAAGGAGCCAGTTGAGGTGGTTCAGGATCATCTGGTAAGGATGCACCCTGGGCGCCTCCCTAGGGAGGTGTTCCAGGCACGTCCAGCTGGGAGGAGGCCTCGGGGAAGACCCAGGACTAGGTGGAGAGATTATATCTCCACTCTGGCCTGGGAACGCCTCGGGATCCCCCAGTTAGAGCTGGTTAATGTGGCCCGGGAAAGGGAAGTTTGGGGTCCTCTGCTAAAGCTGCTGCCCCCGCGACCCGACCCCGGATAAGCGGATGAAGATGAGATGAGATCAGATGAGATGTTAGCTAAATAAAGTTCACTAACGGGATAGGTCTAATATTTAGAGGTGGGGTTTATGAGTTACTTATCCAGTCAGTGGATAAGCTAAAGTAGATGGCATTGGGCACTCCCCCAGTTTGGAGAAGCAGAGAGGAGAACTGTGGTGGAAGCTAAAAAATGCAGGGAACTACTGTGGATAGATGCAGCAGCCAAATGTATTTTAGCCACCTATAAACAATCATTATCACTTTAAGTGTACATTATATATGAAATGTTTTTATCGCTTTACCTTGCCATCAGACAGTCATCAATAGACATCCCAGTTTAAGTTTATGCAGGGGGAACTGAAGCCGTTTTCTATGCTCTCCTCAAAGCCACCAGACTCCACTGAAACAGTGAATTTACCTCACAGAAAACAGGAGTTTCTGGGCTACCGCTGCCTCGATCGGTTAGTTTGTTTGTGTTATTGTGTGACTTTGGAGTTTTAAAGGGATAGGAGCTGACATAACTAACTAGCTAACTCACCAAATTAGATACTGCTAAACCAACATCTCTGAGAGGTAAAATTACTGTTTTTATCAATGGAGTATGGTGCCTCTGATGAGCGCATAAAACGGCTTCAGTTCCCCCCATGTAAACTTAAACTGGACCCCCTGATGCCAAGGTACAGTGGTGAAAATATTATAAATAGCGCATACACATTCCTCATTCATTTAGGTGGCTAAAATATGTCCTGCCTAGGTATTACACTGATAAGCACCTCATACAACCCCACTTCAAAAGACCTTTAAGGTATTCAGTACTGCCCCCCCAACCATACATTAGTAAAGAAGATTATAAATTCTGACAATTTGAATTGTCATAAAGACTGACAATTGCCTTGGTTATTCAAATACAGAAATAAATAATATTTTTTTTGCATTTAATATTTATATACTGTATATTACTGAGGATTTTCAAAATGCCAAAGTTTTAATTCTACAGCAACAACACATCATCAGTTTTGTGTAAGTGTGGTTTTCTTGTGCGTACAGTCCACATTGACATTTAAAAGAGCAAAAACATTCCCTGTCTATAGCATCAGCATGCTAACTGCCCACAGAACTGTACTGAAGTAATTAATTTACCATTGTAAGAACAGCTCTAAAATGACTACTCATTGGCCATAAAGAACACACTGTATCTTTGATCTCCTACGAGTTTTACGGAGAAAATAAGTGAGAGTGAAAATGTTGACATTTGGCATGAACAATTTGTCAGGTGCAGGAGTGTGATGAATTATGGACCATTTGACACCTTAATGTTCTGTGAAGACAAAAAAGGGTTAGACTTTAAAATTGCAATTTCAAAATTAAGCCAGGGTTTATACATTTTAGACATCACTTGGAAAAAGAAAAATTAAAAGTCAAATTTCATCAGTTCATTTGGACTCCCGTAGGGCGCCACAACCAAACGGGTTGTTGTCTGCAGGTGACAACGTGTACTTAATTGAGTTTCTATCACTTTTTGTTGAAAACTGTTATTCTGTTGTGTTGCAGCGGTAATTACCAGGTTTTTTACTCGTTCCAATTGATGACATGACTGATGATAGCTTCGAGTTTGTTCTGTATCATGAGTTTTGTGTCTCTTACAGCAAAATTGACGTCAGTTTACATACTGAATCTAAAAAAAGTGCTTTCTTACAAACAGTATTGAGTTTAAAAGCCAGTACTTAATCCTGCATAAATCTGATTTATTTATCTGATGAGGGAGTGTTGTACAGTAAAGTTGACGGCATATACTTCATGTCATACCATTTCTACTCATCACATGCATCACGAACATTATGGAGACAGAATTTATATATTTTGTGAGAGAAATGGAAATTGAAGTTCTTTTGATATTTTTTCCCCCACTCAACGTTAGTTAAAAGTCTAAGCTCCGTGTCTTTCTCTATCACTCAATTTACACAATATATTTACAACCTTTTATTAGTCTGCGATCACTGGAGCCCAGCACAGAGAGAAGTGTTCACACATTCAAGCCTCTCTGTCTTTGTCACTGTTCTCTGAGAGCTTCTGTAAAGCCTGCTAGTTCTCTGCCACCAAACCAAGACTAAAATTAAAAGGTGACAGAGCTTTTGCACTTACTGCTCCACAACAGTGGGAGCAGTCAACTTTAGATATCACATGTGCTCCTTCCATCTCTGTTTTTACATCTAGGCTAAAAACACATTTTTATTCACTGCATGGTCTTTTCAGCCCACTGATCCCTCAATCTGTTATCATGTCCAGAGTTCTGTGTTTGTACATTGCTTTTTATTATTTTCTTCCCTTATGTTCTTGTTGAGTTTTGTATTTACCTTTTTAAAATGAACTATTGCAGTATTTTCAAATGGCAGTCTGTATGTTGCACTTCTTGTTTGTGACCAGTAAGTGGTGCTTGGGCTCCTAAATGGGATTTCTTGGACTCCTTCAGCTTTCTGGTTTACAATAAACCTTAAACTGTACATTCACTCTGAGGTCTTCAGCTTCATCTTGTTAAAGCTGAACATTTTACTGCACCATAAAGACGAATATTTAGCATCTTCCAATGCATAAAAATGCAGGCATTAATACACCAACAGACGTAATGACCTCCTTTAGATCATTTTAGTAAGCTACTGTCATAAAGTGTTTTCACATTCCTTGATTTGCTCCTCAGATAAGATATGCCCATCCAAATACTGTATTATGTCACCCGAGTGGACCAGTTAACATCACGTGTGATGATATGTTTAATAACAAAAGAGACTTGGATTATATAAGATTTATAATTCACAACCTTAAAAAAAACATTTCACTGTTGTAGCATGTTGTTTAAAACATTTTTTGATTGGTTTACACCAGTTTAAATCATTGCAATGACAACTTTGCTCTCCTGCAGGCACACGACAAACCTGAAGGTTTTGTCCACTGGAGGTTTGCTTGCCTTACATGTTAAATCCTAAATGTAGCATAATTTCAGTGACATTTAGGCCTGTAGGAGAAGCATCTAGTCAAACTCATGGAATAAATACTAGTTGTTGTAAATATACAGCTATGTTTAATCACTTGTACAGTAAACATAACCTGGCTGTGACACATGGGAACAAAACATCAGCTGAAGAATGAAGCACTGGGAACTGATTTGTAGTTTATTTTCTTCTCTTTACTGTCACCACATAACAGTTATTACTCCCACACTAACACCCTGCATATAAATGTCCAGAGTGTTCTCAAACTTTGTGATGTCAAGGACCCACAAAGACATAGAGAGCATGCAGCCGATACCATATCTGACCCGGGTTTTGTAGTTCTTTTATGAGCACAAGTTGTTAAAGAGTTGGAAAAGTGACTATAAAATAGATCTACAATCTAAAGCAGGTGAACTGAGAACAGACCATGATCCAACAAATCAACCAACCCTTTAACATTTTACGTTGACATGATCCATGATCACACAACTCAGCTGGTAAAGTCTACTCCAATGTGCTGGAAATGAGGGATCGTCCTATAGTTGAACCTCAGATTGGAGAGGAACAATGCGAATTCCGTCCTGGATGTGGAACAACGGACCAGCTCTTCACCCTCGTAAGGATCCTGGAGGGGGCCTGGGAGTATGCCCATCTGCGGGAGTATGGGGTGAGGGGGTCACTTTTGTGGGCCATCCAATCTCTGTACACCCAAAGCGAGAGCTGTGTCCGGATCCTCGGCAGTAAGTCGGATTCGTTCCCAGTGGGGGTAGGCCTCCGCCAGGGGTGTGCTTTGTTACCAATCCTGTTCGTTATTTTCATGGACAGGATATCGAGGCGTAGTCGTGGTGGGGAGGGGAGGGGTTGCAGTGTGGTGGGCTGAGGATCTCGTCTCTGCTTTCTGCAGATGATGTGGTCCTGATGGCATCGTCGGTCAGTGACCTTCAGCACTCACTGGATCGGTTCGCAGCAGAGTGTGAAACGGCTGGGATGAGGATCAGCACCTCTAAATCTGAGGCCATGGCTCTCAGCAGGAAATCGGTGGATTGCTTACTCCAGGTAGGGAATGAGTCCTTACCCCAAGTGAAGGAGTTCAGTCCAAAACCCCCAAATATTCCCTTTACATTGATATAAACAATGGCCTTATTAACCTGTTTTCAGAGCCAGGGCAAAGATTTGCTCTTGTCTGCTCCTGTTGCCTCCAAGTTGATCCATAAACCAACTAATACTCCTGACCACAGCATTTATAACTTTATAATATCCAGGAAAATACACCATGTGTTATAAACTAAATATAATTGAAGTAATGCACGTCACAGAACTAGATTCAGGCCCTTCTTAATTACCCAGAAGCAAGTGTCAGTGTGAACACTGGGGACATTGGTAATCCAGGTTTGTGTTAAACCGAGAAAAGCGGCAAATCCTCCATCCTTGTAGAAGCTGCAACCAGTGAAAGTTTAACATGAATGCTTAATATGACTTTTGTTAATCAATTATCAAAATAGCTGTTAATGAAATTCGGTCAACTGCCTAATTGTTTTCACCTTTACTGACAACAAAAACATAAGCTTCACTGAGGTGCTATTGATTACAGGACAATTACATTATATTTATACAAGTGCTAATGTGACAGCAAGACTGTGTGACTTTTAAAAGACTAAATAACACATTCCTCCTCTCACAAACCTAAAGTGGAATTCATAAGCTATAAAACAGCCTTGATCACTTTACTATGCACAGAGTTTTACTGCTACATCCTCACTGTTGTGGCTAATGTTTGGTAAAGTAAGAAGAGACATTACTGGTTCAATTTGCTGACTTGAAGATGCTTCTTGTGTACTAGTACTAAGTTTCTTTTTGAGGACCACCAAGAACAAAACAGTGCGGGGGTCCAGAGATTGCATGACTCCTTGTGTCCTCCTTTGTATCAGAATCATATTGTTTGGATGATTGACAGAATGCCAAACAGGAAAGGCTATGACACATGGATGATGGTGATGTTTCACAACCATTCCACCATCCACCCCCTTTACTGGATCTAGATTGATTTACAAAGCAAAGCAGCAGAAGCTGGCAGGACCAAATAGTTTTAACAGCTTGCAATACTGAGCTGAATGAATGGGATATTATTCTGTCTGTCTGTGTGACTGTCTGTTATCTATCTCCACACCCACATCCTCTCAGGTACACTATCCTCTCCTTTATAAGAAAATGGGAGGGGTATTTTTTTTCAACGATTCATGTTTTTGCATCTGTTCACGCATTATCTCTCTCTCCTCTCTCCTCCCTCCTCTCCCTGCCTCTCCTCTTCCTGCTCGTCCTCTGCAGGCCCGCTGCTCTCTGCTGCAGAGAGGGGCTGCGTGACGTCAGTGAGAGCTGGAGCGGCTCCTCGGTTGAAGCCGGGGAAAAAAATGGGGAGAAGATTGCGAGGTGAGTGAGACGCACATTTCTTTTTAATTTTGAACCCCTTCTCTTCCGACCACAATTGTGTCGGCGTTCATGCGTGTGTGTGTGTATAGGTAAGTCTATGTGTAGGCTTTGTTTTCAATTATCGCTTCATTGACGCCGCTGGTCCTGTGCAACACATTTATGCAGCAAAGTCCAGTCCAGCGCCGAGTCAGTGCTGCCGCGGACGCATGAGGGAATTATCGGGGTGCGTGCCCAGGCTGTCGCCCTTTCCTCCGAGAGGGCACAGCTGCCACCGTCAGCATCGGCGTGCGTTAACCTGACTCCAGGCCTGTTGTGTGCATTTGACGGTGGCGTTCATTGCTACATGATTTGGTGATGCTGCTCGTCCACGCCCACATGATTTGCTGCTTGTGATTGATCCATGTGCAGTGCAGATACGGGGATCAATGTGTTTGTTTGTTTTTGTTTGGGTTTTTTTTATGAGCGATTTCTGTCAAGTCGTTAAGCGGTTGTCAATCGATATCGCCTGAACCGATAGGATACTTTGACCGGCCTGTTTGGCCTGGATGTGTGGGGAATGTAGCTGTACCTGCTATTGCTGTATTTAAAAATATTCAAATGAGCTCTTAGCCTACAAGTCAAATGCTTATATTACACACACACACACACAGATCTAACCTGCTTGTTTAAGTGTATTAATGCTGCATTATTCCCATACAGTTTAGCACGTTGCATGTATTATCTTCCTGCAGTCATGTTCAATCTTTTCATGCACATCCTATGTTTTTTTAATATTCCTCTGAGCACACTTCAAGAGGAAAGAGTCCGGTGAAATCATGACTCTGGAATATTAACACTCCAGTAATAATATTCCCATGGGCTGCCTCAAACTGTCCTGAGCAGCACGCTGCTGAACTGACAAACAAGAGTTGGGAAACATGTCATGTGACTACAGCACAAGAGAAATCTGTCTCAGAGTCAGCGGGCTGTGGCCTATATGCTGCTGTGTTTGTAAGAAATCAGGTGTGACAAAAGTTGGAGCAGTCATGATGAAAAGGGGAGGAATAATGAAAAGAGTAAAAGCAGAAAATATAATTTTTTTTGATGGGATATCTTTTGTAGATTGAGATCAGATTAAAATTGTTTTAAATTAAGCTGTGTTCTGTATCTGCACTGCAGCAGTATACAACATGCACACACATGCTACGTGCCTGCGTGCAGACCCCATAGCTTCTTCATCCACTCGTCCTATTTTGTGAGAGCATACCTGCAGTATTCAGCCGTCATGTAAATATCACTGCAGAGAAAAGGTTTTCCAATAATCATACGTGAGGCAGGTGGGTGCAGAATATTTTACCTTCTGTTGTGCAGTTCTTAGCATTGACTGTTCCCACCGGTGGTGTGTGTGGTTATGTTATTTTGTGTATGTGTGTTTTCAGTCAGCATGCATGTGTGCGCGGCTCTTAGAACTGTGACAGTGAATTCCATAGTTATTACCCACGATCCCACAGCAGGTAGAAAACCTCCATTGGTAGAAAACTCATGAATTGTGTTTACAATATTGTATTCATGCCGTTTTGGGGCAGTAAAGAAAGTTTTGTTTACATTTCTATTTATTCACCACACATTATGCTCATATTATCTATCTTTCTATCTATCTATCTATCTATCTATCTATCTATCTATCTATCTATCTATCTATCTATCTATCTATCTATCTATCTATCTATCCATCTATCTATCTATCTATCTATCGACTGACTGACAGTTCCCTGGATGTGAGGTTCATAAATCCGACCGGGGTGCAGGGACCTGTCAAGATGTTGTTAGTCAGTTCACACGTACAAGCGAGCAACAGTTCCACATGTATTTCAGCGCAGATCCTGATAGATACTTACCATAATATTTAAAGGATAATTCTCCACACACATCCCATGAAAACACCAAAACAAACAATGCCTTAGTTTGTAACTCAAAATTTTTGTAACTTCCTTACCCTCTCCGAGCTCATACACTAAAGATGTACATTTTTAAAAACAATGCTTCACAAATTCTGACACCGATTTGATAATCGGGTCTGATACTGACTCAAATAGCTGGATTAGGTATTGGTGACCATGGCAGATCTGTTCAATTCAGTAATTTGCAATTTCTTAATGTCTAAGTCAAGTCTGATGTTGCCTTTCTTATTAAAGAAAGACCCCGGTCACTTCCACAGAGTGAGGCATACAGCATATTAAATAAACGCTGGTATGAGATTGGTGTTTAGTATCAGTTGATACCCAGAGCCCAGGTTTCAGTATGGGGACTGAAACAGTCGGACAGGTGCATAGTTTCATTTAATAAAAAGGCTCAGTCATTTCCTAATAAAGCTGGTCTGTTGCACAGAGGAAAACAGTAAATCAGACTTTAGATACACTTTTTAGTAGCATCATGGACAAAAGAAAATATTAAAAAATAATTCTTCACCGTTTCTGACCAAAAGTCTGAAATGCAAAAATATTAAGGCATAAAAACTGAGAAAAGCATGAAATACACACATTAGAGAGCAATTTTTTTTTAATAAAAAGTCTTAATGTCAAACGATGAATTGTTTCAGCTCTAAAGAAAATAGATCACCACTTCTACACTTGAAAATAAAAGCACACTCTCCTCTGATCTAAATCTGGGCTCGTTTTCAGTTTTTTTTGCCTAATTCTAAGCTTGTTATTGAGTTTCATGCTGTAAGTTTCCATTCTCTTGTGATCAGACAGTTTTTCCCTTTAGCTATTCATTAATTTGGGACTCACTACGTCTCACTATTCACTTCCATAACAAAACTGTGTTTGTGCTCATGCACAGCTGGCTCAGGCATCTCTGGACCGCCCTGTTATTGTTGCAGCTCCCAGTAAAATGGTGTTTATCCAACCATCACTTAGAGATCAGGGATGAGGCTCATGATTCTGGCCTTGGGGTCATATTAACCCTCTGACAACTTTTCATTGCAAAAGACTGAATGTCAAAAATTCTGACACTAATGTGTAAATTACGCTCATGCAATATTTACTGACAATTCTATATTATTTTAAAGGTTTTCAAACCTTTGAATAAAAGCATAATGCTTATGATTGAAAGGTTATCAAATTGTATAAAAGGCTTTCTCCTTTGAAGTGTCCCATCCTTGTTAGACAGGGCACCATATGTAAGTCCAGCTGGAATATTTTAATCTGCACTGATTCTCTAATATTGGTTCTCTTACTTCTCTACCAGCAACTTGAATATCATGCCAACACAGGCTTGGGATTAATGAGTATAAAAGGACCTAAGAGACAGTTGAAATGTGGCCACAAATCACAGAGGCCATTTTCTGCATCATTTCCCACACACCTCCTCTACAGAAGCGTCATTCCCCAGTCTTGTTTAGGCTAGCACAAGGGGCTTAATGTACGCACATAAGAAGCTTGCTTGTGTTCTTTAAAGAGGATAGGAGATACTGAGTATCTTATCCAGCTCTGACTGGATAAGATATGGTAGCACTCCTTGCTGGTGCTGACAAATGTATTAAGCATAAATGAGTGGGCTACCTGCATAGCCAGTAGTGGATTAGAATAATGCCTCTAAATTCTAGGCAAACACTCGGTTTGACTTATCAATGCATTCTCTTGCTGGTTGAGGAAACTGTAAGATCAGTTTTTTTATTCCGTCAATAACAACTCCTCTCCATGTCTGCAGAAATAAGCAAACTGAATATAAACAGAACAGAGTGTTCATGCATGCTGACAATCTTTGTGATCAACATTCTCCTAGCATGCATTGTTGATGTATGTATACTGGAGGATTATTGTTTCTGTGAACAGCCGTTTGGATCAATAGAGGAAGGAGTCTGTCCGTCAGCTCACATTTGTGAAAGTCAGTCCATCTCGTTCACTCTCCACACACCGTCCTGACCTGAGTTCCCATTAAAGCGCTCATTCGGTGTCACCACTCTGAGAGGAGAGCTGTGCGGCTTTAGCTTTGGTTTCAGTACAGGGTACACAGGACCTTCCTTTATTAATGGAAAAGAATAATGCTGTCCCACAATCCCGTGAGGCTGCAACATTTAATGTGACCCACCATTCAGCTGTTCAAGAAAACAAAGCATAACTGTAACAATTATTTGTTAATGGACAGGAGGAGTAGAACCTTTCTTAATGTGACAACCATTCAGTTTCACTTTTGGTATTGGTAGCCTGTAGTAGTTGTAATGTAGCTGCTCTTTTAATTAGTCAGTCTTCAGAACATTGTAGTTTCACCACGGCAAACCCACGTCATTAACACCCGCCGTCACATATTTACGTAGCCGAGTGCAATCTGATTCGCTTAGCTCCATGGTTCGCATCTTCCCTTGACCTAATGTTGTTTCCATCGAAGTCTAAGAAAAGTGTTTAGGAAAAGTGGGTGTAGGCTTAATGTTGCTATGCTAGCAAGTTGCAGCTGGTTTCAACTCGTTCATCCATATTGTGTCTGCTTAGGTTAGAGAGGATCAAAGGCGTCCAATAATCACAGGGTCCTAAAGAGCTAAAATGGAGGGAAAGGAGGAGTGTTTGAGTAATTTTATGCAACTAAAACAACATGATGTAGGAGACATTTCTTGTCAATTTATTGTTTTGTCATTACAGTAGAAAATAGGACAAGGATGAGGAGGAGTTTGCTTGAACTCCAACCAAAAGCCAGACAAAGCTTCCATAAAGGAGTGTGTCAGTCTCGAAGGTTAGGTTCTTAACAGAGCCCCAAATATACTCCCAAGGTGACATGTGCATGGACAGCTGAGGTCACGACAGACACAGTTATATTTATACTGTTTTTGGAGCTGCCTGGAGGACATCTTCCACATCTAGCACAGTAACATTTGATTTTCTATTTTCAAGATGAAATGTAGAGATGCTGGTAGTGACAGATCTCTTTGTAGGTGTAGATGTCCGCACAGCGCCTACACGCGCACCCTCTGATGACATAATATACGTAATGCGGACCAGTGCATACTCACAAAAAAATATATTCCCAGCTTTAGTCAGGTCAAAGCTTTGTAAATGGTCACAAAGCTGAATCTACTGGTTTATTCTGATTCTTAGATGGTTAAATGGTAGATATGAGTTTATTCTCGATTATATGTAGATGTCTGTAAATCTGCCTGATTTCAAGTTTTTCTTTTCTTAAAATATTAAAAAGGAGATGTTGCAAAAGAAGTGGAGTGTCATGGTAAAACCGTCAGATTAGATGAAATGTTTTGGTCTGGTCCCCGTCAAACAGAAAACCAATATGTGCTGAGTCCTTTTCAACATACTTAGCTTTGCCCTTTGCTGTCAGGTGAGGGACCCCAGGCTATGAGATTGTCCATTCATGGCAGTCCCATGGCTTTTCCAAGGACTAACGCACTTTGACATGCTCATGTAGGAGTGTAGAAGGCATTAGGGGGTTTCACTAAACCTCTCATTCATCTTCTTAAGAGGTCTATATTGTATACAGCCTGTCTGGGGAACATGTCAAAGCTCTGAAGGGTTCTCGTCCATGTCTGCTACTGTCACAAGGCTTGCAGTCTTTAGTGCACATTTAACATTCATGTTATCATAGTGTATGCTATGCTGAGGGTTCGACTATGTGAATTATTCAGCTTTATAGATATTTAGTTTTCTCATGGCATTGATTGTAAAAATAAGAATGTGGGAGTGGGAGGAAATGAAATGATGCTCGTGTCACACCTCTCATACTGTCTCGACACCTGCAGTATTTTTGTAGCTTACTGCTAAATGCTAGTTCAAGTTCAGCGCCACAGCATCTCTGGGTGAAGCGTTGCAGTGCAGAGGCATGACTTCTATACTCTGCTCCCTACACCCCCGAGCAAAACAAATCTTTATCAGAGAGCACGGGCACACAGACATAAATCTCACCTGACTGTGAGATGGAGCTGCAGAGACTCCGAAGTTGAGTGACACTTGATTTTAACTGGCAGCTTTTATTATTTATGAATCAATTTAGACCAAGTTGATCAGTCGTGTTCATCCTTTCGAGCTGAACTTTTAACAGTCACGTCATTAGTGTAGCCAGAGGGCCAGCTGATGTTTTATTCACATGGTGCAGAATTTAGAAATTCAGTTGCAGATGACTGCAGCATAGGCTGCACTGACTTCACGCAACGTAGATAATTTAAGGAGTTTGAAATTTACTATTGTAACTGGGGTGCATATGTGTTGCTCTGATAAAGTCTTATCATGGTGTTGTTAAAGCTGTTCTTCAAATGAAGGCACAGTTTAGTCTTACACCATCATCAATTAATTGATTATTCATAGAAAATGGTTATTTTTCAGAAAAAGGCTCTGCTCTTTGAAGGAGCTCTCAACCTATCTACAAGGATTCTGCTGGGAGACCTTAATAAATGAATAAATGGACATTAAACGGGATTCAATCCCAAAAATATAGCACTTAAGAAGGAAGCCGGGGCAGTTAATTAAGGCGTGACTTCAGTGCAGTGCTTGCTCACACGATGCCTCAAAAATCACAGGAAATCTCCAAGGCACGCTCATTTTAAACATTTAAAAAACAGCTGTTGTGTTTCGGCATCAAGCCTTCACCATGTCAGAGTGCAAGATTACTGTAGAATACCACTATAAAAAGACCTTTTGTTCCCTGAGATCTGGTTGAGGATTATCATGACCACACCATGACTATAAAGGCATTTTAATTGTTTAAAATGAGAGTGTGCTGGAATTTTCTCTATTCTTGTGTCTATATCTATCCTGATCCAGAGAAATTTTCAAAATAACTCAATTCTTGTCCAGGAAGCACTCCTATCCATTTTTTTTTTAACACAAAGCTTCTTAAAAGGAGTTAGTTCCTATAGTCTCTAAACAAAAGATGCAATAAATCAAGAATGCATCACAGAAAAAAAATAGTATTAGAGTATTCAATCCTTTAGATTATCTGTTCTTTTCACGTTTAATGGACAGCATGAGTAAAAAGAAAGTAACCTTGGTAGAGTTAGAGAGGGTTCACCCACTGACATAGTTAAGCTTGCAGTGATTGTTGGGGGTAAAAGATTAAAATATCTAGTAGCATGGCTCTACAAAGCTTGAAACTTTCTTCTAGCCTTAGCAAGATGAAATGCTGTGCTGGACAGAGTAGCACAGCAGGAACAATCAGGGTGTTTGCATGCAAAGCTGCAATGGAGCACCCCATACCTCCTTATTGAAACAAACTGATCCAGTAAAGGCCCGTGTGGCTGCAGGTTTTCATTCCAACCAAGCAAGAACACACCTGACTCGACTTACTCAATCACCTGAACTGTCTTCACACAGTTGATGTGTTGGACCAGGTGTGTTTTTGATTGGTTTGAATGAAAACCTGCAGCCACATGGCCCTTTACTGGATCAGTTTGACACCCATGGCTTAAATGCTGCTGTGTACACAAACTGTTAGTCAGTGACCATACCACTAGTGCTTAAAATTACAATATGCTCTAATATAGTGAGAGGGTGAGATTGAAATGTGTGTCTGTAATAACTTCTGATTTAGAAAAAGCCTCTGATTCACCTTGAAAGCTAGTACCTGCCGCGTCAGAAAAATCATGTGAAGCACACTAGTAATGCTTTTATGTATGGCAGCCATATTAACATATTTATGTCGTAAAACCATGATTGGGCGCTTATTTGTTCTTGATTAGGGCTGAGGGGTGGATGTAATGGTAAATGGACGGCATTTACATAGTGATATTTAGATCAATGTATATCAAAATATGGAAAATAAAATAAAATCAGATATTTTAAAAAAACTAAATGATGAAACTGTTTACTTTCAACTGACTTTCAAATGACAATTTTCTTTTTGTTATTTTGTAAAATGAAAACATGATCATCACTGTACAATTCCACTAAACGTAAAGGTACCCTGTGGAGTTTTTTAAGTTAACAAGAGCCTCTTTCACACATGCGCCGCAAATTGGAAATCATCTAGACATTACCCGGAAAAGCTGTATGTGAGAAAGCAAATCTCCAAATCAGTTGGATGGGATATTAAACAGACTTTAACCTGCCAGCTACCAAATCTGTCTCATCTCTGATTGGGCCCAAAGTGGGCGTGTGGCTCATGTGAAACCTGAAGCAAACAAACACCTGAGGGTGAGAAGAAGGGTGAGATGACAAGCTTCAGGAACTTCTTTGAGTAAGTTCCGCTGAAGAAATTGTCAAATTTAAGGAATGGCAAGAGACTTGGTTGTTTATGACAAAATTACAAACCGCTCTATGACTGCGGTGTAATCCATGTTCATATAGGCATATGCGTGGGCATAGTCCTGCCTCCTGCACACCGAGGTGTCACCCCTTGCCTAAACCAAATGTGTGTTTCCAGTAAGAATGTGTCAGACATGGACAATCTCCTATTGTGTGTAACATGTGTGAAAGGAAAACTTTAGACTGGACTTGATACGTTGAACCGGAATTCATATGTGGAAAAAGTTAGTCACCAAAACACACTGTCTGCTTGAGGAATCCATATTCGCTTGCTAGCAGTCTACTTCTTTCTGTTCCACTTCTTGGCACTTTACTGAGAATCAGTGGAAAAGTACGACACCATTTATGCACATGTGCGTTCTTACGGACATGCACAAGGCACTTGTTCCTGAAAGCCTTGCTCCCACTTCTATTGGGGAAAAAACCCCACGGGGTGCCTATAATACATGATGATAGAATTATTTAATTGCTCCTTTTGAACAGAATCATACAAACTTTCTTCTGTTGGTGGTTTTTCAGTGACTTGGCACTCTTGGCCATTGATTACTTCCTAACGATCTGTAAAACTGGTAGTATCTATATACCCCTCCCCATAACTGTGAAACACTTTCACTGTCTCTGTCTCATGCTCCCACTCCTGCTCACTCACACCTCAGCTCCTCACTTGCTCTTTGTCATCCCCTCTCTATACCTTTATTCTTTCTGTCTATTTGACATTATGCACCTATGACTTTACATTCAGAAACCTTTATCGGTACAAGAGAAGTGGACCGTGGGAGTTTGCAACCTCTGTATTTCAGCCTTCAGTTTTAAACACCCCCTGACTTGTGTAAACACAAATATATAATGAGCGTTTTATAATCATGACCTTGTTGTAAAGAACTATGGTCATATTGAAGTCCATGTTATTTTTCCTGTAGGTCAATGTATGTATGCCTTGACATAAATGGCTTGTTTGATTGTCTGAAAGCTTGCACAGGATTGACAGACAATGAAAATGAGATTGTTACTGTTTCCCAGCAAAGCACATTTTTCACATTAAATGTCTGTACATTAGGGTTACTCAAGACTCAAACAGAAATTAAAAAAGCATTTACGGTAATATATACTGTCATGTCAGTCAAGAATGATAGCATTAAAAGTATTCACAGCTTTACTAATGACTGTGTATTCCCATTAGCCCTTCACTCACAATACATAAATCAGGGACAGCTAAACACAGAACATTAACAGTGCCTAACAGTGCATACAAGTTTAAAAGAAAGTTGAACCTATAAGCATCAATACTAGTACAGTATTTTGTTGATGCTCATATTAAGAATATCATAATTACCATCTAAATGTGTTTAAATGCTGAAGTTAAACACTGTGCTTCTTGATAAAATACTTTGCTTCTCTGTGATATTTTGCACCAAGTGACTGCTCTGTAGAACGATTGTTACAGAACCGTTCTGTGCATGTTTGTACCTGGAAATAGTGCCAAAATGTGACCTTGGGATTTTGGCAGATGTGCTTCTGATCAGTGCGTGATTGACAAAGAAGCACTGAGACTTTTCTGTTTCCAAATCTGCCTTTACTTAAAGGACCTCTTGTATATCTGGTCCCACAGCTTGACAGTTGGCAGTTAGAATATAGAAACCACTGTGTTTTGGATACAGATGGGACAGCTGTTACTAATTTTTACAGAAAAAAGTGCAAGTGTTAGTCCGCAAATATCAAACCTAGTGTTTTCAAATGTTTGTATTCTATAAATCTTTACATGGTTTATTGTTTGTCACATTTTATGGATTTTTATTATTGTGGTTGATTCCCTAATTGTCTCAGATGTTTGGGATTTGCCTCTCATTTCGATTGGTTGTGGAAGCCTGCTGCGTAAGCATAAAAATTACCAAAAAAGGAAATATTGTAGCATTAAAAATAGGATTTTTCCACCGGTGGCGGACATGTTCGACTATACAAACACAGCTTTCCTCTTTTATTCCTTTAACCGACATCTTGAAAAAGTCGGTACTGTGATATTTTCACTTACTCAAAACCTGTTGGTATCTAAATCTTTCATGATGTTTAATAGTAGATGTCTTTTTCCCTCCGACCAGAAATATGGGCTTTCTTTGTGCATGAATCTCTACTTCTACCCCAGATTTGCAAACTGTTGGCGTATTATAAATGCGCTACGTGTCCAAAGAATGCTACTAAAACCTGAATAATATCATCATATCCCACATACTGTATTTTAACCCGAAAGAGCTACATTTAAAAATGCTACAATATATCCAATTAGAATATGCTCTTTACATGGCATACATATTCAATTCTGAATAATAGTGAAATATTAATTTGCATCTAAACATAGTCAACAATTCTGGTTCATGTTAATGCAGAAACAATAAATAAATGAATTGATTAGTGTACAGAAAAATAATCTGTGACTATTTTGATAATCAATTAATTATTTGAGTCATTTTTCAAGCAACAAGTTAGTGGAAAAGTGCTGTAAATTCTCAGGTTGTAACTTTTCCATTGGCAGGATTTGCTGCTCCTTTGCCATATATACATTTACAGTAAAGGGAAAACCTTTGGGTTTTGGACTTTTGGTCAGACAAAACAAGACATTTGAAGACAGACAAACAGAAAGCAAACTGACAGTATGGGAAAAAAACTAAAGATGCATCCATCAATGTAAAACCACAGTAACCACTGGTTGCACTGGACATTTTGTTTTTGTAATGTGAATTTAAAAAAAAAATATTTATAATAATTGTAAATATGTAAATGCCTTAAATGCTGCATCAGCAGATGTAGTAAATGCTGTACTCTCTGTGTGTTCGTGCATGACCAACAAGAAATCTTGTTGCACTCTTTGGTACTGGTAGAAATGAAGGAAGTTGAAGATCATGGCTTTCTGTGTGTCTTATGCATGTCCACAATTATTACCTACAATAAAACAGTCCTCTGGGATGTCTCAGCTGAGCCCCATTGGCAGGATGTGACATGTGGCTACCAAACAGCCTCACTTCCTTCCATTTCCTGCCTGGTTAAATACCTCACTTTGTAATTTTAAGCAGATGGGAATGCCTGCTGTCTGCAGTGTAGTGACTGGGTCTCTGAAATCCTCCTCCTTTAATAACTGGGCACGGCTTGCCAGTACACTCCCTGTTCCAGCCTCACCAGCCTTCTAATAACAGTCTCAGTGACTTCTGGGGATTTCCAGTGTATAAGCCCTCTGCTGAGGAACGGTCTGCATCTGTGATTTCACTGCCAATGTCTGTGCCTACTGCCTCTTTGATTAATAGCTGCTGTAGAAAGTGAGAGAGAGTCTGTTCTGGTTCAAGCATCAGTCTTGAATCGGCGTACAACATTGTTTCTACCCAGCTGTAAAAGTTCAAATGGTCCATGTTAAAACACAGACTGTGCCCATTGGCTGTACTTGATATGCAGACCATGTGGGTGGAAACAGTGTCGTTCACCAAGCCAAGTACAAGGCTTGGCCAAGCGCAGGAGTTTAATATCTAGAGGTCTTGTTCACAAGTGACAGTAAAATGAAGCTGAGATGGATAGGCAGATTGGTGCGGTGTTAGCAGTGATGCAGGCTTTGTACTGGACCTTTGTGGTGAAACTGAGAAATACCAAGCTCTTGATTTACTAGTCCATCTCCGTTCTGACCCTCAGTTATTGTCACAAGTTTTAGGTAGAACGACATGGGTGAGGAGCTTGGACATCTGCAGGGAGCTCAGAGTAAAGTCGCTGTTTCTTTGCGTCGAAAGGGGCCAGCTGAGGTGGTTCAGGCATTTCATCACGATGTCTCATGGGCACCACCAGTTTTCCAAGCACGTTCAACTGGTACACCGCCTCAAGGTTCACCAGGACAAGTTGGAAAATATTGCTGGGCTGAGGGACGACCTTAATACTCTGCTTAGCTTGTTGCTCCTGCGACTAGACCTCAGATAAGCAGATCAAAATGGATGTATATATATATATGGATATATGGATATATATATTATGATGTCATGTAACAGAAGCCAATTTATTATTTTATCTTTAGCGATTAATTGACTTATCTTTGTCAAAAATATAAGGCAAAATTCAAGGCTTACAACCCTGACTAACCCTAACTGCATTGTCCGGTTGACCTTGTAGACCTCAGACTAGAAGATGATGTTGGCGCTAACAAGCACTCTCACTAATGGAGCCATTTCCTTTCCCCCACTCTTCCCACAGTCTACCTCTAAGTATTTCAGGATACAAGTGCAGGAGTTTGCTGTTCAACCCTTTCAGGTTTCATGTTTCCTCGACCACTAAACTTAAAGCTCAATATTACTACTTAGAGAGTTCAGATCCATCAGGTGGTAAATATGGAGCAATGGCCTCCTACAATGAAAAGCTCTTCAATCTCATTCCATTCCAATTCATCCAATAGACAAATCAATTATATACGTATGATCACATTTTACAAAGATGGGTCACAATGCTAATCTCATGCCAATAACTTTATGAATGATTTCTCTTCATACCTGTGGACGCAATTGGTTGGCAACAAAATATGTAATATAGCGCTGAGCATTGAAAAATGTAGAGCTACAGCATGAAGTCATGAGCTGTGATGGTGTGAACGAGTGTTGCCGTTTTTGCGGCATCGGAATTTGAGGATAAAATGTGTTTTTACTTTTCCTTTAAACCTGGCGAATCTGCAAGCTAATGTTTTATTAGGACTGGCAGATGTATTTGCGATTTTGTCTGGCGATGTTAGGCTAGACGATAGCGCCTTCAACAGGAAGTTCCACATCAGCTGCAGCCATCTTGGTTGTTTGCAACTGACTAAAGGTTCACTGCATGTCAGTCTCCCCCCTTTTCTGAAAAAACGCCAAAAAATTTAATCAACAGTTTTGGCAGTCCGCAAAAGTGGCCTTGTTGCAGGAAAGTTGTTGAAAAAAGGCTCTGGAGCACACATGTTTTCCGTAGTTTATTGTTTGTATTGATGACTTTGTCATCAACTTTCTGTCAGATGTTTATTTGACTTGATTCGTCCCATTTATTAATTTGATTCTATTTCTCATCTGATGTCATAGCAAAAGTCACAGTATAAAGCACTAAAACTCATTTGTGTTTTCTTGCTTTTTCTAGGACCTCAGGTAGAGGAACCATGACAGATGAAGTGAAAAGACCAGTTGAATGTTACCACTATGTGTGGTCATGTGACTGAGCTGGGCTCTTCCACAGCACATGGGCTCTCTTTTCCTTCTACTGACCTGCCGTTGTTGCCCTGTTGCCCTGTTTTCACCATGAGAGGATCTGTCATGCACTTGACCTCTGTCCCCTCATACTGGCGCTACCGTTGTGCTGCGTGAGCGCCCCCTCTCCTCCGGCAGTTACTGCACGGAATGGCCTCTCTGGATCTACCATACCGCTGTCCTCGCTGCGGGGAGCACAAGCGCTTCCGAAGCCTGTCGTCCTTACGTGCCCATCTGGAGTACAACCACACGTACGAGACCCTCTACGTCCTCTCGAAATCAAACAGTGTATGTGACGCTGCTGCTCTGCTGCCGCTAGTGGCTGAGGGAGCTCTCCTCACACCTGCCAACAACAACGACCCTTTTGAGCCGCTGCGTCCTTCAGCTTTGAAGGAGCGGCGCTTCCCCTGTCGTGAGCTTCCTTGTGCGGACGACCTGAGTTTGACCCCGGCTAACTCCAACAGTGCGGCCCGGTATATTCCCAATGTGGAGTTTCCCCTGGGGGAGATTTTTATGAAGAAAGCCATGACATCTGCAGACCCAGGTCCCCATGGAAACCCCAGCACAGCTGTAGCAGTGGCAGCTAATGTAGCGGCTAGTGCAGTAGAGGCAGCCTACGAGGAGGGCCTAGCCAGGCTAAAGGCTCGGGCGTTTGAACGACTGGAACTGGATGAAAGGCTGGAGAAACTGTCTGAAGAGGTCAGAAGCATCTTTATTAGCCAAACTCACTCTGGCTCTAACTAGCTCTCCATATACTTCATAGAGAAACAGACTTACTGCTAAATAAAGATAACAACCTAAACAAACAAGCAAAATCAAATATAGATATATGGATACGGTAAGGACTGGACATAAAGTATTTATATAGCTACTGGTCAGAGTGTGCATATGTTCTGCCTGATCAGTTACACTTAAGTCAGTCACACAGTAGGTTTTTTTATCAGTGACCAATGGACAACAGTTTAAATGGGAACAACATGTATTTAGGAAGCTTAGCAGCTGCATAATTGTAATCAGGAAATTCTTTACTGACCGAAATAACCACTTGATGAATAATGTATGATGAAGAAGTCAAGAACACAGTGTGTTCATGTTTTTAGCTGAAAAAAAAGATTAATCTTTTCTTTTACTAGATTTTGATTTGGTGTGCTTTTTCCCACTCGGACATTTGGCAAAGAAGTTGTTAATAGTCAAAAAACAGGCTGTTTTATAGTTTGAGCTGTTATAGTTTGCGCACTAAAGTTCAAGTCAAGGCCAGCATATCATTTCCTGATTTGGCTGAAATCACTTGCTGATTTTTTTTTAGTCAATATGTTGTAATATCTAATATGTCATAATGATGCTTATCTTCCTGTGATTGGTATTAGAGAAATAGATATCTCAAGAAGCTCACTTGAGTGTCCATCTTGAGGATTTCTTTATAGCCCTGAGCACTATTCTGCGTCTTATTAAGAAACAACTATTTGTCTACAAACTAATGATGCTGTAAGATGTATTATGCTAAACATGGATATGTGAAGGTTTTCGCTGACATATTTTTTTGTTAATGAACGTGCTAATTACTTTTCTCAGGTAATGACCTCATTTGAATAACTAGTTATGTTTCATACAATGTGGTGATTATGGCGGGACCATTAGGCAGCTCAAGTGCTTTTTGTCTTGTAGGTGGAGCAGAAAATAGCGGCCCGCGTAGGTCGTCTTCAGTCAGAGCTAGAAAGGAAGAGCTCCGAGCTGGAGCGGGCCAAACTGGAAAGTGAACGGCTGAGCCAAGAGAAACAAGACCTGGAGGACAAGGCCTCCGAGCTTTCTCGGCAGGTGGACGTCTCTGTGGAAATGTTAGCCAACCTCAAACAGGACCTGGTGAACAAGGAGCAGGAGCTCAGTCACAAACAACAGTAAGTGATGATCTGATAATCAGACTCTGTAGACTCAGAGCTGTGGCTGTTGGTGTGCTTTCCTAATACCGTAGGCAATCAAGAAATATAATTTCAGTTCAGCTGGAATTTTGGTAATAGTTTGTTACTGGTTTTCTTTGTCTGCCAGGTTTTTAAATGAAAGCAATTTAAAGACGTCACCTTAAAGCAATTCTTACCTTTATGGCATTTTTAGACTTTTCTTTTGTAATCTTAAAATGCTCCTAATAAGCGTATGGTACACGAAAATGTAAAAGAAATCCACCAGGTGTTGAAACTCATCAATATTTAATTCTCATATATTTCCGATAAAAGTCTGAAAAAAACTTTTTGTTTGGTCTGAGGGAGAGGGTGGGACTTTTGAGGGAAGAAAGGGAAGAATTGCTTTAATGGATGATGATAACAATAAAATTGTGTTGCAGCCCTAAATTTCAGTGTGTGTCCAAAAATATAAAAGTCACACTCCCACTTGCTGCTGTTTTACTGACAGTGATGCTCATTTATTGGTCAGTCTGTCTATCCATCACCCTGATTTATACAAAGGGTTTATGGTGAAATGAAATATAGTAAAACACAAACACCCGCTGATACCAGTTTCCCCTCCCCTGACTTCAGATACAGATGGCTTCTAACTATTTCTGGCTCTGCCTTTCATTAAACGCCTTGTCATACACACACACACACACACACACACACACACACACACACACACACACACACACACACACACACACACACACACACACACACACTCTCCCCACCCCTCCCCTTCATCATTTCTACCTATCTGTTGATGGTGTAATTCTCAGTCTCATCCACCCACCAGATGTGTTCGGCATCTGTCTCGCTGCTGTCTCCATACACCAGTGCCCTCCAGGGCTGGTTAGCTGCTCATGCTGAATAGAGAGTTGGACAGGAGCAGCTGGGTCTGCAGTACAGATGCCGCCTGCCCTGCCTCTCTCAAGCCAGTCCCTCCATAAAGCTGCCATGCTACTTCATGAACTAGTTAAAAGCATGGCTGCTGTAAATAGAAGCTGCGCTTGGATACAAATCTCAGTAGGGTGATGCAAGTGATTGCTGGCTCTGAATCTGATGGACATGATTTGGAGCTCTCCCACAGCACGGCACGAAGAGCGAGTAAAACCAAGGTTTATTTTTCTGATTCTTATATCTAAACTTGGATGTGAAAATGGATGGTAATACATAAAAACAATGCAACTCCTCTTTATTTTAGAGAATGGTTGCTTTTTTTTCTCTCTCCCTAGTTAGGTTTTTAAAAATGTATTGCATTGAATTACCATGAAAACATTCAAAGTGAAGACTTATAAAAGAGTAAAAGAGTCAAATAGTTTATTTTTTATTATAATGAAAAGTGTTTATGAAGGTAAATTATAAGACACAATACCAATCTAATGAGAAAAGAAGCCTCTGGAAACAGAAGAATGTGATACATTGGTTATTTTGAGTTCATTATAAGTCGAAGCTCAATAACGTTTCAGGAGAAGGTTTAGGAATAGGTCTTTCAAAAATTTAGTTTCTGCCCACTTTTGTAGATTAAGGTGTGGTACATTCATAGCTGCTGCCACCACAAACACGAGCTCTTTGCTGCTTTGCTCCCATTTTCTTTGTTAAAGTGATCAACAAGTGTTGACAAGTGTCATTCAAGGCTCATATTAAAGTCATCTGGTATCTGTACTGTATCTTTATCTGACAGCACAGCCAGCCTCGTCTTTCTATCCTCCTCTGGGTTTTTATCACTTCTCTCGTTTCTTTATCAGGCCTGAATGTCAACAGTAGGTCAGAGACAGAAAGGCGCTTTCCCAAGGCGTTTAATCTCATCACAAACACAACACAACTGCACATGTCACTGCAACCGCTGTATGTTTGTGATTCTTTGTGATAGTAATCCTGAGGCAGTTATGTGTGCCATGTATGGCTGCAATTAACAATGATTTTCGTTTTCCTTTTATGTGTTGATTATTCTAAATAAATAGTTTCATCTTTAAAATGTCACAAGGTCCACTTTCTTGTTTTTTTCCGAAAATTACGAAATGGGTTAGTTATCATTACGTAAATGTGGAGCTTTGGTCGAACAAGCAAAAATGTAAATACTGTATAAATTACCAAAAAAGAGTAATCGACCCATCCAAATTGTTGTTAAGCGATTTGACTAATTGTTTGAGTGCTGGTCGTCCATTACGTTTTATTGCTCCTGAAATTTGTTTGAATTTAACAATGCGCCTGTCAGTGCTAATAAACATGTACATTAGGACTGGGCCATAATTCAATAATAATTTATTGTCATGTCAGTGGAATTGTGTTGTGATGAAATCATACATCGAGACGCAATTACATCGTTGATGTTGACAATAACGAGCACATTAACTCAGACTTCTCAGAAAATATAAGTATAAGTAAACGAGGGGCTATCTTTTGAATATAAATACCTTTTGAAAAGGACCTGTTTGGTGCAGGGTCAAAACCAATTAAGAAAGCCCTATTGTATATATTTTTCAGTATCCCCCAGCACTAATAACATATGCAGTCGATCATTGTCGTACAGCTAACTCACAAAAGGGTCTCTTTTTGTCAACGTTACGAACAAAATGTTTTTCTCTCTCCTACAGCCTTATGACATAGACAGCTAAACTTGTAGTAGAAGTTGACTAGGCTGATCTTGTGATAGTAAGATACAAAACAGTGAGTGTATTATTGGGTCCAATGAGCAGCAGACAAAGTGTGCTTTTCTTCTTTTTAGTTCCGCCTCACTGTTGTAAAGGGTACAGCAGCTGTGGTCATGCATCCCAAATCTGGCAGCATCAGACTGGGAAGGTCATACTCTTAAAATCCCTGCTGGGCTATGTGACCACCTCCTAGTTATGCCAGCAGCCCTGTTTTCTGTCTCTGCCTCTCTGAGGAGAAGCTGGCAGTCAAACAGTAAGCTCATTCAGACTCTAAAATACAGAGTAAGTCTGAGGTGGAAAAAGAGCATCACAGTCAGTGAATGTTCAGCAGGGATGATGACTAAGCAGAAGTTAACAGACACAGAGCAGCTTATTGGCTCAAACATGGCTGCCCAACAGCCTCATACACACAGCATATTCTTTAAAAAAATACATGTTACATAGAGAATCTGTGAAGCTGCTTTGAGAAGACATGCATCATGTTATACATCAGTTTTGTCTAACTATAAAAATGCCAGTCACCTCACTGTGAGTTGCTATGCAACCAGAGGAAACTCCCATGGACTGGCTTCTGCTGCTACCAGTGCTATGCATAAAAATATGACATGCCTTTATAATTTATTCTGCACTCAGAAACAGTGGAAATAATTATGAAAAGCATACACGATGCCTTAGGAACATACAGTATGTTCATTTTAGCTTGGCCTTCATGATAATCTTAGCGTGCAGTTTACTTAGTTGCAAATTCACAACAAAACGGACAAAAACACAGCGCATGCTCATATTGTAACAGTCACTGGAAACACATAATGATTAATATCACACTACATTGAAGCAGTCAAAAGTGAATGAATAACAGAGACCCTCAAGCACGCCTGTTAAGTGGTTTGATAGCAGCTGGAATAAATGAGAGCAGCTGCAATCAGCAGAAACTGGAGCCTGAGGAGAAATGAAAAATGGCGGGATGGTTATCGCTATTATTTCAGCATGCTGCAGAATCACTTTAAGTAGAAAACCAGCCTCATTTTGTGTCTGTCACAGAGAATACGAATAATATCGTTAACCTTCCAGTTATTAACGATTGCTTGATGAAATACAGCAAGATTTATTTAGTTGCCAATAATAGTTGCCAATCATTTCTTGAAATTCCCACTGTGCCAGTTGTCTTTGAAGAGCTATTTCTAATTCTAACTTTGACCTTCAGTTTGTGATTTGTTCCATACATGGAAGTGACAGCTGGCCTCACTGAGTGCACCTGCAGGAGGACATAGTTCATAGAGGACATCCACTGTTCTTTTCATACTTAATTGTTTCTCTTCTTGCTGGAAAAGTTTGTATGAGATGATACGGTCATTATTTAGACCTGTACAATGTTTGCAGTCCAATTCTCTGGCCCTGAAGCAACTTATAGCCAAAACCATTTGTCGAATAATCATTTAGTTCATCGGTTAAGAAATATTCAGCAACTATTTTAATTATTGATTTATTATTTAAAGGTCTCATGTTGTAAAAAGTGAGATTTCTGTGTCTTTTTTATTATAAAGCAGGTTGAGTTGCTATATAAAATACTGTTAAAGTAGTAAAACGCTCAATCCACCGAGAAATGCACACAGGCCGTATTCAGAGACCATCTTTAAACAAGCTGTATGGTATTCCGCACAATTGTGATGTTACAACTATATTATATATAGGTAGAAATTGCCATTACAGTCATTCTTGTTCTCTAGCTGCAATGAAAGTGCTTAATTTGAGCAGAGCAAAGCAGAGCAGATATGGAAGACCCAGAAAAACCGATCAATCAGAGCAGACAGGAGGGTGGCTTAAAGAGACAGGCACCAAAACAAAGACAGAGGGTGAATACAGGTATATTCAGACAGACAGTTTGAGAAAAACAATATGTTTTTAAATATTAAAGGATGTAAACATGTTCTAGTAGAAACCCAAAATACAAGTGTTAACTTGAAAATAAAAATAAAATGCCTTTAAGACATTACAAACATTTCTGTGTCCCAGCTTCTGTCATACTTTGGGTCGTTTGTAGTCAATGTTTAGAGGTTTTGCATATTCATTTTTCATCTTTTTGTGGTGCTTCTATTTTTAATTGTTTGGTGTGTCTTTGTTGTCGTCTTGGGTCATTCGTAGTCGCTTTATGTGTGTTTTTGGTCATTTTGTGAGTCAGGGCCCTTGTGCCTGTGCCTCGTAGGCCCATTCAGTAATCTATTCATGAGCATGCGTAGCAATTATGGAAAAGAAAGAGTCTGGACAAACCAATTAATTGAGAGAAGAACTGACGAAGAGTAATAGACAATTTAAATAATTGTTAGTTGCAGCCTTATACAAATGCTTCCTTTGTGAAACCTATAGTGTTCAATTGTGTTTGAAAGGTGATTATTATGGTAATCTTTGTAGCTGTACATACTCCCATTACTGTGTCAGATTTTGTTATATTGTATCCACCTCATGTGCTGCTCAAACAGGGAAGGGAGTAAATGTTGCAGTTGTTTGTATTAGATTGTGCAGGTGTTCAAGGTCTCTTTTGAAGGAGGAGGAGAGCAGTACAGAGAAAACTCCTGTCAGATTTGTCATATTTAACACACATGCACATTTTCTGCAGTAGGTCTCAACCCTGAGGCATGATTTATTCATACAACCAGCTATGATAAAGTAAGAGAAGACTCTAAAGGGTCCACAGAGCATGGAGAAGTCTGGCTAGTTGCTGTCACTGTGCCTCCTCTCATAAAACAAGCTCAAGACAGCAATCTTGAATGCAAAGTGAAGCTGTCAGGGCAGAGACAGAACTCGCCTCATTAACGGCAATGCCTGAGAGAGAGGAGCATGTAGGATTAGTGTGGCGAGGCTTCTGAGGGCTCTCTAATGAAAAGAAATCAGAGTAAGAACGTGATCTGCAGTACACCTAAGAATGTGGACCTGACGCCTCCCATACAGATTATTGTAATCAAGCGTCTTTGTTTTAATATATATGTTAAAGTGCGGTGTATCTCAAGTAATATTTGTCCAAACCCCAGAGGAAAAGGCAGTCGTGGAAGCCAGTAAACTGTTTGGATAACAGAGAAAAAACATTGTAGTGCTGATGCCAAACACAAAAATGAATGCACAGAATACGATGTACATCATTTTTTAAAACATGGAATATGTTTATTAACTGGAAATGTCCTATAATTACGTATAATTATTACTAAACACATTCTTTCTGCACTGTTATGTACTTACAGAGCTCATCTGCTAGGACTGGATGTCTGCAGTTAGATATATTAAAGCTGTAATGTACAATGTAGAGCTGTCGTAAGACCAGCTTAGGGAGAATAATACTCTTTGAAAAGACACTGAATTCAGATTTCCAGCAGAGATACAAAGTGGTGTATAACAAGAAAGGGTTCTGCGTGATTTTAGATAACCCAGTGTGTAGTGTATACATGATGCTGTGGATGCTAGCCCTCAGATAGAGCGGGATGTATGAGTAGAGGCTGTTCATTTCTATCATTAAATGGAGGAAACTGATGTGTGTCCTTGAGACTGGATGAAAGGCTTTGAATGCGAAAGAAAATGAAAGGATGCTGAGACCACACGTCTGTCTTCTTTCTCATTTTGTTACGACTAACATGAAAGGTTGAAGTAACCAGTCTGTTAGCAGATGGACTGCTGATGATTATAGGAGTGTATGATGTTTGGAGGATGTACTAGTTCTTCAGTCGAAACCTGATATTGAGACAATGCTGTCATTATTTCTCTCTCCTTTTCCTGAGCTGTCAAGCTGTCATAGAGCTGAATGAGTGCTGCTGGTTTGTATAGATTGAAATGCCTGTTTGCAGAGTGCTGTGGAAAATAGTTAGCATTTTGCACTTCTGGTTCCCTCGTCTCGAAGCCAGTGGGTTTGTCCTACGCTAAAAAAAAAAAAATCTGTAAATTTGGAAGCTTTTCAAGGTCTTAAAACAGTCGGTTGCTAGTGAATGGTTAAATGAGACTGCAGATCGTCATAACACCGAACACATGAAATCAGTTGGAAGCGATTGGTGGTGATGTTCCTCTTGAAAAATCATAGAAGTAGTGTTCATTTGTGAAGATTAGCTTGCAACAGACCTTATTTTCTGCAATAATCCAAAATTCAATGAAAAATTTGAATTCAAGCAAAATATCACTAAATTCTGGACCATTGATTGGACAAAATAAGTAATTTTAAGATGTCACCTTGGGCTCTAGGAACTTAAACGTTTGTCCATCTAAATCTAAAGTTCCTGGAGCTTGATTAATCAAGAAAACCATCGACACATTAACTGATAATAAAAATGATATCTAGCTGTAGCCCTACTTGTTTCATTGCATATATCTGTTGTTCCAGTTGCACTTCTTTTTTTCATGAAATGATTTCATCCACGAGTGCAAAGCATCTGCTTCATTATCGCAAACAAGCATTGGAGTTAGGGCTGGTGGATATGGCCAAAATCTTCCATCCCAATATAGATCATTTCAAATATTGATAAAGATATATTTTATGGTATAGTAGGTTTAGTAATGCAGTCAATAAATAAATAGTCTATGATAAATAACCACATGGTAAAGCCTGTTTTTGTCTCCTCCTTTGTGAATAAAAACTTGACACTCGATAGAAATTATATAGAAAATATATAAGACGGACATTTCAATATCATTATGATGATATATGTCATCATATTGCCTAGTCCTAATTTAAGGACGGATTCACTCACTGTCTTTGAGAGGCTGGCAGTTGAATTTCAGGAAGCCTTTTCCCCTATAATGAATCTAATATTTTTTGTCATATTTTGTCAAGGCTCCACATCTTGCTGTTATATCTCTGGGTGACTCATTAGTTTAGACTTTGAGAGGAAAGCTTGAGCCACAATAAAATATTTACTTTCCCCTGATTGATCGGAGCCAAGACATGGATTAAGGGTTTCTTGGGAAATCGAGTATGCTTTTTTTTTCTCCTGAGAGGCTTTGAAAACATTTCAGCTGTTAGCTTTCATCATCCTTTTTCTCTCACCCTTTCATCCTCGTCTGTCTCACATCTCCATCTCATGTAGCCATACTCTCTACACATCTCCTCGTGCTGTCTTTTTCTTTTTTGTGTAATGCATACAAATGTGTGACATTATGACATGATGGCACAATGTAGCCCCACTGAATCCTTCTCCCCAGAAAAAGAAAAAAAAAATCACTATTCCAGGTGTCAAAACACAACGACACATGAGCAGCTGTCCTTTGTAAGAGTGGAGAAAGCTTCTATTCATGAAACAGCCTTGTCTTCCTCATGCCGGCCTTTCAGTCAGTCATCTCTGCTCTTTAATATTAATGAGGCATAATTCTGAATTAATGGCCAGAGATGATGACAACTGTGAAAGGAGGATGACCAGTGATTGTAATTGACATTTAAACAGAATCCTTCTGAAGATCATGCCTTATTAATCATGCCTGTTATAGCTGTGTGTCTTTCTATACTAGACTATTTGTTATGGCTATTAAGTGGTAGGGAAACGAAATATTTTCGGCTCAGCGATTCATTATGTCTCTGTGCGTATGCAGTAGGACATTTACTGAGGTCTTCAAAGCCCATTTCCATTTGTTTGATAAGAAAAACTGTAGCTTTTTGTTAGCAAGCTCAAGGACTAAATTTAGCAAGACTGAAGCTTTTTTTCTTTTTCCAAGAGCTTAAAGGGACAAGAAGGCCTCAAATTGAAATGAATATCAGGCAAACAAGCCACTTATTGTCATGTCATCGGGGAAAAGCAGCAGAGAGCAGGAGTACTGTTTGTTGTTTGTGTGGTAAAACTAAAGTGTAGCAATATGACCTTATCCTTTTTCATCAGTGGTATTGATTGTATCTCTGTTGGTTAGTGTTGGTGATAGGATTTAGTGAGGCGCATTGTTTGCATCGCAGCTTAGTTCTTGCATAATGTTTAATTGAATACAGACAGATCAGTTGCAGGTGTGTAACGATAAGAAGATAAAATTATATATAATAATATATTTAATCAATATTTGATTACTGCATTTACATAGAAGGCACAGTTCCCGGCCACTTTAATAATTTCTTTCATGGTTCATGAAATATTGTATGTAAAGTTTTAATAAACTCCAATCACAATGGAAGATTCCTTGGTTCACACAACAATGAAATTAATTTGACGCCTTAATCATAATAAAGTGCAGTAAGACATGTGGTACATGTGGTAAGCACAGTGGAGCAATTTTGATAATACTGTATTTGATATATAACAATATTTTTTTTCTTAACCTGCAAAACCCTGAGTTAACAAAGAGCCTCTATAGCTGAAATAGAAGTACATTTTAGATTGGCTCCTTACTTCTGTGCTGTGATATAAAATAAAAAAATGATATATGCATAGAATTATGGCTTAAAACTGCATCATCTGTAGTTTATTCTGTGCACTACATAGTCTTGCATAGCCAGACCAATCTCTACACCAGACTTATCATTCTGAGATAGGAGGAAAACACTCTGGTTTGTATTTATTTAAACCAATCACATCGTCTTGGGTGGTGCTAAGCCCATGCAGCAACAGTGCCCTTCCACTAGATAGTAGAGCATTTGGTAAAACGGACCACATAAGACTGCATTAATCTAAGAATTGTCATTTTTACACTGAAGTTTGGATTAAACAAATTACCTACAGCATATTAATTCACGTGTTTTGTAGGTGTGTGTCCCATTGGTAGATTTTGGATTTTGGTCCTGGAACCCATCAGCTATCTGTTTGCCTCTGGGGACAACAGCTAATATTTTGTGCTTTCTGGTGTAGCCAGTGGATATCCAGGCCAAGGCTTCCTCATCCTAGCAGCAGTCATTTTTTACGCTCTGTTGTTTACTAATTGGAGTTGAGAGACGGCATCTAAATAAACAGATATCGGCATGCACATAAATTATAAAAAAAAATTAAAAGCTAAAGAAATAAAATATAATTTGTGTGTAACTTCTGAACAGCCTCACAGAAAAGTATGTGAATGTGCAACTGGACCAGTCCCAGCCTGGTCAGATGCGTACATGAACTGATTAAGGGTGAGAGGGGAAACGTCTTCTTAGACAAATAACCAAGTCCAGTTGCTTTTGACTGAAATGCACAGTGTCTGTGTGTGTGTGTGTGTGTGTGTGTGTGTGTGTGTGTGTGTGTGTGTGTGTGTGTGTGTGTGTGTGTGTGTTTGGGTGTGTGTGTGTGTGTGTGTGTGTGTGTGTGTGTGTGTGTGTGTGTGTGTGTGTGTGTGTGTGTGCGTGCGTGCATGTGTGCGTGTGTCGAGTGCAGAGTGATTGTCTGAATCAAACCCCAGAATAAACAACCTGCATTTTCGGTCACACAGAAAAGACGGCGGTCTTCCCTTCCAGCTACTCCAGCATCTGGCTAAGCGTGCAGGCTTGGTTGTCACCTTAAAGGTTTCTTTCGGAGGTGTCGGACTGAGTCACGCTGTGAGAGCGAGGTGTGTGTGTGTGTGTGTGTGTGTGTTGAAATTAGGATTGACAACAGGAAGCAGCCACATCCCATTTCTCTCCCCTCCTCTGTCAAACCTCCTGTGCGTTCTGCTTCCACATGACTGCAGATTTCTGTTTGCTGGCTGTTGCTTTAGCCTCTGCTGCCCACCCCCCCCCCCCACACACACACACACACACACACAGTCATTGCGCCTATTCCCTGCTCTTTCATCAGCTTCAATTCTCTGTTTTTTCGCTCCTCTTTATTCCCAGTCTTACCTCTTTCTCCTTGCATGTCTCCCAGGCTCCAGTGACTATGTCTTTTTTTCCTTCTAAACCCCCCCCCCCCCCCCCCCCCCCCCTTCTGCATACCCTCCAAGATCTCTCTCGGTCTTTCGATCAAATTCCTGATTTCCTTGCCTCTTTTCCGTAAGTGAGTGAGGTTCCTTCAGCTAAGTGGTCAAGCTGCCAGGGGGTCTAGTGCACCCGTGCATTTCTTTTTTACATGGAGACAGGAGTGAAAGGCTTTGTGTTGTGTTCCTCCAACACGCTCCTCCTCATGGGATTGCTGTATCCGTATTGCTGCGTCTGTAACAACAAAAATCTCATAATGTTGAATAATTAACTAAAACTAATTCCAAATGCATTACAATTTGGATGCCAAAACACAATGAATAGTGCATACAAACCAGCTACTCTCATAACAGCAGTTGTGAGATAGCAGTTATGTCATTATACAGGAGGCTGAACTAAAAACAGTCCTCAGTTATTGTTGCTCTCCATTTATTAACTTTAATTATGAGAGCAAAACTTTTGCTTCAGGCTGTATAATCATACACCGCATTAGGTACAGCTCCAATCATTGAATTAAAATAAATGATACTTGGACTCATTAATTGTGCACAGTAATGAGATGCATCAAATACAGTCGGATGAATCAATAATATATACTGCCGAGGCAGTTTGTTAATGCGTGTTATTTTTACATTAGCACTCATATACAATTTGTCATTTGATGTGTTTTGCTGTCACCCTAGCAATTTACTAAAAAGTGCCGAAGAGCTCTACCTCCAAAACCCAACATCATGAGACATGCCATGGTCATAATCAACTGTGATGGACAAACAAAAGAATAGAGAATATAATATTCTTGTCCGAGCCCAGTTCAACCATTCTTCATTCCTTCCCTTCCTCTGGGAAAGGCAGGTTTCATACACAAAGGAAATTCAAATTGTTTTATGTTTATTAGCAATAAACAGGAAATTCAGCATAGAAACTTTGAAACACAATTCCAAAGGATAGAAACTTCAAATGAAACTAGAAATAAGCATGCAGATTAAATAATAAAATAATGATGATGACAATGTCACCCAATGGTATGTGGAAGACTACCATTCAGATGCCGCTAGTTTGGCACTTTTGTCTTCATTTTTGAAGACAGAAGTGACCATATTTGGACGAGGTGGATCTGACTGAGAACCAGAGAATAAGACAGAGGTAGCGACCTGTCAATCACAAGGTAGCCACGTAGCCAAAGCATACCCAGCTTTATTGTCTATTTCTATTGTATTGAAAATGTTTACTTAGTAATAAATCAAGTGAGAAGTAGGTTCATTTTCTCATCGACGTCTATAAAATCAGACGTATTTTGTTAGTGGCGTCACCCCCTGCAGGACATAAGGTTTAGGCAGGTTTCAGCTAAGGTAGGTTTTTTTTATAGATTTAGTACCATTAATTGATGAAGCCCTTCATGTCTCTAGATGTGGTTGAAAGGAGACCTTACCTCCTGTCTGTATCTTTAGTTTGTCCCTGAGAGATCCCTGTTGATACAATCTTTCTCCAGTGTTGACAGGATGTCGAAATTCCCTTTTCCTTTTCTAGAGGAGAGTTTATAGTTTGACAAGGATGAGGTGAGCTTGGAGTGCAGACTGTTTATGTCTCACACACAAACACTCACATTCTTCATATTTTCTCTGTACATTTCCACTGTGAAAAGTGTATTCTCCAGCAGTGTGGAAAATCCTATTTTGAATAGTTAACACCTAATTACACAGGGCCCAATGATCCCAAAGTACACACAAATCATTTTATTTCACATTATGATCAATTACTAGGAGGCAAACTCTAAACAGGATTCAGCACAGAAGAGAAGAAGAGAAGTTATGGCCACTTTTGTCTGAAATTTACTGATTCACTCACAGATTTGATATGTGCTCTCATTCTTCCCCTGCAGTCAAATACCTAGACTAATATTTTAACCATATTTTTATAATCTTTAGCCTGAGAATAAGGAAAGTTAACTGTGCCAGACAGCAAAATATTTTTATCTCAGAATGCCCCCATTTCAGGATTATTCACTGTAATTCACCGTTACTGTTTTTGGATTGGATTGGATTGTATAATGCTTAGTAATAATGGTTTGACTTGATTGATTTGACATCCTAATAGCCATCCTAATGAGTGACTTGGCTTATTTCATGAGCATAAAACTCTTTAAACTTGAGGGACACAGATTTGATGTCCCTATTCCCTGTCTGAAGCTTTTAATGGTTAATTTGGCTTTGTCAAGGTCACTGTCTTGTTAAGCTCTCCTGACTGCATCACTTAGACAGTAAAGGGTCGGGCTGTTTATAAGGACACAAAGAAGAAGGAGAAGAAAGCTCCTGGGAGTAGAAGTCCCATATGTAGACAGTTCCACATTAAAAAGGCATGACAAGTAAAAAGGAAGGTTCTGTAGAAGAGGGATGTTGTGTCGGTGGTGGCAAGATATTCAGGTATGAAGAGGTTTGTCTGGATGTGAGAAGTAATGCTGAAACCATAAGTAAACATACTGAAAATATCCAACAACACTTTGAGGATAATCTATGCTGTCAGTCTTGTTCAGCTTCTCAAATGTAAGAATTGACTGCTTTGTCTTGTTGTTTAGTGTCTCTATTGAAAATCTGTTGGTTTTGGACTGTTGGTCCCGACTAGCAACTGAAGATGTGACCTTGGTCTCATGCGGTAATGATTGGCATTTTGCTCAGACATTTGACTGATTAACGGATTAAAAAATGAACAATGCACTCATCCATAATGCAAATTATTATCTGTTTCAGCCCTTATGAAAAGCATTGTAACTTAAAGCGGCAATAAATCTTTTTTTTCTAACAAGTGGTCGCTCACAGTACCTGCAGAAAAATGATCACCTGAATGTTGTCCTGCTTCACTCCGACTGCTCTGATAGCGCTGTTCTCAGCCGCAACAAACCTCTGATAAAATTACTGTACACTACCTGCTCAGCACCAGGCAAGTATAGTTAGCGAGTAGCAGGTGAACAAAGTGGAGCATTTAGCGGAGAAAGATATTTCCCTCAGGAGCTGGTGGAGAACAAAAAAAGGGCTAAAAGAGTGAATGCTGGACTCATTTTTATCACACACAGTGTGACCACAGTGGCCCTTCGTAACTGCTGGATAAGCAGCTGCTAACAGTATCACCATATCAACTTTAAAGGTGATGATATTGCTTGTTTCTACCACCTCCAGGTGGCCAAAACAAATCAGTTATTGCAGGTTGAAAGGATTTTCTTGAAACAGGTATTCTCATAGAGACTGAGGGCGCACTCACACTGTCTATCTGTACTGTGGCCCGTGCTTTAGGGTACTTGACCACCCGCTCCCTCTCCCCCCGCGGCCCAGGCCCGTTTGTACTTACACTACCTGGGCCTTGGCGGAATGCTTCTTGCCTGTCTATATGTCATCACGCCGTAACATATCACACACATTGATTGGTGAACAGAACCGGCGTAGGCCTCGTGCTCATGCTTGTACACGTGCGCATGCTCGTGCTTGTACATGTGCAAACGTGCTTTACAAAAGCCCACCTCTCCCAAACGGTCCGTGGCCGGCAAGCGTGCGGCATCTAGGCGCGGTACAGTTGCACTCACACTGGTCAAACAAACAAGACTTTAGCCGTGAAACGTGCTTGGGCACGGTACAGATGGACAGTGTAAGTGCGCTCTGAGAGCTCTTTTTCATGAAAGATATTGACAGACACAGATGATTCACAGACACACAATCATACATTTTCACAATTAAGAAAAGGGCTGAACAGGATGAACAGAACTGTATGAGGACAGAGGTGGCATTAGGCAGGTGAAGTTTATCTGCATGTCTTTGAATCTTTGTGTTTTTGTGTCACTTACGTGTTAGTTATGTACCTCATTACCTTATAAAAAGACCTGAGCGAGGTTTCCTCCTCAGTGAACTCTGCTCATGTGTATGATTTCTCTCCATGGTGCATGAATAAAACAACTTAAAACACGATCGTTTATTCCGCCACACATGTAAGTTTTCACCACAAGGCCTTAAGAGAACAAACTTGTAAATTTAGAGTGTCCCATTAATGTTGCCATTTCCCTCTCTGCTCTCAGGGAAGTCTCCCAGATTGACCAGTTCCTTCAGGAGACGGCAGCACGTGAAGCCAATGCCAAAGTACGGCTGCAACAGTTCATTGAGGAGCTGCTGGACCGAGCGGACCGCGCTGAAAAACAGCTGCAGATAATCAGTAGCTGTGGCACCACGCCGAACGGCAGCCTAGGACGCTGCAGCCTCCAGGCCTCCAAGGGCAATGGACGACAGGTGAGGATGTCCAAACTTGTGTCTTCTGTTGCATCGATGAGTTACTGCTAAGAACACAGTAAAATGCATTGTTAAATATTGTGTTTCTTGTGTTATGATTAGACTTGACTGTGTTGATGACATTCAAGGCATTTCCTGCTTTCAGACAGTCTAAACAACAAATTATAATAAAAATATAAACAAATATAAAATATAAAACATACAAAAAGACTTAAAATGCTGAATTGATCCTGATCTATAGTTGCTGAGAAATGTTGTGCAAAATCGACAAGAATAATTCCACAACGCAAATGCAAAAGCCAAAAGTGTGGTCTCGTTTGAAACTTCTCAGCCACCGTACTGATCAAATTGAGCTGCATGATGATACAGAAAGCGATTCAAAAAGGTAGTGAGCTGTTACAGATCTTGATTTGTGATATATAGTTAATATAACTCAGAACACTGTGATTCTTTTATTTATAATTTCCATTTTACCACCCAAGACTGCTCAGAGTGCTGCTTCCAGCTTTCCAAGAGTGCCTGATGAAGCAGCTATTTGCTTTTGAATAGTGCATAAGCATTGATTGTATTGAGTAATGTCCCTGTCGTGCACCACAGGTCGAACCCGTAATAGACTTTAAGATGCCCAAGACGACAAGTCTACTCTTCTTTACAGAGCTGAAGTGCAGTAACTGTCCGGGGCTTTCCTGTTTTCAGGTGATATTCAGTAAACTAGTATCACCTCAAATTTTACACACATACACAAGACTAGATGTTTCTGGACTAAATTAAACCTAGCAGTAGAACAGAAGATCACAAGTGTGTATGCAAATGCCTTGTTGACATGTGCTTGAGCTCTTTTAAGTCATTTAGCTCATTTGTTGTTCCTCCTGTTCCAGGAATCAGTCCATCAATACCTTCTTGTTAACTGCATTAGCACAACATTTGTAACATCGAGCAGAGATGTTTTTTTAGAACGTGAAATTAACACGACTGCACATGGGTTTACTTTTTCAAAAGCACTTTGTGACTTTCATTTATTTCATAAAATGTTCAGAGTCCCAGTTAAAAAGTTTGATAAACTGGCTAAATACACTATCTGTCCTAAAGACTGTGGACAAACACCTCTCTGCACAAACATGGGCATTAGCATGATGCTTTAATAGCCTCCACTCCTCTGGGAAGGCTTTTAAAAAGATTTTCTGACCTGGCTGCGTGAATTTGTTCCTTTTCCGTCACAAGAGTTCTAGTGAGATTGACGTGTTGATGTTGTTTGATGAGATGCTGCTTCCGTTGCTTCTCAAAGGTGTCGATGGGGTTGAGGTCAGTAGTGAAGTTCTTCTGCTCAGAAATACGTCTCTTTATGAACTCTGTCATGTCAAAACCTTTAAAACACTTCAACAGAAATACACTGTTATCTAAAATATAGTCTAATAATTGTTACTTATAAGATTTTACCTTAATTGAAATTACGGGGACTTGCGCAAACCCTGAAAAACGGCATAGCTACGTATATGCCATATAGTGTATGTATCTACAGCACTTTGTTTTGTAATCAATGTGACGCTCACCTGCCATAGGTCATATGGCTGCAAAGTAAAAATAATGGCTTGATCCATGTCTGCTTTACCCTCAGCATCAAAATAGTAGAAATAGTGAACTTTGCAGCCGATGACATACTCAGCAGAGAGCGTACTCACATTAAAAGCTTCCTCATGCCCTTTGTATTCAGACTCTCTACAGCTTCCATTGTGGCATTTCCCCCTTCCTCTTTTGCCTTGTTACACTGTGTTAAAAATGTAAAAGCAGAATTTTTATTATTATTCAAATTATCATCCAACAGCTCTTGAATAAGCTGTGACCTGTTTCATTGCACAAATGTGCGTGCTGCCATGGAAACCAGTTCTTGCTCTTGCTCGAGGTTCAGTAATCGGTAATGTGGTGCAGATCTGCCTGAGAGAAACTGGCTGTTTCATTTTAAGCTAAATATAAATATGCAGAGATTTTCAGTAAAACATCTTCTTCCAAGATCACTGTCCTTGACTGCAGGTCAAATCACTTTATATACAGAAGTCATACAGTACAGTGAATATGTGATATTTCTTTTTAATGCTGTATGTCACCTGTTGCAAATACATCTGAAATCAGTTAATGCCAGTTTTCTTTTAAACAATAATTAGTTTGATACATATTAAAGGAGACACAGGCTCATTTTCCGATTCATACTTGAAATCGAGGTTTTTACTAGAAAATATTTCCATGCTTTAATGTTCAAAAAACACATCTGTCTGTCTACCTGTATTCACCCTCTGTCTGAAACGCTCTGTTTTAGCGCCTGTCTCTTTAAGACCCCCCTCCAGAAAAAGCCCAGTCTGCTCTGATTGGTCAGCGTTTCCGGGTTCTCCGTATCTGCGCTCTCTGCACCATCATTGCAGTCACTGAATAGCTGTAATGGCACAGTAGCGTCACTTTCTGCCTATATATAATATAGTTGTGACATCACAACCGTACAGAAGTCCTGACGGCCCGACGAGTGTTTTTATATAGCTCCTTGACCTGCTTTTTGATCAAAAAAGATAAGGAAATCTCACTTTTTATAATATGGGACCCTTAAAATTGAATGAATATAATATTAATATTTATTAAATATACTTTTTTTTCTCAACACTTTCACCTGTGATTGACCCAAACCACTGCTGCCTACATTAAGAAGTCCTCTCTTTGGATTTAAACTTCAGTGAGTTTCATGTAGGCATGTGAATAATCAAGATGACGAGTTCAAGTGTGGTGTCACAGACTGGTTGGCACTTTGTAACACTGTCAAGGGAAGCCCGGAGATGTCACCCAACCAATCACAGACCTTCACAACCTCACTTTCTGTCTCTCTGTCACGACATCACCGAGGTCGCTCTCATCTCCTTGGAGACAGGTTTTTTCAAGCTGTCGAGGTATTTTAAGACTGGCAGCGAGAGAAGGGATGGATGGCTTGTTTCCTTCTCACTCCCTAGTTCTCAACTCAAGCTGAATCAAATGCATTTCTTCACAGTGAGTGCAAGGTGACAGTAGCTTTAATTGAATCGTAGTGTTACATACGTTTCTGGCCTTTTTGTTCCCGTTTTGTTTCATCCCGTTCTGCTTTCACTGCAGGCTGGCCAGGAATGAGAGCCACTGTTGGTGTTTGCCTCTTTCCTCTATGGTCCACTTCTAGCGGCACTAGGCCAGAAACAAGCTGTGTGAGTAGAAGAAGAGGGAAAAAAGAAAGAGAGATAGAAGGATTGACAGTGTCTCTGTTTGTGCACATTTTCCCTCTGTGGCAAGTCGCCAGTCTGGTACACAGAGTTCCACCTGGAGCTACTTCACACACAAGTAGATACACACATGTACAAAACACTACACACAGCATACAGTGCACAATGCAAGTAGTGTAAGGAGAATTTTGCTCCCAGGCAAATAGAGAGAGTGAGAGTCAGGCAGCACAACCACAATAATGACACTTATAGGACCACTTCAACCATTTGCATTAAGCTTTGTATCGTTTGAAACCCAGACATATTTTTGAATGGTTGTGCATCATTCACTAATTTTCCCCTGAGACGGGGACCTCTAACACCTCTTGCTTTAAATGCCATCAAAATCGTCATTTTGCATTTTCAAACCCGCTTATAGGGGGTAGGATCCACTGACGCTACAGGCCTATTACAGATCAGTGGGTGGGACTTGCTGAGACTAACATCCGCCATCTAACTTGGGAGCTAAACTAATCTAAGCTAAACTTAAATAACAGGCGCTGTGGAGAAAGCTGGTGAAGTAACGACATTAGCTGCTATAGCCGAGGCAGAGGGCGTGCCTTGTTTTGTACTGACCAGATAGCCAAGAGGTTTGTCATGGATATTCATGATCCCCTGTGGATGATTCCTAATGATTTTGATGACCTCTTGTAACAACACTAGTGGGCAAAAGTTTTCACCAATTTAAGTTTGACCTTACATTTATTTAGACGTGACATTTACTCATTACTCCCCAGAGAATGAGCCCTTCTATTTTAAGTTTGTTTTTTGAGCTTTTCTTTTTTTTGCCATCCTCAGGAGAAAATGATCACAATAAACTAAACACGCTTCTTCAGGCCTAACTTGTCATCATCTTTTCTTATTTGATGGATTTGTCCATTGAAAACGCCTGATGCTGTCACCAGTTGTAATGACGCTCAAATCTGTAAGCTGGAGTGAGGTCAAACCGTATGACTTAACCATACAGAAAATGTCTGTCGTTTCAAGATCACTTGTGTTGTTTGTTTCAGTTTTGAAATAGGCTACTTTTGTATTTTATTTACTATTTGATTTATTTTCTCTTCAGTGTTAATGATGTATATCACATGCATCGTTTTGAGTGTATTGGTTTAAATATTAAATTCATTCATTTATGATATGTATGCAGAATGAGGAAAAACATAATGCTGCAGCCAGAGTATCAAGGCTACCATCCTCTCTTCAGGAGCGTACTTAGGAATTCATCCATGTTTAAATGAAGCAAGTATTTTACTAATAACACTTTTCTTTATGTGTGTTTGTGTCTCGCCAGAGAAACTCCAGCAACTCTGGGAGCACAAGAGGCATGTATCAAGTGTCAGACCGACGTTCATCCCCCAGCACAGGGTAAGACAGCACACTGCCCCTGTTCTTCATTTACACCTCATTTTACACCTCTGAAATGTAATGCATGCATTGGCATTGGGGCACGTTAGATCTTCACAGACAGGAGGCCATTTAAATACCCTCATACTCCAGAGGGAAAGTTTTAATATTTTTGCTCTGCTGACTCTGATACCTAGAGGTCTGAATCAAGAGTATGAGATGAAAGATTTTCTCTAGAATAAAAAATGGAGTTTGTATTATGATGGCTCTGCCTATATATTTATACATATTTACTTTCCTAAACCTTGACACATATTTATGGAAAAATGAGAAAACAATTATGAATATAAGTGGTGTCTTATTTCCCTTTGTCCTTACTGTGATTTGACCAGACTTACTTATTTAGAAGGGTGTTAGACAACATATATGCACATTGCACAAGATTTTCCTTATTATCTGACTTAATACAATATAATTCTGAATGAAGGTAATACAGATTCTGGTGTATGGGATGATGAATTAGGATATAATGTTTTAGAAATAATAATTATACTTTGAAGTATGGTTGGCAATAATTCAATATGATAGTTTATCATCTTTCAATGAAATGGTATCGTGACGAAGTTTAATATATTGAGATATCGCGATACACAATTATTATTTTTCAAGTGAAAAATTTTGAAGGAGTATAATTTTGAGATTATGGTTTTATTTTTTATAGCCTTTCAGCCTTTTGGTGAGAATGATGTATAAATTAGAATATACATTTACACGTGACAAGATCCATGTAGGATTGAAACGTTGTCATCATTTAACTTTAGTAAAGGGTGCAGCTGCTATCTTCTGTAAGTATGTAACTCCCTTTCAACAAGTGTACTAGGAAACATTTTATTTTTCTGGGAGATATTCTGTCTGGACTGACTAAAGCAGTCTGGGAAATAAATAAAATAAAGCTTTTCCGGTCCGTCTGGATAATTTGTGGCTCTTGGCTGACATCTGAATTTGGTGCACCTCCTCTTCCTTACCTTGTGAGAGCTGATGTAGTGAAACACAGTCTGTCATTTGAGACTAAATATAATAGAACCCCTGTAGCCGCAGAGCTTTTAACCGACATCTACTGTGCTCGCCTCTGGGGTACAACTTGTCAGCACTGTGTTTAAATGTTTTCAAGCATGGCAGGTGAAGTTACAGTAACTTAGAAAAATTAGTAAAAATGCAAAAGTGACACAGTTACGACCTGTTTGATTTACAGAGATTATACTGTACACATGATATAAGATTAGATTTCTTTAACAGGGACGTTCAAACTATGGCTACAATACTTTATGCTAAAACAATTATTAGATTACTACATTAATCTATTTGTTCATTGAAAAAATAGCCATTAACTACAGTATTTTCATGATAATCAATAATATTTTTTTATATTTTTCAGCTTTTGTATTGTTGTATGGAATATATATAACTATTTGTGATAGTTTTAGACAAAATGATTAATTGGTATGAAAATAATCGTTTGTTGCAGCATTACTACTATTGCATGTAGTTTGTTAATTATACTGAGAATAGAGTGTCTCATCCTCTTGTCATTTCACACCATGATCGTCACATGTAGTATAGTATCGAACGCTGGGATATGTAATGGATTAGAGCCCGTCATAGACTCTCATTCAGCTGAAGCAGGTTGGACGTCTCTCTGCATGAGGTGTGACTGAAGTATTTTGGTGTCCCTGCTGGAGATTACAGACACATGACCGACTGTGCCTCAATACTCTGACTAACACAACTGTCATCCCCAGTTGGTATGTGAATGTGTTTCTCGACATGACGTCATGTGATGTCAGGCCTTTCCCATTGAATCACTGATGGCCCTACACACACAGCAACACAACAAGTCTATAAGCCTTCTGTCAGCCTTCTGGGTATTAATAGCTCTTAATCAGTGATGAAGGTCATAATCTCGAGTGTGAAACAGTTATATTCCTTTATTTATTACTATTGACCTCACCAGATATTTATGCAACAGTCGTGAATCTGCATGTGTCATTTTGTTTTTACACCAAAACGCCTCTGACGGTTTGTCCTTTTCACATCTTGCATCTCTTTGATGAGCACAAACTTTCTGTATTTAATATACGATGATAGTACAGTAAGTATAACAGTTTTGATATGCACAGATCTGAAAATATATGAATTTTCCTTTAAAAAAGTCAAAATCAGGGTTGTTCAGGCTCCTGTGCTCCTTATTCAAGTCAGCATAAAAAAACGTCTAAAAGCTTTGAATGTAAATCTGGTTAATGTATCAGAAGCAGGACATAAATCTAAACTTTTTAAAAGTGTAAACCCTTCTTTTTATTTTGATTTGCACATTAGAGAACAACATATGACACAGGAGGGGATGTGTCTCTTCCTCTGATAATTGAGTTGTTTTATATTTACTCTCTGAAGCTATTTTGCATTTAGGATACACACTCTGAAATCATTCATTAGCAATTGATAATCCCGAGCTTCTCATGATTGGGATCCGTCCACATCATTATGTCTTGCTATTGTTTCAATGTTGACAAAACATTCAAGCAGTTTTCATCAGGTTACTGCTTTACATCCAGCTCATTAAACTCTTATAAATCACAGTTTTGTCCCTGAGTCAGTTTAGATTGTGGAAACCATAAACATGCAGCTCTGTTTTGGTTTCATGTAATATAAATTAATATGTGCTATCGCATGCATCCTCATCTTCTGTGCATCCTTCTTCTCCTGCGAGTGCTGTTAAGAGCTACCCGCAGACAGTAAAACCTAAATTGATACATGCAGAAGCTTCACCTATTCTGATTATGCTGATACAAAAATAAGGAAGCACTGAGAAGGCAGAAATTGAGAAAAGAAATAAAAATGTCCTACTTTTTAGTGGCTGATATTTGTAACCGCTCATTATCTGTATTGGCTGGGAGGTTATTTTATGTACTGTAGCAAGAATGTACGTACAAAAGCTGTCCTCATTCTACTTTACATCCTCTGAAATGCAGCTGTTCCTGGTCAGTCATATAGTACATTTGTGTGGTTCCTTTTGGTTTTAGAAGTGCATCAACTACTGTCCAATTAAATACCAATCCTGCGGTTTTTCTAAGTGGATCTTTGGGGATGTTTCTCTGTGCTGAAGGGACTGAAGTCTACAGAAATTAATAATCAGAAGGATCAAATGAACATGTCACGAAAGGATTTAGAGCAAGTGTAACAACGCTGTGTTTTTGAAATTTGTGAGAGTGCACATTTTTTTGCTTTTTCTGAATGAAAAATAGGACCAATGCACCACTTTAAACACCTACCTTTGGCTTATTTGTGATATGTTATATATTTTCATTGGTTGTATGTGTTTATGTTTGTTATGGTGCATCATGAACAGATTACAAGAATGCTTAGCTTAGCGTAAAGACTGGAAACAGGAGGAAACAGCTAGCCTGCTCTATCTGAAGATATTCAGTAAAGTTTGCTCCAGCTCTAAGTACTGTTTGTCACTGTCTTTTGTTAAACTCAATTTGGGACTATTCATTGATATCTTACACCATACACCCTAACTGCGCTGTCATTTTTATACTCTTAGCTTATTTTTATATATTCTATTGAATCAGGAAGTCACATTGGGATCTAGATATGATTTACAAGTAATAATAATAATAATGGTCTTTAATGTATTTTCTAGCTTGTCTATTTCATTTGTAAAGAGAGAGGGGCCAAAGGGAGGGGGAGGGGGGACAAGTATAAAAAGTACAGGTTGTGGTTTGACTGAGGTTTTAGGAAAGGACTATTTCTTGGCTGGGTTCAGTAACTTCCTGGAGTTCCCGCTGGCTGTCTGGCCTAATAGTCCTTTACATAACCCCACATAAAACCACAATCTGCTATTTTTATGCTTCAGTTTTTTAAAGTAAAAAAAAAAGGCTATCAATGCTCTCGTCTAACTCTCTGAAAGAAAGGAAATAAATGTATTCCTAAAATGTTGAACTGTTCCGCTAATCTGTTCTTGACAGTAATATTGATGATTAAGTTTTATAATGTTCTGTTGTTTATTCTAAATACTGTGATTATTCAGAATACAGTATGACATGTTGTTTGATGTGGGATGGACTATCTGTGTGTTTGAGTATCCTATTTAAAATAATAATAATATTTAAGTCATTACTTATAGTACTCTTCTCTTTTGCTGCAGAGCATCAGGGCGGATCAAGTCCGTCTCACAGGGCTCTGGAGGTTACGACAGTGACAGCGTGGAGATGCATCCCATGGAGGACTGTCCCGAAGCTCAGTACTATCAAATGCAGTGCCGGCTGGGTGAGGGGGGTTACGATCGGTCCCCTGGATGTGGAGGCGGTGGATCGAGGAACTGGGGTCTTCGTAAACAGGCTATCCAGAACTGGCAGCGGCGACCCTACAGGAACAGCACTGAAGGCGAGGAAGGAGACGTGTCAGACGTGGGCTCACGGACCACCGAGTCTGAGGTGGAGATGTGGGAACAAGAGAGGAGAGCTGTGGCTGAAGTTCAGCAGTCTGCCCCTCCCTACCCTCACCAAGGCAGGGCAGGATATCGCCCTAACACAGGTATCGGCTCTCTGGAAAGTTTATCAGACCAGTTTTTTCTTAGAAATATACACAATTCACCCACACACTCTCTCCAGTCTATCACACAGACACACAAGAGCCAGGTCTCACTGAATAAAGGCCTTAAAATGACTCCCATAATTGCAGTGAATGATGCGGATCTAGGTCAGGATGAGTTGCAGTTGCTGTAATGCTGCTGGAGCTCTTTCTACAAACTGTGGATCAGCCATGAGCATATATGGAAAACATGGAGGAGAGAGCCCCCCAGATCTGCTCCAGTGTGTAGACACAACAATGTAAACACGTCATGAAAAATGACTGAACCACTGCCACAGATGTTTTTTGGAGTTTAAAAAAAAAGAATGAGTCTAAGTACGGCTGCTCTATATCATATGTTATAATCATCATGAGGATTATTTTGGTTAATATGGAGGTCACAATTATTTAACATGCTCACTCACTGACATTGGAAACATGCATTTTATTGAATAATTAAAAACAGTATTTTTAACAATTAATTTTCTTGAAGTGAAAATATAATTCAACTGAAAATCAAATAAATATGAGTAAAGAAAAAATTGATACATGTAATATATAATGTATAGATGTATATTTAGATATGTATTATATAATAAACATTATTCAGTAAATAAACATGTTTCAGTCAGTAACTCAATGCAGACAGTGAATGCTGCTGCTGTAAAGGAAATGGGTGTGCTGGATTTATAACACATAAGTAATGTGGCACTGTAATCATTTTATCATAATTATCTGGTTTTCATAATCATTTGAAGCCAAAACCATAATTAAAATTGGATTTCCCAGCCCTAGTTAATGGGCAAAAGATGTATTATGTATTATATAAATAAAAATGAACTAGCTAAGCCAGTTAATAACAGTCAGCAATTCAAAAAGACCAGACAGTCAGCACGCTAAGTGATTTTGAAAGCATCATGAGACAAATGACCAACATGAAACTGTATGTGTTCAAACTGCAGGTGCATCAACCAGAAAACTGAAAAAGTATGTCCAGCACTTCATCAATAAAAATTGAACAGCAGTTTCAAGCTGATACTAACCGACATGAAACACAGTTCAGGATGCATAACTTGTGGTGACTGGCATGTGACCTAATATGATGCATCCTGGTTTCAGCTATGTGATTTAAGCAGCGTAAGTCCTTTTTTCATGAGGTGTTCACACTATTTTGTTTACCACCTGTACAGCCCTGTAAAGCAAACCAAGTCACACAGTGCTGTTGTTGCTATAGACTTTCTTTGTGTGCCTGTGTCTTTGATAGAGAGAGTTGTCTGCCGTTGTATCATCTCAGTTCCTCCTCTCATACTAAGCTTTGCTTCTGAGTGAGCCGCCAAGTCAGACCGGCAATCATGCCCGCACATTTCTTTAGAACCACCACAGATTGTGCATCTCTGTTAACTTCCTGCACTGCCAAAATCCTTAAACTCGCTGCTGCTGCCCTCCATTTTTCCTCACCTGCTGTCGGGTTTCTTCTAAATACCAGGTGTACTGAGGCAGTCTGGGAAACTGGGCCAGAGCCCTGTGACAAATTGGTATAAACTGCTATGACAGCCTCGTTAACTCAAAGGTTTTTTTCACGTAACACTCAACATGTTACTGGCATTCCTCTGCTCTGACGTAGATCTCCTTATTGGGAGAGTCTCTGCCAGGTTTTATCAGATGGTATGTATTTACAAGTGCATTTTTTTTCTCAGCATGAAACACACAGTTTGGCTTTTTTAGTGCATTTGGCAGTCTTGAGCGTAGGTGGTGTGTGTGAAAGGGAGAGAGAGAGAGGAAAAGAGAGAAAGAGGAAGAGTGTAAGCAATGGTTCATAGCCCTGATGGTTTTGAGCAGACGCCTTCCAAGGCCAGAGATGAAATGAGTCATAGGAGCAATCTCGCTGGGAGGAATAAGCCGGGCTTGGATTGGACACACGGCATGAGCCAATAGATAATAAAGAGAATGACAAGAAAAGTAAAAAAATTATGTAAGCTCAGTGTGTGAGTGTCTTGTTGGATGTTGGCGCCACCATGTGACTGAGAATATCTTCTAAACATGGTTATGTGCCATTTACTTTTTTAAAAGCCAACATGTTTCGACCACTGTAGGTCTTCGCCAAGGCTTTAAAACAAACAAAATAATATGGGTGTGGCCTCACTTATATAATAAACACAGCCAAAATAATAATGAAAAACTAAATAAGATGAAATTAATTTACACAAACAGAAATGTTACACACCGTAAATGGAAGATAGATAGCAAATATAGGTTTTTAAGCTGTGAGATGATCTCTCCAAGCTTCGAGGTATAACGTTTAATTAATTTGGTCTATTTTTAAATATGCTTTCATATCATCACTTTTATCATTTGGACAATTTAAATCCATAACTGGTCCTCTTTTTAATTAGACTTCTCTGTTTTTAATTTGTTTCTGTCACTTTTACTTTTTGGTATTTTGGATAAGCTTATGTATATTTCAAACGTTTTGTGTTTTGCCTTGTCCTCAAATGTTTTGTGTTTGTCTCGTCTATATTGTAAATGAGGTTGCTCCTCAATATATTTCCTAGTTTAAATAAAGATTATAGTAATAATAGTAATAATAATAATAATAATAATAATAATGTACTTGAGTCATTTTAATCACGTTAATTTATGTTAAAGTTGTTCTGTATCAAATCTACAATGTGCTTTACAAAAAGCAAACATAAAACAATAAAAAAGAAAAGAAGAACAATCAAGCGAGGTAAAGGAAATTAACTCATGTACTGTATAATAGATTCGATATCTTTAAAACTCAAAATTGAATGAAATGTAGCAATATTCCCGAGATAGCAGACACGATTGAATGTTTTATATGAAGTTCGTAATTGAAAGGGGAATCAAACATCATGCATGGGTATCTGACAGAACCAACCTGACAAAGTTGTCGGTGTAGATGCTCAGTGCCAATAGTGAGGATTTGAACTTCATAATTTTGTTTCAGAATATAATGAAACCTAAAAACTGAATGTCACTACCCTCCCTTCAAAGCCGCCTTGTGTAACAAAATTGTAATAAATCCTTGAAAACGGTGAAGGCCAAAGTTAGTGGAGGGGTCTAATGATAAATTTTGTTTCAGCTTTGGGGCTGACCGCCACCACATTGTGTTAAAGGGGTTAAAAGACTCTGGCTTTGTGGTCCCACAGGTCGATCTGATGGGGTCTACACTAAGCCTTGCCGCCATGAAAAGAGCCCGTCTAAATCCAACGAGGTGATCAGTCCAGAGATCCTGAAGATGCGTGCTGCCCTCTTCTGTATCTTCACCTACCTGGATACTAAAACCCTGCTGAGAGCTGCTGAGGTCTGCCGGGACTGGAAGTTTGTGGCTCGTCACCCAGCTGTGTGGACCAGAGTGCTGCTAGAGAACGCTCGCATTTCTTCCAAGGTGTGCAGTGAACATTTAGATACTGTATGCAGTCAGGTGACGCATTTGGCTGCGTGTCTTTGCTGTATATTATGAAGCTTGTCACTGACCTCCATGTTTTCTCCCTCAGTTCCTGAGCACAATGTCTCAGTGGTGCACTCAGACCCACTCCCTCATCCTGCAAAACCTAAAGCCAAGACAGCGTGGCAAGAAAGAAAGCAAGGATGAGTACCTTAAAAGCACACGGTGAGACACAGATATACACCGGGAAGAGTGCTTGGGGCGAGTCTGACCCATCCTTTGCTGCGGGTCTTCCCCTTTCTCTCCTTTCCACTCACTGTCAATAAAGCGTAACAATGCCTAATATATATTTGAAAAAACAAACAGATCATCTGCACACAGTTTACAAAAAATACCTAGTCCAGGGTTCCTACAGAGTATGGAAAAGTGTGGAATTAAAATTGAGTAATTTCCCGGTCTTGATAAGTATGAAAAGGGGAAAAGAGTTTGGAAAAATGTTTGTGTTGTTTGCAGACTCTTAGCTCACTTTCTAAAATGTAATATATTCATATATACAAATTAAAACAAGCTTAACATAGCCTACCTGTAGATTATATGAAACTTATCAGGCTGGCTGTAGAATTGTGTCGGGTTACCATAGTTACCGTTTGCCATGCGACTGTGATTCTCATTTTATTTATGATTTATTTTTATTTATTATTTTTTTTATTAACAAGTATATTTACTCCATCTAAAGCCAATGAAGCATAGACTTCTGTTTTCTTTTGTAGTTACTTGGTTGATTGTGCATCCCTAATGTTATGGTCTGTAGGGGTTGCAGATACACAGTTAATAATTGGACTTCTTTAGCATTAGCCTGAATAAAATGCTTTGCTGTAAAATCCTCTGAGAAGTCTGCAAATTTGATTCTGGAAAAGTATGGAATTTGTAATGGAAAATGTGTAGGAACCCTGCTAGTCACCTCTTTATTGTGTATTATTTTGGCTTCGATAAGCACATTGCTAAGCAAACTATTGAAGTTACTTACTTTCTAAATGACTCATCAAACAGTGATTGACCAGAGGAAACCCACAAGAGGAACATAAGTGATCTAATGCTGATGTTTGGTGCTGTTTGACTATGATCAGCATGTCAAATATCAGTTTCATTTCCTAAAAGCTGAAAAAATGAAGTTTGTGTGAAGGAGAGAATATTACAGGTTGATTCTGCTCTGCGATGCATAGAGATGCTGCCTGCTGCATATATAACTGCAAACAGTGGAGGAACATTTTGTTTTGTGCTATAAATGGTAGAAGTGCTGTTCTGAAGGACAGGAGAATTACTTCCTCTGCTCTGTCTCCATCTGCCTTTTCTGTTGACCTTCCCTTATGTTTCCATCTAAGTGGATGTCTGGAGGAAGGTCTGGAGGCGTTGTTAAAGGCCACAGGAAGTAACCTGCTGATACTGAAAATTTCACACTGCCCCAACCTGCTGACAGATCGCTCCCTCTGGCTGGCTAGCTGCTACTGCCGAGCTCTGCAGGCTGTAACCTACAGGTAGACCAGCACATTCAGGTCCCATCTCTGCACAGATACTACAGTTTAACAGTTTAACCCACATAGCTTTTCTTTGATAAGTCCATAAGACTGCAGTCTTATCTGTGCTGCAGATATACAGTGTCGCGTTTGTACTATAAATACAAATTGCGTTCACGTCTTGTGTTCCAGAAGTGCCACGGATCCGGTCGGCCAGGAGGTGATCTGGGCCTTAGGAGCAGGTTGTAGAGACATCATCTCCCTACAGGTGGCCCCACTTCACCCATGGTAATAGGCAGAGAAATATACTCTACCTCTGTAATGTTTGATCCATTTTCTGTTGTGTTTTCAGCGATTATTGAATAAATGAACATGGACTATGTTTTGTCTCTTTTAGCCAACAACCTGCTCGTTTTAGTAACCGATGTCTGCAGACGATTGGAAGATGTTGGCCACACCTCCGTGCTCTTGGTGTGGGCGGGGCTGGATGCGGCATTCAGGGTCTGGCCTCTCTAGGTAAATACCACATCAGGACAATAATTAGGACAGCACAGATTATGCATTCAACCTGTGTCTTGTTCCTACATACAAGGTTTTACCACATTCTTTATAGCAATGAACATTTTAAGCACTGTAAGACCGTAAACAAACCTTCATGCACTACTGTAACCTTTGTTGTTTTCTGTTATCTTGACATTGCCCTTCCTCCCCCATCTCTGTATTTCCTCACCTTCATCAACCCCCACAACCCCAACAAGCGAGGAACTGCATGCGCCTGCAGGTGCTGGAGTTGGATCATGTGAGTGAGATCAACCAGGAGGTGGCAGCAGAGGTTTGCAGAGAAGGCTTGAAGGGTCTGGAGATGCTGGTGCTCACCTCCACACCAGTCACCCCCAAAGCCCTGCTCCACTTCAACAGTGAGTTTGAATACTGCTGGATTGATACACTGTCTAAAAATTCTGTTTTGAATGTACATTATAACAGTTAAATGTAATATTGTCGTTCTAGTTTAGTACGCAATACTTTTGACACAACACTGTGCTGCAAGTTAAAGAGACGGGCGCTAAAACAGAGCGTTTAAGACAGAGGTTTAATGTGGGTATATTCAGACAGACAGTATGAGAAAAATATTAAAGTGTTAATATTAAAGCATGAAAACATGTTCTTTAGAAAACCAAAATACAAGTATGATCCTGAAAATGAGAGCAACCCTGTGGGGAAAAAACACCAAAAAGTGTTTGCTGCCTAAATCCTCCTTCCACTCATGCAGGTGTTTGCCGCAACCTGAAGTCCGTCGTGGTTCAGATTGGTATAGAAGACTACTTTGAGGACCCCAACAGCCCTGAAGCTAGAAAACTGTTTGATGAGATGGTTAACAAGCTTCAGGTAACCTCACACGTCACCCACTACTCAGTTTTAATGAGGAAAAACAGACCCATGACCTTTCTTTCTGATTTGTTGTAAGCATATGACAAATAATGTTTCATGTACACGTTAAGGCTCCCAACAGAAATAAACATGTTGTTTTTAGTCTTCCCACACACTTTTACTGTATAACTGCTCTGCCTTTGTTAAGATAATGGCTAACTGGGAGGTGAACTCTGCTAACAGAGGTCTGGACTCTGTTAGCAATGTCTTCTGAATTTAGTTTCTCTTTTGAGCCAACAAATCCTTGGTGATTTGCACCACTGTATGTACATGACTAACAGCTTGGCCAATACTTGTTCAAAGGATAAGATGCATCTATATTTATCACAACTACACACCGTTTAAACCATGACTCAATCCTCGAAGTCCCAGTGATGCTTTGCTGTGGATGCTAACTCACTCGAGCAGAGGCTTACTGTGAGAGGCTCGGGTCATTCTTAAAGCTGACCACACATAAACAGAGATATAAAAGCTGTGAAATCCCGGGTTTTATTTATGTTTTGTTTTTATGAGTCAGTTTACAGTGTGTTCCTCTTGGATATCACTCTGGCGGGGTTGCTCACAGCAGTTAGGTAACCTCTCCAAAAGATTCACACAGCGATGATTTATTTTTAACCCTCCCTCTTTAAGTTTGCCAAAGTTCCCCTCTCGGGTTTAATTATCCATTTTTTGAAGGGAGCTCTGCAGAGGTGAAGCTATCAGTCAGTTTTTTTTTTATAGCTTTCTGTCATACATCCGTTATTGTGCACAATTACTGCTAATGGAAGAAAACATAATTGCATGGAGACAGCAGGGAAAAGGAGCATTTTTTCTACCAATACATATTCAGAAAATAATCATACAGTTGCCTTTGAGAAAATTAGATTCTGATGTCTCTTCCCTCTTCTTTCTTTCAGGCTCTGAAGAAGAGACCAGGCTTCTCCAAAATCCTCCACGTGAAAGCAGACAGTCTCTGCTAACATCTTTTGTGCAGATACTTCAAGTCTTGAAAAGGCGCAATCTTGGCTCCAGTCAATCAAAAAAAAAGCTCCATGGGGTTGAATACGTCTGCAGCACCAACAGAAGCAACAGAAGATCGCCATGACGAACCAGGACTGAGGGTTATCATGCATACTCCATAAGTACAAACTTCAAACAGAAACAAAACTTATTCACTATTCCAGTAAGGGGAAATCTCCTTTGTGTTTCATGATGACTTAAGACCAGTCAGGAGGCTTATTTGGACAAACAAAGGCACCATATAACACAAGAAGGGCCCATTTTAAACCTTACAGACTCAAATAGCATCACAACACTGTCAGATTCCTCTCGGTCGTCATCTGCTTTCACCATGAAAATGGATTGTGCGACGCACAGAGCCAGATCCCCTTCTTGAAATGCCTTGAGCCAGGTGACTGCACTGTACTTAACTGTCTGCGATACACAATGCTCGACATATACGCGCAACAACCGTCAACAGAAGCAACTCGTGGGCAGGAGCACATTATGACGTGTACATACTCTTCACAGAAGTACATAAAATGGTGTCAGGAGTAAGAAATTGAAGCGAAACTGATTTCCTCAAGAGATCTTGAGTTATCAGTGTTAAGAGTCTTGAGACAGGAGCTTTATGTATGCGTGTGACCAGGATTGAATAAATGGTTTTCCATCCGGTCTGCCCTGCACTACTGTATGTTAAAACTGGACAACTTTAAATACTTACTGCTTCCACCCAGGACAGAAACATGCTGCACCAGCTCCGGGCACAGTGGAGAGAGCAAGGACAGCGCCCATGCAACACACTTGACTTTTACAGTCCTTTAGCCAACTGCATGGCAGCGATGCATTTACCCTTTTCGACCATACTCTCTGCTTCCCCATGTCAACAGCGTCGTGTCACAAAAATGGAATCAGTGTTTTGTTTTGTTTTGATGGTTGTAGTATCTGCGAGAGAACAGGAACGCAGTATTTGATGCTGCTCATTAACAAGACTGGAAAGACGATCCATAATGCATTTAATCTCCAAAACCGGTGCCATTTGTAAGTGTCTGTCCTCATTCCAGTGAGCGTTTTCTCCAATGTGCCATTAATGAGGGAAGAGGGACCGTGTACATTTAGGCAGATGTTTCATCTCTTGAAATCAAATGTTACCAATTATTGATTATTGGAGTTTGATTTGAGTGTAAGCAGCTGTTTTTCATACGGAACATGGTCTCCAGGTGTATACAGATGTTACAATGTTTATACATCATGTGACTTTCATATTTTACCATACTAAACAGTGCCATTCCCACTAATAGTGCTCATTACGGCTGAGGCCCTGATCAATCGTTATTTATATTTCTCAGCTGACATCCTCTGGCTCCCTCTGCTGGTTTTTTCCAAGCACTTAAACAGCCAGCTGGTGTTATATGACACTTTGAACTCTTTGCAGCAAGGAACATGTATCACCTTTACTAATTTCACAACCAGGTAGATCAGGTCTTCAGTATCACCTTCACATTAGGAATTTGATTTGGTGTAATTTGTGGCTGTAATCGAGTTTAGCCTAAATTGCAGAAATTCTCAAGAGGTATGAGTAGCAATATTTAGTGTGGTGACACTTAGTACACGCTCCCCTGTGCTGCAGATGATTCAAAGGGGGGTTCCTACAATTTCCAAGCGCCAAAATAGTTTATTTTTCAGAAGGTGTACTGCTCAGCCTGTGAAAACAGCTGTAAAATGTCTCCTGGCTGTGGAGGAGCTTAGTCTGAGAAAATAACCCACATCGCTTACATATTAATAGCACATAAAGCAGCATTACAAGCTGGGGGTCATGCAGTACGTAAAATGTGAAAAGATGCATTTACAAGGCATTAAGTGTTTTAAAGAGACTATTTATGGGGCTTTTTGGAGCTTGGGGACCAAAATTTATATTTTTTTCTGCCTCTGCTGCATCGATCTGTTTTTTGTTGTTTCTTGCGAGTCCCCAAATATGGAAGCCTAGAACGGCCATGCTTGGAATATATTTTTTATGCTGTTATCTTGAGATCACAAGCTAATTATTTTATTATTTTGAGACAGAAAAATAATTAACTCATTATCATGAGGGGGAAAAAAGATTGTTTTCTATTATTACTTTATCGGAGATCAGATGTTGAACGGGCCCGATCGAGCTGATAGCGATGGTAACTTTGTGAAGTTAGTGAATGATACATGTGTGAATATGTCCGTTTTTTAAATAATGTGTGAACAAAGATTATGTAAAATACATATATGAAGAGAAGATTATTGGATTATTGCATATAAGTATGTTGAGTATAAAACGCGTTACCTATGTCCCTTATAAATCAAATTGCGGGGGAAAATTTTGGGTTGTTGGGAATGGATAATTACATAATGATGCACACACTTCACTTAAGACATATTCCAAAGTCAGCTTGATTTTGGCCATTTAAATGCATTTAACATACATGTCAGTATATATTGTATGGGTGCACTACAGTTTTAGGGTTGGCTGATTTGACCAGTACGATGCGATTAATGCTGGCTTCACCACATCACATTGTAAGTAATTAGAGGAAAACAATCCCTTTGTTTTTTGCGTGATAAGGAGTTAATTATCTCAGCATCTCAAGATAGCAAAGCCTGTTTTCTTCGAGATAACGGCATTGGAAGAAATAATTGTTAGAACTTCCGTACTTGGACATTATGAAAGTGCAATATAATTCACTGGAGCTCCTATTAGACGCTTACAATCACTTTGCTTTAAAGAAATTGTGCATATAGTTCTCACACGTCTGGAACATAGCGTCTCTTCCCTTGCTACCACCGTTACCGCAGGTTGCTTAACAAGTCGTTCATTCTACCTGGCACACCTCATGTGTCTCTGTGACACGTTTACATGTGTGCAGCAGAGCACGGTGAGTTTCCAGGAAGGCAGAGTAAGCGTTTGTCACACAAAGTCGCTGACATGGAGAGCTGTGAGAAGATGTTTTTGGGTCTTATGGGTAATGAGGACTTGTATAGCTGCAATATTGTAGTGTTTATGTTCCAGGTGAGCATGTGAGAACAGTTGTAGTGTCCATTTCTTCATATTCTTCCAGTACTGCATATTATTATTATTATTATTATTATTATTATTATTATTATCTTACACTAACTGATTCATTTGAGGGAAGTGGGTTTGTGGGAAAGGTGTAAAACTTTGCTGACACAATAGAAAACACACAAAGCACTTGTTGATTTAAGTTTTAGACAATCCTGCCTTCTCTATCAGCTACTCTGTACATAATATTTGTTAAAAAAAACAACAGAAATAAGACAAAAAAAGGACCAGTATTTGATGTTATATAATATTAAGGTCATACTTATGAGTGGAAAAAGTTGAAGTTTACAGGTCTTCATTCTGTAAACATTTTCTCTCCAAAGTTGAATGAAAGATAAACATAGAGAATTATATTATGTATAACAGTAGTGTTGAAATTGCAGTTGTGTATTAGATACTTTATATTAAATGTGCATCAGAGTCATATAGAGATGGAAATTATTTAAGAAGAGGATAAAGATGATAATTCAGCTATTTATTTCTATAAAAAAAAGAGCGATGTGTACAATGTTGGCATGTTTGTGTTCAAGCATCAATCATTAAGTTGCCTTCTTTAACTGTTCTGCTACTGTGACAAGAAAATTATTAGATGTTTAAAGAGCTTTGATTGCCTGCAGGTTAATATTTCTTTATTTTATCCAGTCTGTTGTTGCACTAGTGAGAAAAAAAAAGATATTTCAGATGTTTATTATAAGAGTGTTGTTTTTAATGTCCAGCTATTTCTCAGTATTTGGCAAAATTTGATGCACTTTTTTTCCTGAACACTTTTATCGGCCCGTCGATCATCGGTTTAGAAACAGCGCTGGGTTCTGTCAGCGGGATCCCTGGCGGAGGTTTTCTGTTGTGGTAAGAAACCGACAGATCTCGTACATGTTCGGTTTCATGGGAGGAGGATTTTGGAAATACAGTGATTACATATGAACTTGACTGAACAGACACACAGTTAGCCTCTTCTCTTGCAGCATCTTTCATATCTCATCGGTTGGGAAGTTATTGAAACTGATTCAACATTCAAGTGCTTTTTAGGTCCGTTGCCAATATGACCTTATACTCACCTTTGTATTTGTTACTGTCTTTGTTTTGCTTTAGCTTTTACGTTCATACCAACAGTACGTTTGCTTTATTGTGAAAACGGACCTGCTGAAGATGTAACAGGGCCTGTGAGCTCTGCGGATTAGAGTCGCCAAGAATCACTTTTGGTGTACATCTCTATTCTCCGCCTCTCCAAACATAAAGCAGAATCATTTCTAATTTATTTATTTTGATTCAGAAACTGAAGCATCACTTATATACTATCATACTGTGCAATTGAAAAACAGTGTCTGAGTGTTCTGTACATATTTTATGTATGAATGATTGTACTCTGCCCATTCATCTGAATAGTATTTTACACATTACCTCAACACTTATCTGGGCAATTAAGTGTGCCGTTTGTCTTTGTAATTGTTTTCATTTTTGACTGCCATCGACAGGTACGCCAGTTAACCCATGAACTTCATCCGTGTTGCTACAACGACAAAATGGATTCTGTCACTGAAAAAAAAAACGTTCTCAAAAGATTATCAGCCTCCTGCGATGACTGCAATAGAGGGAAATGTTTTACTACTCATTTTCACTCATTTGTTGTCATCAATAAAACTGCTTTAAATTGTATTTATTTACTTCCTGTAGCTCCTTTTTGAAATAATGTTTGAAGGATTTGTATAGATTAATACGATTCAAGGTTCAAATTTGTCTCCTGACACTAGTTCTCCGTGAAGTCTGTGACTCAGAGCCATCACATTTCCTCTTTAAAATGTAATTTAAACCTGAGAAAATAAGAAACTCCTCTCCAGACATTGTCATTCCCCAAATCAGACCACTGCCATTTTCCATCTGTCCACCAGATGGACCAGAAGGATTTTCCCTCCTTTCCTCGTCACCTGACTGCCACACCCATCTTCACACCTGTTCTCACTTAATTACAGTTAATCACCACTGTTCCCTTGATCAGCTCTGCCTGGCCTTTCCCGTCCACCTCCTCCCCTCCATCTCATTCCCTCGTCAGCCACTCACCACATATACCAGTCCACGTCCTTTGCTACGTTCTCCCTGCTGAGCATACACTGTATGATTCTAGGAATGTTGTTTAATTCCAATTTATACTATACGAGTAAAATAGTGTGTTTGCTTACGGTTGATTGTAATCATAACCTGTGACACAATGTAACATGATACTGTACTGTGAAGATCTAACAGATTGGAAACAACAATATCAGCTTTTAGCAACGTTATTTAACTTCTTGTACCTCTCTGGCATGTCGCCGTGACACTTTCAGACACTCTGTTTGTCACTTTACGCAGGTGCAGTAATAACAAAAAGGCACTGACTGAGGAATGGACTCCTAGCTCTGCTCAACTGTGATGATGGCTGCCAAAAATTTGTGACGTCAGAAATTTCTCAGAGCTTCCGATGATGGCTCCTCGCTCCCCCCTGTACACTGCATGTCAAAAGACGCCTGGTGAGGATAAAATTTAGTCTGACCACAAAATGAGTTATGCGGCTAAAAATTTGTGTCCTAAATGGGCTCAAATCGTACAGTGTGTGCCCAGCTTAAGTTGCAATGCTGTGTTCTGTCCGCCTCCTCACCTGCATCTCATTCCCTCGTCAGCCACTCACCACATATACCAGTCCATGTCCTTTGCTATGTTCTCCCTGCTGAGCATACACTGTATGATTCTAGGAATGTTGTTTAATTCCAACTTATACTATACGAGTAAAATAGTTTGTTTGCTTACGGTTGATTGTAATCATAACCTGTGACACAATGTAACATGATACTGTACTGTGAAGATCTAACCGATTGGAAACAACAATATCAGCTTTTAGCAACTTTATTTAACTTCTTGTTCCTCTCTGGCATGTCGCCGTGACACTTTCAGACACTCTGTTTGTCACTTTACGCAGGTGCAGTAATAACAAAAAGGCACTGACTGAGGAATGGACTCCTAGCTCTGCTCAACTGTGCGATAGCCCGATGATGGCTGCCAAAAATTTGTGACGTCAGAAATTTCTCAGAGCTTCCGATGATGGCTCCTCGCTCCCCCCTGTACACTGAATGTCAAACGATGCCTGGTGAGAATAAAATTTAGTCTGACCACAAAATGAGTTATGCGACTAAAAATTTGTGTCCTAAATGGGCTCAAATCGTAAAGTGTGTGCCCAGCTTAAGTTGCAATGATGTGTTCTGTCTGCCTGTTACCTGCTATCTGGACTGTAAGTGGTTACATACAAAGTTAATGCAAAGATGAACAGACGCGAATTTGCTGCAGGCCAGGACATTGTTAGCACATTAGCCATAACAACTCTGCCCCTGAGTGACCAAAAATTACAACAAATTAAATGTAGTTTTTTTTTAAATAAAATGCTATGTCAACACGTTAAAGGCATGCTAAGCAGAAATAGTGTGAACCAGAATCTAAATTCTTTAAAGCATACAGTGTTATAGTTTGAACACATAACTTCTCAGTTTCCTGTTTGTTTATATCTGCTTGTGGGAAGAGACAACAATAACTGTGGATGCTAAATAAATATTAATATGCAGTGATGTGAAACACCAAGGAACACTAGGTGCTGCTGGTTTGTTTTGGCAACCGTGACAAGGCTTCCCGTCTCACTGGAAATAATAAGGAATTAAATCAGATTTAAAAAAGCACACAAAGCTATTCCTTTATGCCTTTACCATATAACCTTCAATTTGTAATGAAATTACACTAGTGAATTATTTAAGTGTTGATAAAGTTTGTGTACTCTTTAGAAATGTGTATTTTATTGGCTAACTACTTAAATTGTTGGTTAAATCAAAATCACATCGTGGCTACATCTTAAACATCAGCCCAAATAAATCTGTAAATAAATTAATTTTGTGGAATTTTAGCTGTGGTGCTTACCTCATTGGAACAAAATGACAATTAAAATGTATGTTCAAAAAAACTGTCCATGTTTACTCTGATAATCCAAGTTTAACTTATCAAAATTATTTACAAATTGTTTGGTACATCTTGGAAAAACAAATTATGAATAATTCCTGATAAGTAATTTACATGTAAGCAATTTTAATGATTAGTTCATCATTAAACGCTTATAAATGCATAAAATGTTACTTGTGAACTGTATGATGGAGTTTGTGGATCTCTGGTTTTCAATGTGGCTGTAGGTAGATTGAGTGCAACTTTCTTATGGTAAACTCTACATAAATTTTCTAAATTGACACAAAGCACCTGAGAGCACCATCAAGTCCTTGTTTTAAGAAGGACTGATTCTAATGAACTGCGTGTTTCACCGAGACCAGTGACACAACAGATGATTTTGCCCTCTGTGATAGCTGCAGCTGAATGGTTAAGTCCTCTGCAGCCTCACGTGTTCCCCTGCTGGACCCGGGCCTCCTGCCAAAACTTTGTCCCCATGTTTCCCGCACTGCTTTCCAACTGTCTGAATGAAGGAGGAGGGGAGAGAACACTGCCCACAGAAAACATGTTTTCACTTTTAAAGCTTTCTGCGCACAATCACAATACACAGCAAGTACTATACAAGCCCGTTTTATGCAGCAGTTTCACGTATATGTTCTTAAGAAAAAAGTTTTGATAATTAATTTAGGTGAGATTCAACTGGATGCAGTTAAGCATCTAAACAGAAGTGCAAAATGCATTAAAGTGCGTGAGTAATGAACAACGGGGAACATGACCCATAATAGATGCTCATGTTGCTTGTTGTGGTTCACATATTTAATGTAGACAAATCCTAGGCATAAATGCAAAAAAAGGGGCATTTTCAAATTAACCTAATTTACTTTGGCCATAGGTTTTATGTTAACATTAATAAATGTGCACTGTTTTTTTTATTGTAATTATAATTATTTAGGTATATTTGGATGCTGATGGGTGATTCCTGAAACCCATTGGTGGTGTTTGCCTTTTTTTTTTTTTTTAAGTTTGAGCAATGGCCCTTCAAAATGTCTGCATGTCCCTGAAGACTGTGGCAACAGCAAATAAAATAATTTCTTACTGTAAATGCTGGGACTTTGGAAGATATTCACTTTTTTTTAATTAACTTTAGCCTAAGCTCAAATGTCTAATGTATTTCATACAGAGCGAGGACTGTGGACATGTCCCTCATCACAGTATGAACAAGGCAAATTATTTAAAAATCTAATGGAACAATACAGAATAATAGTTTCAGTTCAGCTTCAGCTGCAGTGCAAAAAATGTGACATTGACATTACTGTCTTTAAGATGCTGTAGCCGGCTCCGTTTTAAAGCCAGAGAAATTGGTATCATATGAAACTAGAAATCCAAAGGAATCCATCTTAACCGACCATGTCGTGCTAGCTTCTCGAGAAAACGTTTGAATAAACGCTCCACAGTCAGCCGGGTGTGCTCATGGTTGAAATGTCACTCATCGCTGGTCTCCCACATACACACAACACTAGTATGACTGCAGACAAGAATGAAGAAGTGCATTACCAATGTTTTACCTAAACAAGGCTCCAGAGAGAACCTCAATTATAGTAGACTCAGTCAATATAGAAAAGCAAAGTCTTTTATGATAACTGTATTGATAAATTCATTTTTAAATTAAACTGTTTCTTTTAACCATTTTGTCTACAAAGCTTCATCCAGGTCATATATCAAGCAGTACAAGCGTTTACTTGGTACAATTAGAAAACATCACTGCATGAATCTGCAATATTAACTGTAGCTATAAATAACTATTTTTCATTAGTTTGTTTATATATTTAGAATGATCTATTTAATGCCCCTCTTGTTTTGTGCAGTTAAATACACTCCAGTTGATTCAGTGCTTTATAATCATTTTCAAAACTCTACTGATGAGCAGAATACTGATTCTTGAAGCTCGTTAAGATGAACAAAGAAAACTTTTTCTTTAAAGCCCCTGAACACCCACACAGGTGTATTCACTTGAGGTTGCATAGGCCTCTGCTCACAGTGAAGCTGGGCACGGTTGTGCAGATGACATGATGTAACCAGGTTTGATGTCCTAATAAGAATAATAAAGGTAAAACCATTCATCATAGTAATGTTTTAGTATAGAAGAATATCTACACACCTTTGTACCAACATGAAATAAATATATGTGTGATGTTGGACGTCAAATTGCCAATCAAGCTTCTCAAATTAAAATGTTTTTCCTATGATTTTAGACTTTTGTTTATTTTCCAGCTGTGCATCAACAGCCCACTCAAAAATAAACCTTATTTATATTCTCACTGTGTGGTTAGAGTGTACTTCATGTTGTGACTATTCTCCTGTGAACACACTGCATACTCCAAATGTGATTTTCTCAGACAGTAGTGTTGTGTTAGTACTACTACTACTGAACATGGCCCCTTTTCCTTTTTATTTAATTATTTTTTTTAAGTTTTAGCAATTTCCCCTCAAAATGTCTGCATGTCCCTGAAAACTGTGGCAACAGCAAATAAAAGTTTATGGGAAGTCTCACATGACAACATTTGAGACGTGAGGGGACAGTCCCACGCAGAGAGAATTTCTTACTGAAAAGGCTGCGACTTTGGAACATATTCACTTCATTTGATTAACTTTAGCTTTAGATAATATGTGTAATGTATTTGAAACGGGCAAGGACTGTGGATAATGTTTCTCATCACTTACCCTGAGATTTCTTTATGAAGGGATCTCCTGGGGGGTCAGCATAGAGAAGAGAAATGATCACATTAAAATCTAATGGAACAATACAGAATAATAGTTTCAGTTTAACTACAGTGCAGTGCAAGACATATTCGAATATTTAATCTAATAAAATAATGTAAAACAGTTTTAAACCTTGAAGTTCATAGATGTGCTATGTTCCATAACTCTCTGTATATTTTGCTGCTGACTCTTTACTCCTCTAGACCTGCGCAGCACAGACCCTCCCGGCTGACATTAATGTCTTAAAGAGGCTGTAGCCGGCTGGGTTTTAAAGCCAGAGAAATTGGTATAAGGTGACCAGATTTCTGAGACAAAATGCTGGGATATTTTCGTTTCAGAGGCGTAAAAACCTCAAAAACATGTAGTGTTTTTGTCTTTGAAAAACTAAAACGGGGACACTGTCCTTACCATTCATAAAGCAGCTTCGCTCACCCTATTTCTCCTAAATTGCAAAGAAATGATTAAATATGAGTTTTTTCCTCTGATCAAAGTAGCTGAGATCAAGAACATCCATAAAATCAGCTCAGTGATTCAAATCATCACACTCCACCCAAAATAAGGCCCCCTCCTTTGGGAAAGAGTTTGAAATGGAAAATGACAAGATATGGTTTTAAGGTGGTTGAATCATTTTTCCATTAATGTGGGTGGAAAATAGCAAACAGCTACAGCCTGGCATGATATATCTCCTCTTGTTGTACAATATTAACGTCTTATTATGAATGGTCCCTAAAGTGAAATTAAATCAATCTTTAAATTAATTTTAAATTGAAAATGACCTTGCCATCGCCTGTGAAGAATAAAATGTTAAAAAGGCCATAATGGAATTCTGTCGTTCATCGACAACCAAACAGACCTGTTGTTCATCTGCTTTCAAGTGGACCTCCGGAGCCAAACTAAACTGGATATAATATGTAGCCTACCCATTTTGAAAAGAAGACTTTTTTAACTTTTGGTGCATCCTGCTGCTATTGGAATATTATTCTAAAGATTGTTTAGCTTTAAGCATTTGAACCATGCTAACACAACTGGAGGAAGATATCTTGTCAGAGGAGATACAACTCGATTCAACAATATACACAATGAAGAGGTGGGTCTGTCACCACAGCAACACACGAAAAAAAGTAGTCAGATTAGAGTAGGTAGGCTTACGTGTTAGTGGTATCACGGGTAATCACCGACAGGCTGGCACAAGTTTGTGATGAATAGTTTATTGTAAGTTTCTGGTGGTTTTATTTAATGTCAATTTACCAACTACCTCTAAGGAGCTCGAGTGACACTGAGATGTCATAATAATACAACTGTGTGCAGCAGAGTAGTACTAAACAATTGTTAGTTGCATCACTGCTATTAATAATTAATCAATAACTGTGACTGCCAGACAAACAGATTTGTTTTATCACACGCATTATAGATAATAAATACACATATAAATCAAAGGTTAAATAACTTATAACACATAACATAGATGATAAACGGTAACACTTACAAGAACACCTTTGGTTCACCTATCCAATTAGTGATATTTCTGCTGTGTGTACTATAGCTGGATGAATGGATGCATGAACTCCATGAAAGAATCTGGTACCTGTAGCTGCCTCTTGTATAGGGAAAATAAAATTCTACCGTGCAGCTATTCCACTGATCAAAATACCAGAAATATGGGCACTCTAGATAGGCCTTCTGCCCTGAGCTCTGGGCCGGCGTGCTTGTTGTGGCTTTAGTCTGTGTGAGTCGCAACTATACATGTCCTTTGGACAACATTTACGTTTTTTTTTTTATTCTTCTTTCAGTCACAGAGAAAACCGGGATCATTTCCGGGGACAGTAGTAGCCGGGGACAGGTCACTGAAAACGCAAACGTCTGGTCACCCTATATCATATGAAACTGGACATCAACAAAATTCTATCCTTACCGACCTTGTCATGCTAGCTGGTCAAGAAGCGCTTGAATAAACGGTACAAAGACTGGGGGAAAGATTGGCATGGCTCGCTGACTCATTTTGACATTGTAACACATTGCTCAATGTTTCTCAGGAACTCAGGAACCTGTTTGAACTTGTAATATGTCCAACGAAGCTTTCCAAGTTTGTTTGTTTGTAGGTATTGTTTTAATTATTTCATGGGAATGCTTTAGCCTGTTATTGTTTTCAGTTGAAGCTGAATGACAAATGGGCGTGTGGTGGCTTTAATCTTTGGCTGCACCTATCTGCACACAACCTCTTAGTCCTCAGCACGGGCCCGTTTCTTTAACTGATGGATTTTTGTGTTTTTATGACTTTATTTTTTTTTAGTAAAGCTAAAGATTGTCAGGAAATATGGGGGAGAGAAAACATGGAGCAGAGGGCCGGGGTTTGGAGTCAGGGACTTACAGACGCACAGTTTTTTGGATGTATGTCATCCTCACACTTGAACTTTGGTCTTTCGGTTCCTTCTCATCCACTAAGTTGCCATCTGATGCTCCTTCACATTTGTAGTTGGCAACAAGTCAACACCAATAACATGTTCTGATCTGTGTCCTTGGCACTTGTTTCGTTTTGAATCATTTGGTCATAACTTCAGCTGTTTTTTTAAGGGCACATATTCTCATTCTTCAAATTATTGCTACTTTTAAGGATTTTATGTTCTCTTAATGGAAAGAATAGTTTTAAAATGACAAGAATGTTCACACAAAGAATTGTTCTTCACAATAAGTGTGTATTATAAAAAAGTGTAGCACAGGCTTTTTAGACACATTAAGGCGCTTTGATATGTAATGGAACATTGTGGCAGTGCGGCAGTAGCTCAGTCCATAGGTGACTTGGCTGGGAACCGTAGGGCGCTGGTTCAGGACCATGTATGGAGCATGGACTGGTGGCTAGAGAGGTGCCAGTTCATCTCCTGGGCACTACCGAGGTGCTGTTGAGCAAGGCACCGAACCCCCAACTGCTCAGGGCACGGTCACTGGCAGCCCCCTCGCTCTAACATCTCTCCTTAATTGCATGTGTAGGTCCTGTCTGTGCATATGTGTGTATTTCGGGCCTGTGTGTGTAACATGATTAATAATAAGAGTGAAAAAAATTAAATTTCCCCGTTGCGGGATAAATAAAGTACTTCTTCTTCATTTATCTGATTTCTCACACACCAAACAGTGGAAAAAGTGCGGCTGCCGTGCAAAGTCTATGAAAAGAGTCGGCGGCTTAGAGACTAAAAGTTGGGGGGAGAGAATACCCACAGCCAATCAGTAAACTGAATCCTGTGACTCCTGTGACATGTTGACCTATGTTACAAAGAATTTCCCGCCTCCTGGGCAAAGAATGTAATTTTTGGGGCAAGTCGCATGTGTGCTAATAACAACACGGTGCTCCCCATTTCTGCACCTTTATTACTGGTCTATGATAATGAAGTAGTTTATTCTTTATTGTCAATTTGGATCTCCATTAGCTTCCAGAAAATGGTCGGAAACATTTTTCCTTTTTTTAAGTCGTTTCTAATGTTTTTAGTCTGTTGCGAGTCATCAGACTTTATGGGAGTGCAAAAATCAATAGTTTGAGTACCCCTTTAATCAGTTTTCGGCTATGTTAACAGAATTATTTATTTTGTCAGTTTACTTTGTTATACTTTGTTATTGTACATTTATTTTTCTCTGTTTTTTCCCCCCTTTTTTTATGACTGCCCATTAATGTATGATCATTTTGTTTTTTCACATATTCGAAATAAACTATCTAAACTAAACTAATTATTATTATTAAAACTTTCACGTGTTTTTAGCCTCTGATCGGGTTTGTCACTGAAGAAGAGGATTAACAGTGACGACTAACTTGAGGTCTGTTCTAATACCATCTGTTACTTTGGCACAGCATTATGGCTTTGGAGTGATTTCTTTTCTTTCCACGTGCACTCACTTTCTGCGTTGTTCTCATAGAAAGGTTGATGGTATGGAAACACTCTTGCTTGTGGTTGTACGTTCCCGGAAAATATGCATGAGGAGGACAGAAGAAGATGAAGAGGAGATATCCTATGGCTGCTGCTATAGTGCTTTAATTTTAATGAATTAAAAAGACTCAACTGTTAGATGATGATAGAACTTTTATTTTCGTTAAAACTTTCTCATTTTTTTATTTAGCATTTCCATTATTTTTGAAATAACAATGTTACGTACAGAAGGCACTTACAAAAAATAGTTAAATTACAGATGCTGTTATTATAAACATTAAATTAAGGATTACAAAAACATGAAAGAATGAGAGACCAGAAATGACAGCACCATTGGCAACTTTTAAACAATACATCTCAAATAAAGATTTAGCATGATTTGAATCTACAGTACAATAGAAACAATATGTATTAATGTAATAATGCCCAAGCTATGTTTTTAAGTATAACTTAATCACCAAGATAAAAAGCGTTAAACTCAACAGTTGTGATTTTTTTTTTTTCACTAGTCAGAGGTTCGATTTATTTTACATATTAGGCTTTGTGGTTTCAGCTTTGTGTAAGTCCTGGTACATCTCTATTAGACGAGTGGCCTCTCTCTGTCCTGACAGCAAAGCACCATGGGTAGTGGAATAGTATTTTCTGTGAGTGGCCTCTCCAGCAAACAGGACCTGTAGAGGCTGAGAAAGGAGGAGAAGGGGGATAAAAGATTTGAGAGAGAAAAACCAGGTTCAAAACAAGAGCCATCAATGTCATCTTGACATATCTTTGGCCTTCTGCGCAGCACAATTTTCTATTTCCATCACTGATTCCCTTGTTAGCGCTCTACATGTAGGCAGCTGCAGGACCTTTCCTGAGGTTTTAAGATTTCAGTTTGGCAGCGTTGAAGGACTCGAGCGGAGGGGTCATGCCGTTCCTTCAACAGTGTCAAGTGAGCACACAAACCCAACCCCAGCCCCTTCTCCCTTTCACCCAGAAGGCCTCAGGTTTCATGGTCTAGACTGCTAGCCAGGAAACAGCCCTCTTAACCCTCTGACACCAGCTGTATTTTCTCTGCATGTTCTGCGATGTGACATGGTGGTGATGACACCGCCGCATTAGCCAGATGCTCTCAGACTGCATGCAGGGAGTGTAAACAACAGGGGAAATACTGCTGTACAACTAGTTACAGCTCAATTTTTCTAATAGAAAGATCTTTATAATTCCTTACTAATTATAAGGAAAATGGAGACTTCCATGCATTTAATTCCAATTATCTGCTACCATAACCTAGAGACTCTTTCAGTCAGTAGCCTCCACATCAGGTAGTAATGAATCAATATTTAGTTGGGTTTAACGGAGCATTGGAATGGAAATTACACTGAAAATCATCAACTAGTTATAAACTAACCACAACTAGCTAAATTTAAATTAACTCAGAAGTTTCCTCTCAAATGAGTCCCAATTTGGATAGTTCTTTACGTAAAACATCATAGGAAATTAAAGACCTGTAAAATAAAGCGTTAGACTGACTTTCAGTTTAAAATGCATTTCAGCCTCTGTTACCCCACAACAAGAGAAAAATGTGTCCTTTTCATCTTAATTCTAATTATTTACTGCATAAAACAACAAAATAATGCAGTACCAACGCCACTACACCTAGTAATTCAGGCTGTCCTCATTCACTGTTCATACTGTACATAGAAATATGAAAAGCAATGTACTGCAATGTTTATGTAATCCATGTATTTATTACGGAGCAAAGAAGGAAATAATGTGCGGACATTTAAAACAATGGCGGCGAAAGGTTCACGTTGGTGTGATGCGGAGGTGGAGTGTTTACTGCAGATTTGGTCGGATGAAAATATTCAAAAACAGTCGGACAAGACGCACAAAAACTCAGAGGTCTATGGAAAGATTTGTAAACAAAGCGACGCATCGCGATGATGATGTATAGGTAGGCAAGAGGCATTCGCGCGAGGCCCAGGCAGTGTGAGTACAAACGGGCCGGGGGTGCGAGGGGAGGGAGAGGGGGGGACAAGTACCCTAAAGCACGGGGCACAGCACGGATGGACAGTGTGAGTGCGCCCTAAGTCGCTTTGATGCCTAACCCTAACCGTCACCTTTTGTTGTCTAAACTTAACTGTTGTAGTCCACTCCCACACGCCATTTCACACGATACGTTGCATAATTTCTATAACGGTGGGTCTATCTCAGACTAGTCTGGCTCACCGGGTGTAGACTGTTGGTATAAAGCCATTGGTCTATTTCAGATGGCAATTTTTTCCTGTTCTGTTATCTGCCTTACAAGGGCACCATCGCTGCATCCGGGGCTTAGCACCACCCATGACAACTGTAATTGATTTAAAGAAATACAAACATGCCAGAGTGTCTTTTTTTTCTTCTATACCAGATTGATAAATGGTAAAGCGAGACCTTTTAGGTACATTATAAACTCTGGAAAAGGTAATTGTTTTCAGACTACTGACTTGCATTATCTGATAGGTGTTTTTATTATTTTGTCCACCCCCTGTCTCGTGGTTGTCTTACCGGAGCCTTGGTGCTGTTGGCATAAGGCAGAGGCATGGCAAGCCTCTCACAGTCCCCACCGCTGGATCCCACCCTGGTAAAGGAGTAGGAGCCTTGGATGAAGGGGTTACTGCCCCACGAGGAGCGTAGGACACGCCAGGGCTTAGGAATGTTGGGGTTCCCTGTGGACAGACAGACAGGAGGGAGTTTGTTACACGTAGAAACTTCCATCATTGATAGTCACGATCAGCAAATCAAGACTTAAACTAAGAATGTGACGGCTGTGAGTAGAGGCCGGGTGGTCTAATCTGCCAACTTTAATCAACTTGTGACCTTCTGTGATGCAGGAAGGCACCAGATAGTCTATATGTAATCAAGCAACAGCTGAGGGGATTGAACCACATAACCCTAAATGAGGAATGCGTGTGCATGTGTTAGTAGTTTCTCTGTGGGATTTACAGTCTGCAATCTATATGAAGTCCGCTGACCTCATCATGAAGTGACGGTTTCTGAGCTCACACTGTGGCAATCACTTTATCACTTTATAGAGGAATAATCTGAGTCACTCCTACAGTTATCTGCACACTCATCATCTATGATCAAACAATGAGTTAGCCTTAAGTCTTGCGATAAAACCTTTCACGTTTTATCTTACAATCACATTTGAGAAAATTCCACTATTGCACAAGAAGTGGTTTCAGGTGTTCAGTAGACGCATCATTGGATAAGCCTCAGAAAATATAGCATTCATGAGATGTATGCCTGACTGTCAATAGAAAAATGGATGGGCTGATCAAATGTCACTTGCAATGACCTCTTCATCTTATCTAACTTATGCTCAGTGATGCTTTTGAGGTGCTGATATCGGACCAGTTAGCTGCTGCTTACTGGGCACAGAAATAGACACCTGAGAGTCATTCAGCTGTATTATCTGTCAACCTTTTGTCACACAAAAAAAAGCTACTTACGTCACAGCTGAAGCTTGTGTCATTTCCTTCATATGAAATTCCTTTACCCAACTAGATACTGCTTGTATGAATCACTGAGCTCACTCTCAGCGTTGCAAGGCTATTTTGTTAGTTTTAGATTACTCATTCTTGGTTAAAGCTTAAGTAGAAAAGAGTTCAAAGCTGGAAGTTGAGCTTGTCTGTTTTCTGTCTGCAGACATCCTCAGTCATATCTTTTATAAGGAATATGTTGTCCTTAAGAGATTTTCTTTGTTTAGATAAGGATTAAATAAAACAAAATGAGACACAAAGGAAGTCTCCTTGTGTAGATATCGACCTAAAAGCTTCTATGGTGTAAACAGGATGTATGATGGGTAACATTTGCCCATATTACACAGCTCTGTCTGTGTGTGTGTGTGTGTGTGTGTGTGTGTGTGTGTGTGTGTGTGTGTGTGTGTGTCCGTCCTGACCTGTAAAGCGCCTCAGCAGCTCAGTGCAGGTCTCTGCCACTGTTTCGTCATCGCAGCGCTCCATGTACAGCGCCTCCTGCCCGCAGATCCAGCCGCTTAGCATGTGGCCGTAGCGCTCGGGCGGGTAGAGGACGTCAAAGCTGCAGATCTTCTTGTACCACAGGTCCTCAGGGTAGACCAGCTGTTCCAGCTGAGCCTCATCCTCCCACACAAACCTGATGCTGTTGCACTCCGGGCTCCAGAAGGGCTCTTCATACTCTAAGAATATCTTATCGGTGGTGCTGATGCCGAGCTTCTCAATGGCGAGCACTTTGTCCTCTGGCAGAGAGGGGGAGAACATGGCCTCGTGGTTATGCTTCAGGACGCCCAGAGAAGCTGTCACGATCACGTGGTCGGCTGTGATCCACTCTTCGTCCTCGCACTCCACGTAAATGGGGTGACCGAGGATCAAAGGGTCCTCGCGAGGTTGGCAGCCGTGGTTATTTTCATTGTGGTTGTTGTCCTGGGGGATGTTGCTGCTCTTGGCGATCACCTCCCGGTGCTGGGCTGAGTAGTTCCAGTGGATGCAGCGGACCGGTTTGCTAAGGCAGACAGTGCGGGAGGGGATGTCCTGAGCAAGGAGATCCACGACCTTCATGAAACCTTCAGGAATGACATAATGTGCACCAGGGATCTCTGTCCACTCGCCAAACTCACTCAGAGACACTTCATCCATACTGGGAGAGCTGCTCTCACAACTCTCCACCTGAAACAGGAGAAATATCAACACAGAAAATCAGATCAGTTATAATTTCACCACATTACCTGTTATCTAATAAACTGGACCACTCAGCTGTTTTACATTTAACATTAGCTCTTGCAACTAAATACAACAATTTTATCACTTTTGCAAACACGCTCCTGGGATCTTGAATTAACTCTAACCCCATTGAACTCATGTTGTAGGCATGTCAACAACTCACCCATACAGCTCTATGACATAGAAACAGAAAAACAGATCCAGTGTGTGCCTAGCTTAGCATAGAGACTGGAAGCATGGGGAACCAGCTAGCCTCGAACATGGCCTTGCGGTTCTGCCTCAGGTGACCCAGAGAAACCGTCACAACCACACGGTCCACTCCTCACACATTCATTAAACATGTTTTATTCAGAGAACACATACTGCTGGTGTGTTACTGAAAAGCAGATTTATGTTACTGTTTCTGCTTCATGAAATAGTGAGCTAGCAGGGAGGTAGTTAGCTGGTGGCTAATGTGCCACTGTTCACAACATGTTCTGCTTCCTGTGTTTTTGTGTAGGCAGGGGTGTATGGAGGTGCCCTCATATTAACATATTGATAAAATTGCTGTTGATACAAAATGCCAGAGATTAAGGTGTTTTACTTAAGGTGGTTTCTCACGGACAATGGACAGCAGTTTTAGCTCTAGGATGTTTTTACTACATCCGTCAGACAAAGAAAGAGAAAAAACAACCTCCAGTTCTCTCTCACAATGACTTATTTTTCTTACCAGGATGCATGGAGTGGGTTCTATTATTTAGTGCCACAACCATGTGATGAGCAATCATTAACAACAATAATTTGACACGTTGGTTGATATACACTTATTAGCCTCCTGCCAGGAAATGAATAAAAGATGTGAATAAACTCTCAGTGACCCAAGTCTCAACTGTGTGGTTTGAAAAATACCAGCTCTGCTTGTATAACAAAACTCTGAACCTGATTATCTGTCACTGGATATCTATACAGATTATAGGTTAGGAGGAAGTAAATAGCTTGTGATTACCATATAATAAGCAGACTGATCTTTTTGTAATCAATAGCATATTATTGTCTAATCAACCTTTGCTCCTAGTGCCAGCAGGCATATGGATGGATCTGTAGGTTTGTATTCCAGTTTTTCCCAATAATACTCCACATTTCTTACTTGATGATTCATGAATGCATAGCTCACACATGAATACTTTTACTGAGGTCACGTTTGGGGACATTACATAGAATTACATTAATTTAATGGAGACTTACCCTTAGCATAACCATAACCATTACTTGCTTAACCCTAACCCTAACCTTAACCACTGACCCAGAAATCACTCTTTTCCCAATTGGAGAAGCCATGTCACCACATGTAAGTCAGACACACACACACACACACACACACACACACACACACGCACACACACGGACCTTGAGGTACTGTTGGAGCATGGACAGTTTGAGCTTCTTGGTGCTCTCAGAATCATCAGGATCCAACATGATCTTCTTGCGCACCACGTCCCGTGTAAAGACGCCAACGCTGTTCTGGCTCTCGGCGCAAACTGGCTTCTTATTCTGGAAAAACTCCTGAGTCAGCTCGTACACCTAAAGCCGGGTGAGATGGAGGAAGGGAAGAAAAATGAGGAAGGATGTCAAGGAGGCAAAGGGAAGAAAAATAAACCAGTTTAGTTAAGTTCAGCATTCTAAAGACCGGTGGTGAAGTGTAGCAGGATGAAGAAACACCACAGGCAGCACAAATCACAGAACATTTAAAAGAAAAATGCTGCCAGTAGCTGTAAGAGCAGCACATCGCTGAGGAAATGAAAATAGGGACATTAGGAAAAGAAATGTGTTGCTATGCTGATAAGATGCAGTGCATTAACATGTATGATTAGATAATTCTTCACTTGCATATTTAAACATTATATTTCAGAAAACTTGGCGACGATATATATTAATTAATTGTTTTTTACCCTATTCACCTGTTGTGTCTCCCCTTGACAAAGTGCAGAATGGGTAAGTGATGTTTGGTAAAGTAGGGCATAAGCTGAAGACAAAGTTTTTCTTACTGTTTTGGCATCATAATCATAATCATAATCAGAAATACTTTAATAATCCCAAGGGGAAAATATTTCCATTGCCAACTCCAGCTATACAAACAACAAATATTATACAGACATCATATATTAGAATAACAGAATATATACAGTATATATATAGTTATATAACTATATCATATATTTATGAAATATCAGATTTACAGTAGTAAATATTTTCAGAAGTGAATATATACAAGATCAAAAATACTGTAATAATGTGCAAAAAAAGATTGTCTATGGTTGAGTCCGAATTACAGAGAGTGGGTGACAAACTCTCCAAGCGATGTGTTGTATAATTTCATGACGACAGGCAGGAATGATTTCCTGTGGCGCTCTGTGGTGCATCTGGGTGCGAGGAGTCTGCTGAAGGTGCCCCTCTGCTGGGCCAGTGTGTTGTGGGTGGGAGGCATTGGCCAGGATAGACCGGAGCCTGGACAGCATCCTCCTCTCTGCCACGGTCGTAAGGGTGTCCAGCTCCTCCCAGACGACATCACCGGCCCTCCTGATCAGTTTGTTATGTCTGTTGGTGTCTGCGACCTTCAGCCCACTGTCCCAGCATGTGACAGTGAAGAAGATCGCACTGGCCACAACAGACTCACAAAATATCCTCTACAGTGTCCACAGGGACCCCCTGGATGGGGTGTTTTTACCCTCCTCAGATCCACTTCAAGCTCCTTTGTTTTAGTCACGTTGAGCTGCAGGTGATTCAGCTCACTCCAAGTGACAATGCTTTATAAAACAATGCTTCACATAAAGGTGGTATAATACATTATGGCTTGGGGATTGTAATTTGCTGATAAAGAAGTACTGACAAAATAGTATTTTTCCCCTGCAGACATTTTGACATAGTAATAGAACAAAAAGCACAGGTTGATGTAATTACATCAATAATAGCTGCCGTCTACTTAGGGGAGGTTCTGGTATTGTGCATATAAACTCACTGGATCAGCTGACTGGACCTGTGTCATCATTGATGTTTCTTAAAACACCTGTGTTTTCCCTACTATGACATGTCAAAAAGTTGTTGATTAATGGATCAGATCAGCATTTCCCCCTACATGTTTTTGATCTCTCCCTGTTCTAACACAGCTGACTCAAATGATCGACTCTATGAATTCCTCAAGCTGCTTGGTGACGAGCTGATCATTGAAGATGATGATAAGATAAGAACGAAAAAATAAGATATACTTTATTGTCCCTAAGGAGAAATTTTGCTGCAATCAACTTAAAACAATTAAATAGCCAACAAGACAGTACGGCGGTACATCGAGACACAGTGTTACATACAAGAAAAATGCATTTTGAGATCATATATATAAATGCATAAGCATTATAAGATGAGGAAAGTCCATAAAAAACTAGTATATAATGCATAAAACAAAATGCAACAGTGCCTTGACTGTTATGATCTACATAAGAGTTAACCTTTTTTTCTTGTTGAGTCGTTTCGAGGAAAGAAAATATTTTTTCTTTACAATTGCTGGCTTTGCAAAGTCTACCTGAAGGTAATAGTTTTTTATTCACAATACAGAATATGCAACGGGTCCTTCAGAGCTCTGCGTGGAAATGTCTGAGAATACAAAATCATAATGAGTCTTCTTTGTATGATCTTGACCATGACAAAACCATGGTCCTCACCACATGTGAGTCAGGGCTGAATGATGTCACAAACAGTGATAAAGGCGAGGTGACACTGAAGCCTGGTCTCGTGTTTTTCTCTTTTCATTACAGCAGCTTTTGAATCCTAGAAATGGCAACTTGGAGGCTTTAAAAGTCTAGTCATTTTAACTATAGATATACAATACAATAAAAATACATTGGTTTCAAAGAGCTTTACAACATTCACAGAAAGTATAATAAACTGGAGGAGGGAAGGCAGGATGACTAGGCAAGGATATCTCCGGTATTTAGAACGCTGAAACTGTGTCTGTACAGACGTTAGGGTTTTGGGTGTGAAGTTAAATTAAGAACTTATCACGTTGAGACGGCACGAGAGGATCATTAAAGCCCTGTGATTATGCAGAAAACACAGATGTACTAGGGCTTAATCAAAATAAAATCCCTTCTGTGTGGTCCATATATTCTCTCTGTAACTACTTTTCCAGGCGTGACCTACTTAAACTATAATAATCATTCTCTTACACGGGCTGCTACAGAGCACAGAGCAGAGATGATGGCCATTCTGCATGCTTTGGTGGACATTTTACTCATTTACCTCAAGATGGTTGAAGATATATTTAATACTGTTGTGATGGATGCTAGCAGTGGCTTTTTTCCACTTAAAGTTGCAGTCCTTAAGATTTTCATCTTGTAAAATGTCTGTTAAGTTACTATCCATGAGTACTATCAGTAGATTGACAGTCAGTAGATTGGCAACTACTGACTGACGTTGAGACATAAAAATGAATCTGTTTTATCAGTGAAACACTGTTCGGTTTCCAATGGCACTCTGGGAGATAAGGTCCCAGAGGTGCTACTGAAGTTACATCTTACCACAAAAGCGTCCCTTGGAAACAGGATTTCTCCAATTAGCTTTAAGGATGTTAAAATGAACACAGTGTCTGTGTCCCAAATCGCGCACTGTGGTGAGTGTACTGACATTTGTGCACTGTGTGCCCTATGTACTGACACAATCCGTATAGTAAGTGCCGCCTCAAATCACACACTACCGCCCTGCACTTACCGAAAATTGTCATCATATTTCTTCTTCTTTTTATTTTTCCATAGGCTTTTCCAACAACTATTGCAGAACAATGTATTATGAAAATAGAAAAAACACACAAATCCCCAAATCCCAAAATGTCTCCTTCCAGTCTCTCACTTTATACGGATGTTGGTGTGTTGACAAAGTTTACACGCCCCATGATTTCATATATACACTCCTATTACTGGCCATCACCTTCCAGGCTCTCCCAGTGTGTTTGTGTGTCCAGAACGTCATCAAAATATGCCCATAAATAGTCCTGTTATTCACTTGGCAGGATGTGATCTTATTGGCCTCTATTTCCTTTTCTTGTTGCACACACACACACTGATAAAGCCTTACTTTCTTCCATACAACTCTTCTGAGTCAGCAAACCGCCAAAAATCCTTGTGATCCTTTTTTTAGCATTATAAGTTTAACTTTATATAGTGAATCTAGTTGTTGCCGCTCCGTTGCGCTGTTCCGAAATCTTCCAGTTTGAATTATGTCCCGCCATTTCCGCTTCATAGACAAAATGGTGGCGATTGAGGCCGTTGAGTGTCCATTGACCCACACAACGGTTTTGCCGTTTTTGAGTGCACGACTGGATGAATGCAGTACACTGCATTTTACCGACTTCAGGCGTGAACGCACTTCCACCCTCAAAAAAGCCAGTTTGAGGGTGAAAGTGCCTGATTTGGTACACAGCACATATTTTATATTCTACTTTATGCAACAGTTAGTTCTGACCAAGTAATTCCATTGTAGGCAACCGCCTGTGTCCTTGTTAACTTCCTGTCAGTTGATGTCATTCACATTGCAACAGGAAATAAGCCTGGACACATAAAGAATGTTTACATCTGTGAAATGGTCTACATACAGTACATCATCACTGGCACTTTAAACTTCATGTATCACTATACACATTCTAGCCGTTAATTACATTAAGGGTGGTTTGCCTATCTGACTTGGATTGTAACAATTTTTGCACCGCAAAGATGAACATATTTCCATAGATAACATTTGAGTTAAATTGCTGCAGCGCCTCAAGTTACAACAGTCTATCTCTGTAAAACTGGAAAATAGCAAAAATTAAGCTAAAGCTAACAATAAATAATATAAACATCAACATTCTGTCTATTAAGAAGACTGAGCTGAGCAGAGTCTGGAGAGAAGAAAACGGTGGAGAAATGTAAAGTTACTGTCTCATCAAGCTGTTACCTCGTCAGAATCACACATGCCACCAAAGTGTTAACAAAAGGCTCTTATTTCACTGGTTGCGCAATGAATGCTAATATACAGATAAATGTAAAGGAAACAATACTTAAATTTGAAAAGAAATGGTGCTTTTAGAACTGTTGTATAAAAGCAATATCCCACTAGAGATTGTGCTGTTTTACTGAATATCATCACGGCTGTGGTTATCTTTGGCACTAGGTGATGATATTCAGTACAACATCACTCCCTCTGATGTTACTTCTATCTTCTTCATGCCTCCTGATGCATAAGACCTAACTCCCTGTGTGATATTGTTTGATTGTCAGCCTGTTCAATATTCGGCTGCATAGCAAACGTTTTTTAGGGGTCACTGGTTACATAAACATATTTAGATGTTGAGCAGGCTTAACAGTGGCTCTTTGCTCTTGTCCATGCACGCATTTATTTGTGCGTGTAAGTGTGGATTCATGTGTGTCAGTGTGCATTTGTGTCCCCTCACCTCGTTGTACAGGTCCCTGAATTCCTCCACCAGGTCCTTGGGGATCCTCTTCCCGACGTTGGTCTGGTAGTGAGCCACGCCATTCTTGGTGTAAAGGCTGATGCGTCCCACGCTCCTTTCGCCGTCTGTGGTGTGCTCAAGCAGCCCGTTGTCCTCTGCCAGGTGGTACACTGGGTTCCCATTGGCGCCATGGATCCAGGTGGCTCCAAGCTCCAAAGTTGCTTTTCCTACAACAACAACAAAACAAAAACAGTGAAAAAAATAGATCTCTTTGCATTGAGTATTGCCGCAGTCTGCTTTGTTATGGCACAGTCACACTTGAGTGTTAGACAGTTGGACAATTCAAGAAAGAGGTCAACACAGTTAACATACTGCAGCTACTTGAGCCCACTGGAATGCCTTTAATATTTTCCTGAGAATGGCATCACACACAGTGTATACATATATATATATATATTTATATATATATATATATATATATATATATATATATATATATATATATATATATACATACATACACATACATTCTTTTACATAGTAAAAAAACAGGTCAATGCAAAGACAGTAGAGGCTAAATGCTCCAATGATTACATAACGTCTAAGCACATAAACAGGCATTTACATAACAGACATATTGGTGTGCATGACCTACACCTTTACATTAAACAGTGCAGTATGTATGCTTTACACAGGACCTGTTTAAAGTGTATCAGACCCACATCTTTGTTCTTTCCAGTTGAAAGAACTTGCAGACTTTGTTGGGAAAATCTTCCATGAAGTGCAAAGCACCATTATTTCTCCAGGAACTAACTTGTTTTTATTACTAGTTATTATCTTCATTTTTAAAATCTCTTTATTATTGTATTGTATTTGCTTTTTGTGTTTACTGTTTTTTATACTTGAGTTATGGATTTATTGTATTTTTTTATAAAGCACTTTGAGCTGCATATCATGGTATGAAGGCTGCTATATAAATAAAGTTTATCATCATCATTATTATTATTATTATTATTATTGTTGTTGTTGTTATTATTATTTTTATTAGACGTGCATCGAATAAGTGCACTAATTCAGGTTATTTAAGGAAACAAATTGTGAATATATGGCCGGGTGATTGAACAGTTCATATAAGTCCTAAGTTCATATGAATATATATAATACTGTTTCTGCAACATGGCTCATGAATGTGTAACTCCACCTTGTATCAGAAGATTCTTTGTTCTTGTATCAACAGTCAGATATTTGTTTGGATCTAGCTGGGAAAAATGTGAAATGGTTACTACTTGTTCTCAAGGGCACAATTTGTTTGGATCCTGTGAGCGAACAGGCTGTTGATCTCTGCATTACAGTGATATGTAACAACACTGACATTATTGCTAAGGAACGTCAGAAGATTATTACTATAAACCCACATATAAATGGACTTGAAGACAGTTTGTTCGCCTCAGGTGATATATCTGGTTGATTTCATTCATACAACACAGCTGAATTGAAAATCAACAGCTTTGCAGTTTTAAGATGGGTTAGGTATTTGTCTGACTGTTTTTAGGTGGGGAGCGGTTATTTCCTGGAGTCTGTGCTGGTTTCCCTGGCAACTGCTCAGAGCCAGAAAGCGAATAAGTGTGTTTCTAAAAGTGTCAAAGTATTGTTGTTAAAGATTCATAATCAAATCTTTTTGACACTTAATGATGGAACTTTAAACATGCGTACGGTGAATAAAAATAAAATGTAATTTTATACCAACAGCCATTTCATTAATATATCCATGTGAGGGCGCCTCCATACACCCCTGCCCACACAAAGACACAGGAAGACGAACATGTTGTGAACTGCAGCAGAGAAGGGACAGTGGCACATTAGCCACCAGCTTACCGCCTTCCTTCTAGCTCACTATTTAATAGAGCAGAAGCAGTACAGTAGCAGAACATATTTCTGCTTTTCAGTAACACACCAGCAGTATGTGTCCTCTGAATAAAACATGTTTAAATCAGGTTAATATGCAGATGTGTTCAGAGCTGTGGAGGTGAGTTGTTGATGTGCCTGCGGCATGAATTCAATGAATGAAGAGTGGATTCAAGTTGCCAGGATCTTATTTGCAAAAAATGATTAAAATATTGTATTTGGGTGTAGCAGCTCATTTAAAGTTTGTGTTTCAGTTTAACAGGCAGCAGGTTACAACCACAATGAAAATAGCATTGGTTTTATGTGGAGTGTGAGAACGATGAGATGATCATAGCCGACCATGTGGTTGTGACAGTTTCTCTAGGTCTCCTGAGGCAGAACCGTGAGGACATGTTCTCGCCCTCTGCCTCTAAAGCTTACTGATCAAAATGTTATATCTTGTTTGTTTAATATGTATAAAAAACAAATGTGACATGTTGTGGCTCAAGTGACTTACTTGAGGCTAGCTGTTTCCCCATGCTTCCAGTCTTTATGCTGGCCACCCAATGGATCTGTTTTTCCATTTCAATTACATATTTAGCGACACAGAGGTATCAATCTTCTTGCCCTAGCTCTAACCCTCTGAAGGAAAAGAATAAGGTTACATTTGCTATATGTTGAGCTATTATATAGCCCATATTGTAAAAAGTCAGATTTCCATTTATTTTTTCGTTATAAAGCCTGATGAGGTGCTTCATAAATACCGTGAAAGAATAAAAACACTCAATCCACAGAGAAAGGCACACAGCCTGTATTCAGAAACTGTGTCTTTAAACAAGACGTCAGGACTTCTGTACGGCTGTGATGTCACAACTATATTGTGTATAGATAGAAAGTGTCATAACAGCCATTCCCTGACTGCAATGACGGTGCAAAATGCAGAGAGCACAGATGCAGAAGACACAAAAACCAAATCTGACCAATGAGTGTTTCAGACAGAGGGTGAATACAGGTATATTCAGACAGACAGTGTAAGAAACATAAAGTGTTTCTGAACATTACTAAACATGTTTAGGAGAAAACCAAAATACAAGGAGCAATCAAGCTCACCTGCTGTTATAGATACTGTGTCAAATCGTAACTCAGGCAGATGTGATTTCACTTGATCAGTCTGATGTTTATTAACAGTTGTGTGCTGAAACTGAAGGTACCCTGGAGTCTGGGCCTGTCTCTAGATTCAATATCTGTTTTCGACACTCAAAGTTATTCTTTGTTCTGTTTTTGTTTATATAGTTCATTGAATTAGATCTTATTTTAAAGAGTCATCTTTCCATTATATTTGTTTCTTTGTTTTGAACAGCACCCACAGGCCATTTTCCCTTTGGAGATTGTTTTGTTGATTCCCTTTACACTCTCCGTTGAAATAAATTAATTTATTTTTACCGGAAACACCTGGTTTTATGTTGCTGTATGTTTGGAAAAATTAAAAGACATGGGTATCGTAAAAAAATAAATTTTGCAAAGAGCACAATAACAGTGTTAAGGTGTTAGTCATGAATAATTTTAGCACAAGGTTTTAGGTAACAAGAGGTAAACAGAGACATGTCCTCTCACCGAGCTGAACACTGTGAACTCTCCCGCCGATGTGGTCTGATGCCTCTAGGACAGTGACATCCGTGAAGCCGTTTTTCAGTAGGATCTTAGTTGCAGCAAGGCCGGCCAAGCCAGCACCAATCACTACTATTCGAGGCTGGTGATGAGTGCGTAGGCCGCTACTAAGAGGATCATCAGTGCTGTCTGAGGAAATTTCACAACTTTGCATGCCGTCCAAGATCCTCTTCGATGGAGTCTGTGGAAAAAGTAGATAAAAGGACCAAAGTTAAACATCATAACACAGAGACAGCAGGCGCTTATATAGCATTTTTTGAGTTTATATGTTCTCTAAATGCCACATAACATACGCTGAAGTGGGTGTTTTCAGCTACTGTCTCACTCTGTTTAGCGTGGGATTTTATATATCGTTGATCTCAACATAGAGGATACACTGAAATTTTTTTTTTTTTTCTTGTAGGTGTAATATATTATCTTGTACTCGTGTGATAATAATTTGTATGAACAAGTTATTAGCTTTATCTTGTGTGCGCAACATATTATCTTGTGCAAACAGGATCCATATCTTGTTGTATAAACACATCACTGCCCACAAGATGAAAAATAGATTTTGGGACTAATCCATAGGATACACTATAAACGGTTCTAACGAAACCCTTTTTCTTGATTATAACACGCCACTGTTTCTGGAAAGGCAAATAATTCGTCTGTTTTTTAAAATGCAATATTTCAATGCTGTGAGCCCAACAAACGAAATCCCCTGGCCCTTACCTCCATTGTACTTTCAAGCTCTGTTCTCTTCTGTAGCTAATAAAGCGAATATGACCTGCAATCACTGCTGTACAGCTATAACTGGGATGAATTTATCTATGTATTAGAATCTTTTCCGTGACAAACAAGAGTTTGCACACATCTAAACCAAAGAAAGCAGGTGCTTAGCCAAGTGAGCAGATCATGAAGAAAAGAAGGAAATAACTCGAAAAGTCACCTCGGTGCAATAAATAAATGGACTTTTGGAACCCTGCAGTGTGCAGGCTTTTTCTTTTCTTTTTTTCTAAAATGACTCTGTCATTACTCTGTCTACCTGCTGAGTATCCTTTTGTACAACACCATTTACTGAGCTTGAGGCCAAATCAGCAGTTATATTTGGATACAACTCTTTTTATTATTTTTTGGGGGGCATTTTCACCTTTATTTGACCAAAGATAATGTAGAAATGGGAGGGGAAGAGAGAGAGAGAGAGAGAGAGAGAGAGAGAGAGAGAGAGAGAGAGAGAGAGAGAGAGAGAGAGGGTATGACATGCAACCAAAAGCCCCAAGGCCAGAATCGAACCGTGGCGTTGCGATTATACAGCATGCATCTACACTCTAACCACTTGGCTATCAGAAGCTCTATAGCCCTGTTATTTCTGTCAAAGAACAGGCTATACAAAAATGATTTATTATTACGCATATGAAATTAAATTGCTCAGGGATACTAACAGTCAGAGTGAGGAACACACAAGCAACCTTGTTATTCCAGGACAAGGCTGCTCACTGTGAATGTATAGTTAGCGGTGTGTGAGAATCCAACAGAGGGAGACTTTTAACAAGATGTTCTTGTTAAGCCAAAACAGTAAGTGGCTGTTTTTCACGAAGAGGTACACTGTTAGAACTGTGATCTGAGAGCTTTTAATATGAAATGTGTTTGTTTTCCAGTCCTGACATACATGAGCAGCAATATTAAGTCCTCTGAAGTAATTCTGTGATATCCTGGTGTTACGCGGTGTACACACATACACACACAAACGCCCCGTTTTGTTACCGCAGCAGCACTGGACACAAGGCAGTGCATATGTCACTGTATATATGTATGTATGTATTTTTCCAACAGGTTAAAAGAAATAATTAAGTGTACATGCATGTCAAATGTGTATCTGTCATCTCTGTTTTTAACCTCGATTCAACTTTGACTTTTGTGAAACTGTGTTGTCAGCAAGTTGTCAGTCTTGCACGCTCACGCTGGAGGAGTCACAAGAGCTGACAAAGAGGGTCAGAGAGGAAACCGCCAGCCAGCTGCAAGAACAGATGTGTGGAATTAACATATGTTGAAGTGATAACCAGAATGTGACATCAAATTAAAGAGAACATATACAAGGATTTCTCGAGATCTATAATGTCCACCAGAGTCTTGGGTGAACACAGATGTGGGGTTAAACCTGCTAATCTGGACGGGTCAGCACACGGGTCATCTGATCTGACGTCATGACCCTGGTCCTGAAAGTGGGTCAGCTATGGTATAGATTTACTGAACATTCTGACATTTCCTTAAGAAGTGTCAATATGATGATACATATTGAAAACAATATACGTATGTCTGCTGTAGCCAATCAATGAGCAATATGTAAAAATAGAGTAATTTATCCATATTGCACAATCCTAGATCCAATCCGACACTTTAGTCTGCACTGGCTAAACGATAGTTACACTTAATTGCGTCTTTGTATGTACCAAATAAAGGCATGTTTCAGTTCCACTTCTGTCTCTTTTTTTCCCTGAAACTCTCAGCCATGAATACATTGCAGAAATCCCAGTTTAACGATGTTGTTCATCATCAGCTGGATTCACAGTATCTGAAGCTAAAATGCTGATGTGACAGATGACGTTGGTTTTGTAACATTCAAACATTAAGGTGGTAAAATGGGGCTTATTTACAATCTTGCACAGACAAATCTACAAAAGACCTTTCTGCGATTGTTGGCTGGCACTTGTTTACTGAATCTGGGTTCATGGATTGAGGCTAACATGTTTGTTTCCTGCGCTGTTACATATGCAGCTAGTTAAAGAATAGATGGATGCGAGATTCTTTTTAATGGATGTTTTCAGTACTTTCAGCACTCTGACTATTGCTCTTTTATATTCTGCAGCTGTTAGAGATAAGGGTCCCAGCAGGACAGGACACTGCTTTGTGGCTAACAATAAATGTATCTGACAAAAAGAGGATGCAGTGGTAGATGGGATGGTTTTGTCCGCTTAAAATATTGTACTTGTTGTATTTTGATGGCTGTTTTCTTTGCTTTGTGCTAAATGCAGTGCCGTATTTTCCAAATCACTGCACACAACCTGGACTGTAAGCAAATTATTTGAGGTTTAGTGTTTTGTTTGTGTACAGAGGTGTGTATAATATAACATAAAAACATAATAATAACAGAATAGCAGAGGTTTGTACATCTTTGAGTATATGAATAACAATAATTTTATTATAACCAATAACCAATCAAAGCCCTTCTGATAAAAGATCATGTATGTTAAGTCCCAGTAAGAAATGACTGTGTGTAACAGAGAAAAACATTATATAACTACAATTAGGTACAAAATGCAAAGATATACATGAAAGTTAATTGTAACATTTTCAACCTAAAAATGGCTTGTTCAGCATTTGTTTAATTTCTAAGGAGCCTGCTGTTCATTTTCCCCCCCTTGTGATTACATTTTGTATTCAGCCTGTTTTTCTTTAGCCAAAACTAGCATCCCAGTCAATATCAAAGTTAATGTTAATGACACGTGCACCACGCTAACAAGCTGGCTACCACTAACGTTAGCCATCTGGTAATTTAGCTCCACCCTTTCGTCCAGTACGCTCATTTCTGGCTCGGAAAAAGAAAAAACAAGATGGCGACGGCCAAAGCTGCCAGATTCAAGGCTTCAAAACGGTAATCCACAAACGAACGGGTGATGAATGTGTCACTTTACTGTAATGTAGGAAATATTTAAACTCTAACATCCTAACATCCTTTTAATGGGAAAACTCTCCTTTATAGGTTTAATGATTCAGTGTTCACTCAGAATTAATCTGTTAATGTTGGGGTTGACCTATAAAATAAAGCCACAAACACTCAAATTCATAGAGAACCTTTGATGACTTCACACACTAGCCCCTCTGACAGATTGTGCATCAATTCCTGATTGCTTGTAATTATTCCACGGCTGGTTAATATACTCGCCACATGCTACTTCCCTGTGCTTTACACCGCCGCTGCAGATTAATCTGTGGGCTGGCCTTATGTAGATAGGCGGCTCAGGGTGGGGTGGAGCGAGAGGGCTACAACTGACCTAGAAATGGCATTCGACAATGCATCTGCAAAAGGCCTTTTTTAAGAGCCGGGCCAGCCTTGAGCAGGAATATCTTAAATGAATGTGTCTTGAATTCCCATCTCTGACCTGTTTTCCTCTCTCCTTTAACACTGCTCGTTCCAGCTGTGTCCACACTAGTCACATGTGAGTATAAACACGGTTACAAATGTTTCTACATCTCAACATAAAAATAAATACACATTTCTAATATAAAGGGTTGTTAAATTGTAAAAATGAATAATAAATAAATAAATAAACAACAAAGCCTCTTCCCTGATGCTTTATAGATCTGTTATGAGCCAGTGAGAAGGAAATCTGTTGGGTTACAGGATTGTACAAAATCTGGTTGGACTGTTTGACCACTTAATGGAGCAAAAGCTATTTCTTATAAACAAGTGTTAACATTTACACCAGCATGCTTGATGGATTAAAACCCCTTTACTGGTGACTTATTAAGATGTATGCAGGCTTGTAGGAAAAGTGAGAAAGCAATGGAAGTTTCCTTGCCCTAACCTGACCTTTCCAGGTCTTTCAGTAGAAGATTATAAGTGATCTATAGAGTATGAGGGAATGATTTATTACCCATTCATACACCTATTAGTTACAGTTTAAAACCCCTTAATAGGTCTTCCAAAATGCAAAAAATAAAGTGACAACAAGACAGAGACAGAAACCTGACTGCAGACAGGGAGAAGACCAGAGCGTCTGAGGTCATCCTATAGACCGCCTGGATAACTCCTTTGCTGCCACGTCTATAAGCTGTGATGCCAAAGTGGCAGCACTTTGAAACAAAGCGAACAACTTCACCGAGTTGCTCTGATTGATTGTCTGTGAACGACACCATGTGATGGAGACGCAACAAAAGCCTAAACACATTTTAAAGCGGACACATTAAGCGCAAAAAACACTAATCCACCTTATTCCCCACAGAGCCGTTTTGTCCCCTTAAACGACCATCGGTATAACAAACATTTCATGTGATCGGTTTAGTTACACATGTTTGTTTTGTGTGTGCGTGTTTCCTGTATTATCAACACAAACAACTGCGTGGCATTCAGTATAGGCTAATGTATAGGCTATCTACAGCCGCTCACAGCGCTGACAGCTACATCAAATAAGCGGTTCTCATTGTATCTCTCCGGCGATATGTATACATCCTGTTTCTTTTTGGTCAAACATTTAAATCACCGCACTCGCCATCACCACCCACGGTCCCGCTGTGAAACAATCATTGTGTTAAATGTGGTTTCGGTAGAGCAGCTGGTTACCTGACTCTCTTGGTCTTCAGCTTTTAAACCTCAGAGTGCTCCGCTTTCCTTTGTGCCCGTTTTTTCCCTCAGACCCGGCACCGCTTTGTATTTATGCCTGGAAACCAGAAGCAGCCAGTTTTTCCCGTGGCCGCTGCCTCCTCATTAAATAAATATGAGCAGCAGCGATGACGACAAAGACCGACCCCCCCACCCCCACCCCCTCCGAAGCCAGCTGCTCATGGATGTGTCACGGAGCTGCCTGCTGCTGCCGCTGCTGCTGCGTAATAATACGCACACAACATATAAAACCCACACACATACATACACACATTCCGTGTACTAGATGCGAGACAATTTTGTAGTCAAATGATAACAATGATTGGTGGTGAATAACAACAGAGCATGTATAATAGTGTAATTTCCTACCTTGCAAAAGTAGGTTATAAAGCCAATATATTTTTGTGTTTCTTTCTTTTTTTTTCTAGTACAATGTTGCACATCATCTGTGTAATTATGGCTGCGATTCTCAATCATATCTGTCTAAGTGAAAGGTGTATTGTATAGTGTATAGCCTATAGCTTTTTATTTTACTTTTATTTCATTTGTATTTTTGTATTGTTTTGATCTTGTTTCGTTTTTATTTGTCACTCAATCCAATTTTTTTCCTTTACTTTTTGATGCTTGAGCTGCTGTGATGAGTGCATTTCCCTGTGTGAGATCAATAAAGTTTTTCTCTCTTATTTTCTCTTTTTTTTTTTTTTTTACCTTATCCTATCTTCCTTTTATCTTATGGTCTTGTGTTCTTCAACACGTGAGTTTGAGTTCCCAGGTGCAAACAAATACAATTTCCCTTTGGGATTGTTAAAGTATTTCTGATTCTGATTCTGACATGTGGTAGACCTCATCTTGACTGATGACTTGACCTTTTCATTGTAATTCAGTTGCTATTCAACAGCCTGGGTCCTTGTCCTGTCAGTTGATGTCATTCATACTGTATACGCTGCAACAGGACATAAACTGGAAATTCTAAATGTTTATGAAACATAAATGTGTTTATGTTTATGTTTACAACTGTGTTGTGGTCTACATTTACCTTTAAGTCCTGCATTCAAACTGAATTGAATATCAGCAATGTGTACTTAAGCATCTAAATGGTCAGCTTACCTAAAAGCAAATTGGTCTGTTTCAGTGTTATACTTTATTTTTCGTATCATGTTTCATAAGCTGATCATATTTTTTTTAATGTAAAAGCTTGACGTTTAAAGCTACAAGTAACTATGGTTGTCAGATAAATGCATTGGAATAAAAAGTAAAAGGCAAATTTTGCTGATTCATGATGCTGATGAGTCTAATAAAAGGTAATAAATGGGCACTGGTTAATCATTAAATTAATTATTAATTAAATCACCAAAATAATCAAAGAATAAAAAGCCTTACCAATCCTCCAACCTGCCTGCCTATATTTATCGCACACATCGAACAGAATCGTTAAGGTGGTGATTGGAAAAGGTGTTTTCTCAATGATAAGACACTGCGTTTTGAATTGATGAAGGAGCCTGTGGTGGATTTCTTTCAAGTTGTTGAGCAGGAAATCCCTCGGGAAGCAGACTCTGTTTGTTTGCGTGGGTTGACCCTTTAAACTTATCCAAAAGCCCACCCCTCACTAGGAAGATGATTCAGCGGTGTGGTGCACCTCGGATATCATCAGCACTTGTCTGTGTACAGGTTTGGTTGCCTCCCTTCCTGTGCTGTGCTTTGTGCTTTGTAAATCAAAGGAAGTTTGTCAGACAATCATTTGGATAATCAGCAGAAAATTACACAGATTGCTTTGGGGAAAATGTGTGCACAAATCATTATGCTAAAGTGAAACAATAGTTGCAATATAAACATAAATATAAGTCATACCATACATACTGATGCAGCTTTATGAATGAAGATATAATTTCCACTATATCAAGTTAATCCACTCAGGACACTGAGGTTTTATCTAGAGATTATAGAGTTTTAGGCAGAAAATATAAAACAGCTATAATCAATATTTTGTAATAAAAATGTATGAAAGGAAAATGGGAAAACAACAAGAAAGGGTCTCTCGTGATGATGAACCTACAGAAAATGATCACCAGATGCCGTAGCTCTCCTTGGTTTTATTGAGTTTTCAAATGAGTTTCAGCTCATTGTTTCGCCAGAGATGCCGATTTTACTTATGGTTCACTCTCACTGTTCTAGCAGTGTTGTTTTCCGTTGCAGCAGGCTGCTGTTTTCACTGAAAAACCCACAGACACAATTAGTGATTGGTTCGTAAACATAATGGAATATATAGAAGCTAAAGAGCCAGCTATTCCCCACTGGAGTTGGTGGAGACCGAAAACAGAGCTTTAAGACGACAAATATTCAACATATATTAACCGGGTTGCCAGAAACACGACTGCAAATGAATAATAATGTTGCTCAGTAAGTGCTGGATGTGTAAATAAGAAACAGTTTGCAAACAAGTTCACCATCAACTTGTTAGTGTTATGTTTACAACTTTTCCAGCCAAAAATAACAGTGAGTGCAGGTTGAAATGTAACTTCAAATTTTAAGTGAAAATGAAAAATAAAACACAACATTTGAATGAAAATTAATCTGAACATTTTACAGAGTTTTTTTGGTTGCTGTTCAAACATTTCTTAAGGGTCTGGGGTTGGGGAAACTTGCTAGCGTGTGAGGTTTCCAAATAATTTCTAGTGATAGTTTTCACATTATGAACTGAATCTATATCTGCAGTTTCAAGGAGGTAAAAATCATCTCAGCTTGTTTCTGTTGGCAAGCACATTGCATCATACTCATTACACACTGATTTACACCCATCTACTCACGAACAAAACAGTTGTTTTCGTAGGCTTCTGCAGAACAAAGCAATCATTCTTTGATCATTCGATCATTGATTTGGTGCAAGCCACCAACTTTGAAATGGATTAAATATCCTCCCCTGTGATTTGTTCCACCACTTTTATTTATTGTAGGATTAATGGATGTTAACTAGTAGTAGTCGCCGTCTTCTCGTATAAGCGCTCAAACTCTACATATGGAAATCACTATTTGTCTTGCGCTTCTCAACATTGAAAAATAAATTATGTGGCTCTTCAAGTGAAGCTCCAGTTTATATATTTCCACTGATCGTTTATTAACGGGAGTTAAGTGCTCAATGTTCAGTTGGCTTAGTATTTTTGGCACAGATGTCACTCTTTACTGTAAGGATGTTGGGTTAATATAGCTATCTTTGTCAGCTTGATCATCATGCTTTTGCACAACTTTATTAAGTTCCCAATAGAAAGTTTCTATAGGGAAGCAGTCTAAACATGCTTCCCTACAGAAACGTTTTCTAGTTCACTAGAGTTTGTGAAATTTGCGAACTCTGTGGAAGAACACTCAATGGAAGTTTCTCACACTCATGTAGATCATGTGTGTTGCCATAGTACATGACTCGGTGTGCAATAGCTTTGTAAGTCAAGGCAAGTTTATTCGTGTAGCACTTTTCCACAACAAGAAGATTTAAAGTGTTTTACATGGAACAAAAAAATACATTGAGACAAAACATAGAAGTGACATACGGTGAAATAAAAAAGACATTAACATGAGAAGACATAAATGAGTCACAACGATATAACTCAATGAACAGAAGAAGAATAAAATGCCACAGTGTGCAGAAGCAGTGTAAGTTATATGTACATTAGTATATTTGACACTTGACAGGATATAAATAGAATATTCGTCTCAGCCGGATTATTGTTTTGACATGGAGCCATACTGTGCTCACTGAAGCAAAGATAGTACTGGCACAACAAGAAACCCTGCAGGTCCCTACAACACTTTTGTTTTATTGACAAGATTATGCAACCGCAAGACAGTAATGTACTTTCTGTTCATTGGTCCACTTGGATCACATGTTCCTTTGCTATCTTAATTACTTGACAGGGTGTTCTGACCAGGGTGACGTGATTAGCACGTGAATATGCATGTGTTTGCTGCATAATTAAAAGGCAGAGGAATGCTGGCGTGGGATTGGTGAAGCAGTTGGATCACGAGAAAGGCCTCTCTGTTTGTTGGTCCAGCAGGGCACAGAGACCTCACATTGTGAGTCTGGCCAGCATTGCGTTACTGTATTGTCTGTCGTTTTCCCACCTCCCTTTCACTCTCCTGCACAGCCCCACGCCAGAGAGGGGGGAAGAAAGTGGCTTTTCATTGATGGGTCAGTTGGAGCATGCATAGGAACTCAGTGAAGAAGAGAGTCAGTCAGCTGGCTACAACTGCCTTTCATGATCCTGAGCCATTCCCCAGCAACAAGCATCCTGCATGAATATTACAGAGTGACTCCACCACTGCCATGAGTGGCAGTAAGGGAGGGTGCAAAGGACCAATCAGAGAGCACTCGTTAATGACAGCCTTATTGTTATTGTGTAACTTACATTGGTCAGACTTCAAGGTCCTCTATGAGTGGGAAAGAACATCCACTGCAGAGCTTCGGGGAGTCTGCTGCAGTGTTCTGCATAAAAGTAGTGTTTAACAGAGCAAGAAACATTTTTTTCCATTTTTCCTCTCTTATCCCTTCATATGTAAGTCTGTTGCCCCTTACTCTATTTCACTCCTTTTTGTTTACACTATCACACCATTGGTTGCGCAACAGGTCTTGGCCAGAGGTCTGAGTTTCTGTTGTTGTAGTTTAACAAGGAGCCCTGTCACAAAGAGTTTTGGCCAAATTCTTCCCCTCCTCCTCCTCCTCCTCCTCTCAAGTCTCTCTCGATAACACATATTAACTAGTAAGCTGCCTTTCTCACAGAATGGTCCAAGGGACAAAGCAGCTTATCTTAATTAAAGGCTGAGTAGTGTAACAATGTGCATACAGTCATCTAAAACATTCATCTCCCTTAGTTATATTTTATTGTTGCTGTTGATATGAGAATCATTTGATTTATAAGCATGGAGTTATGAAGATGGTATGGGGAGAAACAGAGAACAAGTGCAGGAGATGGTAAATGTTCACTTAGTAGCATACCTGTGACCGTCTACTGAAAGACTATGCATGTTCTGACTAAATTAGGCATTACACACCTTTGCATTCCCATCTGAAATACAAAAACAAAGACAAACTCAAGCAAAGCAAATACACTTCTAATATTAGATTGAATAACATATCACATTAATGCTAATATTAGTGCTATAGTTTTAGAGATATTACAGCACCTTCTCGCAGAACTTGACAAGGTTTACAAACTGGAGGATTGAGTCTACACTCCACCCACATCAGTCTCAGAATCAAAATCATCTTTATTGGCTGAGTATATGTAGACACACACACACACACACACACACACACACATACACACACACACACACACACACACACACACACACACACACACACACATACACACACACACACGCAGAAATGGACATAACAGCTAAAAACAAGGACAACAAAGCTGGTCAAATAAAGGTAAAGAATAGACAGGACTAGTATGTACGCAATTATGTGAAAAAGTAGGCGTATACATAGTGTTATATACTGTACATACACTGCACATAAAAAGCAATGCCCACAATAAACAGTAACAATAATAAAATAGAAATAGTAAAGTCAAGTGTCTCTGTAAGTTGTAAACTATATAAACTGACAAAAAATAAGTACTATATGGATATGATGCATATTGTATATACTGTTTATTTTTGCAATTTACGTTCTGACCCTTGCACACTATATTTTGCGCTAAAGTTTCGTTATCTTGTTTATACTTTTGAGTATTTTCCCCTGTTTTCAACTTGTCTTTTTACTGTTAATTTAAGCTTTAAAAATCAGTGGCTTTTTGACCCTTCAGTTATGTTTGCACTTGTTTTAATGCCCTTTTGTATTTTCATAATCAATTGATGGAGGAAATAAACTTCCGAACAGGACAAAGAAAAATGCTGGAGGAAGAGGAGACACAGGTTTTTATCCAAGTCAACAAAATGTTATTTTTTAGCCTACAGCACAGAGCATTTGGGTTTGTAACTTCTAACTTTTGTCTTCTCTATGTGCACTTACCATATTTCAACTGTTGTCCGGGAAAAACTTTAAACTTCCTCCTTAAAAGGTATTAGAAATGTATTCAAAGAAACAAAAGTGTTTCTTCCACAAAGTTGCAGATTTTTTTTTTCTCTCCAGATCACACAGTGAGAGCAGAGAGGGTCACTATGTCCTCTGTTCCACATTTCTTTCTTAGACTCTAGGAAGAACTCTTTATTACTGTAAACACAAATGTGGTTTTTGTAGTCATTTGTGGTCAAATATTAATAAAAAAAATAAAAAATAAATAAGTTTACTGTGAGCATGTATGATAACATTCATAGTCTGGGTATCAGAAACTTGAAGAAATCAAACTTCACTTGTGGTGACTTCAGTCTAGACCCAAGGTAGAACCAAGCATGTGGTAGTTAGGACTTCAAATAGGTACAGCAAATGAAAAATAGGCAGTTAGATGAAAGTTGAGTTTTTAGGAGGTAGGAAGCAGACAAAGATAGACATGAAGAGGGAGGGGTAGGATAATAAATATAGTTTCCTGCCTTATCTTTGACCTGAAGAACAAGAAATGACGCATGAAAATGGCATTATTGTCTCTGCTGTGTCTCATCCGGTGGTCCTAGGACATGAAAGAGTGAGTGATAACCCTCTGACTTGACCTGTGTACATGTGGAGGTTATGTTAGAAGTCCAGGAAAAGGGATGAGAGACCAACGCCTTGATGCAGTCATCCTATGACCTGCACCTATAAATACCTTCTTTCAATTACTGCAGATAACAGCTCTGACACAATGCAAACAAGACATCCTGCTTCTAAAATACAATTGCAGCTGTTTTGGAAAGAATTGTTCTTTGTTTCAATTTATCATTACAGCTTGGCATTGCATGCAGCAACACTCCTCCATGCTTTGCACCATGTGAGGTCAGCGAACCATTTCAGCTGTGTTTGTCACTGAACACGCCGCCTCGTCACAGGCGACTCTGCTATATGTGTCTCAGTGGGAGAGCTGGGGGAGTTATGTGACCGTGGACCTCTCTTGTTACAAAACATACTCTGTCGCTACACCACCTCGCTGATTCTAAATGTCACACTGACTTTAAGAGATGCTGACCCTCTCACATACATGGGGGATGTTCTTCTAATTTCCAATCCAATATGGCAGGTTTGTAAACATTGAACACTGTCTTAATTTGCAGTGGAAAGAATGTGGACTAATTTGGGCCCCTGTGTTAAAGTTAGTCAATAACCACAACAATCATTTTAAAGTCATGAGAAACATTGACATGTTGCATCTCTCAAAGCTCATACAGTATAAAAATCAGAAAATATAGCCAAAGTAGTTGAGGATAATAAGCATGTGTGTGCAACATTATATCACTGTAAGTTCCTGTTATTCTTATAATTTTATACTTCCCTGTGTTATATTGTTCATATTTTTTCTATATGTTTTATTGTTTCATGATGCTTCCTCTATGTGTGCTATCCACTTTGCTGCTGTCAATAAGAAATTTCCCCTCTGTGGGACTAATAAAGGAAAATCCTATCTTATCTTCATCTGAAAAAGCTCAACAAACTCTGTTCCGGCTCTGTAGTTATTATTTGCCCTCTGTTCAGTTGGCTTAGAGTGTCAGAAATGGCGGTCGGGGTAAAATTATTTATTTGTTTTTACGAGATAGCTTCAATATCTGTGGATTTTCTTTAAATTTCTGGGGATTTTAATCTCAGACAACCTCTCCTGGTCTGCCAACACAAAGGGCATCAGTCAAAAAGGCACAGCAGAGACTCTGGTTCCTGAGGTTACTCAGGAGGAACAACCTGGAGAAGAAGCTGCTGGTGGCCCTCTGGAGCGTTATGATCTACAATATGATGGTCTGGTCCGCAGCCGTGGAAAGGAAGGCTCTGCAGAGGGTAGTGAAGACAGCTCAAAAGATCACTGGCTGCTCACTGCCATCGCTGGAGGACATCGCCACCTGTAGAGCAACGAACATCATCAGGGACCCCTCACATCCCGATCACCACCTGTTCCAGCTGCTGCCCTCTGGCCCCTAATAAGTCCTGACCCACCCCCAGCCAACTCCCTCATATAATTCTACACCATTACATGTCACATCAGTCTCACTCTTTCATACCTGTGCAATACATTTATACATTTTTCCTTTTTCTTGTAAATACAGTATTTCTATACATATTTATTATTATGAACCCTTCTTTTTGCACTTATTAACAGTTTTATATGTTGTGTGGTCTTGTGTTTTAAATTTTAAATGTGTCTTTGGAGTTGCATCTCCAATTTCGTTGTTCTGCCACAACGGCAATAAAGACTTCTATCTATCTATCTATCTATCTATCTATCTATCTATCTATATATATATATATATATATATATATATATATATATATATATATCTATCTATCTATATATATATATATATATATTTATCTATCTATGATAGCTGAAAAACAATCATGTGAGGTACATATCGCAAAGTGGCTTGTTGCACTGATGGTAAAGCAGGAATGAAACAGCTGATAACAGATCATCAGGACTGGTGTGCTCTGCCTGAAGTAAAGCTGTTATCACAACACGGGTAATTCAGTGATGGGCTAATCTCCATATCTGTAGGGGAAACGTAGAAGAAAATATATCCTGAAAAGGAAAAGTTAAAACACAAACAACCCTTGGTGCTTACCCAGTAAAATGAATATATAACTGTAGTGTTAAACAGCCATAAACTTGCTAAAAATTTAGAGGCCAAAAAGAGTTCAAACTTCTGGAAAATCAAGGGTATTGATAATGGCAAAAAGCCGTATAAATGATCTACATAAATTCTGATTATCTCTTCTACACTTAATTAGCATATTAGCATATGAGCAGCAAAAATATAAAACATCTGTTTATATTCTGTGCATTTTGTACACATTATAGGTCCAATATTGCATATCCCATAAAGCTGTAGATATAATATAGCTTTTTAGCATTTGAGAGTTTCCTCTTGTGTAAAGCTCTTGGGTATCGGTTTGTTGATTTTCAGAATAGTAGACTATCATGTTTCAATAAAAAAAAAAGCTACATCCAAGTTAATTCTCTGTAAGCCTACTGTTCTAATATAAAAAATATGCAGCAAGCTCACTTTTGACATGTCATGTCATGGGCAAATTTATCTTTTATAGTACATTTAAAACACAAGTGCAATTAAATGTGAATAAGTCAACAAACAATAAAATGAAACAAAGTACTGTAGCTTAAGGAGTTGAAGTTGAAGTTGAAGCTAAAGCACAGTTTCAGCACTAACATGCTGTAATGATGTTTTGTTTTATTCAAAAAGACAAACAGAAACCTGAAGAATTTGGAGAAACACAATGACATTTCAAAATCAATCCTTTATCACTCAACGGGTCAGTGAAGTGAAGCAACTTTCTTTGTCCCCGTAAGAAATCTAGCAGCATGTGTTCGGATTGAGCTACACTGTCTCAGTGCTATTTTGGAGAGTCTTGGACACAAAGTCCATACTTGTAACTTAATCATGACATTTGCAATACAGTAAATGCTAAGGGGTAGATATCATTTTCTCCACAGTAGCCTAAAATGCCATCTACAGGCCAGCTCAACTTAGCCAACAAGGCCTGATCCACTCTAATCACACTCTACAGCCTACTTTCATTCAATAGAAAAGCACACAAATAGATGAAAAACATAAAAAACGTAAAACAAAATACATGAGGCTGATTTAGTGAAGACAACAATATACATAAGGGATATCTAAGTTTATTAGCATGTGGAAAAAAACCTAACTTTTAAAATAAATCTATACATAACTTTTGTTCCCCTTTAAGTGACATATGGTAGAATATATACCACATAAACATAATTTAACACTCACAAGTTTTGTTTTAAGTGGTAAATTTTACATCATATTATGCAGGGCCACAAAATTTCACAGGAAGTAGCATTATCTAAATGTGATGTACTGTGATCGACACTAGAGGGAAGCAAATAGTGCAATAATGTGTCTTTCTATGAACGCACTAGTCAAACATTACACATTGAAACTTCATGTGTCTCTCTCCTGCTGGAACGATACAGGCATACTGTAAAGTTGAGATACAGTTCAGGTCTGTGAATTATATATGTTCCTTCTGGGAATGAACCAAAGTGAACCATTTTTAAACACGTAAACAGCTGCTGGCAGAAACTTGAAAAACAAAAGAATGCCGCTGAATTATATTAGAAATGACAAACTCAACAACAGCACAATATGCAATGTCTCTTTCTGTTTCTTTCAAGATAATGATAGATATTTGATATATGATGTATAAATCACCTGTGTTGATCTATATTAGAGTAACTGCACTATATTTGATTGTCGTATGGTGATGTTACAGTAAGACTAGGTGTACTTTTATCATAGTCTTCGTCCCATGTTGAAACATGAGTCATCTTCTGTATACAGTATAGGCCTACTGTCATTTTTACAGACAGTATACCAACTTGACAGGACATAATGAGCCCATTTCTGCTGGAAAAGAAATCGATGAAAACTTGTGATAACTTAGCCATTATAATGAGGCTTAAAATAATGACATTCTTAAAGTAATGACTTGCTTTCTCAAAAAAATTACTTAGTATCTCAAAATAATCAGAAACTTTCTCAAAATAATGATTTAGTATCTCAAAAATAATGATAAGCTTTCTACAAATAATCACATAGTATATCAAAATGATCACTTGGCATTGCAATATTATGAGACACTGAAAGAACTGTGAAAAGTAATTACAGTCTTGATGACTGTAAAGAGTATTTTTTTTATCCCAGCGAGGAAAAACTATTGCAAGCTATCATCACTTGTTCTCAGCAGCTATCATTTTAGAGTTTCTAGATAATAGAAAATGTTGCTAAAAACACATCTTGCAATCAATTTCAAATCTTTCGACCATTACTTTTTGTATCTGAAAAAGAACAGTTATTACGTTGGCCCGTGGCAGAATCAAACAGTGTGTAATCATGGTTTCATGACTCTCATTTTGTGTCATTTTATGATGCTTTTGTAGTGCTGAAAACACAACAGCCTATTGTAAGCAGTGTGAACATGATGCATTGGTAAATCACACAAGATAGTGGTGTATGTGCAGAAGTGGACATAATGGCCATCAACAGACTGAAGAAAGTGTAACATGGTGATAATAAACCTCCTCTCTCCTATTCTTCTGAAATAATCCCACCATTCAGTCAGTACCAAGCAGCAGCCTCCTCCTGCCATCCCATGGAAGGGAAGGAGGACCAGTGCCAGTCTTGTACCTAGTCTGCAAACCCTCAATGGGCCTTTGTGGATGCTGCCATCCTTCCCCCCGGCTAAACCCCCGGCAGCCCATTCAGGAGTGTCACATGGCACTCCCAGTCTGCGCCCATCTCACAATGCAGCCCTGTCATCCGCACCTCATTGACATGCGCTCATAGTGATGTGCATTGGGGAATAGTCGTGCTCCTCCACTACTTTCAAAGGAAATGAAGTGCCGGGCTGGGTGGCCAAAGTGTGGCTTCCTGGATACGGTGTTCATATTTCTTAGGAGGAAGTGCTGAAACGTGTGTGTGTGTGTGTGTGTGTGTGTGTGTGTGTGTGTTGGGAATTGGCGGCGAGTTTCAGCAAATGTGTCACACCAACCACCCATGCCTTTAACTGTCAGTTACCATGAGAGAATGTTTGATAGAAATAAATGCAACTGTTACAAAGACTGTTTGCATGATACAATGGAAGAAGTCATATTTAAATGTCAGTGCTAGCTACAAGTAATGTGTGAAAACCCGGGTCTTTCATGTGAGCGATACAGTAAGGGTGTAAAAGACAAGTGAAACGGATCAGGAATGAAGCATTGACATTCCAGACTCTGGTTCTGTAACATCGCCCATATCTAATTCAGTCTGAATGCCCACTCCAGATAACAGGGGTTAATCCAAACACTTTGAATATACTGTCATTCACGACAATAATTCTGGTTCTGAGGTGTTGCTCCAGACAAGTGCTGCTCATGTTGAAAAATCAGAGATGAGCCTGCTGCTCTCAGTCTCCTTAGTGCTAATCTTGTTACTGTGAGCTGATAAATGATACTCAATCTGCACAGGGAAGAGTCTATACAGGCCAGGCAACTTGGATCTTCTTACAAAACAGACATATGTTTTTATGATTAGGTGCTCAAACCTTATAGTGTACGAAATCTGGGATTTTTATGATAAATGGGGCAAAATGTTGCCTATTTGCATTTTAGTACACCACAGAGATTACAAACATATTTGACAATTAGCTAGCTCTAATTTTTCCCCCCATTATTATTATTGATATGTTTGCTTTTCCTGTTTGCCTAGGTGTTATCAGAACATTATATATATATATATAATATTTTTATATTTAGTAATTAAATCACCTGACGTTGAAGATACTGGAACAAGACCAATAATGTTTACCAGTTTAGGAGAATGGCCTTGCAAGGTGGATGTCCAACTTCAAACTGTCTCCCTTGGTCCCTTTGTAGTAAAGGAAACCACAAGTAAGTAATTTGGTGGACTCTGAGCTATAAGAGAATAAAGTCATAATGTTGAGAATAAAGTCACATATGTGGTCACATATGACATGTTTCAGATGAAAGTGACACCCTCTTTATCAGTTTACAGAAATTGACAAAATAACATGAGAAAAAATGGCCTAAATATAAAATTAGTTTGAGGTATTATCGTCATGCACGACTGTTTTTCTCAGCCGTACCCCCGCCCCCTTACTGAAACAGGCGAAAATTACCATCATGATCATCATCACCACCATCATCATCGTTGTCGTCATTGAGAAAGCCCAACAACAACTGCTATTACAACAGCCACCCTTGAAAATAAACCCTCAATTTAGAGCCAGTAGTGGTTCATTATGGTGAAGAAACCTAACGTGCACTTAGACCAAGTGCATTACCTCATACTTCCATAGTATATTTATAATATTACCATACTTTTACTATATCCTATGACTAACTATATGACTTGATATTCTATGTTTTTCTTCTTCTTTTTTAATTCTGTTGTTAAATTTGTTATTGTAAATGTTACATATCCTACTTTCATACTGTTACCCATACAGTATATGTTGTGGCACTTTTGTAATTGTTGTTTTAGATAGTATATTTGGAACGTTTATATTATTATTTTAGATAGTCTATTTAGTACCTTTAATGTGTTATTTTATATTGTCTGGTACTTTTATATTGTTATTTTAGATTGTGCATTTGGTACTTTCATATCGTTATTTTATATTGTCTATTTGGTACATTTATATTGTTATTCTATATTGTCTATTTGGCCCTTTTATTATTATATAGGCTATTGTCTATTTGATACTTTAACACGTGAAAAAAATCTCTCTTGAATTTTGCACTGACTAAGAAACTGGTTCCCTGCGAGTTTATCCAATGGCATCGACAAACTTTAAACTACAGCAGTGACCTCCCTAAGGGGGCCCCATCTGACTCCACCCCAGTATTTATTGTTGTGGTTTTATTGTTCTGTTTTCATTTAAATTTAATTAAATGTTATTTACAGTGCCATATCATAACAAATGTTATCTCAGGACACTTTACAGAGTAAGTAAAGACCACACTCTATGATTTGTTTATGATTTACATAGACCCAACAATTCTCCCTTGAGTACTCAGTGGCAATGAAAACCTTCCCCTTTAACAGGCAGGAACGTCGGACAGACCCAGAGCTATGGAGGACGGACATCTGTGTTGACCGGTTGGGGAGGAAGAAAAGGAGAGAGAAAGAGAGAAAAGACAGACAGATGGACAGAGAGACAAAGACAGACACAAAGACAGACAGAGAAACAGTTCCAGAGATGCAAGCAACCACAAAAGTATCAGTAACGATAATAATAGCTATAGTAATGTGAATATGACTTATATGTTATGGCAGTTAATATAGTAGAATAGTAGAAACAATCCAAGCTAAGGTGATAGAATATGACAATGATAATAATAATGATGTTTTTTGTTTCAGTTTTGAATTGTCCTTCATTTTAATATGTTTGATTTACAAGTTAGATTTTTGTAATGCTTATATTCATATTTTGAAAAAAAAACGAACTTATAAAATAACAAAAAAAAGTTTACATCATGTAATTTGTTTCAGTTGGTGTGAGATTATTTATAACATAATGTGGCCCCCTATGAATGTTTGCCCCGGGCCCCAACATACTCTAGAATCGCCTCTGGGCATCACCATTAAATAACCCAAATTTTCAGAGAATCGCTTGTAAACAGCTACGTGACCATGTGCGGCATCCCTTCCCTCCCTCCCACCTTCCCACGCTAGCATCACTCCCCTCGTACACGCTGTCCTCAAAACCTCCAGCAGCATTAACCGCATCGGTCTGTGTGTATGCTGGGCTGACTGAGAGGAGGTGGGATTTAGCTACTGGTGACAGTGGGGCCAGCAAGCGTTTACGACAGATTGCTCAATTGCCATTGCCAACGGATTTTTTTGGGGGGGAGAAATCACTACGAGAAAGCCCCCTCGCGGGATCCCTCCCCTCCCTCTGCCAACGACATACATTCATCCTCCATTTACCGTCGGGTCCTTTTCCCCCCTCTGCTTCCCACTCAGACCCCAGCCGCGAGGTTCCCGTTAATCCGCCGCCACCATCGTCAACATCACGGGCGGGGGGCTGTGTGATGAGGTCGCCCTTGGTTACGCTAAGATAAGGCCTTTTTTTGTTGTTGCTAGGACACTCTTCGCTGTCAGTTTGGGTCAATTTGTCGCCTTTTGAAAGCCCGCTTGCACCCCGAGTGTGTGAAGAAATACACAAAAGAAGCTACTCCTAGGGCTGCGGGAACCGCTGGTGAGTGTATGGTCCTCTTTTCTCAAGCCCTTATCGCTATCTGATAGCTGTTTGACTGTTATACTGAATGTGTTGAACATAAATAAGCAGGGATGCTGTCATATTTCGAGTTCAAGACCAGTCAAATGTGTGACGGTCTTTTAACTACTTCAGCCTGTGAGGCATTATACAATAAGGTGAATGTGTCTGGGTTTTTTTTAAATTGACATAGCGCTATTTTTAACATTATTAATTTGAGTTAAGTTGGCTTTTCTGGGATAACGTTAAGGGACGCTAACAGCTATGTCAGTAGCTAAGGTTAGTTAGCCGTTAAAACTGCTAGCTCGAGAGCCTACGCCCAGCTGTCCCATGCCCTCTGTGATAAACAATAACCGCACCAATAACTGGTTAATCTTATCTGCAACGTAAGGATGCACTGATGTAAGGTTAGATAATGTCAGGTAGAATCATTATTATGCCGCAAAATGACAGAAAAAATCCAGCTCAGCTCAATCCTACCACCACCCTGACAATCACACATTTTCGCTTTATTATAAGCATGCCAGTGCTTTACAGCGACGTGCACACTGATAAAACAGCCAACGTGCTGCCTAAACCTAAACTTACGTTTAGCCACACAGCGATGTCCCCTTGTGAAAACGCATGGTACTAGGGAAACAGTAGGGCTTTCTCTGTGTTTCCGTCAACACTGACAGCATTGTAGGCTGTACTGTAACACGCATGAGCTTTAAGCAGCGGTGCAAGTATGAGGCAGTGTAGGTTTATATGCCATCATGCAGGTTTTGTATAGAAAAAATATATATGAAGATGAAAATGGGTGCTTACGGTATGCAATCTGACAAAACCCTGCATGACATGCAAACAGAGTTGTTTCTGAACTGTGCAGAACTGATAGTGGTAAAAATCATGTTTGTAGGACTGCCTACTGTGGAAGCAGCTGTCAAGTAACCAGAGACGATTATATAATATCCTCCTCGGAATCCGTTCATTCAAGGGTTTAAGAATTTCTTGTCATTTCGAATTTCGTGTCATTTCTTGTACAGATTGGAAAGCACTCGGAAGCAAATTTGGGATTTTGCTGAAAGCAGGAAGGTTGGCTAACCAGAGTTTTGCAGCGGTGGTTAGTGCACTGCACCAAAAGTTCAAATTTGTTAAACTTTCTATGCACACTGTTCTGATAGTGATAACATTTGACAGCCCTGTACACAGGACTGCATGTTGTCCGCAATGGACAATTAATAGGCAGTGTAAATGCTCCTTCAACTGTCAGTGGACCATGCAGCTCTCATGGTGCTTGAAAATGTGTTCATACATTTCTGTATAGTGACTCCTAAACAGCTGCCTAACAAATGTACAATGACATCACAATTTTGAACAATTTACTTTCTAGCCTTTTCCGAGCCTTAAAGGGTTTATGTTTGGAGGCTATTGTGCATTCAGGCATCAAAAAAATAAAGGCAGGAAAATGCAGAAATGCAAAACAGAAAAAGCATCAGTCAAAAGCTGACATCTAATCACCTCAGTCAAAAATATATCAAAGCAGGCAGGATACAGATTTTTGTGATGTGAGCACTGCTGATCATATCGCAAGTTTAAAAAATATATATTTTACAGTTGTATGGCTTAGGAAAAATAAATGTGTGAAGACATGTATAAGAACACTTCGTATTACTTGCTAGTGCCAAAAAAGCATCAGGGATCTGTTGATTTACCGGGTACTGTATTACATCGACCATGTATCTAGCAATATTAGTAAATCATGTATCTGCATAACTCTGATGTTACTTCCCTAGAAAGTTATACCAGAAAACATTTGCATATTTCAATGAGACAGTATAGGGCAAACTGAAATGATATCATTATTAAAATAGTTGAACTACCTACAAATAGTGCAACCCAATCCTGAAGAGACCCACTGTTAGAGAGAGTGGAGCCTATGTGGGTCAGTCCCCCTCAGTCCCCCCCAAGAGATCATGTAGGTGCAACACTGGGCTTCCTCTGACTTCACTGTTGTAAATGGTCGTCTTGATATATTCGCCCAGGTTTGTGTGTGGGAGGTAGGCTTTCAGCATTTGAGTTGTGTGTGACCAAAGTCCTCCTTCAGTCTACTTTAGTTTCCTTCAGTAGCTCACATATACAGTAATGACGGTACAATCTGCAGAATGAATGGGAGAGTGTATTTTATTCCACATAAAACAGGATTTCTTTTAGCTCCTGTTATTGGTAACTAAATTTAGCTTGTGGAATTTGTTGTCAAACCATAAAGAACTAAAATGCCTTTAGTGTGGTTAATTAGTAGGCCAGACTTAGGCTTTCAGTGGTTAGCCATTATTGTAAAGCATGTAATATGATGTGGTCCAGACCCTCTTGGTGTATATCCATGATATCAGGCATCCACGGAGAGATAGTAAAGCGAGAAATCCTTTCATTTTGTGTGTGACTTAAACTATTCTATGGTGTTTACATTAGGTGGCATCCATGATGGAGCTAGACTGTGAATAAATTCAGAATTCAAAGCAGAACGAAATTGCACAGAATTGCTGACGGGATAGTCCACCTTAACTGATACGACTGATGAACCCCATCTTGTTACTTTAACTCAGAAGTCTTAATATTAATCTGGTTCACTGAAATGTGTTAGCTTCATGCAGTGCCACAACAATACAAGTTTGAGTAGTAGAATGCTACTACATATTGAATCCATATTAATATCCCAACATCAGAGAACACAGCAGATCCATTGCAAAGGTTCCAATATCCGTTTATAAGGGTGTTTATTGTGTTAGTCTTTAGTTTCATCCACTAATCCTAATCATTGTTGCTCTTGGCCTTGAAGAGATACTCTACTCATTTTAATCCAGGTCTGTGTCATGGCAATGCGGGTATTGTGTTCAGATGAACAGTGTTTTTGGCCTGTGTCCATGGTGGAAGTCCCAGGGGAATGGAGCATCGAAGATCTGCCGAAATTCGCCGAATGATGTGTATCGCATTGTTCATATCGATGCCACGGTGACAGGCTCTCTCTTTAAGCATAAAGCACTCGGCCAACTCAAACACTTTTCTTAAACAGGTTGACTAATGTAATTCACCACAGAAATTGAAAATAGATCCATTGAGTAGCCATACAAAGTCAATGTCCATAAAAAAAACCCAGAATATTTTATATTTATTCATACTTTGTGAATTTTTACCGCTTTGCATGGTTCATTCTGTCTCAGTCTGTTTATTTCCTGCAGGTCAGTAGTGGATAACAAGAACTGATATGACTTGGATTGGGTTCAGGTTGTTTTCATGGTCCAGCATGGCTTACTCACCCTCACATGATTACAGATTGTATTTATAGTACCTGTAACAGACCATGGGTCCTGTTTCTCTAAAGCAGCTAGTTGTATAAAGGCATAGCACAGGATTATGCCTGTTACAATTGCCATATTATCTTCTTCAGTGCGGCTGATATGGTGTGTTACGGTAATTTTCCAATGTAATAACTTGCCACTCTTGATTTAAAACTGTGTGTTTGGATACTAGACAACCTTAGACAAAGTCAACAAAATGAGATTAAAATGGGGTAGAAAACATTGACAGTGAAATGACAACAGTTAATGAGTTGACATGGATCCCTCAAAGTAGAAAACTGCCGCACTGGATACTGGGGTACAAGAGTGCAGTGAGACAGCTGTGTGTGTCAGTTCCTCTTGTTTGTGTCAGCTTGTGTTACTATCAGAGTCCAGTGAGGAATGACAGGCTTTGAGGGGAGGGAGAGAGGGAGCAAAAGAGCAAATATAGTAAAGGTCATGACACATATTTTTGATTTTTGTCCCATTTTGAAATGGTTGAATTTCTCTTCTTTTCCAGTTCCCAGAGATATGTTAAGAGGTCTGAATATCTGTAGATAATTAACTTTAATACCATGCTAGGGATTAATTATGTACAACAAAAACACAGTCTTATAAATCCATGTCTATTAAAAGCTTGACAAATAAAGTAGCTTCTGTTTTATGAATACTTTTTGTCAGTTTATCTGAAGATAGGCAACTTTAAAATTTAAGGCTGGGGTAAGTTGTTAATATTTCTTATATACAGTATTTTTTGTTATTATATTATATAAATTGATAAATCGTTTAATGAGTTACTGGTTAGCTACTATTGGCAGCTTAGCATAGATATAGAAGTCGGTCTAAGTCTAAAATGTTTGATTTTAATTAGTTATTTGATGTTATCAAAACGGGGTGAAACGTCATGATTGACAGTTGTGATTGTGTGATCGACTCGCGATTGGTCTTTGGGACTTCAATGATGTGACTCGATCCTTACTGCACAGATTCTGGTTGCAAAATTACAACATGGTGGCGCCTTTACATTTTGGCTCCACTTTTGTACAGTGGGAGGAGCCACGTCGTCCATCTTTATATACAGTCTATGAGAATGACCAGGCATTGATATGATCAAAATACAAAACACTTGACACTTGTTACAGTTGACCAGTGCCTTCAGTAAACAAACAGCATGTAAATGTATTGTTATTGAGTATTTGTTACACTATAAAACAAGCTTTGAAATTTTTACATTTTGTTTTAAGATCACAATAAAATGCCATTTATTAAACTCTATCATGGTTAGAATATGCATGCTTGTGAATATATTTTTGTAAGTGTTGGTGACGGTACAAGGAGTGGCATTAGATGTTAATCCAGTAATTGGTATTCTATCAGCAGCCGGCATTAGGTTGACCTTGTCAGCTCCACTCAAATCCTGTGCTTCCCACATCTCCATAACTTGAGTTATAGTTTCAGTGACCTACTAACTGTAGAACTTGGTCCAGTGTTGGGGCGAAAAAAGCTTTTTGTAATGCATATTTTATTGTTTGAAGTGGAAACCCTTTTGGCTACTTTCATAAGTAATGGGGTGCGTGATCGTCAATATAGTAATAATAATATAATAATGAGTAACGCTGCTGTGCAGTTTTAAAAGCTTTCTACAGTCCTCACTGACAGCTGTATCCTAGGCCTGCATTTTGTATGCTTTGTAACTGATCTGTTTCCTCCTCTCCATCTGAAAGGGTGATTTAACTAGCTAGTCTTGCTATAAAACATTTAAACTGGGAACAATTGCGTTTTGATGGGCAGTCAGATATGGGAATAACCAGTGCCGCACATCTCCCCCACTCAAATTGTTTTTAATTTGCTGTGCAAGTTCAGTCTCTGAATATGGGCATTTCACTTACCATAGCCAGCACATTTTGAAGAGCCCCTTTGCTTTGCCTTTGAGGCCCTGGTGTTTGTTGCTGCCCTTTGGCATATTAAGTTTCAGATGTGCAAATCTCATGGCCGGCTGTGGCTGCTAGTGGAAATTTCCACTTCTCATTCGGACAGCATCTCATGAATGTGATGTGTTGGGCTGATGAAATTAAACTACTGAGCAGAGCTAATATTTTGGTTGGTTTTAAAGGGAATTTCATATTTTATAACAAGAAAATTGGGTACATTTTGACCTGTTTTTGGTTAAGCATTTGGATACATATTTCTTGGAAAAAACCCAATTACTCAGTAACTTCCTGAAGCTTAATTTAACACATGACAAATATGTGAACTATCATCGGTCCAAAGGTCCTCATTTGTCCAGCCTCTATTGATTATGAGTAGGGTATAGAAGAGGGCTTGGGAGCTTGATGGGAAGAGGACTGGTGTGTTCATAATGTTTGATCAAGCTCTACAGTCATCACATTGTAGGATGAATCAGTTACGTAATGTCTGAGTAAGGACAAAGGGAGGGTTCTTAGGTCATTAGGTTAGGAATGATCTTGGGTTGTCTGAAAACGACAGAGGTCAGAAGTTTAGTTTGGTAAGGACAAGTCTACATAAAAATAATATGGTCTTAAAACGTACATTTTTAATTCTGCTCTACAAATGCTTATACTAACTACTCCTAACTTGAACTTTTGATCTAAATATTTTGATATGAATCTGTCAAACTGGTATTGCATATCAAACAGAACTGTGATGTGTGTAGTTTAATATATACATTTTTCTATTGCTTTAAGAAAGTCTGCTTATTTGTTTGGCATGGCATAGATCAAAATGAAACCATTTGTGACCTAAATAAGAGATGCCTTATTGGCTTAGTGGTAACGGCACTACGAGGAAACTGTTTTTTTGAGGATTTGTCTAATAGCGAAACTATTTACCGGCCAAAAGAGGAGACAAGTGCAATACTAAGGTGTTGTCTTTGCTTGAACCTAAGAGGAACAGCAGCTCATTACATCTTTTTTATTCTTAGGAAGCTTCACTGGAAAAGAAAAACCTACTGTCAGTTGAAATTCCTCCAGACCTAAACAGAATCTAGCTTGTATGATAGGCTGTTTCTTAATCTCAGGTAGGGCAATGGCCTATTTTAAGGACACAAAGAGTGAATATCTGAGGGATGAGTGATTTTCCCTGCCGCACTGACTAATTTTTTTCTTGCTGACTAATGAAAAGTTCTCTGGATAACTATTTGTAGGATTCTTGGTAATGCCTCCTTGTGCATTCATGTGAAGTGTGACTTTTTTCTGTTTCATCATACAACAGGAAACTGCACAATGAATGCGACGAGTGATTTGCCCACTCACACTCATATCCTATAAATGTGATGTGTTGTGCGTGGTCTTGTTGCCGGTTATGTAACAGGGTGAGGCCATGTGAAAGAAAAAAAATGGTGGGATGATGAGAGAGCAGATGCAAATCACATATGCTCCCCTTTCTAACCAAAAGATGTTGAGTGCTGTTTGGTCTCACATAAGGATTATTCTCTATGTAAGATGTGTTCACAATAATATTGCATTTGTAACTGGTACACATCTCACACAAGTTGTTGTACAGTACGTATAGCTCTGTCAGCACTGCCTCACTGTACATTCACATTTTTTGCAAGTTTTATACCTAGTGAAGCGTGCAAGTTTGGCTTTGGTCCTAAGTGGCCACTTCATATTCTAAGAGGGAGAGGGGCAACAAGATATTTTTAGATTCACAGGAAGCTATTTAGGAACATGAAGCAGTCCAAGTGCTAAGCCTAGACTATGGTTAGTTTTTAATGTCACGGCAGTAGGGCTGGAACTGAATATTCTTAACTGGTCTTACTGTCATTTACATTTGCGTCTCTCTCCCCATGCTGGGGCTGGGTGTGCAGCAGGGTGATGCAGGAGTGACTCAGCCGTTGGCTTACTAGTTGCTCCCGTTACCAATTTTGTTACCAACACAGAAACGGAAGACGGGACTTTAAATAGATTATCACACCATTTCATGATGCAACCATCATACTGCATACTGTATACAAAATAATCATGTTTACATCCTTTAATGCACTTTGTGATATAGAACGATGATGGGAAGGATCGGTCTGTTTTAGCCTGACAATTCGCATTTAATTTTTCACACAGCCTGACATCATGTTATGTTATTTATATTTGGCAGGAGATTACTTTGTTGTGTTTTGCTCTAACTAAAGAGTTAGATTTAGCAGTGACATAGCTGCCAAGCTGCAGTAGTGGTTGCTGGGAGCAATTCATTTGACATTTTTCACAGCTCTGTAAGAATTATGCAGACATATGTGTTGTTTTTTTTCTTTATGGTGGCATACCCTGTAGATCATCATTCGAGAAGCCTAAGTCGATAATACTAAATTTCTCGTAATCATAGGTGAGGTGTATTAAAGCAAAACATCAGTAAGAAACAAACCACAAGCACATGGCAGCTAGCCTTGTATAGCTTTTGAAATGTAAATGTATCCATGCAAAATTAATGTCAGTGTCCAAAACTCAGTGCAGCCTAAGCTGACAAGTCGCTGGAGGTGCATGTCAGCTCTGGTGGAGAGCCACAGCTCACTATTTTAAACTGATGCTGTAAAAAATGCTGTAAATGTCAAGTTATTTCCACCTACTCCTTATAGGCCTCTGTTCGTACTTTATTATCTACTAGGTTATTTAGGAAACATTGTCAGTGTGTTGCTTTAAAAATTACCACACAAAAGTGTTTGTGTGTGTGGTAAGCATGTTCCTCTACAGTATGGTTGTGTATCCAGATAAGCAAAAATTTGTTGTGGCTGTTTAGAGAGAGTGTCAGAGAGTGAAGTGAGGCTCAGGTTTGCCATGGATCCCTTATCAACAGGGTAAAGAGGGGCTATGATTCAGATAAGTCAACAGGAGGCAACCCACTGACAAGGCTTAAGGACAAATTATGTCACTTCTCAAGGGTAGATCTGTAGATCTGTTACTGCTCTTCAGCATGAAGGCGCCACTCGGGTATGTGTCTGCTATATATGTATGTGTCTTCAGAAAAATAATAAGATATGAGATATGATATAAGATTAACACCATGCCTTTTATAAAAAAAAAAAGTAGCTAGAAAAAGGTCAGTTTAAAGTTAATGTAGTGGTGCGCTTACAAGTAGTTGGCTCGTAATACGTTATTTTTTTCATCAACTTCATCTATTTTTAGAGGTGCTTGTAGTTTTTGCGAAGGCATTAGCGAGAAGGTTGTCTGGGCTGTTTGGAGAGGAAGAAGAAGAGAGAGAGAAGCAGGGCTTGAGTTTGGCATGGAGCCTTGAAAGTGGACAAAGAAGGACCATCAAAATGACATCATGGCATGACTTATCTACAGCTGATTAAATAGTCGCCAACAGATAGATAGTTAAGCGTCAAAGTCAACAGCTAAAATGGCTTGTGCTGTGTAGAAATTTCAAATGAAATGGAATACTCTACTATGGCTATGGTCTTAAAGTCTCAGTTAAATGAAAAATACGTTTTTTCCAAGTTACTTATCTCATAATATATGATAAATACATGTTAAAAAACAACCTTATCGTATTTTTACATTTAAATCCCTGTCTCTTACTGTAAAACAGTTCAAAATGTTTGATGGCTCATTCTGAACTCATTTTTCAGATTTAGACATTTACTAAAATTAATCCAATCAAATGAGCCTTTGGGCGACTAGCTAGCCACAGTGGATGTATCAAACCCCACTTCACTGATGGGGGTCGACTTCTGGTTGTACTAGCTAAAAGATCAATATGGAGAGTTGAAAGAGATGCGTGTTTGGATATCAGTGGGCCAAACCACCTAACGTTAAATTCATAGAATATGGGGTTACAGTAAATAACCAACGATTTAATTTCCAAAACAACATGGCTACGGTCTATTTCAGGGAGGCTGTCGTCTGACTCCGTGGCGGTATGCTGACTTTTACCTTCTGGTGGGCGGAGAGCCTCAGCTTGACGACGCAGAGACGGTTAAAAGTCACTGTCATTTCTCCCTCGTCTGCCTCTTTGTGGGGCCGACAGACCTCTGGTCAGTAGCTCTGTACCGTGCTAAACTCTAAGCCCACGGACTTTTTAGAGGGGCAATCAAATGAGAAGGATTTGATTTAGATACCTTTTATAACTGTACACCACTCAAATATTCTGTTTCTCTGGGCAGAACCTCATGGTACAGGCACTTAAGACACTCCAACTTCTGCTTCACAGGGACATTAATTTGATAACATTTGGGCTTCCCTACAATATCATTGTTGTACTGTTTAAACCCCATCCACAACATCCTGAATGGTTGCATCCCTCGACGAGACAACTTTGTGCTCCAGAACCGTTTTGGGGGCATTTACACTCATCCATTTTCCTCTCCTGCATACCAGTGGCTGTATATGTTCTGTACAGTGGGAGATTTTTGTATTAAGTAATAAAAAGTGAGCCTGCCGGGTCAACAGCCACAGTGCCATAGTCGTAATGAGACACTGAAACATGTTAGTAAGAGAACTACGATTTATTAATCCTGTCAAATCTGTACTCTGATATGATGAGCCAGGTGTCTTGACAAAAACACTGTCCATGTGTAAAGCTAGCCAGAGGTGAGCATATCTTGAACAGCACATGACGCTTTGACCCCTTTTTAAAGAGGAGACGTGTGGCTCCATGTTGAGGTGCCAATACTGGCTGGACTATATTTATATAGAGGCTTCTGAGGGTGAAGTTATATAATAGAGAGGGAGTTCCACTGTGATACATATGTGCTGTAATCATAAGCATGGCCTCAGCAAAACTTACAAAACTTTCCACTGTCCAGAGGAGTGTCGAGGAATGGAGCTCATGGTGTTTAGTGAAGGGGAGGGGCACGAGACAGGGCTCCCAAAGGAGCCAAAGTTATTCCTGTCATGGCCTCTCCTCCTCCTCCTCTTCTCCTCTGGGTAGGCGTAGACATGTCTAGTCATGTCCCTTTGGTATTGAGTAAGAACGCTTGACCAATAGATCCTTGTCGGTGTACCTTGGCTTTTATGAATCAGTTCTTTAGAAGGGTTTTTTTTAGGTATGCTCATACCATGTTCTCAAATATGTATTAATATGTGGACTTTATAAACATAGATTTTTTTTGCTTGTTTTGTAACAAAGAAAGACTGTGTAAGCAGCATACCCATTTCTATTTTAAAATGTTTGTGTGGTTTGTTTGTTAATAAAAAAAAAAACAAAGATCCCTTTCTCTCTGGATGGAGGTTGAAAAATGAGTTGTAGAGTACTTTAAGAAGCAAAGCTCTTGCTGTCTGTTAACCATAGAAGATTTAAATGAGAACTTAATGATCCTACAATGTCACAGTCTGGTAGGTACAGTATTGCGCCATTGCCCTGCTGTTGACTTTCAGTCTAGATTTTGAGCTTTTGGCCACTGGCCAATTTAAGCAAACCCCAGAGCGGGAGAGTCATAAATCAGATGTGCTGGAATGACCATTGGCTCATTAGTTTGGGGAGGGGGGATAAAGGGACGAATCACATATGTATCGATAACCTACCGTGGCTTTTTATTGAATTACTCTTGTGTTTTAGTGTATGTGTGTTTCTGGTAACCAAATCACTGGCCTTCTCTGAACGTGTTGAATCAGAACAGGTGCACCAGTATTACAAATAGAGTTTGTAAGTGTTATTGAACAATTATATTGATTTAGAGTCTAGAGGCTCTCTGAGTTGAGCACAATCAGGGCTGTACTGCATCTTTGGCTCAAGGGTATATTTTTTGCCTCATGTTGTGCATGTTAAAATATATATTCTGATGGTCCAATAGGGCTGTGCGGTATGACGATATGTATCATATGACGATAGAACAATTTCTGTCACTTAATATTTTCCGCTATCATTTGTATCACGGTGTCATAAATCATGCACTTTACAGGCTGAAGGGTGTGTCGGGCTGAAGGAGTTGCTCTGTGCGTTATGATGTGTGGCCATAGACTGTATTTCTCTCTTCATTAAATCACCAGGAAACAGCTATAACACACACCAGACACCCGATAAACACTCTCCATGTGTGACTCCGACACAGGCTGCAGTGATTCAGTGAAATTGCTAAATGATTGTCTAATTACGGCTGTGCCGTCAGTCTGACAGTCTGAGACATTGCTGTGAAAGTGAAACTACAGTTCTAAATATACCGTCAGCTATTGTCAAAGACGGAAACAAACTAAATACATTTGAGTTTTATAAAAACAAATACTTTTAACTATACATCACTCAGTTACCAACTGGTGTGACCGTTGGCAGCACTGGACTCATGGTGCACCCGATGCAGTCCTGTGTCAGGCGCACGCCGCCCAGAATGAGGGTTTATTACGTTCCCAGTGCAATTAAAATAATAGTAGTACAAAAACGTACTGGCAAAAAGTATTTTGCATTTTGCCTTTCGCCTTTATTGCTAGCATACGTTAAGCAAAAATAAAATATTGTTATTATTATTTTTTACAGAAAATGAGCTATGTGATATATATCGTTATCGTGATATGAAATGACCCATATGGTGATGTGAGATTTGGGTCATTTCGCCCAGCCCTATGCTCCAATATGGATGCTATTTTTTGGCAAGGATTATGTGTTTAGACCTAGTTCATGTCTCTATTCATCTCAGCCTATATCCCCGTCACATAAGCTGTCATTTAAAAAAGTTGCATATTAAGAGGCACGTACACACAACCTGGAGTAAACTCACTTTGCACCGTGTCGTTCTTCCTCAAAATTCAACTCAAGGCAATAGCCTTTTTGTCTGTTCCTTCTGTTTCTTATAACAATTGAATTTTTTAGGCTTTAGTCCTCACAAATGTGAGTATATCAGTACTAACAGTGTATTAGTAGTGGTTCAGTATGTCAACCCCCAAAAGGCAGCAAAAGTAAGCCAATTGCGTTTTTCAAGTAATGCCAACAGATCTTGCTGATAAAGGTAACTGTAACATTTACAGTAAAGCGAAACCAAAATTGAACCAAACTCTGACATATGCTGCTGTAACATTGAAAGTAAAACAAATTTCAAAGTGAAACTAAATTGCTTCGTGTCTTTTAATGCTGTCATGTTGTTTGTGTGTGTGTGTGTGTGGGGGAATATTTATGAACTGTATGTTTTTGTCTCTCTCCGTCCAGAATATCCATGAGCTCCGATTTCCCGCACTACAGTTTCAGGATGCCAAATATAGGGTTCCAGAATCTTCCCCTGAATATCTACATTGTGGTGTTTGGGACAGCCATCTTTGTCTTCATCCTCAGCCTCCTCTTCTGCTGCTACTTAATAAGGTAAGATCCATGCACACTTTAGCTGTTGATTTGACATTTGATTGTGTTTGACGTTGCTTTGCTGTGTGAGTTTGTGGCAATAAGTGTCATACAGGAATCACTTTGGCTAGTCAACATTGCCTATTTACTGGGTGCAACAAAGTATTCATTTGGTGGTAGAGCAACAAAATACTTTATTAAACTGTGTTGACTGCATTATCCGGCTCATGCTTTGCTGCTTACAAAAATGTAGGATGGAAAACGCAAATGTTAAGGCTTTTTCGATACAGTCAACTAGAGAAACAGACTTTTTGGTAGGATTTGCTTGTCCTACAAATTTATTTACACATTCAAATTAAAATACAGATTCCAAAAATCTTACTGTACTTTTAGTCCTGTGCACTAAACTTTTTAAACAGGTTTAAATCTAAATTTACAATTCACATAGCTTTGTTCAGAAAAGGTTCTGTGCAGATTTAGAAGACTGTGACGGTTTTAAACATACTGTACCTCTTTTGGCTAGCAAACTATCTGTATCTCTACTTGTGTGAGACTTGAAAATGATAATAAGATATAAATGTTATACTTTTAAGGTCACTTCGGCTCATGAGTTATTTGTTCAAAGGTGTCCTCATGTACCTCTATGCTGTAGCTGTATTCATATCTATTCATGCATTCAACAGGGTAGTCTAGATAAACAGGTACTGATGATAATGGCAACTTTGTATCTTTTAATCCAAGAAAGTAGAAATGCTAGCATAAAGTTCAGGGTTAAACTTGTCTGCACTCTGAATTTGTTATGTTCTTAAAATCTATGTAAAGCCGTTAATTAACTGTCTAATAATCTTTTCTGTAGTCTACAGCCAACAAACTGTATGGCACTTTTCACAATGGCTTGCAGTTGAGGGTTGAATGAAATCTTAATCTTTTTTTCCTCCCTTTTTTTTATAAATTTGCATTTTCTGTATTTGTCTTGCTAATTATTTCATAAAAGGGCACATTGATTCAACAGCACAGTTTGGAGACGGTAGCTATTTTGATGGCTTTCTAATCTGGATTGGTAGGTAAAACAGTAAAATTATGCTGAAACCCAAAGCTGCTTGTCTACATTATTATGATCATGGCACTTTGCGTCAAAGAAACTAGTTTGAACCCTTTTCTAAGAGACACTTAACCTCCTTATGCTAAGGAAGTTAACATTTATAAAAATAAGTTTTTTTCATATCTGCTGAAACGGTCACTACAGCCACCTGATGCTTCAAATGACATCTGCAAGATTCCACCGCAACCAAGCATTAACTGTTTAGCTGTTCAATAAGAAAGTTTGTCTGGCCGGTCGGTCAGTGGCCAGACTTTGTCTCAAACGTTCTCATTTTACAGCTAAACAGTTCACTAAAATATATTTCTGAAAACAGTCAGAAACATATTTTAATGTACTGTTTATCTTAATGCAAGAAAAAGGCAATACAGTAATAGAAACTTGATTCATATTGGATCAGCACTGCCTAGTTTTCCAGTTTGATAGTAGTTCACGTGCAGTCATTGACACTGTGTCAGAGACTGCTCTGCTCTAATTACCGTATTTTTCTGACAATAAGTCTTTATGGTTTGGCTGGTCCTGCGAATTATACTCAGGTGCGACTATATTCAAATATTTTATTTCACATGTTCGTTATTTTCACACTGAAAGTTGCGAGAGGGCTCTCTAGGCTTGTTTGCCAGTATCGGCTACTCCTATTGCTCCTGTACCACTGAAGATGAAAATGGTAGTCGAGCAGCAGAAAGAAAGTTTCGAGTGAGCGAGAAACTTGTGAGGGACTGGCGAAAAGCGGATAAAAGCCATGAAGAAAACCAAAAAGCACAGCTAGAACTAGTGGAATATGTTGGCAAACGGCTGCTTGAACAACGTGCTGCCGGGAGAGGCTTGCCAACGGTGCAGGTACGTCTCCACGTCCTGGTAGTTGCCAAGGCGATGAATATAAACAACTTTGCAGGAGGACCTTCTTAGTGTTATCGTTTCATACAACGCAACTGCTTCTCTATAAGAGCACAGACCCAAAAAAATGCGACTTATATATGCTTTTTTCTTTTTCATTATGCATTTTTTATCTGGTGCGACTTATACTCCGGAGCGATTTATAGACCGGAAAATACGGTTGTGTCTGTTCTTTTGGGTGTGGTGGAATTGTGCAGATGCCATTAGGAGTATAAAGTGGAGGCAGAGGAACATGATTTTTTTCACTGATTATCTGTCTCATGTACTACTTTCAGGATATAGTGACAGTTTCAACAAATATGACAACTTTTATTTTTTATAAAATGATCTACTGCTTTAATGTTCTCACTATATTCCCACGTTAACTAAATTTACTTTTGGCTATTCATTAAATTTGCATTTGGTGTTTAAATCCCTGTTTGTAACCCTTAACTTTAATCTGGTTAGCGCTACCTTTTTAAGAATTTATTAATACAGTAATTTTTCCTGGCACTGTTGCTGCAGGTTTTTATCCCTGGCAGCAACAAACTGAAATAATATCCAGCATTTTTTATCTAAGACAGTGAGAAGCAGCAGTTCCCAACAAAATTCACCCCTCGCCACCCTGCTTTATCCTATCTTGCAGGGCAGATGGTAAGTAGGTTAACTACTACTGTATTACTGTAATTCCTCATCTTACTGTGAAAAAGACACATGATGACTTTGATGCAGTACCATGATTCAATACTGAAAGTCAAGATTGCCACGTTCAGATTAGTTAAAATCTGCTCCATAAAAGGCGCCTAAAGATGCAGTCTCTCAAACGACTGGCCCAAAAGGACTTAAATTATATGCAACATCATGCATGATGAATGTATATTTCAAAGCCTTTGTACCACTACATTTTAAGCAACTTCTTATTTTTGCAAATTGGCTATAACTTCGTTAAACCTCACAGGCTTCCATGAATGTGGAACCCTATGGTTTCTGTAATAGTAGGCGTCATTGCTATTGTTAACATTGACAAGGAGAATGATGGGACCAAAGAGTTAGAGTTATGTGTTACGGGTCATTATCCCAAGGCAAACACTCACACATAGTTTGAAACAAGGCAGACTCCCACAGAAATACTCAACCACCTCTATCAGAGTCTTAAGACCACACATGTGAAATATGCAATGCAGTATATTAGTATATTAGTATTACATTTCTGAAAGAAAGTGGTATGAAGCCTTTAATGCTGTATTCATGAGCATGGCCTAAATGTTTATGAACATGCAATGTTAATAAACCAAGGTCTTTGTAACACACATTTATAACATTCATTTAGTGCTCATGAATGATCAAAGAAGTGACATACCACAAGTGAAGTGACATACCACAAGGAAGACCAACCTATTTGGATATTCTTCACTGTAACGATGGCTATCACACATATTTTACATTCTGGGTTTTCCATTGACTACAGGTCAATAAAGATAATTATAGCTTTGACAGGAGGGTTATTTCATTTTTGAGCTAGTTATTTTTCTTTGCACTTAAGGGCCATTGAGCCAACCCTATCAGTCACCCACGACACAACCCCGTCACCGATGACCAGTTGTCCCTTACACTTGGGAGTCTCTGCACCTTTTCCTGCTGACCTCTTTCAAAATGTCAGTTTCTCTCCTAGACTGTGCTGCTTGTTTTACAGATCCCTCTCACTCTGCTGCGAGAGGTTAAGGTTACTTGTAATGGAGGTAAATCTTACAAACCTATGAATTTCTCCTATCTCTCTTAAACTTGTTTTCTACTCTACACATTTTATTCTCATTCCCAGTACTCTCTTCTTATCCAGTGCTGTTTCTGTTCTCCTTAAAACCTTAAAACACTGGATGTATCCGTGGGTATTCTCCTTTTTAACCTGGAGTTTTGCAAGTGTGTATCAACATCTTTCAGTAATGCTTTTAATGCATTATCCAGTGTTTTTTTGATGATATTATGAGTTAATATTTACTTAATGTTTGGTTTTTGTTTTGACAAGAAACTAAGGCCTAAACACTGTTATTTGCTAATATGTAACTTGGCCTACTATTGCATTACTCAGTAAAACAAATATTTCACAGAGTTCAGTAATGTGTTGTTTTATTGTTCTGTTTTCACTCTATTCTGTAATTGGTTAATCCAATTAATATTTATTCAGTCAGTAGTTTGATATTTTTTTTCACCTGACATGCCCGAGCCACAGTCATGTCCTCTTTAACACTCGTGCAAAACATGCACAACCCAAACAAGTTTTTCTCAAGGTAAAAACCTGCTCTATAAAACTGCTCTGCCTTTGATAGTCTGTCTCTTTTTGAGCTATGTATTCTTTACGAACAGACTGGTGTCACAAGGCAAGTATTTATAAGAAAAGTAAATTCAAGTTTGTCATTTCTCTCTCTCTCTCTTTCCAGGATGTATAAATTATTTGTCTCTATTTAATGTACAGTAGTCAGTTTAAGGTCACTCGCTAATCAAAAAGGTGTTTTGTCTTTCCGTCTCCCCAGGTTACGGCACCAGGCACACAAAGAGCTATATGCATACAAACAAGTAAGCAATCCAGTGACACACATGCAGCTGCTATTTAATTATTCTCTTTATTATTTTTATTTAATTGAAAATTCTCACATGCCCAAATACCAAGCAGAATTTAAGTGTCCGAGTATGTGCAGACAAAAAATCATGAAGTTCTTCTCTGGTCGCTAAATGTCAGTATTAGCTGATGGCGCATAAATTCATTTGCAGCGCTTCTTGTAGCAGGTATTTGGGGGGCTTCTCAATGGATCTAGCCCATTTCCAAAAATATGAGTGAATATGAGTGAGTAATATGAGATGGTCTTCCTGTTTGAACCTATGCTAAGCTTCATTTAGAGGGAGTAATTGAGGGGATAAACATTACTCTCATGTCCTTCAGTTATGTAATACAAGCATGCAAAAGCACCCAAACATGTCAAAGTTAAACACATGCAAACACACCATTAACTCTGTACTTTGTCTCCTTAATACTGGCCGGCTAAAAACATTAATGTGCCCAATGTTTCTGCTGGTTATACAAGAATACGAGGCTCGTAGTATACACAAACCCCTACATACATTTGTGCACATGCATTCACTGTAAAACAGTAACTATATTACTGTACATCTTATTTCTATGTCCCTTGTTCAGTTTGATTGTTGATGTTTAGTCTTTCACTGTGTTTCCAGAGGAATTGTTTCTAATCTTTCCTTATCTCTTATTATGCCTTTCAGGTCATTCAGAAGGAAAAAGTCAAAGAGCTAAATTTGCATGAGGTAAGCACTCATCTTCGTTGTTCAGTTATTCATACTTCAATATCAAACAATCTCTAACAAATCATCCAATCTAGTTATTAGAACATTGTGTAATATGACCTGACAAGTACACACAGTACTGTTATATCAGTTAATTTGGACTAACCAGTCATGTGCTACGTAATGTCAACAATGCATCAGCCACAAGTCACGAACTTAGGTCATCTTTCTGTACTTTGTTCCTCTTGTTTGTGCAGTTATGATGGTTGTGCCATGATACACTGTGCTCTCCACTGATCTAAAATAAAGCGCTAAGCATGGGACATGAAGCAGCACATTATGCTGGCAGCATGAACATTAACATCCTTAACTTCGAGATGGATGATAAAATGTTTCAAATGGTACAAACTTCTGTTCTGTAATGTGCATCAGGAGCGGATATATACCATGTCTGAACATGGGATATCTGCGCAGCTGCACTGCACACCTCCCGGATTTATGTCATTGCTTCTGTTTTTGAGAGTTTTGTCTAGTTTTGCAGAGATGACATACACATTGTTAGTTATTTAAAGGCCCCAAATTCCCATGTCTTTTTGGATTACAAAGCAGATGCTAGGATGTTGAGGTGCTCAATCCACAGAGCCCCAATTTAAAAACTGTACAGATGTGACATTAACTACTGTATACTATATAGTGCTAGCAAGTGCCGCCACAGTGCCGTTACAGTCATTCCCTGACTTCAATGATGGTGCAGAAACGCAGGGTGTGCAGATCCAGGAGATCCAGAAACAGTGTCCAATCAGAACAGACCAGGCTTTTTCCAGAGGGAGGCTAAAAAAGAGAGTTTTATATCGGGTATATTCAGACAGACCGTTCTATCAGACAGGAATATTGCAAGCAGCACTCAGTGTGTAAAGCAGCAGCACTGGCTTTTCTAGTGGAAAAATTGTAGTCCCAAGCCAGGAACTCTAGCTGTAATTGTAACCTTTAACACTGTAGTGCAAATGAAACGTTATTGATATCATCTTTATGTGTGCTTTGAAACATACCTAAACGCAGTTTCTTGTCATCAGTGTTGGAATTTCCCACTGTTCCATCATGCCTCCGACTTATATTGTTTATGTTGTTAGAAACTGAGAGAAAGCAATAGGTTGTGTCATGTGAGTGAAGACTGTGACAGAATAACCAAGCTGTATTTGTTTAAGGACAATAACACACATGCACGAACACACACACACACACACACACACACACACACACACACACACACACACACACACACACACTTGCATTGGTGGATGACCTAGTTTTAAAGGCTCCCACACCAAAGGATTACCCTGCAGACACAGTTTTAGACTTGAGTCTAAAGTCTAAAAGTCTAGAGTTGCATGGATTACTAACTAACTCTTAAATCTACAATAGGAGTGCTAATATGGGATCATTTTACTGGTCAAGTCATATTAAAGTGTGTTTGATGTTTAACCCGATCAGTTTCCTTTTTTGTAGAATGACATTGACCCCTCTTTCCATTTAACTATCTCATATGTTGTGTGTAAAGAATACTCTGTTGTAGGGGATTCAACGTCCTACAATATGATATTAAACTAAAATGGCTGTATGCAGCTGACCTTGTGAAGAAAATCATAACGCAACAACCTTTTTACAGTTGCAGTCTTACAAATATACACACATGCAGGCGAAGAGTTGGCATATACACTGGGCCCTCTAAGACTTAGACTTCTCTTTATTGATCACTTTTGGATGACTACCGCAAGGAAATTGAATTTCCAGCAGCTTACAAAAACACGAGGGAGGTATTAGAAAAATACAGTATAGGATAACCAATAAACTCTTAGCTAAATAAATACAGAAAGTTTATATATAATAATAATAATAATAATAACCAAGTAAAACCTATTGTTTATAAGATGACAGCAACACCCGACTGATTGTGATTATATATGAGATTGTGGCATGCCTTCATTCCATTTGCGCTGACAAACTGTGTGTAATTAGTGTCTGTTCTACTAAGGCAGCAAATCATTATGTAATCAGCTGCTGGGACTAACTTCTATAGTAGAGGGAGAATGAAGGAGAGCCTAAAACCTGCTTAGTTTAGTGGCGGGATTTACTAATTTACTACAAATACAGTAAACATTAAATGATTACAAATGTCAATATCTTTTATGGTTACACTTGCATATTTATTTGTAGAAAGGCTTGTAAAGTTCCTGCAGCAGAAATATTTTAACAAAATACTAAAGAAAACACAAAGAGATGGAATGATGGAAAATGACACCCGATGATGATAATAATACTTTACTGAAAACTCAAGCGCCTGTAATTAACCACACTTAATATGCTATATTTTCCCATTAGTTGTGAAATCCTCACTTTATTGATGCATATACATGCAGTTAACTGATTAGACACAAGTTGTTAATAGTTGTGAGTGCTTCTCAAGATGCTTAAAGAGGCTTTACATGGTGGAGAGTCTTTTACACTTTCCCGACAAAGTACAACTATTCACCATGGCCTTATAGGTTCAGTACACACTGTGAAAGGATGTTGGTATCTACTGTAGGAGTATAGTCTCCGACTTCTTTGATTAGCCTCACATCTTCCATGCTGTGAGATTTTCTTTGTAATTGTAGTTGTTAGGTTTAACAACAACAGCAGGATTTTATCTGTTTTATTTTTCTATCCATATGGGCAAGAGGCAATGACTTTATCTTAGTAGTCATATCTGGCATTTGAAAGTTCAGTCTAACCATTGCTGTTTTCATTTTGATAATGTAACTTCTTCAAGGTTTATTGTGCATTTTTATTGTGTGAAGGTGCAGCATGAAATGAAGCCTCACTAGTATCTATTCTGTCATTAATAAGGGGTTTTCAGGGCTCAACAGTAACAGTTGACAGGTTGCTATTGGAAAACAATTCTTGGCATTTGGTTACCATCAGTCACATCCATTTTTTAACATAAAAAATAGGGCAACGTGCAGCCCAAAATAAATACTTTTTTAAATATCTGTTGCATTAGTTATATCTAAATATTACAGTCAGAACAGAACACTGCATATGCATGGGTGTACTTGTGTGTGCACATGAATTTGTATTAGAAAAAATGGGCGAACAAATTAAGATGTTTGACTGTGGGTTGAAAAGTTCAACTAACCTCAAACTTTGTCAACATCACAAACGGATGTGCAAATTGATTTAACCAGATGAGCCTGAACGATAATTTTTTTTATTTTTTTTTTATTTAGTTATTGTTGAGCCCTGGCTTTGGTTGATTCTTTGTCTATGTGTCATTTATATGGCGATTGCAAATACGTGCCCAGAATGCAGAGTTCCAAATTTTTTAATGAGCTTTACCTGACTTCCAGGTCTGACTTTCATACATGCTTTCAATGCACAAATGTGTACAAAGTGTGAGGAAAGACAAAAACGAAAGAAAGTAGTGTCAGATCTGCCGAAGTGGGGCCAAAGATAAGAAAACAAGGGCCACACGTCCTCGTCACTAGAGATCCAGATAGAGAAAGCTTGTTGGTTGGAATACACAGTTGGGTTTACTATTCTGGCCAAAAAATATCTTTTCGGGATTATTCTGAGCTTTGGTTTTTCTCCTCTTTTTTCACTAACTTTTGTATTATTCTTACTCTGTTGCTTGGCTCTCTTGGATCAAGCTTTTTTAGCTTTTTTTCCCCCTCCTATCACATTGATGATCTGGTAATATTTTTTCACAAAATTAAGCCCATGTGTTTTGCATGGAATTTGTAACTAAGGGCGCACTCACACTGTCCTTCCGCACCGCGCCCCAGGCTTTAGGGTACTTGTCCCCCCTCCCCCTCCCCCTCCCCCCGCTGGCCAGGCCCGTTTGTACTCACACTGCCTGGGCCTCGCGCAAATGCTTCTTGCCTGTCCATGTGTCATCACGTCGTAACACGTCACACCCATTAATTGACGTCATCGCGATGCGTCACTTTTACAAATCTTTCCATAGACCTCACAGTTTTTGTGCGTCTTGTCCGACTGTTTTTAAGGACAGTGTGAGTGCGCCCTAAGGCTAACAGGGTTTATTCGGTTAACAGGGTGAAAGAGATTCTTTCAGAAGTTTGTGCACGGTGCCAGATCTCAGCTGTGAGTGTGACACCATAGACAAGGCACTGAAAGGAACAAAAACATTGATCTATTCACAAATCAAGAGAGCAAAGCCGACATCTTAACAGAGTCCAAAAGTCATCAGGACAGAAAGCTAAGACCCCGTGCTGTTCTCTTCATCCTTCCTTATCCATCCACCCCCATAATGAAGTGTGTGGCTAAAGGAGAAATAGTTGCAGAGTTAGGCCTCGATCAGACAGAGTGCATTTTAGCAGCCTGGGGCGGCATTTTGTAATGGTTTTCAATGAGAGTAAAGGGTTTTGCTTGCTGCTTTTGCATTGCTGGGCGCCTCACGTTTTCGCCTCACATTTTTGCAGTAGCGCCCTGAATGCCTCGAGTTGAAGAAACTTAAACCCAAAGCAGAGAAGTGCCCTCCGTCATTTCACTTCACAGTAAAGTAACAGCAGAGGATTGGTGATTCTGTGGTTGCCTCTTAGCAAGAATATCTGGCATCGCTCTGTCTAATTGGTCTGCGTCTTCAGCAAAAAATGCAATGCAGTGCGATTTGTTTGCAACATGCGCTCTCCCTGATTCAAGGCTGAGTGCCGAATTAAAACCCTTTTTTTCTGGAAATGTTAACCACTGGTTGGATGGAGTATTGGGATGGTAATGCTTTTTGGGCTTTTCACATTTTTCTCAATTTGAAATGTCCAATTCCCTACACGCTATTTACTGGGAGGTTTGATTTATGCCAGCCCTGACCTATAGTCAGTAGCTATGTATTATGACTTGTAAACGCTAAGATTGTAGGCTATATCTAATTTGCTAAAGAGGGTTTTCTTTGCAGGGTGTCTGGGCTTACCCGCAAGGACAGTGAGACAGGCTCTGACATCCCAGGACTGCTTAAAGGAGAACTTCTGTTCCTTTGTTTAAAGAGACAGTTGAGATGGTTCTGCCTTATGATTAGGATGCCTCTTGAACGGCCATCGTATATCCCAGCTACCTCTAAATAGCGGAGGAGACACCAGGCAAACTCAGAACATTAGAGGGAATACATATACCTTCTGACCTGGGGCACACCTTGGGATTCTCCCAGAAGAGGTGGAAGATGTGGATGGCTGAACTTCTGCTTATGGCTAATTTATGTTCAGCGTTAGATAGGTACTGTATACAGACAGAGCCTTCTGTCCATTTTTCCCCATTCGTCCATATCTGTGCACATTGTTTGAGTGCTTATGAATTAGGTCACAACAGTACCACTGAAAATTGCGGGTTCATTGTAGCCAACAGTAAGTGAGACACCACCATAGGACATGTTGAAGAAATGTTTAAAATGCTGGAATGGTTTGGAGATGCATTTCATAGATATAGAAACCTTTTCTATATCTATGGTGTATTGAATGGCCTCACAGACCGTTGGCGTCTACAACGCTGCCTCCGCCTTTGCCTCTTTCTTAAGAGGTAAATTATTAAAACCTCCTCCACTGTCGCCATGTTTGTGTTTGTCAGAATCTTTTTACTCTGAGCCTTAAGTGGATCTATTGATTAACATCTATGCCACAGTAAAGGAGGCATTGTGGGAAGTGATGGTTACATTGTTTGAAATTAATGTATCTATTATCATACATAAAAGAAGCACACATAAGCCTTTAGCCTGCTGTCACCTGGACCTAAAAACATGAGGAAAATGGATGAATGGATGGTTGAGCCAGTGTCTGTGCTCATGTTTTGTTATCATATGCTTCATACTGTTTACCATTTCTCATAAAAGTATGTGGAAATGGAATGTATTCATCCACTTCATCCTTTTCCACTAAGGGAATGTCTGACCACCATCTAAACAAGTCCCCAGTGTGTGTGTTAAGTCAGACACAGTTGATAATTTTACTCCTATGTTATTTGTGTCAGTTTTTTGCAGCTGTTGGCCACAGTTGTCTTTTTCCATGAGTGATTAACCTTGGTTGTTTGGATAGTCTGTTTCCAATCAACCAAGCCAAAGTTCAGATTAAGACTGAAACAACCAAACAGCAGAGAACAACCAACAAACTCCAAATTGTTGCATTGCCCTTCTCAGAAAATATCTATAACTCCACTTCTTCCTTTCAGATTTGTGCGGTGTGCTTGGAGGAGTTCAAACAGAAAGACGAGCTTGGGATTTGTCCATGCAAACATGCCTTTCATAGGAAGTAAGTAAAAGGTTTTGTAGACACACACACACACTGACACAGAGTCAAGGACATATTTCCTCAACAAAGTATTACAATTAAATGCGTCGTTCCTTGCCCTTAGACATTATAAAGCTTGACATACTGAGTATATTTAAAAAAGGAATAAAAATAAACTAAGAGGCTATGATGGATTGCTTGAGCTAACTGTATTCTCCCCCGTCCTGACTATTTCAACTAGATTGTTTATATCAGCACGACACCTCCCTTGGCCTAGTTTTTCTTCCCTCAGTTGCAGCAAGAGTGGTCAGCACTGACTGAATCCATTGCACTTTTATGTTGTTTCACAGAGAAGACGGATCTGAAGACTCAGAAACGATGAACAATCAGAGCATACTGAAATTTTTCGGGAGGGGGACTTAAAGAGACAGGCTATAAAACTGAGCGTTTCAGACAGAGGGTCAATACAGGTATATTCAGACAGACTGTATGACAAAAAAAAAGTTTTTTTAAACATTCATGCATATAAACATGATCTAGTAGAAACCCAAAAATAGAAGTATGAACCTGAAAATGATCATATGGGACCTTTTTTATTCCTAGATCAGAGAATTAGATGCAACTGTAATATGGAATACCAGACTACAAATTTCAATTAAATAAAACAATAAACTAAAACATGCCTCTGTCTCAGTGATTGACAGCGCTAGCTGTGGAGCAAAACAATCTCATAAGAATGAGTAAACGTAATAGTGTGTAGTTGTTGAATGTGATAGTCACACAAAAGAAAACATGTAAGTTGAACCAATTAGCTAGAGTATGACCATAGCCACTACATACCGACCCTGAATGGTTGTCTCCTCCTCACCCCATGTCAGTACTCCTGAGGGGAAGGAGAGTGAAATCTGGAGCCATTAATGTGCCAATGAGGACTACAGTAAACTGGACCAACAGCCAGATCAGGGGAGCTTTTATACCACTGACTAGCCACACAAAATCTAATCTTTGATTAAGAAACACTCTTGTAGAATTTAAAGTTGGCTATACAAGTTTTTAGTTTGCTTCTTCACAGAGAGCTGTGGTCAGCTGTGATTCTTGGCATTTACAATGGATTCCTTTATAACAGCATTTCCCAGAGGCTGTGGTGGTAAAAAGAAAATCTGCCAAAGAAAATCAAACCACTCTTCACCCTTCTCTGCTGTCCATCTGTATTAGAGCCACACAGATTATTAGGTAACAGCCATAGGGGAGTAAATCTTTTTTATGCATGTTCTTTTTTTGTTTGAACACAAACAGACAGTTACGAAAAAGTTCTCTTCAATTTGTTCTTTAGTCAGTCAAAGATATTGACTGTGTGGGACATTTTCTGCATTTGAAAGATAAAGTTGTCAGTGCCCTCTGGTGTACAAACTTTATTATGGCTGCACAGTTACTAAATTATCGCAAACATGTTTAGTATTTAACAAATATATTTAATGCAGTATCTTGTTGCTTATGGATCGACATTTGTGCCAATACAATATGTTTATGATTAGCTAAATGCATGCATGTCTAATAACAGATAATGCTATACATGATGTTATGGCAAAATCTAATGCTGCCTCCTCAAGTCTTATGCACAAATGTGTAAGCAGATCCAAATGTTGACACATTAACGGGTGTCGCTTGTGTGTAATTTTTAAAGGCCACAACAGTAACTTTGACCAACCAAGTTTACATTTTCTGTGCCCCTTCACTTATCTCCATCTTTTTGCTATAACCATTTACTCACTATTTGTGCTCTCTACCAGGTGCCTCATTAAGTGGTTGGAGGTGAGGAAAGTGTGCCCGCTGTGCAACATGCCCGTTTTGCAGCTGGCCCAGCAGGCCGGCAGCACAGATCCCTCTGTGCCAATACAGCAGCCTCTACCCGGCGTCGAGAATCTGGTGTAACAGATTCAAACCCTCTCTTATAATACACAACAGACACCCACAAACAAACACGCATCCCATCACTCATACTCTCACCTGTACAGGTACACTTTTCGTATGAGTCTTCGGACAGAGCGGAGAAACTGGAGTTCATGTACAGATACTCACAAAAACCTGTGACTCTGCAGCCATCGTCACCTCTCGTATCCTTGCATTAGTTCACAAAAGGATTTTCTGATATCAGTTCTGACTGATAATCAACAATTTTCACGTTTTTTCTTTTCTTTTCACGGACAATGAAGAAGAGTAGATCTAAAAGAAGCTCCATTCTTGGCCAGAACGTGGTCGAAAACTTTTTCTCAACCAAAGCACTTTTCTGGGGACACCAGCTAAAGACCTGGAGGAACAAACAAAAAAGCCAAGACCCACAATACACTAAAAATAAATTGTTTATTTTTTTTAACAAGCACTTTACAAAAAGGCAAACCTTAATTGCTTGTGATCCTAGTAGCAAGGTTGTGTTTTATATTTTATCATTAACTATGTCTATGTACAGTACAAAGCCACATTTTCATTTTGAATTAGTAAACAAAAAAATCTCAAAGGGACAACAATACCTATGTCAGTAGATAGATGTCAGGACATTTAGACAATGCTTTTAGTTGTAACTACACACACACACACATATATACACACAGAATTAAGCTCAAAGCAACCTTGAGACTTTATGTCTGATTTAATGTGAAAGGTTTGAATGTGTTGAGAGTTTTCACACTAAGCCTATAGAAGTTGTTCCCTCATCACCTCGTTGTCGTTCATTACAATGTGATTGTTGTTATAAAATGATCCCTTTTCATTCTGTCAATACAAGAAGGTCATACAGTGAACAAATAATATTTTCATTAAAAGGAGTTTACCGGGTAACATACTCCATATAAGAACACAGGCCATATGCTGTCACCGCAGGCGTTACTCAGAAAAAAACAATTCAGGACCTCGTCAACAGAAAACCAGTTTCAAAGTAACTGCTTCAACGACTGTGATAATCTAAACCAGTATTTGTTTTCATGTGTACAGTCTGGTGCTTTATCTATAAAACTGCTTTACAGAACAAACACCAGTAAGGAGGCAATATTAAACAAAGATCTATAACATGTAATATAATGTTCTAGTTTTATTTTTGCTCTGCTGCTGCTGCATCTTTTTTTTTTTTATTGAAGCTAAGCTGTGTAAATGTTACAGTGGAGACACTTCAACAAAAACAAAACAAAACAACAACTGTCAAACACGTTCATGTTGATTTATTTTAAACTAGCATCACACAGCCTGCTAGAAAACTATTGATAATACCATTTAGGCAGAGACCAGGATGAAGCAGGCTTTTGCCTTCTTTACAGTTCAGCTCCTACTTAAAATGTGCTGCACACACAGTTTCAGTTAAGTTATGCTTCAATCCCAGTAGAGTATTTGTATTTATTTTTTTAATTTATTCAAATTTCCTGGTACAGCTGCATTGAGTGAGTAAGCGGATTGACACCTACATCAGAATTACTGCCCTCAGCAGATCATAAGCGTATCTTTTGGTCAAGATACACACTACTCTGTAAAACACACACACACACACACACACACACACACACACACACACACACACACACACACACACACACACACACACACACACACACACACACACACACACACACACACACACACACACACACACACACACACACACACACACACACACACACACACACACACAGGGAGGGGCTGGAGCTGGAGCTGCCAGAGAGTCAGTGGTCAGCAGGTTGTAATGAAGCAGCATTTTCATGCATGCACACACACACACACACACATACACATACATAAAGGGTAGTTCTGCTTTTTGGCTGTATTATTCTGGTGCTTTCGCCTCTCTCCCTCTTTCTGTCAGTTCTTTTTGTGTTGTGCCACACGTTACAGTAACTCTGAGCCCTGACAGCTTTTGTGGTTATGTTTTTTTTGTCCTCAACCCTTGTTAGCTCCATCTGGTAAATGGGCTGTGGCTGACTGTGCTGATCTAAAAGGGTGGCTTAAAAAAACTGTCAGAGTGATGGACCTAAGATAGTTGGAGATTGTCTTTTACCTGTGATATTGTCAAATGAAATCATACATTCTCCTTATGGACACGATATAAACAAAAGTGTAGTCACACTATAAAATATAACTAACAATGACATTAGGCAGCATTTGTATCTAATTTCACAATGTGTTCAGGTGCTGTAAAAGGTTTTACATGTTGTTTAATGTTTACAAACTTGACTGATGGAAAAATGAACAAGTAAACCGGTTAATGTTTTGAATTCTGATTGGTTTAGGAACACAGCGAAATCCAGTTTCCAACTCCAATATCTTGTTATCATTCCTGCGAATATACTTTAAAAAATTGATTGTGACACAAATACACAAAATTCCCAATTAGGCACAAAACATTGTTACTGACGGACAGAGTTGCACAGACTCCACTTGTTGTGACAATGCATTTCATTTTCTATGGCAGGCAAGCATTGTTACTAACCTCTGTGGTTTGAATGTTTCATCTCTGCTGCCCACACCCCACAGTGATGACCTTTGTGGTTGGGTCAAAGTATGCGGCAAGTTGAAACTATCAACTGTTAGATGAGAGTAAAAGCAAGATTTCTCTATCCCTTATGTAGCGTATAAGACGGTTGTTCTATTCTCTAATCAAGGTCCAATCCTCTGACATTAATGCAGCACTATGCCACCACTGATGAGAAACTATTAAACGTTTAAAGCAACGCAAATTCAAAGAAAACTGTTGTCCACATTCGCCTTATTTGAACAAAAACTGCCACAATTACAACATAAATGACCACGGCTGTGGTAATTGGCAACGTCACAATCTTTTCATCAATAATTAACTTTGTGGTCTGAAAATCATTTTCATTGCTTGCCAGTGAAGAGATTGTGGCTTGATGAAGAAAATGAGCAACAGAAGCTTCCGTTATGTACAGTATTTGGTACCATTTTTCTTCTTAGTCTTTGGTTGTGAAGACGCTGCGATTGTTTCATTGAACTTGTATGTCACTGCAAATTTCACAGTATGACACCAACATTTTCCATCACATTTTCCGACAAAATGTCTATACAAATGAAACATTGGTGAGTACTTGTGGTACTCTCCCTGAAATATGACAAAATCTGTAGCTCAATGCTCAATGTTACAGATTTTGTAGCTCAATGCTAATGACACAAGTCTTAAAGCTTTGTTCCTGCTCATGGTTTTGTCTTGGAATGTAAGGTTCACGAGAGAACGACAAAAATAGAAGGAGATTTAATGTGAAAGCATTCTGTTTTTCAAGTTGCCACAGATATCACCATTGTTAAATGTCTGTAGCTGGTAGTATCAGTAGTAATATATTTATACATGAAGGTGCACAAAAATGCTCCTTCGTATAAACTAAATGGCAGTTGAACACTTCCTGCCATTTTAAGTGTTGTGTTTGATTGTAAACACTTTTAGCCTTTCCATCTGAACTTTCCTGTTTCCTTCCTGTGTGCCGTTTTAATCCCACTGAATACAAAGTGCCAACCCAAAATGAACAGTTCTGAATCAAATTTCCAGCCAGTAAGAAAGAACGTTCTGCATTATGAAAGGAGAAGAGAGATAGGGGAGGGAGTCGCTGTCACAAAATGGCAAAAAAAGAGGTACTGAGCCAGCCATGAATAAAGTAAGAGATGGCTTCCCGCCACTGAAATCACCATTGACGTCAGCGCTGCTTCTGAGTAAACGCCATTATAAATAGACAAGACACAATCAGATGAAATACGACAGTCAGGAACACCACTTTACATAAAACATTTACTGTTACTCAGAGTAGAAAGCGTCTGAATGATGGCATCAGAAAGCCATTGATATGATTGTACCTTCAGGCCACGATGTTTGATGGCAGAGAGCGTTCTGGAAGAATGTGACAAAATTTTACTGTTTTATTAACAAAACAAATGTACCCACATCGTATATAGATGAGGGGTCGAATTATATTTCCGTGGTTGGTTTATCGACCACATCATTTAGTATTTTCAATCTCCATCACTGCCTCCCTGAAGTGAACTTTCCTCTTGTTTTTATGGTGTGTTATTTATTCCTCTGGAACTCTTGTGTGCTCTTCCAACTCCTAAATAACTTCCCTCCTCTTTGTCCAACAACCTTTCCCACCTTTTCCAGCGTACCCTCACACCCCTTTTTGTTAACACTGATTATGTTTGTGGACTCTCACAGACATTGTTTGTAAAACTAAGAATTCTGCAGCAGAATATTTTTGGAGATAATTGCTGTACAGTATTTGTAAGCTCTATTTTTGTATATTGCTATTTTGGAGAAAATAATATTCTTTTTTTTTTTCTTTTCTTGTTTTTGCTAATTTCATGTTTATTCATTTTAAGAAAATGTTGCATGTGACTGACTTGAACTGTAAATAAAATTTCCAAGTTTTGGAAAAAATGTGAGTGTTTTCCTTTGCGTGCACAGTCGTAATGTTTCTCACAACAAAAACATCAACCCTGAACATGATCTGAAGCTATGTATTGGTTTAGGAATACAACATAAAATGCAAAATTGTTTTTATATCTCATACAAGTCACACATGATTTGGTGAAAAGATTGACCTATTGATTGATCACAAATGTGTTCAGACGTTTAATGAATATATTTGACTTAAAGTCAAAACTGCACCAGAGACATCCGTAAATGATTGTGTCGTACCACCACACTCTGGTTAAATGGTGTGGCATGATCTGCAATACTGGTCTACATAATGACCATTTTCACGTTTTCTTACAGTATCTCTATTTTTGATTAGTTGTATTTTGCGCTATACAGAATACAACGTTGAGACAAAAGGCTGATACTGTAAAGGAGATATATCCCTCAATAGTAAAACATTGAAACAACAGAGACATCTAGTGGTCAATGTTAGTTCACCTACTGTTCCTTCACATCTCAAAACCTCAGGCTTATTCAATTATCATTGATATATGCAGTACATATTGTTTATACACATATTGAATTGTCAGGTTCCCGATGGACTTAACATCAGAATACACTGCAATGCAATTTTTATTCTATGCATTAGTTGGCGCCTACATTACCCACAATGCAACTTGATGACATGGCTTTGAAGTTTCTTTTAATTCAATAATTAAAAATTCAGTACACTGCATTTAGTACAGTTTAGCAAGTGGTTCAATTCTTATTACATGCTTGCATGTGGATACATAAGAAAGACGTAAGATTTACATAGAGGGTTAAGCGACACAAAACAAACAAAAAACTACTAAAAAACAAACAGGGAAATCACAAATTTATTTTTGAAGTGTTTATTTGTAACCTTGCATCAAAATACCCCAGATAATTGTATAAACACGGATTGTGTCATACACGCATATCAAATAGGCTAATGTCAAGTCATGGACAAAATGCGTACATCTGCAAATCAGTATGTGAATGCGTACAATGAGAGTTGCACACCTGTAGAATATTTAGCATGTTAACATGTTAACCAGGACCTTGATCATTACACGCTTTTCCCCAGTTGTAATGTAGAAAAGATACACCTGTTTTGTGTGCATGTCAAAGGAAACATTATTTTAATTCTTTCAATGTGGGAAAGGCCTGTCTATATTTTGTTTTGGTAAACAGTGTCGATGGCAACTACAGTCTCAGTCTCAACAAGTCAGTCTGATGAATGGGGACACACCCTGGATGCATAAGAGCATTACTCAGAAGCCTTACTCACTGCCTGATTAACACATGCATCATCATACATAAGAAGGAAATGTAATGTTGAAAATTGTATTTATTTAGTTGATCACTCTATTTTTATATGATCAGCAGTTGCTTCTTAAACTCATGGCTTTCATGAATCATGTCTTATGATTGAAGGTAGATTACTGACGTACAGATGAGACATATAATACATTTTGGAGGAAGACAGTTTACTTCATACAGGACTCTGAGAAAACAGTTCAGAAGTTTCCTCCTCAAAATATTGAAAACACTGATACCAGTTTAACTTGATTAACACTTGTGAAAAAGCGTTTCGTGAAATGTTTCACAACTTTAAAGGTGATAACAATAAAAAGACGAAAAACGAGATATTCCGGGTTCTACCAAACTTTTTTTTATTAACATTTCAACACACTGAATCATCTAGATTTTCTAAACCTATCAACACGAGTGCTTCATAACACGATTATTAGGTCATATATTTTACATACATTATATACTACTGTGTCTGTGCGTGGGTAACAATGATATTATTCTGTAAAAATAGATAAAAGCAACACAACCAAGTTACAGTGAAAAGATAAACTTGTAGAAAACGACACTGAGGTAACACACAACCAGACTGCCTGTGTACGTGACCCCAGGATGGGCAGCAGCAGCAGTGTTAGTGGTGTTTGTGTTTGTTGAATTTGTCATTATTGAGGCTGTCGTCATTGCTGCTGCAGTTGTAGCTGCGGCGGTCGTGGCTGCCGCTTTGGTCGCTGCTGCCGCTTTGGTCGTGGCTGCCGCTTTGGTCACTGCTGCCGCTTTTGTCGTGGCTGCCGCTTTGGTCGCTGCTGCCGCTTTAGTCGTGGCTGCCGCTTTGGTCGCTGCTGCCGCTTTGGTCGTGGCTGCCGCTTTGGTCGCTGCTGCCGCTTTGGTTGTGGCTGCCGCTTTGGTTGCTGCTGCCGCTTTAGTCGTGGCTGCCGCTTTGGTCGCTGCTGCCGCTTTGGTCGTTGCTGCCGCTTTGATCGTGGCTGCCGCTTTGGTCGTTGCTGCCGCTTTGGTTGTTGCTGCCGCTTTGATCGTTGCGGCCGCTTTGGTCGTGGCTGCCGCTTTGGTCGTGGCTGCTGCTTTGGTCGTGGCTGCTGCGGCCGTTGTGGCTGGTTTTGTCGTTGCTGTGTCAATCGTAGCTGTAGATGCAACAGTCTGAGCATTAGCTGATGATGGTTAATCGACACATTAAACAAAAATATAAGAGAGAACTGTGCCCTTTTTGTCCAAAAATGACAAAACACTGTTACAACAGAACAAAAACATGTTTTACTCACCGATGAGCAGGAGTTGTATCAGAATTAGCACAAGCATTTTAAATCTCTGTTGCATCTAAAAGAATAAAAATAAATTATGCTTTCTGACATGATCAGACAAAACAGTTCTATCAGAGATACAACAAAGAAAAAATCAAATCAAACAAAGGCTGAAAATGTTTTTAAAAATGAAATCTGAATAATGCAATGAAATTTGTTTTCTACACATTAAAAGACAGAAAAATTGTACTTACAAAGTGTCTGGGGATTTGACTCATGTAGCGTCCTTCAGCTGTGATGTGAATTCAGCTTCCTCTTGTCTCGCTCTTGTATTAGTTCACCCTCAGATGCGTACGTTTAACTCAAACTGAGCTTGTCACTGCCTTTTTATATGCTGAATGATCGACATGAAAAATGATGTGACAGACAACCAGCTTTAAAGGTGCTTGAAAAATGATCATTCCTTCCACAATGGTCACCTCACTGTAACAAATTGCTTTGTTTGTCCATCGTTTGAAAGGATGTCATGTTATTCTACCGCAACTAAAAGGATTTACAGAGCAAACATGTTGGTGACGAACTGAAGGAGCTGTCTCTCTGTGTGACACAAAGACAGTAGTGTCTACTTTAATAATGAATGTCATTTAAAGCCCTTGGAATGAAAATAAAGGTGAGGAGAAAAGGGAGGGTTCTTTGTATGCAACCTGCTCTCCAAATTTACTCTGCTATTTTGGGTGAACGTACAATACAATGTTTCTGAGTGAAACCAGTGTCCCATGATGCATTCACTTACGTGCTGCTGCGTCATAAAGTTATGTGTCACAGTCAGTCCCAGTAGGTTGTTGGAGGTCAGAATACAACAGCACGATTGCCAAGCATTATTAAAAATACATTATTATTCAATTTCATGGATTGCTCCAATGATCCTGGTACAGTCGTGTGTTTATGTGATAATCTCAGTCAACCGTATGTCTCTGACTGCACACCTCATATCAAAAATGGCCGATAACCACTGATGGAATGTAACCAAGTACATTTACTCAAGTACTGACATTTCAGGTTACCGTACTATTTTCATTTCATGCCATTTTATATTTCTACTTCAATTCAGAGGGAAATATCCTATTCATTAAATCACTACAATTATCTGACAACTTTAGTTACCAGTTACTTCACGATTTAAGATTTGTCGCGGTCAACATAAATGAAGAGTTTATAAAATGTGCTTTGCCATAAATCAAACAGTATAAACAGGTACAGCGGTAACGATTAGATGGTTTCATCTTCATGAATGTGAGGATTTCCTGCTTTTAATGATTTTCATTTGTTTTTAACAATTTCAAGGTTTATGCTATTGGTTGGACAAAACAAACATTGTGATGATGTCACTTTTGACTTAGGGTAATAGTGACGACCTTTCGCACCATTTTTAGAATTTTACATTATACATTAATGAGATGTTATAATAATATATAAGTCAATTCATATGGAATATATAATTGAGAACTTATTTCTGATTACAATGACATTAAGTAACATTTTGAATGCGGGACTTTCTCTTGTAACAAAGTGCTTTTACAGTGTGGTGTCAGCATTTATTATTCAAGGATCTGAATACTTCGTCAACCAGTGCCAATACCTATCCCCAAATGTGATGGTTCAGATGGTGTGAAAACTGCCTTGTTTTATTTGACAAGTAACTGATCTGAAGTCCTATTACGCTCCGTATGAACCATGTCTCACTTCCATTGAATAACAGTTACTTTAAATAACTTGAAGAAGTCGAGCAGAATAAAAAACATCTCATGTATCTACGTTTCCTTTTAAATGTGGATGTTAGCACCACCAAATCAAAACTGAACTTAAAAGTGACTGTAAGTGACAATTACAAGATAATGACATATTGAATTTAAATGTATTTCTGGTTATGTACGATGCGTTTCCTATAGAACATTTAAATCTTTATATGTGACATGATAAAATGTAGTATAATAGTAGCGTATTAAAGAGTAATACACTCTAGTTTATCAGGAACACCTAGCTAAAACTATAAGGTAGTCTAACACAACGGGCCGTCAATAAATCTTAACTTTATGAAGGTTATAACTTTGCTAAATTGTATTCCATTATACTGACAGGTGTATGACAAAGGGTGTGTTTTACTGCTTATGAATTCTTATTTTCTTCATTTATATGACGTATATGTTAATCCGTTTTCATAGTGTCACTTTAATCTCAGTCTTAGTTAAATTTTAAATCCAATGTTGAGGAGTACAGCGCCTAAAAAAGAATATGCAGTGTAAATACTGTGAACCGGTGTCCCAAGCAGTCACAGGTCCCATGACAGCAGCCTGTGTTAAACAATAACACACTGAAAAATCAGGTGTTTGACATTAGAGATAGCACCCCACCCAAACCGGCCACACAATGTATGTATGATGAAACGAAACCTATGGTAAATAGCCAGTTTGGCCAACATATTAACTGATACCAGTGAACGGATCTGCGGATTGACTGATTAAATACCTGGATGATTTATCTGTTGGGTTGTTACAGTAAATCTACAGCATGGCTTCACTTTCAATTGAATATAATAAAAAAAAACATTGTGTATTTATATATTTTTTTATGATTTTCATTGTGTTGCGTAACTTACAAACTCTTACTGAGGAGATATTTAAGAATAAAGTGAGACAAAGGTTTCCACTCTAAAGTACTTGTGATTTAGCCGTTACATCTCATACCATTTACTTTTAACATTTAGTGTATCTGAATCCTCAGAGCTCCTCATGTTAGCAATACAACAGTGTATTCTACCTTTTTACTCGTGTGCAGTTTTCCCAGCCACCAATCAGTGAGACAATTTGAACAATAAGAATTGATATTGTATTTAATACATAAACTGTAAGTGAAACAAAGTTGGTAATATGTCGTGTCTTACAGGATCTTATGAGAATAAAACAGAGGCCCCTTATTTCTTCTTCTTAAATTGCAAAACAAACAAAACAGAAAAGGTTGAATCTTAACTTTTCATTGTAATCACATTAGTGCCCACTTGACCAGCAGCAATCATACCTATTGTGCAAACTTTGTTTTAACTTAATACTTCTCTATCGTTGTCTGTTAATGTGTGAATACATCCTCCCATAGAGACGTGTTTGTTGTATTTCAGACATCCAAATATAAGACATTTAGGCAAAGTACTCAACCGATGCATGTTTATTATCTCAGTCTTTAGGGCAAATCTTGGTCAACCTTTTGACTTTTTCGCCCTTTGGTTTTTACATTCGGCTTCTGTGACTTCTGCGACTTCTGCAGCAGAGCCAGAGTGTCTCTCTTTTCAATCTTCCTGAGTTGTTTCTTCTTCATCCTCTTAATCTTTGATGTGTTCTTGATCTGTGATACAAAAGAGACAGGACAATATGAACAAAAAGTCAGATCGGTGAGAGAAAGATTGTGCGTGCTTGTACTGCCAATGAACTTTTCCCGTTTTATTGCACAAATCACATTTTGTAGCAGTTCAGAACTTTCTCCGTAACTTTAATGTGAGTGAAAAGTGTGAGAAAACACATGTATCCTAGACATTCATACACCTTTTTGGAGTAAACAACAGTTGACATACCACTTGCACAATCTCTGCTTTGCGTTCATTCTCTGCACGACGTTTCAAGTTCTCTTCTCTTCTTTTCCTCTTGTCCTATAAAGCCAGGGAACATAGAATCAATAAAAAAGGTACACATGTTTTTTTAACACCACAGAAGTTAAATCATCACACAACTTTACCTCTTTCTGTTTCTGTTTCTCCTCTTTAAGCTGCAAAGAATACCGTTTCACCTGCTCCTTCTCCCGCTTGGCCTCCATCTTCTTTTCCCAAGAAGAGCAGAGGGGTTTATCTCTTACCAGTGCAGAGAACCTAAAGGACAAAATCACATAAAGCAGATTTATAGATGACACAAGATTCATTTTAACAGTGTCTCTACTTCATAAAGTATCATGTGTAAAGTAGGGATGGACAGATCCAACTTGTTTAATCCCAGTTCTGAGAAAAAAAAATCAACATCACTGGATGTGGCACTCGAGGCCAAAGCTGTGGACTGATCTGACTGATGCGGAAACACTGAATTAAATAATGACACTGACAAAGAATATGTGTGTGTACTGGTCATGTCATGAACAAACTCGATCGACCTAATACAGTCAGCTAGGTACTGTTGGAAATATAATTGATGGTGGTGGAGGACTTTCGGTACAAAGCACCTCCTTGTGTCTGTGCATGGCTTCCTAATTGGCTACCTCGCCTTTAAGCCACTAAACCAATCATCGAGGTTGTGTAAATGTATTTTTTTGGTCATATTTAGTTTAGCTAGTTATGCGTTGCCTATTTTCAAACATTTATTTGGGGGAAAACGTGTTGAAAAGATTATCAAACAAAATGGCCTGTTGAAGATCACTGTATAAAGTATCAAAAGTTTAAAACAAACTCCTTGTGCATAATGACCCTTCACTCTCTGTATCGTTACACTTCCCTGATATGCATGTAGTGGAGTAGAAGTTTGTACCCTGAAAACAAATGTGCTTTACTTTTATAGAGTAACGTCGCATGAGTAAATGTGCTTCACCGCATCTTCACCTCTGCTTGTTTCGGTCCTTCCACACTCTCCCAGATTTGGGTTTTCCCAGCGGAATGACCGGAGTTTGTTTTCCACTTGACCCCAAACGAGGCTTCTTCTTCGGGGCGGCCTTGGAGCTCGTGGGTGCCGTTTCTGCAGACCCAGGCCCGCACACTTGACTGTCTCCGTTAACGTCGGCTCTGTCTGTATCTGCCGCAGCCTCCGACACGGTACTCGGCTCCGGTTGGGCAGACATACTGAGTTTCTCCTCGGTGACACTCTCGAGTTTCCTCCCTGAATCATCGGTGATTTTCTCTTCCACAGCTGGCAGCTCCTGGAGGACAGACCTCCTGGTCCTTCGGCTGGGAGTCCTCGGCGGGGCTTCTGAGTCCAGCAGTGCGGCAGGAGTGCTCACTTTGCGGCCGCTGCGGGTCCGCCTGGTCTCCGGAGGTGGCTCTTGGACCTCCTCCTCCACGACTCCCACTTCAGAAACGGTATTATGTTCTGACATGGCTGCCTGCCTCTTCGACATGATTTCTAATTACTTTGACTTTAGTTGACTATACCACATCACCCACGTGTGATGGTGAACTCCGCCAGCGTCGGTGTGTATGTTGCTTTACTTCCGCTTCTATGGCGGAAGGTAAACAACGTGGGAGCGCACTGGCGCCACCTGCTGGTCTGGGGTACGAACGACACCTCGATACACAAACCTACAACCACACTACCTCCTTTCTTTGTTAAACCCATCAAGTTAACATAAATAGTCACAGCACCGAAGTAAACTCCAAGACAAATATGAGCAGCAGAATAAGATGTACATGAAAAAAAGAAACAGTTTAGCAGAGGTTTTAGGACCTTGTCGGCCACATAGTTTGTGTCCTTACAGTTAAGATAATTCAATTCAATTCAATTCAATTCATAAAACTTTATTTGTCCCCGGGGGGCAATTCAGGGAAATAATAAGAATATAACAGTGGTAAACTTTGCACATGACGCGCCACCTCAGAAAATATCACACTCTCTAAAGTATCACCACTAAGACCAATGTTATAATACAGCAGCGTAGGCCGACACTATTCAGCTTCAGGAAGGTTTATTTCATAATCAGAAGATTATTTATTGTTGACTGTCTTCAGCCACAGTCACGCTGTATGAAGGGCAGCATCAGAACGGACCTGTCAGTGTTTTAAAGCCAATCATTTTAACTTTGCTTACTATCTTCCATCAGTTTAGCTCATAACTCACGAACGTGACTGCATAGCAGGCTGTTATTGGAACTAAAATACTACAGAAAATGCTTAACTTATTTTAAATTACATTTCACACAATTATTTTCTTAGTATTATATTCATTTAGAAATTAATGTTTTCCTGTTTGTTGCTTTTTTATTTTGGAAATACATTCAAGTACCACAAGAGAGAGCTTGTGTACCACCAGTGGTTATGTAATCCTTTTCTGTGTCTGTATATTCTCATGTGTCCGCCTTTGTTAAATCTCCTGTTGTGTCTTCCTTCAACAATTAAAAAAAAAAGAGAACACAGCCAAACAGCATACTGTTGTTTGTAGATCCACATTAGTTTAGTCGTTTTTCTTTTATAAATATGGTATGATCATTACAGCTAATGAGGTTACATGAATGAAGATGGAGTCAGTTTGTTACTTTCATGACTTCATCACTTAAGATATTCCCATTAAACTTCCCTGTTAGTGTCACATCTGTGTGAGATTCAGAGATTTTATTGTTCCATAAATACACCTTTGTTGAGTGTCCCTTTTAGTAAATATGCTAATAATGATACAGACACACACACACACACACACACACACACACACACACACACACACACACACACACACACACACACACACACACACACACACACACACACACACACACACACACATATGTCTTTCTATAATGTAAAGAATTGATAGAATATAGATATACAGCCGTTTAAAATTAATTACTAAATCATTTTTCTGGCACTGTGTTTTATTAAGGCTGTGGTTATTAAATGAGAAATCATCCACCTTAATTTTATATCCACCTTTATGGTGTGTTTTCATTTCTAAAGCACATAATGTTCATGCTGACAAGTGTATATGGTCACATTTTGTACGTGAAAGTATGATGTGTTTGTATTTTTTTTTATTACATACATGGGAGGAACACAGCTCAGATATGAAAGTGCAGTCTCTCTCTAAGGTTAATAAAATACAAAGTTTTTATTCAGAGAAAAAAAACTCCCTCATGACCCTCAACCCAGGAACCTCCTTTCTTCTATGAAATTAAACGTGTTCTGTGCGATAAGTACTTGTTTTTTGCGAGATCAAGCAGAAACACAGTTCATTGAGCAGTTCGTCTTGTTTCAGTCATTGTCTATTTTTCTAACATACAGATACGTTACACAGCATAAAGTAAAGCAAACATAGGTCCCTACAATTATTTAAGACACAGTTTACTTATCAAGGGTTACAATCATAATGCTAAATGTTATAAAATCACAGTAATTTACATTGAAAAGTTACCCTGTATATTCATGGACAAGACGAAGAATAAAGCTGTGGATTTTGATTAGAAACAGTGCATTTTCACCACAGTTAAAGCTAAGCATACAACAATCACATGCAGTAGATTCTCTCCACTATGGCATTAGTTAAAAACAGAGCATGTAGTTCTTCCCTTTATCACTTTTGCTGATATAAAGTTGAATTTGGCCAACTGCTGTGAAGATCACGCCTTCTGATACTCAAAGGGCCACACTATTTTCTACCTTCTCTGGATCCATGTATGTGTAGGGGACATCCAGTTTCGTGTTTCTGATCTTGATGTATGAACTCAACACTTGAAGCTCTCCTTGAAAAGCCCTTATCAGCTGGAGGGGAATCTCCTCTTCGAAATATTTCTTTGGGTACTGCTCAAGAGTAACCTGATGAAATTGATAAAACATTAAACATATATAATTTTTTTTACTCTAACATTTAAATGTTTATCAAACATAAATTATTGGAAATATAATCATCAGTTGTAGGAAGTGACCAAGCTTTTTCTCAGTGAAAAAAGGATACATATTAATCTAATTTACACAACTGGAACATAAATGTGTTTTGGGCACTTACGAAGTCAACGGACGGCTTGCTGAGTAGCCACAAGACGGCCATTCCGTTAGCTGTTGTCCCCATGTCAGGCAATGTCTGCAGCATTGTGGCCTCACTAGTTGTCCCCTTTGTTGTTGGTGGAGGAAGTTGCAGGGAGATGGGAGTGTTGGGCATCCAGCCACCATAGTCATACTGCGATGGATGGATTATTGACAGGATACTGATCAATACTTTTAAAACCATGTCACGTCAGTCTGTTGGTCAGTCAGTCCAAAAATATTTCAACAACCTTTGGATGTATTTCCATGAAATTTGGATCAAAACAAAGTCATCCATGGTCCCCAGAGGATAACTCCTAATGACTTTTGTAATCCCCTGCGTTTTCCTCTGGCGCCACAATAAGCTTAACATTTGTGGTTTTCAGAGAAATGTCTCAACAACTCTCCACTGGATTTTCATTAAATCTGTCATAATTCATGTTGATGTGAGGATGAACTGTTATAACTTTGGTGATCCTCTGACTTTTCATCCAACGCTATCATCAGATCATAATTTTATTTGTCCCAATTATCTGAAAATGACCCTCCCACCAGCTTCAACTGTACTCGGTGGGAATTTGAATGTTGATGTGGTAAACTACGATTTTGATCTTTGTAAACATAACCATATATCTGCTCAATGTCTGCATGTTAGCTTTCTCTTTGTGAGTATTTTAACATTATTTGTATTTAGCTCAAAGCATCACTGTGCCTAGGTACAACCTCACAGACCTGCTAATATAACTATAGGCTCTTTATGTTAAAGACTTGCTAACAATCCTCAAAGTTGAAGATGTATAAAAAATGTGAAACCTCATGAACACATTCAACAAAAATAGCAACATTATAATTGATCATCCCAGTAAATGAAAGTGCTTCACCTGTCCAGCATTCACAGCCGAGTGCTGTGCTGAGCAAGTGAAGATCACCATGGTGACAAACTTGACCATGTCAGCCACGGTGGTGAACTTCTGAGGGATTCCTGAGAATTAGAGGGAATAAATGACTTAAAGACATCTACAGAAAATGACACGGTTAAAGTCTGATATATGTTTGCAATGATAATATAATGGCACATAAATGTGCACATTCTTCATCAGTAAGACTGAGTTTTTCTTTAAAGCTCACCTGAGTTTGCTTGGGAAAGGAATCCATGTTCAAAAATGTCTGAAATCCATGTCTGCAGTTCGGAGTCGTTCTGGACCTTAGCATCATTCTCGTAATATAAGCTGAGCACTCCCTCCACAAACCTTTGAAAAATGTGGATAAAAATGTTTTTTGCATTTTTTTTCACACACTGCAGTAGACAAGTAATAAATCAGGGACCACAGTGTTTGGTTCACACCTAGGCGTACTGGGCTGAAACTAAAGAGAGACATAATAAACAATGCTATGTACACTGATATAAAATATAATCTTTATCTGACATGACAATGGAGTAAACATATGTAAAGATGGGAATTGACCATATTTATTTCACTGCACAGCACATATGCTTTCTTGCTGTGGGGCAGTATTGACTAATGTGAATGACATTTTGACATTTTTCCTGTTTATTGTGTCTTAAATAAGTTTTAGAAAGGAACCCAAAGTGCTAAATAAAAAATGACAGAACAAATAACATAAAATAGCCTATAACACAAACATATATTTACAGATTTTTATAGTGACAAAGGAGATGCTAGATCCAATCAAATAGATACAGATCCCAATATGGGAGGTCCCGGATCATGATGGGACAAATAAAAACCTGCATTTCCCATGAACTAACAAAAGTCAGACTGTAGTGGTTTTTTGCCTAGCGGGAAAGAGGCTTATGTCATGTTAGAGCTGCCAGATACTTACGTCACTATTGATCTGTAGTGGCAAAATCAGGCTATGCTCTAGTTGGTAGGTAGGATGGCCCAGCTGGGGCGTGGACCGCTATGGACTCTTTCATCCTACATTTATATTCTCAGGTTGCTTTCCTGTGGGGACTGCGGCTCCCTACTGTCTCCACTACAGACATGTAGCCTTTGTGCTGGACAGCAGCTGCTCTGTCCTGTCCTCATTACCATTACTTCAATCAGTTGTTTGCTTTGTTTAAATTAAACACCTTCACTTGTCATGTTTAACAACATTTTTCCCCGCCAATGGAAAAGGGAAGCAATTCCAGTACTGAAATCTGATCAGATCAGCTCAACAGTAACACAGTCTGGGGCTTTTTCTTGTGAAAGGTACCGTATGAATAGAAGGAGTGGATTTGGTGAGCACTGCCTTTGTCAAGGTTGAATTGAGGAATTTATTCAGGATGCAGATGAAATTCTGTTGCTTTATCGCCGTGTGATATTCGAGTTCTGTGTGAAAGTTCTCATAACAAAATATATTGACATGCAAATTAACCGCATGAAAAAGCCTCCAGATTTGTATATGCCTTAAGACACACTGTGTAAAGCATGTTTTCTTCTTTCTTTACATTTGTGTACTTCAAGGCCTCTAAAGAAATAGCGTATAGCATGGAAACTACCACACTTCACAAACATACATGATTTTACACCAATTATTATAAACAAAATGCACAATTGAAATTGCCTATACTACCTGTGGATGATGTCCCAAAGCTTCAGTCCGTCTTCTCTGTAGTAGAAGTTCGGCACATTCTCCAGCCCACGCTCAGCAATGTCGTCTGGTATGCAGAGGGAGCTGTAGGTCACTGAGGACAGTGATCTTCTCAGGAGTGTCATCATACCCTCTCCACCAGAAGCTGCAAACTAAGAAACAGTCAAACATGTCATATGCTGTTAGAGACAAATTCTTTACATGATACTGGAAACAAAACATTTTTTAGGTAATGGTCTACTGAACAAGTTGGTCTTTTCATACCTTTGTGAAAACTCCAGTCTCAGATATCAGATCACGTCGAGCTAAGAAGTTGATCTGCAGAGTGAATCGAGTGTGAGGTACGAGGAGCTGAGAGAAAGAGAGAACTCTGTTAGTAACACTATTACATGTTAACAAAAATAGAAATCTTAATACTAATTAGCAATATAAAATACTTGTAAATATTTACAAATTAAATTGATTCATTTAGTCTGGAGTATACAAAATTCAGCAAATTGGTAAAACTATGACTACAGTAAGTTCTGTATTCTCCATTCAGTTACCTTGTGCAGTGGATGCACCTTGGACACATTGCGCAACAGTGACACTGTAAACACTTCAGCCAGCAGATGAGTGCGCAGCAGGTGAGAATTGCTTTCATGCTCGTTGAAATCTGCACTTCTCACAAAAATCTTAGCCATCAACCAGTCGTACTCAGAATCAGTAGGAAGAAAGATGGGGTTGTCATCTGCTGGAGTCTGCTGCAGCTGCAGGAGACGGAAAGGGGATATGGTTCAGTCATTTCATTTGATCCATTACCAGTACTGATCAATTATGTGTAAGAATTCTTTTGGGATTGATGTATGTTTGTCCATTTATTACAGCTTTCATCTGCTTTTCAGAGCATAGGGTCAACTTGAGAGCAGAAGCCTTGCGTTCCTCAGTCTTATATAAGTCAGTTCTTGTGTATCACAACTTAATAGTCGCAATCTAGACACTAGCAATGGTGGCTGTTAACTTGCAAAAAACCCTGTGTCTTGCTCCTGTCTCAGGGAACCTACATCATACAGTTCGAATGATAGTTGCCTTAAAGTTGACATAGGTAACTTCATATAATTTTTTTTTATATCTGTCATGATATTCCAGCACAATGGGTCAGACAATCTGTGAAGAAATAATTTGCCTCTGCCTCCACAAGTGCCTCTGATGTTATCTGCAAGATACCTGAAGGAAAACAACCAATTAGGGCCAAGCAATCTCTGATGCAGTGTCAATGACTGCAGGTGAACTCAAATCAAAATGAATCAAAATTGTTACTGTACTGCCAATTTCTCACATGAAGTGCTTTTAGAAACATTTCCTTGTACTATTTTGCTGTAAAATGGGAAAGCTCCAAAGCCAAGCAACTCCCAACTGACAGCTAAAGGGTACACTAAAATGTTTATGTCTTAAAACCAATCCCCCACCACAGCGACTTCCGGGTTGATCCAGTGCAGAAGTGCCAAAAACTGCAGTTCACCAAGTTTCCACTAGAGGCAGTTTGCACAATAGAGCAATTTCTCTTTGACCCCCATGTTAAATAGGCTGTTTTCACAGCATAATTAAACCTATTTGAGGCCTGGTACAAAAAAAAAACACATTTAGTCTGTATGTTTACACTGAGGGGGGTGATGTTTTTTGTACCATGCAAGTTTTTATTTTAGTTTATTAATTATTATCTAAAGTTTATGAATAATTAGGGGCGAGGCCTCGTGAGTGACAGCTAGCCGCTGGCCCTCACTTCACCTCGGAGGCGAGGTGCTGTAAGAATATTTTCAGCAAATATGACAAAAATATATTTATTTATAGAAACCTACCTACTAAAGCTTAAATCAATACAAAATATTAAAGCTGCACTCTTTGCTATAATTGAGCGGATAAATTACCTGAATAGCAATTGGCATCAGCTTGTCATCAGGTGTTTTGTGGAGCAGGACAAGGGGAGCCGTCAAGTACTGCATCTTCTTATGGATGGTGTGTGTTTTCAGTCCATCCAAACACTTGTAGTCACACAGGAATATGTTGCCTTTCTGTTTGAAATTTTTGTGAGATTGAGTAGGGATTTGATTCACATGCATATGGTGTGGATATTGCATATAAAAAGTAAACACGGTTCTCTCTAATACTGTGATCAATCAAGGTCAAGACAATCACCTTCATTTCGTTTTCCAAGGTGAACTGACCACTGGGGAAGACCATGGCGTCAGTGACAGGGAAGTTACTGGGCAGAACTGAGCAACGTTGGATCATCATGGGGTTTATACCATTTAGAAACTGGTGGCCGAAAAAAGCGTCCTCCTTCCAATGCTTCTGGACATAATCTGGAAAATGAACAGAGTTGAACTTCATTGACTTTCAGACTTTTCAAACTAGAAATCAGCCTAACTGTACATCGTGAAACTGAAAGATGGGAAACGAAGTATTACACAGAATTTATAGTCACAGGCAAGATTGGACACTGCTTCTCATTGTTTCAGAGTCAACAGTCTTATCCAATGAAATACAATTAGCTATTTTTTCATGAGCAGAGCGTAAAATAAGGACACTCATAGACATTTATGTTATGTTCTAATAACATGGTCCCACTGCGATACATGGGGTTGGCTGTATGTCGCTAAATAGGGGTTAAGGGACCTTTAAGAGACTGAGTATTATGGGATGTTACGTGACGCGTGAAGCACGTGAAAACTAAAAACAAGGAAGTGTTGATGTAGACATGAGGCTGAAGCAAAACGTCTGTGCGTGTCAGTCGTTCACACACAACAATTTAGATACGTAGATAGGTGTACTGCTTGTTTTAAATGCCTTGAATGTTCAGGTCACTGCCTATATCTGTGATCTGTTAACTCCCTATATTTATTCACTTCCATTTGTTTTAATTGTCGAATACTAACTTTGTTATTATTATAATAACAATTATTATTATTATTATAACAATAAGCAGATTAGACACATAAGCAGATTTGACACATGGTAATAATAATAATAATAATAATTATTATTATTATGCATACAGTATCAAGTATTCCATTAACATTACCATGATAGTACATTACCAAATATGTCAGTCTGCCTGCAGCAGAACACCCCCTTGATATCATCAATATCAGACCAGTTGTCCTTGCAATCAGTCAGTCCCTTCAGTTTCAGCTCAATCAGCCTTGAAAAATAAAAGCAAAGATTAACTTGATTATGATGCCTTAAGTCATTTAATAGTACCAGTATATATCTAAAATTAGATTGAGGATGTCACCCTGCCGCTGCAGTCAATTTAAAGTCTATGTCCTTGCTGTAGGAGAACTGGACCTCAGCAGGCAGAGAAGAAATACTGTCTGCCTTCATGCAGTGAGGCAGTCCCTCTGCATACACATGCCAGCTGAGGACAATAGAAAAGAGCAGAGTAGTGAGGAACTTTCAGCAGCCTAGATACAAGTGTATCTGCAGTTAAATTATGCCATATGCAAACACAATATACTAAACACATTTTTAAACACCTTAGAATTTATAACGATGTCATATGGTGGGGAATTTATCATTATATATCACGAATATATCCAAGGAGGTGGAGGAGTTAGTTTTGATGTCCTTTAAAGCTCTCACCGATAGTCTTCATTTCGCCGATCTAGCTCCACCTTCGAGGATTGCCAGATGAAAGTATTCTGTGTTTCACAGTCTACCAGCGCTTGAAGAAAGAACCACAACAAGGTGTAAAATTATATATATATATATACAGACAGAGAATTTGACTTTCTTTTACATGTTCTGTGGTCAGTGCAAAGAGTACAAGCTAATTTCCACAAACCTCTTTCCTCTCTGAAGCGGTGCACTTCACTGTCAGTGATGTAGCAGTAGATGGGAAACCTGTATATGTTTCCCTCAGGGGATTTTACTTCTATCTTGGCTGCGAACCATGGCTCTGGAGTCTGGGAGGGCTGTTTGTCTAGCTCTATCAGGACCAGCTCTCCAATGGAGGCAGGGCAGGAGACTGTAAAACTTGACACCTGGAGTAAAAACAAAAATTGGTTTTAAATATGTATACAAGAGTACAAGTGAATTTGAAAATCAAGAACTGAGCTGTAACATCCTTATAATTAGCATAACATTTATGTGTGTAAAATTGCGGAAAAAATAAAACGTAAAATACAAATACGAATTCTGTTGCTGCACATATGAGTCCGCATTGGCAAGGCTTCAATCAGCTTGTCTTAATTGATATTTAATGTGCACCTAATTTCTTATAGGTAAAGTGGAGGAAGAGTGTTTTACATTTTATTTAAACATAAATATTTGTATTCATCATTTTCAAAATATATTATTTATGTAGAGAATACGAACACATTTTTAGAAAGCATTTTTAGATACATTCTTGAACCTTTAAGACAGGCTTTTTCCGTTGAAAAAATTTAGACGAAATCCCAAAAAGAGGGGAAAACCATTGAGGACAAGTATAAAAAATCTAAAAATAGATTGACTTTCATTATGAGATTGCCAAAAAAAAAAAGACTTATGATCAACTGTTTCAAAAACATAAGAATAATATTAAGGCTACCTGGAGTGTGCTTAATGATATGATTAAAAACTAAAGTAAAAATGATTTTCTAACATGTTTTGTAAAAAATTTAATTGATTTTTTTGTTAATTTAGGCCCAAATTTGTCAAAGGAAATAATTCTTATTGATGAAGACAATATTTATGATTTAGCATCTGACAGAAGAAATTCTATGTTCCTTGGAGGAGTTTGTGAGAGTGATGTGTTAGAAGTTGTCAGGAAGTTTAAGAATAAAAAATCCACAGACGGTAATACTATCGATACTTCACTTATAAAAGAAGTAACTGACTGTGTCCTTGAGCCATTCACTTATGTATGCAATAAATCTTTTTGAACAGTTTAGTCCCACTTATGGAGTTAAACTATGGCATGGACTGTGTGATGAGTTGAAAATGTGTAGCTCCTGTTGAGTTTAAGAAAAGCCTTACAATGGAAAATAATTAAGGATTACAATGTAAAATGATTCATATGTAAAACAAAGAATGATTATAATTTAAAGGAAAGTAGTTTTTTTTTTCATTTCTTTTTTGCATTGCTGATATTCTGGATTATTTTATCTTAATGGATTGTATAGGATAGGCAAAAATAAGCCTTATATATTTTTTTAAACCAAAAGAAACTATTCATTCATTCATTCATAACCTAAGACAGGTGCATAGGAAAGGGAAATACGTCCATGGTTTTGCCTGATGAAGGTCTAGTACCTAGGCTAGTTAATAAACTATTTTTGCAAGTAAGACAGTATACAGGTAATTTAAAATGTTCGGACTTTGTCCCAAACATAATGGAACAAAGGTCCCTTTCTCCTGTTCAAATATATATATATATATATATATATATATATTGCAATTATATTGCAGCAATCTGATTTGAGTGTTAACAGTTTGTGTTTGTGCTTCAGCACATGCTGCTTCCCAGTCACCAGAAATGATATATATATCATTTCCCCAGACATTCAGTTTTAGTAGAAAAGACTCTGAGGATTCCTCAACTGGAAGGTTCTTTTATTTTGAGATACCACCCTTTAGGGATATTTCAGACTTACGTTTCCTCTGGCAAAGCATAATACTCCTTCAGGGCCTGTGAGACTTTTGCGTTCGCTATCCCCATCTGTGCCCAACAGTTTAATGAAGACATGGTCAGAAGTGCCGGCATCATCTAGATAGGCAGTGGACACGGTCACTTCATATTCCACCATTTTCACTCTTGAAGCAGAAGAATCCTGGTGGACAGGGAACAATAATAATCTTTCTCAGCACTGAACTGAACAACTGAGTGCAAAGAATCTTTAAAATACTGGTATCTCAATGAAAATGGAATTGGCAAATGTATGATAACTCATATATGTATCTTTTCTCACCAATATATTACAGTCATTGCACTTACCTGTTAATGAGACAAAGAGGTTCCTTTGCTGTTGCTGACAAAAGTAATCCCCACCTGTTGCTCTTTTATACATGCAGTTTCATGGGAGTGTCTAAATACTGTACAGTGTAAATAATTAGCCTTTGTGATGAAATGTTGGATGTGTAAATTATTCATGCACCTTCAAAACCACCAATAAAGACAAGATACAGATTTGTGGGCGTGTCCAGTACAGTGTGAACAATTACTCCTTACTCCTATTTATCTTACAATAGCAGGAAGCTGATGTTAATAATTATAAACCAGCTTTTTTTATTAAAATATTTATTCTGATTAAATTCTAAGATTTCTAGATGCTACAGAAATGTTCACCTACACAGTTTATCCAGATTAATCAGACCATTAAAATGGTAGTAACCATTTTCTGTATCATAGCAAATACTATGTCATTGTGCTACTTTATATGTCTACTCCACTACATTTCAGAGGAAATATTGGACTCTTTATTAAGCTGAAACAGGGTGTATTTATAAGACATCTCAGATGATATGTCTAGTCACTGGAAACAAAACAGAAAAGCAGAAGCAGGAGCTGTAACAGTGAAAGTAAAACTTGAATAGTTGATGTGAAAGCTGGTTTTAGCTAGGTCAGTTTGTGCAATAAGTCACATGGACAGTGGACATTACTTAAAACACTTTCTACTTGGTCAAACTGCCTCCTGAGCGACTCACATGCAAATTAGGGGCATTTTTGGCGAGATAGACCTTCCTCATTCTGGGTAGTCGACCACAGTGGAAACGCACCTATTGTCCTGCATGTTTTAGGTTTCTCCCTGCTCTAACACACCTGATTCTAATGATTTGCTCGTTCTCAAGCACAGGTTTGAAAATCATTAGAATCAGGCGTGTTAGAGCAGGGAGAAACCTAGAACATGCAGGATAGTGGCCCTCAAGGACCAGAAGTGGGCACCCCTGATTTAGATACACTTACCCAGAAATTCACCCTGGAACTAGTGGAAGGCCTGTTGGTGCTGAAGGGCCAGAGTAACGCAATGTTTTCATAGTTAAAGGTGATGATGCACTTGACTATAATGAAAGGTGTTTCTAATTTTGGTCTTCCCTTTTTACATACAAAATACTAGAAACACTTCTGGAGCTAATGTAGTCAAGTACTAAACCACCAATAATGGCCTCATCATTGCTAAAACATATAACTTATCACCTCTCTTCAGGGTTTTTCGCATTGCCTTTTCTTAGCCCAGGGCTAACGGGTTCACACTTCACTTCTACTACCCCAGGTTAAGTCTCCATTGGAACAACCTACTCATTTTAACATTGTAGAATTCTGTTGTTTACTTTGCCTCTTTTCAACACCATCAACCTCTTAGCTTTGTTTAAGTTGATTTTCAGGGGCTAACCCTTCAAACTCGGGTCTAACCATGCTCTGGAGCAGGGTCGACAAGCCCAAGGCTAAAGTCGGTGGTTAGCCCACTAGGACTGTGCCAGGATTGTGTGAATGCTTTCTTAGCCCCAGCCAGGCCAAGCTGTTGGACTGTATCACAATGAAAATGGAATTGGCAATAAGTATTATAACAACTCATATATGTATTTTTTTTCTAAACAAATATAATAAAGTCGATGCACTTACCTGTTAATGAGACAAAGACGTTCCTTTGATGGAGTGCTGTTTTGGCAAAAGTAATCCCCACCTGTTGCTCTTTTATACATGAAGTTTAATAGGAGTGTCTAGATACTGTACAGTGTAAATAATTATTTTGGTGATGAAATGTTGGATATGTATTAAGGATTCATGCACCTGCAAAACCACAGGAACAATACAAAACCAGTGTGAATGCTTTCTTAGCCCTAGGCGAAGCTGTTGGACTGTTTTCATTGCATTCAAGGTGTCTTACGCACCTTGCCAGTGGTTCAATTTAATTTACTTTCTTGTAACTGGTGGTACTGCATATCTCAGTTATGTAGATACTGTACTGTGTATATAGATACTGTACTGTGTAAATTTCAATTTAATTTACTTCCTTGTAAATGGCAGTACTGCTTATCTCAGTTATGTCAACATAATTCAATAGGAATTTGGTGCACTGGCTGACTGTGTTCTGAAGGAGAGATAGGGTCAAGTTAAGTGCCATGGACTAATGCCACCACCCAGAATCAGGAAGCTGAATCAGAAAGATTGCGGCAATCACTTGGTAACAACTCAAGGTTGCGCTATCAAACTCTAGAATTCCTGAGAAACGTTGAGTAATTTATGTCAATATTACAACTAGGAGAATAATAGGGTTCTCTATTAAAACAGGTAAGGGCCCTCTTACTTTAAGGGCTGAATCTCTGGACTGACTTTTCTCTTGAACTCTATTTAAGAATTAGTCAGGAGAAGAAACCTGTCAAGTTATCCATCCACCTCTGCTGCACATCTGACAGCAGAGTGATGGTTTGAGGCTCACTTGATCCATCGGACCCCTGATGACTTATTGCCGTTTATCAAACCACCTGCTCCATACTGTACCAGTGTCATTTGCATCTGAATCTAGTCCCATCTTAAATTCTCATAGAGATCCATTCAAATGCAGAGAGGTTTTGGTATCTCTTGTAAGGTTCCCTGTTAATCAGATATAAAGAGTCTAGTGATGTTGATGTGTGTAAAGCCAGTATCTTCATACACAAGAGGAATCAGGCTGGTATTACTTCCAATGGTGCTTTAACAAGGCACTGAATAAAGGGATCATAAACTTTTGCACATGTGATATTTCAGTTCTATCTATTTTTAAATTGAGTCTTTAATGCAACAAAGTTTGGAAGAAGTGCTTTTTTACAGCACTGTATATCTGTCAATTATATGTTTATACGCTTTGACTCCGCCTCATTTCCTCTTACCTCTTACATCAATGTGACATTTGGGGAGGGAGATATGTCCGTATACCTCCAAAGTGAAGCGAGGGCCAGCGGCTAGTGATCACTCAAGACATCCACACCCCTAATTATTCATAAACATTAACCTCAAATAAAAAAAAATAGCCTGGTACAAAAAATTAACCCCCCTCATTGTCGTCATGGAGATATGACCTACACATTCAGACTAGAATGTTTTTGTACCAGGCCTTAAGCAGGTTTAATTTTGCTGTGGAAACGGCCTGTTTAACAGGGGGGTCAATGAGAAACTGCTCTATTATGAAACCGGCCCCTAGTGGCCTTTGGGCAAATGCAATTTTTGGCACCTTATTCCTTATTCGATCAACCAGGAAGTCGCTGTGATGGGGTACATAAATTGTTTATATCTTCTTTTGCTAACATTTGATATTTACACACTAACAGCCATATTTAACATTGCAAAATGTATTTGTCTGAGGCGTTTGCGAATGTAAGCTTAGCCGTGTTCGCAGATCTCATGAGACTTTGTTGCTGAGACAGAAACAGGTCTCAAACAAAGTTAATTTTCTCCTCATCTGTCTGTCAGAAAAGGCCATTTTATGCCAGAGGTGGCTTGTGAAAAATGGGTCCAATATTTACTTCAGTGGTTATGGGGTGAAGGGAAAGGCCATAATCAGTGTTCATGTTTACATCTCCCATTGGAATCAATACACGCAGGACCTGTTGGATTGTGATGTCAGGATTGGTGAGGCATGACCTTTGAGTCGGAAATGAAACTTCAGAGGTTTTTCCCTTTGAAATTTATGACTTTCCATATCTATTGATACTGATAATGTTTGAAGCAATAACCCCTGATAACGCTTGACAGGTTGCCGACACAGACAGGATTTTGGGCTTGCCAGCTTCGGTCCTTTTGGTGCTCCTGGCCCTGTGACAGTTTACAGAGGTCAAGTCCTCCGCTGAGATTCTCTGGGATACTTCTGCTTTCAGGTCATACAGCGCCAAAGGTTCTGTGTGTTGAACACTTTTCCTTTCACTGTTTGCTGCTCTAGCTAAACTCAGCTGTTTTTGCTACAATATTCACCACAGCTGGACATTTTTGTCTCTCTGTCTGGGAATCTGTCTGTCACCCTCTTTTTCTCTTTCTCTCTCCTTTTCTTCCTCCCAAACCGGTCGAGACAGATGGCTGTCCTCCGTAGAGCTGGGTCTGTTCAACGTTCCAGCCTGTTAAAGGGTTAAAACTTTTCGTGGCCACTGTGTGCAAAAAATTACTGGGTTAATACGGTATATAATAGCTATAATAATTGTTTTTTAATAATTGTTTTTAATTAAAGATATAAATTGTATCAATTAAGTAATAAAGATGTGACTTGCTCATGGGGGATTGTTGGGTCTTTGTTAATCATGAATAAGTCATAGAGTTCGGTGTTAACCTATTCTATATGTAAAGTGTCTTGAGATAACCTTTCTTATGATTTGGCACTGTAAATAAAATTGAACTGAATAGAATTGAATTGGATAAGTAATAGTTATACAATTACTCAAGAGAGACAGAAACAATAGTGACAATGAAATGTTTTAGATCATTATTGTAATAATAATAATAATAATAATAATAATCTGTGAGGATTTAATCTGCAATAGATTCTGGCAGTATTTTGGTCTGCAGTCATACTATCTATTAGTGTTGTGTAAACGATGAGTGATCAGTTCAGTACGCTGGCCGAATGTGGTTTGAGGAAGAGGAAGAGTCAAGTTTAGTGCAACCATGGACCAATGCCACCACCCATATTCTGTGGAAGCTGAATCAGAAAGATTGCGACAATCACTTGTGTAGACAAAGGGCTGACACGACAGGTTGATACAAGTGTTTATGAGGTGTCTGGACGTGATTCATTCAACTGTGAAAGGGAAACGCCTGTGTAAAAGAAAGCATTACATCAATAATACAATAAAGTTTTACTTTATTTAAGCAGTGATATTTTGAGTAAGGGGACTGTATTTGCAATCTCAGTCTATTAGCAGGTTAACCAACACAACAGACAGAGCACAGTCAAGAGAAATAGTAAATATAGCCATCCTAATTCTAGCAGAATGACATAATGATCTTCTCTGTTTATGGCTCCATTGTAACTCATTACTTAGCCATGCTGTGTCCGTGGAAGGCCTTGGGTCTAATTATTCTTATGCTTTGTTATGATGAATAATTCAAAGTCTCGTAAACTCACTGGGATGTGAATATTATGTTTTTTCATTTCACTTTAAATGCACATCTACATATCAAGTTGTCATTTATTTTTAATATTTTGTGTTCTACATGTTTCTGTCTGCACATCTCCTCCTAAAACATGTCATTGTGTAGCCAATGAGCGATAAATGTGTTATCTGAACTATTTTCCACCCCCCTTTCTCTCTCTGGTCCATCTGCCCTGCTGCTTCTGTCTATTTTATTTTTTAGGCCTGGTTATTGTTAACATTGTATGCTTCTACTTTTTAATATCTGTTTATATCTATATCTGTTCACCTGCTCCCAGGGGTGGAATTCAGCTAAGTGCATTTACACAGCACATAAGTACATTTGAGGTACTTTTTCTCCACTTGAGTATTTCCACTTTATGGTACTTTATACTTCTCCTTTACAAAATCTCAGATAGAAATATTACTCTTTACTCCACTACATTTATTTGATAACTTTGATCAGTTACTTTTTAGATTGTGATTATATATACATAATATAAATAAATGAAAACATTATGATAAATTATTATTATAAATTAAGCCACCAAGTCGAAATAAAAAAAATAAATAAAAAAAGCTGCACCTTTACCAGAGAAGAGCAGAGTAGTGAGGAACTTTCAGCTGCCTAGATACAAGTGTATCTGCAGTTAAATTATGCCATATGCAAACATAATATACTTAACACATTTTAAAACACCTTGGTAGGTATAACAAAGTCATATGGTGGGGGATTTATCATTATATATCACAAATATATCCAAGGAGGTGGAGGAGTTAGTTTTGATGTCCTTTAAAGCTCTCCCATGCAGTTTCATGGGAGTGTCTAAATACTGTACAGTGTAAATAATTAGCCTTTGTGATGAAATGTTGGATGTGTAAAGTATTCATGCACCTTCAAAACCACCAATAAAGACATGATACAGATTTGTGGGCGTGTCCAGTACAAATGCTGCCTCCTGAGCGACTCACATGCAAATTAGGGGCATTTTTGGCGAGATAGAACTTCCTCCTTCCTGTCTGTCACCCTCTTTTTCTCTTTCTCTCTCCTTTTCTTCCTCCCAAACCGGTCGAGAAAGATGGCTGTCCTTCGTAGAGCTGGGTCTGTTCGACATTCCAGCCTGTTAAAGGGTTAAAGCTTTTCGTGGCCACTGTGTGCACAAGATTACTGGATTAATACGGTATATAATAGCTATAATAATTGTTACTTTTTTTTTATTAAAGATATAAATTGTAACAATTAAGTAATAAAGATGTGACTTGCTCATGGGGGGATTGTTGGGTCTTTGTTAATCATGAATAAGTCATAGAGTTCGGTGTTAACCTATTCTATATGTAAAGTGTCTTGAGATAACCTTTCTTATGATTTGGCACTGTAAATAAAATTGAACTGAATAGAATTGAATTGGATAAGTAATAGTTATACAATTACTCAAGAGAGACAGAAACAATAGTGACAATGAAATGTTTTAGATCATTATTGTAATAATAATAATAATAATAATAATAATCTGTGAGGATGTAATCTGCAATAGATTCTGGCAGTATTTTGGTCTGCAGTCTTACTATCTATTAGTGTTGTGTAAACGATGAGTGATCAGTTCAGTACGCTGGCCGAATGTGGTTTGAGGAAGAGGAAGAGTCAAGTTTAGTGCAACCATGGACCAATGCCACCACCCATATTCTGTGGAAGCTGAATCAGAAAGATTGCGACAATCACTTGTGTAGACAAAGGGCTGACACGACAGGTTGATACAAGTGTTTATGAAATGTCTGGACGTGATTCATTCAACTGTGAAAGGGAAACGCCTGTGTAAAAGAAAGCATTACATCAATAATACAATAAAGTTTTACTTTATTTAAGCAGTGATATTTTGAGTAAGGGGACTGTATTTGCAATCTCAGTCTATTAGCAGGTTAACCAACACAACAGACAGAGCACAGTCAAGCGAAATAGTAAATATAGCCATCCTAATTCTAGCAGAATGACATAATGATCTGCTCTGTTTATGGCTCCATTGTAACCCATTACTTAGCCATGCTGTGTCCGTGGAAGGCCTTGGGTCTAATTATTTTTATGCTTTGTTATGATAAATAATTCAAAGTCTCGTAAACTCACTGGGATGTGAATATTATGTTTTTTCATTTCACTTTAAATGCACATCTACATATCAAGTTGTCATTTATTTTTAATATTTTGTGTTCTACAGGTTTCTGTCTGCACATCTCCTCCTAAAACATGTCATTGTGTAGCCAATGAGCGATAAATGTGTTATCTGAACTATTTTCCACCCCCCTTTCTCTCTCTGGTCCATCTGCCCTGCTGCTTCGGTCTATTTTATTTTTTAGGCCTGGTTATTGTTAACATTGTATGCTTCTACTTTTAATATCTGTTTATATCTATATCTGTTCACCTGCTCCCAGTGGTGGAATTCAGCTAAGTGCATTTACACAGCACATAAGTACATTTGAGGTACTTTTTCTCCACTTGAGTATTTCCACTTTATGGTACTTTATACTTCTCCTTTACAAAATCTCAGATAGAAATATTACTCTTTACTCCACTACATTTATTTGATAACTTTGATAAGTTACTTTTTAGATTGTGATTATATATACATAATATGAATAAATTAAAACATTATGATAAATTATTATTATAAATTAAGCCACCAAGTCGAAATAAAAAATAAAAAATAAAAAAAGCTGCACCTTTACCAGAAAAGAGCAGAGTAGTGAGGAACTTTCAGCTGCCTAGATACAAGTGTATCTGCAGTTAAATTATGCCATATGCAAACATAATATACTTCACACATTTTAAAACACCTTGGTAGGTATAACGTAGTCATATGGTGGGGGATTTATCATTATATATCACAAATATATCCAAGGAGGTGGAGGAGTTAGTTTTGATGTCCTTTAAAGCTCTCCCATGCAGTTTCATGGGAGTGTCTAAATACTGTACTGTGTAAATAATTAGCCTTTGTGATGAAATGTTGGATGTGTAAATTATTCATGCACCTTCAAAACCACCAATAAAGACATGATACAGATTTGTGGGCGTGTCCAGTACAAATGCTGCCTCCTGAGCGACTCACATGCAAATTAGGGGCATTTTTGGCGAGATAGACCTTCCTCCTTCCTGTCTGTCACCCTCTTTTTCTCTTTCTCTCTCCTTTTCTTCCTCCCAAACCGGTCGAGAAAGATGGCTGTCCTCCGTAGATCTGGGTCTGTTCGACATTCCAGCCTGTTAAAGGGTTGAAGCTTTTCGTGGCCACTGTGTGCACAAGATTGCTGGATTAATACGGTATATAATAGCTATAATAATTGTTACTTTTTTTATTAAAGATATAAATTGTAACAATTAAGTAATAAAGATGTGACTTGCTCATGGGGGATTGTTGGGTCTTTGTTAATCATGAATAAGTCATAGAGTTCGGTGTTAATCTATTCTATATGTAAAGTGTCTTGAGATAACCTTTCTTATGATTTGGCACTGTAAATAAAATTGAACTGAATAGAATTGAATTGGATAAGTAATAGTTATACAATTACTCAAGAGAGACAGAAACAATAATGACAATGAAATGTTTTAGATCATTATTGTAATAATAATAATAATAATAATAATAATAATAATCTGTGAGGATGTAATCTGCAATAGATTCTGGCAGTATTTTGGTCTGCAGTCATACTATCTATTAGTGTTGTGTAAACAATGAGTGATCAGTTCAGTACGCTGGCCGAATGTGGTTTGAGGAAGAGGAAGAGTCAAGTTTAGTGCAACCATGGAGCAATGCCACCACCCATATTCTGTGGAAGCTGAATCAGAAAGATTGCGACAATCACTTGTGTAAACAAAGGGCTGACACGACAGGTTGATACAAGTGTTTATGAAATGTCTGGACGTGATTCATTCAACTGTGAAAGGGAAACGCCTGTGTAAAAGAAAGCATTACATCAATAATACAATAAAGTTTTACTCTATTTAATCAGTGATATTTTGAGTAAGGGGACTGTATTTGCAATCTCAGTCTATTAGCAGGTTAACCAACACAACAGACAGAGCACAGTCAAGCGAAATAGTAAATATAGCCATCCTAATTCTAGCAGAATGCCATAATGATCTGCTTTGTTTATTGCTCCATTGTAACCCATTACTTAGCCATGCTGTGTCCGTGGAAGGCCTTGGGTCTAATTATTTTTATGCTTTGTTATGATGAATAATTCAAAGTCTCATAAACTCACTGGGATGTGAATATTATGTTTTTTCATTTCACTTTAAATTATTTTTAATATTTTGTGTTCTACAGGTTTCTGTCTGCACATCTCCTCCTAAAACATGTCATTGTGTAGCCAATGAGCGATAAATGTGTTATCTGAACTATTTTCCACCCCCCTTTCTCTCTCTGGTCCATCTGCCCTGCTACTTCTGTCTATTCTATTTTTTAGGCCTGGTTATTGTTAACATTGTATGCTTCTACTTTTTAATATCTGTTTATATCTATATCTGTTCACCTGCTCCCAGGGGTGGAATTCAGCTAAGTGCATTTACACAGCACATAAGTACATTTGAGGTACTTTTTCTCCACTTGAGTATTTCCACTTTATGGTACTTTATACTTCTCCTTTACAAAATCTCAGATAGAAATATTACTCTTTACTCCACTACATTTATTTGATAACTTTGATCAGTTACTTTTTAGATTGTGATTATATATACATAATGTAAATAAATTAAAACATTATGATAAATTATTATTATAAATTAAGCCACCAAGTCAAAATAAAAAATAAAAAATAAAAAAAGCTGCACCTTTACCAGAAAAGAGGAGAGTAGTGAGGAACTTTCAGCAGCCTAGATACAAGTGTATCTGCAGTTAAATTATGCCATATGCAAACATAATATACTTAACACATTTTAAAACACCTTGGTAGGTATAACGAAGTCATATGGTGGGGGATTTATCATTATATATCACAAATATATCCAAGGAGGTGGAGGAGTTAGTTTTGATGTCCTTTAAAGCTCTCCCATGCAGTTTCATGGGAGTGTCTAAATACTGTACAGTGTAAATAATTAGCCTTTGTGATGAAATGTTGGATGTGTAAATTATTCATGCACCTTCAAAACCACCAATAAAGACAAGATGCAGATTTGTGGGCGTGTCCAGTACAAATGCTGCCTCCTGAGCGACTCACATGCAAATTAGGGGCATTTTTGGCGAGATAGACCTTCCTCCTTCCTGTCTGTCACCCTCTTTTTCTCTTTCTCTCTCCTTTTCTTCCTCCCAAACCGGTCGAGACAGATGGCTGTCCTCCGTAGAGCTGGGTCTGTTCGACATTCCAGCCTGTTAAAGGGTTAAAGCTTTTCGTGGCCACTGTGTGCACAAGATTACTGGATTAATACGGTATATAATAGCTATAATAATTGTTACTTTTTTTTTTTATTAAAGATATAAATTGTAACAATTAAGTAATAAAGATGTGACTTGCTCATGGGGGGATTGTTGGGTCTTTGTTAATCATGAATAAGTCATAGAGTTCGGTGTTAACCTATTCTATATGTAAAGTGTCTTGAGATAACCTTTCTTATGATTTGGCACTGTAAATAAAATTGAACTGAATAGAATTGAATTGGATAAGTAATAGTTATACAATTACTCAAGAGAGACAGAAACAATAGTGACAATGAAATGTTTTAGATCATTATTGTAATAATAATAATAATAATAATAATAATCTGTGAGGATGTAATCTGCAATAGATTCTGGCAGTATTTTGGTCTGCAGTCATACTATCTATTAGTGTTGTGTATACGGTGAGTGATCAGTTCAGTACGCTGGCCCAATGTGGTATGACGAAGAGGAAGAGTCAAGTTTAGTGCAGCCATGGATCAATGCCACCACCCATATTCTAAAAAATAAAAAAAGCTGCACCTTTACCAGAAAAGAGCAGAGTAGTGAGCACCTTTACCAGCTGCAACATTAAAGTGATGAACACATGAATGCATTGATAAATATAAATTCATATTATCATATATTCTGAAATAGGCCATTCTGCATAATGACCGCTTTTTACTTTTGTAACTTTAAGTATGTTTCTATCACTGCTAATATGCACTTTTACTTTTGAATGTACTTGGAACTAGGTAATTAAAAACATATAAACTATTCATGAAATAGAATATTGCTACTTTTAATTGAGTTAAAGATGTGGATTTTTCCTCCACCTGCTGTCTGTTCCCATACAAACTCCGCTGAACCCCTCACATCTCATCTCGTCTCAAGTCTCGCGTGTAAACAATGCGACGCTGCCTCCTGCTGGTGGAAACGCGTTTTTACGCCGCAACAGTAAACGCATCACATGATTCTACTTCCGCAACTCGTCCTGCCACACTCGTTCAAAACATCGCCCCTCAGGGATGTCTAAAGAAGGCATAACTAACTGTGTTGGAGTAAATACCGCATGAAAAGCTGCGTTTATTGCATTTTGGTTTAAGCCGTTTAAACAGCACGCCTCGTGTGAGGACCCATCATGTCTCTGCTCAAATGTGGAGTCATGCTGCTGCTGTTGTTTGGACATTCAGTGAGTACCTCTGAGTTTTTGAAGGTTTTTATACTCTGTAGCCGACATTGAAGGAGCTAAACCTGCAGCCTCATCCCACTAACATTAGAAATGATGATGATTAGACAGATGATTAGACTATATCCTGTTTAATAAAAGCCCTGCCACCGAAATTCAAAGCAAAGGATTGGAACTTCCTGTTAAATTGACTTTGTTTATTTAAATACACAGACTTACAAAATATAAATGTTATGCAGAGTTAATCATGTTTTTTAGAGCGCTGGAAAAAAACATGTTCACATATGTAATGTTCGTAAAAGGTTTGACCTTGGCTCATATTTTGAGTTATTAGTTCAGTTAAATAAACGGGCTTGTGTGTGTGTGTGTGTGTGTGTGTGTGTGTGTGTGTGTGTGTGTGTGTGTGTGTGTGTGTGTGTGTGTGTGTGTGTGTGTGTGTGTGTGTGTGTGTGTGTGTGTGTGTGTGTGTGTGTGTGTGTGTGTGTGTGTGTGTGTGTGTGTGTGTGTGTGTGTGTGTGTGTGTGTGTGTGTGTGTGTGTGTGGTATATATGGCTAAAACACACTTTTAAAATACTGTATGTTGGAGGACTGGCAGAAGACTTGCTTAAAATCTCAAACACAAACAGTAAATACTCATTTTAAACTACTTCAGTGCAAGTGGATAATGAGAATGTACAGTATGTAACACCAACTCAGCTAAATAAATTCAACCCCAATAACCCTGACAGGTGCTACAAGTGTGGTAGAGAGGACACGCGATACCATCCCCTGTGGGACTGCCCACTGATTCAGGCCTTAAGGGTGAGGTGATGGATTTGATCTTGCAGGTTACAGGTATAAAACTAATATTAGACCCCAAACTATGTATCCTTCGTATTTTTCTAATAAACCCTGACCTTAGCCATGCAAATAAATCTATGATTATTTTCTGCATGCTACAAGCCAAATACACTAGAGCCAAATCATGGAAATCCACTACTAAACCTAAGTATTACCAAGTATTAGTGTCTGACTTGCAAGACTATCCGATTCACTGCCACTGGAAAAACTCACCTTCACATTAAAGGGTAAACATCCCACTTTTGACAGTATGTGGAGATCTTTTATGGTGTTCTTAGAGGGGAGATAAGCATTGGAGGCATGCCCCCCCCCTGTATGAAAACCATCAACAAACGTAAATACAATGTATTTATTATATGTCTGTTTGTTTTCTTGTTTTTTGCTCTTTTAATTTTTTATTTGAAAGGCTTTTCCCTAAGGGAGTTGACGGATTATTTACATTTTGGACTGTGACAAATAATTCATGCTACTGCCCTGTGATGTTTATCTCCTTTAAGATGAGCCTTATGATAGTTTTGTGATAGTTTTGCACTTGTATTATATCTTGTAGTGTGATTGTTTATACTGAAAATTAATAAACACACTTGTTGGAAAAAAAATACTGTACGTCGGTTGATAGGTACAGTATCATACACTGAAGCATTATTCACAACCTTTAGTGGACAGTCAGGGTTACCGTGTGTGAATGACGCATCCTTTAAAGTCAGCTGAGTAGTCAGCCCTGCACCATAAAAAAACATGAAACTTTACCCTCATCATGGAACATAATATAAAGTGACATATGATTCAAGAGGTTCACACTGTTCATATTCACTCTGGTTATACAAGAACAAATGTGGGACATACTAAAGGTAAAATATGTGTCAAAATACCATTCTGAATAAAGTATTGTGGTGCTGCAGAGATGTGCCGGCCTACCTGCTACAGACTTAGGAAAAAAAATGAATAAAAAATTATTATTCCCTCCAATCTCGTGAATCATAATGCAATTTTAATACAATTCAAAGTGATAGTTTTATTATATCATTTACTGTACTCTACTCTGTTACTTTTATTATGATGATCATTTGTGAGTTAAATCGTGATGTGTTGACCTGCAGCTCGGGGCACCTCGGTCGTTCAGCGTGGATTACAAGAACGACTGCTTTAGGAGAGATGGGAAAGAGTTTCGTTACATATCAGGAAGCATCCATTACAGCCGGATCCCCAGAGTGTACTGGAAGGATCGACTGCTCAAGATGTACATGGCAGGCCTGAATGCCATCCAGACGTAGGTTTGCCTCATCGCTCTTTGTTTTACAGGTTGTTGTCGCGTTTTAACTGGCTTCAATAAAAAAAACTATTCAGGAGGATTTTAAGCTTGAGTTAGAGGCTTTTTTACCTAAAAATGCTGGATTCTGTGTACCATACTGCTTTACGATTCATCTTTGATTCTGATTTCCGAACACACCACTGTGCTCTGTATGAGAAAGGACTATCTTCATTACACACCCGTAGAATGGAGCTATGTGTTTCTTTATAAGGCTATTTTACATCAACTTCCATCGTATCTGTGCTCTCTACTGGCTCCTAGAAACACCAGAACCTGCACCACCTGCACCACCACAGCCTTATTATGTTTAATGTTCCTCGAACCAGCACTGTGTTTGTTGATAGTGCTTGTAGATATTTAGCACCCTCATCTTAGAATAAACTACAGGGTCATTTCAAACTGGAATCCCTCATCCGCATGGTCCGTTTCAAAAGCAGGATTAAGGACTTTTTGAATACAATTTGCACATATACTGTCTCTGAGCACTGATCTGTTTCTTTATTTTTGATGTTGTTTTATCATGTTTAGTTGTGTGTTGTTTAAAAAAAAAAAAAAATGAAACGTGTATGCTGCTGTCTTGGCCAGGACTCCCTTGGAAAAGAGATTTTAACCTGGTTAAATAAAGGTTGATACAAAAAATACACACAAATGTATCAGCAACAATTTTGATGGTTGATTTATCAATTTAAATATTAAATATATGTAAAATATAATATATATAGTAAAAAGCCATATTTCTCCGGTCCCAGCTTTTCCGAATATTTTCCGGTTTGTAGTCTTGTGTGATTGTAAACTGTAAACACTTTATTTACGTTGAAGGTACATTCCTTGGAACTACCACGAGGAATCTCCAGGCAGGTACAATTTTAGTGGGGACAGGGATTTGGAATATTTCCTTCAGCTGGCCCAAGACATTGGTTTGGTGGTGATCCTTCGGCCTGGACCCTACATATGTGCAGAGTGGGACATGGTGAGTTAATGTACACGTTTTGGGGTTTGATGATATTCAATTGATATTCATATTGATTGACACAAGAAGAAGAAAGAAATATGGAACATTCAAATCTTGAGTATTTCCGTCTTATGCTACTTTATTCTTCTATGTCAACACATTTCAGAGGGAATTTATATATTACACTTTTTATATCACTACATTTATCAACATCTATACAGTAGTTGGTTACTGTAAAGATCCATTTATACACACAAAACATCTGAAAATATAAAATGTGATGCATTTTAAGACTGAACAACCCAATGGTACATAAAGTAGTCGTGATTATCTCCACCTAAACCAGTTAAAACATTAATAAACTTTAATAGTAATAATAATTCAATAATATGCTAACATGCCTTCATAGTATTGATACTTTCTTACATCTAACATACGGATGCAGGGTTTAACTTGTAATGGAGTGTTTTTATCGTGTGGTGTTGCTACTTTTACTTATGTTAAATCAATACATCCTTAAAACTTTGTTTTCTCTTTGTTCACACAGAGGGATAATACAGTATAACGGTGCCAAAGGTCACATGTTTACTGTTTGTAAAACTAGAAAGTCATGCTTTAATTGGTGGTGGCTGCACAAATTTGTAGTTTGCGCCTTCACAAATACAATAAGTAGGTATATGTCGGGCTGACAGAGTGGTGTATTTAGCAATATGCTTTGGGAAAATATAAGTGTTTGATGGAGTGTTTTTAGATATATCTATGGATGTCTCAGAGTTTGTTATCCAGTATGAGAACTTGTCTCTGGAATATATTATCAACAGGTTGTGGGGATATGTTTGTTTATCGTCTTTCAACAGAATTGCATAGTGATGAAATCACATTGAAATTTTGCACCTAAGTTCTTAAAAAAATGAGAAAACGCACACTCAGTATTTTTCTCTATTACATTCACACAAATAGGCTTTACCATGTGGTTATTTCATATAGAATAACTATTAATTAAGTTACCAGGGAACATTCTATATCATTTTATATATCGTTACTAGGATATGAATTGACATATATCAGGACAGAAGATTTTGGCTGTGTCGCCCAGCCCTAATTATCACTGATTTACATTTAAGAAGACCACAAACATCCGTCTTTACTTAGGACAGACGCGTTTGACATGGTAAGTTGCACCAAAAACCTGCTGCCATACTTTGCATTATTCTGTCCACCAGGGTGGGCTGCCTGCCTGGCTTCTCAACAAGAAAGACATTGTGCTGCGGTCCTCAGATTCAGGTGAGAAGGAAAACAAGATAAATGATGAAACAGTGGCATGCTGCAGTACATGCAACAGTGTAATTTGTGTGTTTCAGATTACATCGCAGCAGTAGATAAGTGGATGGGGAAGTTACTGCCAATGATAAAGCCTTATCTCTACCAGAACGGCGGTCCTGTCATCACTGTGCAGGTGGGTCCTGGACTTATTTCTGAATTACATGTCATTACAGTACTACAATAAAGGGGAATAACAACTGCCTTCTTGCTGTGCCTGTGTTTGGTAGGTGGAGAATGAATATGGCAGTTATTTCGCCTGCGATTACAACTACATGCGCCACTTGACCAAGCTGTTCCGGTCTCACCTGGGCGAGGAGGTGGTGCTCTTTACCACAGATGGAGCTGGGCTCGGCTACCTCAAATGTGGCTCAATACAGGGTCTCTACGCTACCGTTGACTTTGGGCCAGGTAGGTGCCAGGTGTCTTAGTCAATGCATTTTAGTTTACAGCGAATACTGACTTTTGGTTAAAGGTTTGGTTTTATGTTTGGTCATTGTAAATTACACTATTATCTTTAGAAGTATACTTTATTATTATTATTACAACTGTTGTAAAATCTTTTGTGTGCTCAGCTTCTGGTTTTTCCTCCACATTGACTTATTGTCACATGTTAGATCAGTCACAAGTCATGAGGAAGTCGCACAGATTCTTGTGAGTTTATCTCTGTGTTTTGAACCTGTTAGGGGGAAATGTGACCAGTGCCTTCGCTGCACAGAGACACGCTGAACCTCATGGACCTTTGGTAAGCATTTCCCTTGCTACGGCCTGTGATTCTAAAACACCGCTTCATTTTCTGCCAGACGCTCATAAGGGCTTCGTTCTGCATTAACAGGTGAACTCTGAATTTTACACTGGCTGGCTGGACCACTGGGGGTCACGTCACTCTGTTGTGTCGTCTGCCATAGTGGCCAAGTCCCTCAGCGAGATGCTGGCCATGGGAGCTAACGTCAACCTGTGAGTCTGTGATAGGTTTACACACACTGATGCAGACAGATAAAGGCATACAAAGTTGAAAAATACTGTAAGACTGTGGAAAGAACAACTTTGTGGTTTCAAGTTGATAGAATCTATTTGTGTTTCGTCTCTGTCTACCTTTCAGTTTAATTTCTCTCCTCACAGGTACATGTTCATAGGAGGAACAAACTTTGGGTACTGGAATGGTGAGTGCACATCCACAGACTGGTTTGATGATTTATCCCTTTAAGTGACTCACAGCAAAGCATCTTGAGTCTTTTGTGTTGCCCAAAAGAAGAACCTTACGAAGAACTCCAATCGGGCCCCCCCCCTCCTGTCAAAAACACACTGATTTGAGGCATTTAGTAAACCCTTATCTACATTGAGAGCTTATTGAATAAAACAGTGTTAATATATGTGTTTGAACATATTAAACATATCTACGTTGATTGATCAGGGCTCCCAGATCCCATGCTTCACAGATTCACTGTACTCACGATGGTGAGCAGGGAAATAAAATAATAAAAAAATCCCGGTGGATATCTTCCCATGGAGCCCACATAAAAACTCTTTGTTCAGTAAATTTCTGCTGTCGTTCAGAATAAGGACAGGTGGATTTTTTACAGTAACTTCGATGAAATCCTTGTCATACTGTAAGTAACTTGGGGTTTTCAGACGATTTAATGAAGGTAAATGCAGTCAGAGAATGCAGAATTCTCAACATATCTGTCTTCAGCATCTGACTGATTTACTGAGTTCCCTGCTTTAACCACATTAAGAAAGAAAGAAAGAATGCCTTTATTCGTCCCACTAGGGGAAATTCAATTTTTTTCACTCCGTTATTATTTTTCATGTTACGCACACAGAGGCCCAAATTACACACATGCACAAACAGGACCTCTATAAATGCAATTAATGGAGAGATGTCAGAGCGAGGGGGCTGCCAACGGCTGGGGCCTGAGTAGTTCGGGGTTCAGTGCCATGCTCAACAGCACCTCGGCAGTGCCCAGGAGATGGACTTGCACCTCTCCAGCCACCAGTCCACACTCCATTCATGGTCCACACAAAGACTTGAACCGGCGCCCCTACGGTTCCCAGCCGAGTCCCCTGTGGACTGAGCGACTACCGCCTTATGTGTTCAAGTTTTTTATTCTAATTGAAGAGTAATTTAAATAAATGAGTCATATTTTAAACTAGCTCGCTGTAGCACATCTGCAGCAAGTATTTAGTGCTCTAAAGTGGTCTGTTCAATTCCACTGTGTGTTTAAATGATAAATACCCTTTCCTCACTATGCAGGTAAGGGGCCCATTCACAGTTAGCGTGTTTTTGTTATGGTATTGGATGAAACTCACCCTTTAATTGCCTCTTTATACATCAGGTGCCAATGCGCCATACAGCCCGCAGCCCACGAGCTACGACTACGACGCCCCACTCACGGAAGCAGGAGACCTCACAAAGAAGTATTTTGCCATTCGAGAGGTGATCAAAATGGTAAGAACACTACTGCAGGAAATCACTTTGGCTGTTTTGTTTAAAATTCAGGGCTGTTATTAATGTGCAATACCATAAGTGTTGCGCTAGTATGTACAATGTAGTGTATGCACAGAGTGTATATCATCTGCAAGAATGTATGCATCTTTTCACCACAGTACCACAAGATACCAGAGGGACCAGTACCACCAACAACTCCAAAGTATGCCTATGGGACTGTTGCGATGAAAAAGGCAGGTACTCAGTGGACATGGTGTTTCTCTGAACTCATGTCTGTATTTTACTTTGTCAAACTCAATCAGAGCATTTCATATGTTCGATTGCAACTCACTGCATGATTTAAAACATGAATAAATACTAAAAAGCAGCCCTCTGCCATCACAGCTCCAGACGATAACAGAGGCCTTAGAAACACTGTCTTTCTCCGGCCCCATCAAGAGCACGTATCCTCAGACTTTCACTGAACTGAACCAGGTATACTTTAATGTTCTTCTGTTTTAATTTTTTTAAATGATTGATTTTCAATTTGTTTAAAACATATCTCTCTCCTGTTTGTCCCTTAGGCCTTTGGTTATGTGCTCTACAGGACCACTCTGCCTGCTGACTGCAGCACACCAACGCCACTGTCTTCTCCACTAAACGGCATCCATGACAGAGCGTATGTGTCAGTGGACGGGGTGAGTCTGCTTATTATTATTAGATATTAGATGCAGGTCCACGTGCATTTCTTTTGATGTCATTGCTCATCACCAGATCAGTTAAATATAACGCTGGCCTTAAGTGGAACCTCTAGGTCCCCCCCTAGGGCCCCTCTAGGGCTGAAAAATGAAGCCAACGTGGAAGCGTCAAACTGCAGTTCCTCGAGTGGCCACTGGCTCCAACACTGAGTCAATCCCCCATAGCCTCTCCATGTTAAAATGGCAAACTTCACAGCAGAAATAAACGTGTGTATAGCATGGTACAACAGAAATGTTTTTGTTTGTTATTTTTTTAACGTTCATGACAACTGTATAGGGGGGAAGGGGGGGTGTTGAGTGTTTACGTAACTCACACATTTAATTATTAAGGCTTGAAGTTATGCGAAATAATGCCATGCAGCTTTGAGTGACAATTGATTGAGTCACATGTGACGAGCATAGACTGTAGGCTTCATCCGGCGCGCCCTAGCTCCATCCACGCTCCGCCTCTTTGCCTATTTCTAGATTAGGCAAGAACAGGTGAAGTCCGACACGGCCAAGATGGCAACATCCAGAGCCAACCTATGGTTGACGTCACAGACCCTACGTACATGTTTTATGCAGTCAAATTTCAATGCTTTGTTGGTACCCAATACGTCTGTAGCATCATCATTATTTTACCAATTTTAGATTGGCAGTACTTCTTGAGGAGCCTTCACATGATTTTGCGCTGCCCTCACCGCGAGGTTGGGCGCAGTGCCCCAGCGACTTTTTCCAACCAAAATAATATGTAACGTTGCTGTGCTCATCATCGGTTAAATTCGCTAGGCCTGGCATAGCGAACATACACAAATGGCTAAATCAACCGTTAGCTTGTAGACTGCCTATTCACAAACCTGGTAATCCGATGTGACTGCTTATGAACCTCCAAGCATTTATTTTTTCTCATGAGATCGTGATACGACTTTAATGTAACATTAAATAGTTTGGGAAACTTGAACACACAAAGAATGAGTTTTTCCTCCATCTTACTAGCTGGCTTGATGCCGCTCTCTGGTTGCCTAGGAAACGTAAACGTCACATTCAAAGCTTCTATCTCTTTGGTTGGGCTTTTGAAAAGTCAGCGGAAACAAAGTCAAAGTTCAACTGATTTGAACTTTGAGTGCAGCAGCAGAGAAGGAAATCCGAGCGGCGCGCGCTGCTAACTTGTGCGCTGCCGCCTCCACCATAGGAAATGACTGGAATGGCTGACGCAAAGCATTTATATGTATGATGTGTAGGGGCCTTTATACGATCACTTGAACATTTACGAATGTAAGCTTCTTTTGATTAAATTGGGGAAAAAATACTTAGAGGTAAGGTATAGAAAATAGAAAGGAAAAGGTATTGTTTTGGTGTCTTTACTTGGACTCGTTATGGTATCAACACTACTATAGAAAAGTGTTAAATTTATTCCTACTTAAAAATGTAACCATGCTGATTTCTTCTCAAGGTCGCTGTTGGGATTCTTGAAAGGAACAAAGCCATAACTGTGAACGTGACTGGGAAAGCTGGCAGTCAGGTGGACATACTGGTGGAGAATATGGGCCGAGTAAACTACGGAAGAGACATCAACGACCTAAAGGTTTTTTTCCAGCTACATTTTAAAGTCACTAGTTGTTCTTTGGCATATATGTGTCACATGGCTTCATGGTATTTCAGATTCCATGTTGTGCAAGCCTAAAAACAGTAAGATTTGATTTAACTGCAACCAAATCGTAATGTATATTTTTGTTGCGGTTGAACTTCACAGTTTCAACAGGCTCTGGGTTGTGGGTGTGAATTATCTTCTCTTCCTGCCCGGTGTCTTTGCTGCACAGGGCCTGGTGTCCAACCTGACTCTGGGGAAAGATGCACTCAGCGGTTGGACCATGTACAGCCTCAGTATCGATGAAGCCGTCAGTCAGGGCCTTCTTGGTAAAACGAAACCAACAGACCCACCTCCACCTGCTGCGCTCTCCCTTCCAGCCTTCTACGAGGGAAGCTTCATCATTCCCGACGGCATCCCAGCCCTCCCCCAGGACACCTACATCAAACTGCCCAACTGGAGGAAGGCATGTCACCCACGAATGAAAATATCGGCCTAATTTGCTCCATTTTAGATAGTAACAAATAAGATTAAATTAAAATAATGTTTAGCAACTGCACTTCTCTAAATGTGGTTCAAGAAATTGCAAATAAAATTACATGTTGGTTGATAATTTCAAGATATTCCCCAGAATGGGCCCTATGAAATGTTTAGTCAGTTTTGTCATTTTAATGAAAGACGTATTCCTAAAATACATTACACTAATTAATCAGTCCTTTGTTTTTGTTTTTTTCAGGGGCAAGTTTGGATTAACGGCTTCAACTTGGGACGTTACTGGCCGACCCGAGGCCCTCAGGTGACACTTTTTGTCCCTGCCAACATCCTCAGCACAGCTGCACCCAACAATGTGACCGTCCTGGAGCTGGAAGAGGCTCCCTGCGGCTCAGGGTCATGTGGTGTAGAGTTTACTGACACCCCCATCCTGAATGCAACAGTCCAGCACATGAATAGGCAGGCTGTGAGTCAATGGGTCTACGGGCGTGCAGGTGCAGACTATTACCCAGAGCCCATTCTGTAATCCACCGACGATCACAGGAGGCTCTTCTCGCTAAAGACGATTTGTTGTGATAATAAGGGAACTCCCTGCTGCATTTGCACAACTCTATTCGCTGACGTACAAACACAAATCAGCACTGGATGTATGCCTGATTTTAAAAAGCTGTAATGTGTGAAAGAAGGTATCTTTGGGACACGGCATCAGTGATTGAATGTGTCTTTATGAAAAGTGATTAAATGTGTCTTTAGACAATATTGTATTTAACCATCACATCAACTGTGGGCGTCTCTACCTCACTGATTCTGTAGAACAATTTCATTCAAAGCATCTTTTTATCTTTAGAAAGAGATCCTTGCCAATTGAAGCACTGCCAAAACAACAAAGCAGTCTGTATTTTAGAGTTCTATTTTTTTATGTGAAAAACACATCAGGGAAAAAGTGTCAGACACCTAGAGATACATTGTGGGACTTGTAAATGATGTTGCATATGCCCTGAACCTATGATCCCCCTTTCTCATTGTGTGAAGATATGCTAGTCAGACATATGTATGTACCACCATAAGATCTATTTGAATGAGATTAATGACTGTCACTGCAATAAAATAAGATTTTTCTTTAATGTGAGTGCATGCGTGCGTACACATTTTATCCCCATAGACGGATTATAAACAAACACGTTTCAATAAGGATCCCTGTAAACCATTTCACATTAACATTCATGACCCAGTTTATTTCCTGTTGCAGTGTATGTGACAGACATCAACTGACAGGAAGTTAAAGGTTGAATATAAAGAATGAGAAAAACACCGCCATCTAGTGTCTCAAGATCGTAGTCACAACAACAAAAAATAATTACAAACACTGGTTGCCATGTTCATCAGACCCGGCTAAGTAGCCTACTGGAGTTTGTTTGAGCCTGTTTGAACCTGTCCCCTCTGGCAAATCCCACCATAAAAACAAGTATTGCAGAGGAGTTTGACTGACAGTTACCGTTAGCCATTACCGTTATTAAAGCTAAGTAAACATGAAAGTTAGCTTACCAGTTAGGGAGAAACGTAGACATTTCAGAGTGCGTTTTAATGCCTCCTTTATCTCAGTCCATCGAGTGAATGCCTATATTGACTCTCGTTTTTGCCTGTCTCTGGTCACTCAGCTGCTGGGACAAATGAGCTGCAGGATTGGCAAACTCCATTTCACCCAGTGCCAGCCTACAGTAGCTGCACCGAACAACAAACAACCCACAATACTGGCCGCAGTCAGGCTGTTAAGTCAAGATATGTTTTCTGGGTCCAAGCCGGTCAGCCTGGCATTTCTACAACACAGCAGTTGTTTGAACAGATCTGAGTTTTGAAAAACAACGTAATTGTCATTTCATTGTTGTTGGACAAAACTCAGATCTTTTCAGCTAGAGACCTTTTTCATCCACGAGAAAGAGACAATGAACTTGTTTGTTGAACTGTTTTGTCTAGCTGACATTAAAAGGTGATCGAAATTGTTCATGTGTTCGGCCGTTGTTGTCTGTTTTGTTTCAATGGAGCGTTTGGATCCGGAAATCGTATTTTGAAAGGGTGTCGTTAAATCAGACTTAAAAGCCGGATTGGCTGGTACAATATAAACAGAACGTGACAGAAAGTCATTGTCAACAAACCGTCACAATTTAAAAAAAAATATTAATTCAGACTTAATTTATTTTTATGGAAAATAAATAGGTTAATTCTGTACATCTGTACGCCGACTGGGTGTATTATGTTTTAAATAATATAGATTTTAATTAAGATTCTACACATTCAACCTTTAACAAGGAACCAGGCTGTTGCCTAGCAATGGGATTCCTTTGAAAAGGTCTATAACTGTTAATATCTGACCAAGATAGGACCTGAACATACAGTTTACGGTTGAAAAAGTAAGGAAACCCCATATATTAATTGGTAGGGACAGATTTTCTTTCTTTCTTCCTTTCTTTCAAAATGTTCTTTAGAGCAGGGTTTGGTATGTAGTGCACACTCCGAAGCGGAGGGTGGCGCCATTGCACATGACCATCGTCAAAAGTCAAGAAGAAGAAAACTTGAGGCGTAGAAGTAGAGGGCGGAGGCCTGCTATCATGCAGAGGAGATAACCTTAATGTTTGGAAGTTTTGTCCAGTGATAAGGTAAACAACAATAACAACCTCGAATAAAATATTTAACGTCAGTTAAATCGTATCGATACGTAAGTTGTCAGCTGTGGCTCACTATAATTAGCGTCAGCTAGCCAGTAAGATGCTAACTTAGCCATACAGTTGAGGAAGCTGCTTTTATCTCTATTATCCGTACGAAGCAAGTTATCTGTAAAAGCATTTTACTGTTGTCATGTGTGTAAACAGGATGTAGGCAAATACAACTCTTCGAAAGCGAGCTAATCATTATCCTGTGTGTAGATTTAATATCCACAGTGTCAGAAACAATCCCCATAAAGCCTGTTGTACATGAATAGTCCAACATGTATTACAGCATCCTTTGCACTCTACACCATTGCACTAATGTCATTTTTACAATTTAATTCTCCTGTGGTTTGTATATATATATGTATATATATATGTGTGTGTTTGTAAATTGATAATAAGACTCCTTGTATGTGTTCACACTTACTCAGCCATTAATTTGATTCTGATCTTTGTTTCTCCTGCAGGTTGTAAACATTCGTGTTGGATCGTTGCTCAAAATGTTGAGACACTGTCATACTACCTGATATTATTAACAGATATGCCGTGGTGTTTAAACACTAAGCGGAAATATAACGTTTAACCATCACTCAGTAAAACTACAAAAAACAAAACAGAGAGCAGTTTCTCCTGTCTTTATCTAGACCATGGTAGACAATCGCTATGCCACAGCTCTGGTCATCGGCTCCGTGCTGAGCCTGCTGGCGACAGTGTACCTCTCTGTGGCGGTGGGAACTCAGCACTGGTACCAGTACAGCTGTCCACCGTCTAAACGTGAGGGGAGCAACGCCTCCGAGCTCAGAAAGGAGTTCATCAATGAAGAGGTTGATGAGAAGACTTACAGTGACACCATGTTCCGCCTGAACGGCACCCTGGGACTGTGGTGGAGGTGCATACTGGTGCCAAGTGAGTCCCACTGGTTCAAAGAGCCAGGTATTAGCTCCTTTGCAATATATTACATCTTTTGAGATTGCACTTTCACCAACACTATTTGGTAGATATCACATTATAAACCCCTGTTTTGCAGAAAGGCTTGTGCGTATGCCTGCAATAATTTATTTTAATTTGTAGTTAAGATCACAAAGTTGACACACATATGTTTTGCTGCATCACAGGGAACTGTGAATATAATGATTGAGAAAACAAGTATTTTTTTATTTAATAAAATTTCAAAGTGATAAAAAGGGTGTTTGAGCTTCCGTGAAACACCGGTACAGAATATGATTATTTAAAACGATACAGAAAAAAGATTATTTAGTTTTATAAGACTTGAGGAAAAGTTGAATCTGTGTATCCCTACTGCCACAAATCTCTCTTCATCGATATGAATCATCATCTGCAATATAGTGAATGCAATATAGCAGTGAAAGGGATAGCCACCTCAGTATAAACTAGGAGAAATTACACAATTCTATTTTCTCATGGAGTACTATTGTATACATAACCTTTTCTCCCTGATTCTGACTTTAGATCCAAAGATGGAGAGGCAGTGTGTGAGCTTCACGCTTCCTCAGCAGTTTAGTCCAAAGTACAAATACCCTGGAAACCACAACAGCGAAGAAGATCTGCTGAGAACATGTGAGTCCACCCTGTTCTCCCTGTGTCTGTGCATTAACATGATTTTTATGGTTTTCCCATTTATCATGCTTCCATTTGAATCCACTTGCAGTCTGTGAACTGTTTGTTGTTGAGTGCTATCTGTGTCACAAATGACCAATAAACTATTTTAGACATGGTCTATTTTATATATGGAATATTTAAAATCTTGATTTATTAACCATAAGAGTTGTAGGGCAACGTATGCACCAGAGGATTCAGAAAATAATGTTCAACTAAAGTGAAAACAAAATCTGCTATAGATACCAGTTGGAGAGCGAAGCTCAGGCATCAAAATACTGTACAGTCCCGCTTCAAATTCATTGACTTGTACTTTTAAGTATCAGGCATTTTACTCTGCAACAAATAACTATACCTTCTTGAACATAAGATAATGTTTTGCATGTAGATTTTAAGAGTTTAGTTTAGTTAATGTTTGGTCTTTGTGCAGACTTATGGAGGTGCCAGTTTCTCCTACCCTTGGTGTCTTTGGCTTTGGTGTTCCTCGGCGGCCTTGTTGGGGTCTGCGCCTGCCTGTGCCGCAGCTTCACCCCAACCTTGGGTGTGGGAGTGCTACATCTACTCGCAGGTGAGAGAAATGCACTTAAAGACATGGACCACAGAAAAAAACTTTTAAAAATGGCATGTCATCTTTGATGTTCTGAAGGAATATATGGATTTTCAGCAAGTGATGCACACCATCATCTTGGCAATAATGTAAACAAGATGGGGGGGGGGGGGGTGACAATGCACAATGACAAAAAAATGAAAGGAATCCTGGTTTTCTTGGGTTTTGTATGCACTGTAGCGGATTGCCTGAATGTTCTTTAATTGTTTAATTTAATGGTTAGGTTCGTATTGAAAGGTCAATCTCCACATGGATAAATGGATCAGTGTTAAAAGGTGTTAAAAATCACCAGACAGAAGGATCACAATTGTACAGCAATAATCAGAGCCACAATGCAAACTTAGTTTAAATCAGTGTATTGCACAATGAGCTACACTCAACATCAAAAAATGTCTTTTAAATAATCGTCCAAAAGGTCCAAATAATGTTCTCCAACAGAAACAGTCCAAAGGTAAATCAAAAATCACTTATTGGTTTCAAGCACAACAAACTAAAGAAAGAATTTCAGTTTGTGTAATTCTGTTTTAGTGCTGGTTTTTGTTTTTTTGTAGGAGCGATTCATCTTTTCGAACTAAACAATATAGGATCTCTGAAGTAGGATCTCCCCCCGTTAGGAGTGGAGCCTCTTCCCAAACAATTTAACAAACGATCTTTGAATAAGTGAATCTCCAACACTGTCTGAGTTATTTTGAGAATTATAAACATGCAATCATGTAGAGACAGAATTTACATGCGCAGGGCCCCCCTAATATAATGGTAGGGGAAACACTACAAATTAAGGGCAGGGGTGGTACTTGTCACAGTATGTTTTGAAGAAGCAGACAGACAGAGCTGCTGCTTTGTTCTTCATTCAATATAATGCAGACTATTTGTTAACGTGTAACACAAGCGGGCCATATTGCACAGCGAGAAAATGTGTAAAGATTTTACAGTTGAGTGTCCTAACTGACTGACCATGACGACGCTGGTGTGTGAGCTTGCATAGGAAACAATTGTTGCAAGTATTTGTACACGCGTATTAAGCTGCCAGCGCCTTTTGTGCCTAACACGTGATGATTAAAACTAACATCAGCCTGGTGATGCTGCTTGTGGCCTTCTTCTTGTAAGGTGAGTTCTTCCTCATACAACTAACTGAATTTTTAGCATTTACTTTACCAGCTTTATAAACCTCAGGAAGTTTTCTTTTGCTTTGTTTAATGACCTTAATACATGTAATGTAATCAATCCTTGGCAGTATGAACAAAATCCTGATTGTGGGAAACACTAAAACAAGTTGACATAACATATAAATGATCTTTTTCTCTCTCACCCTACTGCCTTCACAGTTTTGTGGTGTCCATCTTTTATGACTCTTCTCTGCTCAACAGGTTTGTGCACTCTGGGCACCGTCTGCTGTTTCCTGGCCGGAGTGGATTTACTGCAACAGTTTTCCCCACCACCAGAAGGAGTGGAGGGCTCGTTGGGCTGGTCCCTTTACCTCGCACTCATCTCTTTCCCTCTGCAGATGATGGCAGCTGCTTTATTCCTGTGGGCGGCCAGGAGTCACAGCAAAAACTACACCCGCATGACTGCTTACAGGGTAGCCTAAAGAGAGGCTACTACAACAACTTACCTTAAAACAGCCAACTGGTCTGAGGACTTTCTAAAAAAAAAAAGGGTTGTTGTTTAGAAAGGACTGAACTGGTTGTAACTTTTCACTTCTTCTGTAACAATCTTGTTTTTAAAATTTAACAGAACAGTTTCATGATATCACAGAGTTAGGCAGGAACATGCCAAACCAGTTTGCAGCTAATCATCATAAGTGCTCATAATTAGGGGTTTAATACTTTTGAGTTGTTTCACCTTTTGTTTTCTAGCATTTCTAACCTGTATGTTATCCAAAGCATGTTCTTTAGGGTATTTTACAGCACGATATTGTGGATCGTTTGTTATTTCTGGTATTAACTGTGTTGCTGTGCCGTACTTTAATGCCTTCTTTTCGGTTGCCATTGTTTCTAAAGCTGCTCACCACATTGCCCTTAAATCAGATATAGATTATCACTTTGCACACAAACTTCCAACATGCAGTCATCTAAGACAGGGTAGCTTTCTATAGCAGTGCATGAAAAATAGTATTTTATATTTGTGCTCTGCTGTGCATGCCTTTTAAGCTGATATTTCTGTTATCGGTGGTAATTGTTGATTTCAGTCAGTGGTATGGGTTTCCTTAATGTAACCACTCACCTTCTAATTGTCACCTGTGTTTATAGATCTAATATTTATTAATGAGGTTCATTTAAATGTTGAATTGATTTCATACCACTCAAGCAAACCTGTGATCTCTTTGTAGCATTTAAATTCTAATGTTTCAGTCCCATACGTTACTACTGCCATTTGACACGTTTTTATATACATGGTTCTTTGTTCCCTTTGGAGCTCAGCTTCATCAGTTGTTTAACTGACTGGTCTGACAGCTAGCCATCAATGAAAGCCTTTTACTCCAGAGTCAGAAACACTGGTACTTTCAATACCAATTGAATTTACAAAACATTAATTTGCAAGTGAAAATCCTCATGAATCCACATCTTTACACTTAACATCACCTGGAAAGTGAATAATTTGTTACTTTTTTTGCGTGTCCAAAATAACAAATTTCTTAGCTCCAGAATAAGAATTGTGATGTATTTGTGTCACATCGTTTTGTTACTTGTCTGATGTGTATACACTCTGGCTTTTGTAAATGTTTTTATGTATTCAGAAGCACATTGTACCAGTTTCTGTATTGATAAATTTGACATTTGCTTACGTCTGACGTTTTTGTGTGATCCATTAGAGTGTAATTATATATTACAGAGATGCTTTGTTATTGCCATGTCTGTGTCTGCTATTGGCATAGCAATGCAATTCTTTCAGCATATTATCACTTAAAAGTCAAAGTCAAAACACACCATATACTTCAAAGTGATCCTTATTTTCATTTATTCAAACACAACGTTTATCAATGATGAAAAACAGTAGAGTGTGTCATCCGATTGGGGGGTTTGATTCCCAACCCTCCAGTCCTGGTGTCTACGTGTCTTAGCTGAGACACTGAACCCCAGCTCCACCTGCTCCTGAAGGCTGTGTAGTCTGTGAGTGTGTGTCTGAATGTTGAGATTATCTCCTGGTGAATAGACGGCAACTTCTGCAAAAAGTGTGTGAATGAGTGAATGTGGCAAGTAGTGTAAAAGTGCCTTGAGTGGTCCGAAGACTAGAAAGGCGGCATATCAGTACAAATCCATTTACAATTTACCAGAACTCTCACTTCAGTACAAAACACATGAGCCCCCTCTTTAGCCTCACAGAGGTTGTGCTGTTGTAGAGCTACTGTACAGAATGAGGAGGTAATCATGTCCAAGCCTATACGGTAATTGATAATTTGCTCATTTGATTCATTACCAAAAAGATTATACATGAAGTGTGCACATTTTTTGTGATTTATAATTTGAAGTCTACTTTATATCCCAATCCCAATATATTTCCATACTGTCAGTCCTTCACACGTATAGATGGGAAGGTCAAAGTGACCTTCTTAGATAAATGGAAAGCAATCTTCTTCTCATAGTAGGCACACTCGTTGACAAAGAGAGGGTAGACTTCCTCTCCCTCATGCTTCACCGTCTCCCCGGAAAATGACAGGAACGTGGGGTCCCCTGGTTTGAGAAGCTTGAAGTCATTATCCTGGAGAAAGGCAGAAAGCTCACAGGTTATTCATTATGACGTTGCCTTATCAGGGCAGCTTTTGAATGTGTGCAAATATGGTGTTTAGTCTTAGTGCCATAGTTTTTGCCATAGTCAAAATCAGGACTTTATGGATTCATGCAAGGAAATCTATCTGCAAACAGCACTACCATATGGAGCTTCGTTTAAAGGAATAGTTCAATATTTGCGTAAAAAGGGTCGTCACTTTCTTGCTGAGAGCTGAAAATGCAACTACTGATTTTTTTGGCCACTTGGGGGCAATGGAAACAAGTTGTGAGCACATAGAACATCGTCATCTCATCAGTTTTTTGAGTTGATATGGACAACGAACATGTTAAAAAACAGACATTCAGCTGATACAGAGAAACGTTTGCATTGATTTGGGTGGTTTAGCTGTAAACTCTCTTATGGGTAGCGTACATTGGGATTTTAGAGAATTGATCCTGAAATGTAATGGCAGTGAAATAAAGCAGAAAAGTATCAGGCTGGACAGCTAAACAATGAGCTGAAACTCTCTTTAAAGCTCCACAAAGCCGAGGGGAGGTGAAGTATCTGAAATGCCTCCGATACAGACTGAAGTGCTTGTATCGGTATTTAACAAGTACGGTATGTGTGTCTAAGCACTGGTCTGATATATTAGGCCCCAAAAAAATCTACCTTAAAGTTTTCTGGGTTTTTCCACTATGACTGACTGTGAAAATATATAATAAAAGACAGTTCTGTTCAGTTCAGCTAATAAAAGGAAATATACTGTATACTGGTATCAGATCAGTACTCAGTATTGGCTGATACGAAAGTTCAGGTTTCAGAATCAGGGGGGAAAAATGGTATCGGACCATCTCGGAGCTGAAGATGCTGAAAGTTACTCTCTGTACCACTCATGTCTTCCACCCACTGGTTGTCCATCAAACTCAACTAAAAATAAAAGGTGACCATGCCTTTTCATTTCTTGTCCCCACTCTCTAGAATTCCCTTCCTCCTTGTTTACATCCGGCTGCCTCTGTAGAGTTTAAAAAGGCAGCTTCAAACATTTTTTATTCAAACAGGCTTTTGCATCGTAAAATGATTACTTTGTTTTATCATGTTTGTGATGTATTGTTGTTTTAAAATTTCAATTACCCTTAATTTAAAGTACTTTGTGACAGCTTGTCTGTAAAAAGTGCTGTATGAAACTTACTTTTTTATTTACCATAACCCCCAAAAGAGACCCCTTTCATGTTGTCATTAAAAGCATTATAAAAAAACATAGATTGTAGTCACTTGAATGAATGCTTATCCTTCTGCTGTACCTGGAGCTGAGGATGGATGGTGGCAGTAATCTCATTGGTTGTAGGATCCCTGGGGTAGTCGACACTCTTCACAGCAGTGTATGCTTCGATTTCACCTCCTTCAAAGGTACTTCCTGTTAGCGAACAACAGCGATAATTAGTAGTGCTGGTGTACTCTAGGAGGAGCAAAGAAGTTGTTGAAAAGGTAATCTGACCCTTGAAATACCAGAGGTTGTTTCTCACCTGAATTGAATTTCTGAAGCCATTCTATTGTGAGATCCACTGCCTCTCTCGCCATGTTAAAGATATCCGCTCTGAGCACACCGGTGGGTTGAGGACCGACCTCTATTGCTGCAGTGGACGATAAACAATGCCAGCATCTTACATCTGAATCTGTTCAATTATTTAGATGCAGACTGAGAGAGAGAGACACGCACTTACAGATGCCATGTTTGCCCACTGAGTCCAGGGAATAAGCCTCAGAAATGGGCTTATCTAGCATTATAGCTCTCACAGGCGCAGAGGTCATCTTACTCTGAAAACCAAACAGGTCAATTTTTACAGCACTGCATACATCAATACCTCCCCTTTGAGCTTTAATATACAATATATAGAGCCTGGCATTTGACCATAGATTCAGTATTTTATTGACCTGAAACCAGGATTACATGGTATGGAGCACAAACAACATAAATATCCAAAATGAGACATCTCAACCACAACTGGGTTGATTGCCGTGATTTTCCAGAGGATGAATCCTACTGACCCTCTGACCTTTCCCGTAGCGCCACCGTCAGGTCAAACCATTTAAATACTTTGGGTTATGACTAAATTAGAGATCTAAGCCTTTATATCTATCTTCCTTTGGTGTTACTAACTCCAAAGTCACTGCACAAATTGTCTTCTTGCTGCTTATTGATAACTAGGATATTCTTTATATTGCATGTAAATAAAATTCATTATATTCATTATTAAATGAAACCTATTTAAAGTTGAACATTATGATATCTACTAACAGTTTCAGAATTTTGTCCTCTACATTTGTTGTATCAGATCTTTGGTATTATTGCAGTCAAAGTCAAAAAGCTGCATGTCATGAAGTCAAATGGAAATCCCTGACATATTTGTCTGGATGACTCCATGAAGCTCTTACCTGTATGTATTTGTAAATGTGTAGTGCGATCCAGTCTATGGAGTAAAAGATGAGGCACATGCCCATGTTGGAAGTGGTGTTGTGGAGGTCGCAGAGCAGATCCACTGCCTCATGGCTTCCTTTGGGCCCAAGCTGAGCGTTCAGCTCTCTGGCTCGTATCAACTCGTAGGGTGAAGAGTCTGTTATCGGGGCACTGGAAGCCAGATGATGTAATGAGTTTTCTCAAACAACACATACTCTTGTCTAACTGTTTTATTTTGCTCTTACAAGGCCGTTTTCAAATACAGATTATCTTTTAAAGTAGTAAAGTACTTTTTTCTACTTACCTCAGCAACGCATCTGTGAAACAACGATTGAGATCTGTGTCCACGTATCTTCTGCAAACATCCACAGCCCGTGGATTTGATAGGACAGTAGTTATAGAAACAGATCCAGTCTGATCAGCTTTATGTTTATTCCTCACCATGTATATCCCCGACATCTCATTTCCATGGGTGCCACCACAAATGGCAACACGGGACAGTGGTGGGAGAGAGCGATAGTCCATCTGTTGGCAGGAAAAAAATAGGTTGTTGGACAATTGTTGTCCTGTCTTACTTTTTAACCACGCAAACCCAAACCAGCCTGACCAGCAAGTGAAGTCAAACTTCAATGCAGCATGTGTAACCTATGTTACACATAAACCAGACAAACATGAGTAACCTATTGGATGCTGAATTGAGGTTCAACCTCTGGTCAGAAACTGGGGTAAACATCAAAAAGTGTTGCTTAATAACAGTCAGTGAGTCTTTTAATTTAATAAGTGACCAAGCCAGTCGTAGTCACATTAAAGGGGAAGATGATCTGTTAACCTCTAGATAAACATTGTATGCAGATGCAGATTTGTGAATGATTGCAGACAACTTCCTGACAACTTCCTGAACACAACTAACTGCGGTCGTCCATTTACTGGTGTCCTTCCTATTGTTGATAATATAATATTGATAATATTAATAATTATAATAACATTTTCTTTTCTACATTTGATATGCGTCATGGAAGAATTCAATTGCTCTTCTCCCCTTACAAATGATTTTTTACACAAATATATTTAGTATTCAAATTAATAAATATTTATTAGCTAATTGTACAAATCTGTGCAACGCTGTCAACCACACAGCGCTCGACTTCACCACGCCACAGACTAAATGAGTTGGAGCTGCTGTGGTAGTGGGTCAATCACGCGTCGGATTAAACCGCTTGCGTCTGCTTGGCTGCAAGTAAAACTGCAAGTAGTAACTTTTTTCCAGATCTGGGTACAAAAATTATTGAATGCGGATATCGCTTGACAGGCAAAGTTTCGAGGATGCTGTCGATAGTGCAGGTGTATCATTTCCTCAGTATTTCAAAGGAAATCTGTAATTTCCTGTGGTGTCTAAGATCAGGCTGTTCCCCTGCCTTTCTCACCACTGTATGAAGCGTGCAAGTCAGTCAAGTTAACATGTTTTATTCTCCCAACTAATGACTTTCAAAGAATTATCAGTGCCTTTGCTTGTCTTAAAAATTCTGAAATATTGGACCAAGCTAACAAATAAGAATTTTGAAAGAAATTAAAATCAATTATGTGTTAGTTGTAGTGTCAGCTGTCTTGCTTCTGCATTTTAAAAAAGGTTGGTGCCACCAAAGAGGCTGCATACTAGCACCCCTGGGTGTAACTGCTGTGACATCATCATTTCCTTTAATTGGAAACTAAACAGAAGAATGAATGAACTTTGCCTGGTATAGGATGTAGCGTAATGCATAGTTTTGCAGGCTGCTATTTTTTAAAATCTGTGATAAGTGCAGAAAAATTGTCTTAGATCCACTGCTCAACATCCTGTGCCTCAGGGCAACACTAAAAAACACATGGGTTCACACATCTGGTGTTTGAGGCCCCAGTGCAGGGAACTCGGTCACTGCCCTAGTTTATTTTGTTAAAAAAAACTCCCTTTATTCAACCTAAATTATAGGACTTTAGGCATAATTTGCACCTCCAACATTTCAACATATTTTCATCTCAAAAACTAAATGATATTTGATTTAACAGTTTGCACATAAACTCTTATTCCAACAAAATGCAGGAATGCTGTTTAAGTGACTGCTGGTGCACCCCAGTTATGTTAACCCTGTCATACTCGATACGATATGATGCCAAGTAAACAGTTGGATCAGCATTTTACAACATCTGCAGAAGATAGTAATAAACATCTGTACAGTCAGCACTGTATTTGTTGAAAAGGTAGCCAAACAATTTCAACCCACCCATTTAGCATTTAAAGGCAGTATAAAAATAGTTATTGGATGTGGCCTGTAGAAACATAAGTGGGACACAGTGATAAAAATACACAAACACAGATGAACAAAATCGGGTATTCATTTCACAACCAGCTCACAATCTGCAGCCTGCTCACGTCAGGGCGTGAGCAGAGTGCTGTTATTATACACTGTTCAAGTTACATGATCAGCACAGACAGAAATCATGAACATGTACGTCAACTCTCCTAACAAAAATTGAATTCATATATAAGAGAAACATTGCTCACAGGGTCTTACCTTTCTTTCTAAATACAGCCCTGCTCTGGACTCAATGGACTTCAGCAACCTTTGAACTTAGAGGGAAGTCTTATCGGGACACTAATGCAGTTTTTCACAGACTGCCAGCAAAATAATACAGGCACTCAGCAAGCTACTTTCCAGTAAGAGCCATTAACAGTTCACTTGCACAGACCTGAGTGAATGCAAAGTTGAGCACCGACCACATACATATGTTGACTGTCAAAGCTGGTCCTCCTCCTTCCTTGTATTTGTTCTACTTTACCCGGGGCCCTCCTCTTTATGTTCTTCAGCTCAAATTTCAAGCAGTTAGTCATTTTATGATGTAACAAGCACTTGCTCTGTTATTCTCTACTAAACCAGCAGGAGACGCTCTGAGTGCTCTTTGGCCTGGGTGTAACTCTGAGGTGCCATAACAACAACAACAAGCCTATTGCACATGCTTCATTCAGCTCAACTGCACCTTGCTGAACTGTGCGCCTTGGTTGTTGTAATTTATTAATCATGGGAGCTTTGAGGCAGGAGCTGTAAAGCCCCCCTCCACTCAAAAAAGTGTTTTTCTTCAGTTATTGTCCTCTAAAAAAAGTCATATTCACATTACTATAGATATTATTATAGTAACTGTAAGTGTGTCTGTCTCTGTCTTTGTGTCTGTCTTTGTCTTTCTCTGTCCATCTGTCCTTCTTTTCTCTCTTTCTCTCTCCTTTTCTTCCTCCCCAACCGGTCAAGACCATGTCCGTCCTCCACAGAGCTGGCTCTGTCTGACGTTCCTGCCTGTTATAGGGAAGGTTTTCGTTGCGACCGTACTCTAGGGGGGAATTGTTGGGTCTATGTTTATCATAGAGTGTGGTCTTTACCTAGTTTGCAAAGTGTCCTTAGAAAACTTTTGTTATGATTTGGCACTATAAATAAAATTTAATTGAATTGAATTGAATTAAAATGTCTCAAATGGACTACAGTGAATTGTATCTGATCAAATTTTGAGGTGAGAGGTGTTTTCACATTCCTCTACCGAAGGAGGAGAATTGAAATTCAAAGATATCCAGGGTAAGCTTTAGTTGGAATGTCACTAATCCATAAATCAATTGCTGTTCTATATGTGAAACACTATTCAGAGGGAAATGACTTTGACACAACAGCGGCAAACCTCCAGCTCAGAGTGGACTGTCAGTACAGAGAAAATACACACTGCCCCCATAGCTGTCAGCCACTGACAGTTACAAGCTACCAAACAACAGAAACTCATCGGCAATCCGCCCAAGGGGCTCCGCTGCCAAACCGCCTCTGATGGCTGATCATCTCTGATGTGTTAAGTCATTTTGATGGCCGGTTGCGCACTTCTCTTTCACTGTCATTCTCAATCTAGTGTGAGCGCAAGTGCAAGCATGAGCATTAGCACGGGCAGCAGGGGACAGGGCAAGCCCAGATGCAGAAACTCTCAATGAGGGAGAAACAGTAGATGTGCTTCGAGCCCCTTCTCTGAGTTTTTATTTCCACCAAATGTTTACAAGCATCAACATATCTCATTACATACTCTTCTTTTATGATCTGGCACCGGGGTTCCCAACCTTTCTCTTTTGGCAAAACGTTTCAGTATTTCACAAAGAAAATTATTAAAGAATTAAAGAACTAAGTCTTTCCTGTCCTATTAATCATCCTTTGACCCCCTCAGATGCTCCTTTTGACCTGTTGGAGGGGTGCTGAAGCCTAGGTTGGGGATCACTAATCTAGAAAATGTTGAAATGTTGATTACCTCAAATCTTTCATATCATACCCTCCATATAACCCCCGTGGTCTCCTCCATTTCTCACTCTCGAAAGGGAAGTCCAAAGCTCCATTTAGACATGTAATCCTGTCGGATCAGCCACTTGATCATAAGCTGCTTCCTCTCACTCTTTCCCCTCTCTCTCTTTATGTCTCTCATCCTCTCATCCTCTCATTCTCTCTGCCAGTTCAGTTAAATCCACAGCATTCAATTTCACTTCAATTAATTTGAGTTAAACCCTTTAACTGCATGAAAATTATGAAAACTATATTTCCATAGAACAATGAACTCCTGCTGGTAGAGGTGCCTTCTGTCTCCTGTTCAGCTCTGTTTGACACCTGCCCTTTGATTTCATATCATCATTGATGACAAGGCCACACTGTTATGATGACAATTTAACACAAAACAGATGTTACATTATGTCAGGTTTTGGAGGATTATTTAACAGTTCCCTTTGAGCTGCTGGTTAAAGGTTAATTTGTGCATGTTTCAAAGTTTTAATTTGTGTGTTCACAGGGAGTGTTCATGTCCTGCAGGTTTGTGATCGTCACAATAAACACACAAGCCTGCACACGCATTTTGTCCTCATGTTTTCTGCCAGAAGATGGCAGAAAAGCTCTCAAGCCCAACAATGAATGCCCTCCAATAGAGGGAGAAAACATAGTACATTTAATCAAGTACAGTGCTCAGTTTGTGCAGTTATGAGTTACTTGTCTTTGCCATTTTATGCTGCTTTATACTTAGAAATGGATGTAAAAATGTATCATAATGTTTTTGTCAGTTGTGTACTCACACAAAATTCATTCATTAAGATATTACATGCAAAAACCTGATAATCATATCAAAGTTCATTGGTAAAGATTTTACCAATGGTTCTCAAACTTTTGAGCTTGTAAACCCTCACAAAAAGTGTTTGGTGAAACACACTGACACACCATTATCCACAGTTTTTTATTGTTTTTTGTTGCACTGGTACTTATCTTTGTTATGTGTTTATTTGTAAGGGACAAGTACAGAGGGACATTGACCGTTACAGAAGCATAAATAAAGCTAATCTCTAACACCAGTCCCTTAATGGGCATTACAGTTCAAGTAATCATTCAAATTAAATTTACCTACACAAATGTTCAAACAGAAACATTAAACAAAAACAAAAAGAATGCAAAACATTTGTAGCATAACTCAAGTGCACAAATAACCCAGACATTTCACGATTTGCCATCAACTTTACTCACCAGCTGGCATTAGAGGAGACAAAGGTTTTGGGCTCTCTGGAGAGTTTTCGTTTCTGTTTCAGTCACAATTACATTTCCCCTAAAACAAATGTAACACGGGTGGGCCACAGGACAGAATTTAAATAGTCATACCTAGTGTGTAATTTCAGGAACGGTCTTGAAGGATTAGCCTCTCCACTGATGTAAAACCTTTTTGAAAATCTGACATGTACAGTAAGTAGCCGACATCGACGACTGCCTAGTGTTGGTGGAGGTCCATGTTTTTCTATAGAAGCATTGACAGAACAGATTGAATGTCATCCACATTTATACACAGTTGGTGATGAGGACATAACATTATGCAAAACATCTTTACAAGTTTACCTTTAACCATAGGATTGTATTGACTGTATCAAACTCCTCTTGTCAATTTCGCTGTTATTGGCTTCACACAGATCAGACTTAATCCTGTTGCACACAGATCAGACACCAGACAAAGTAACACTCTCATCTCCGCCTGCTGTTGCCTCCCTTGTGATTAGATGATGCCTGAATTATTCATATGAAATAGAGGAAGAAGAATGTTTGATGCAGCTAATGATATCAGCTGTTACCTAATAGCTTGTGACCTTTTTAGTACAGGGGAACAGGGTGTGTTTGGAAGAGGTTTGAACAGTGACATTTGAGACAGGGAGTGGCCAAAAGAGGTGGCCTCTGGGTAATGAGGTCTTGCTGAGAGGAAACAGACTTTTTGACCTTCTTGTGGTCTTTTGCCAGTGTGCACGGCTTTGTGTGTGTGTGTGTGGTGAAGAGGCTGACCGATGAAATCAGAATCTATCATTCTTTGTCCTCAGAAAACTTTTTTATTGTGGGGGATGCCAGACTATACAAAGGCCAGACCGGAAAATATATGGAAAGGAAACATCACATTATACAAAGCAGCACATAAAAACAGGTAGACGTTAAGCAAATTGGCAGTCGTGCCCAGCAAGAGAAAAAAATGCTAATTTGGTATTTTTTCTGTGAGGAAAATCAGTTTGTATAACAACATCATTGGCATCTGATATGGCAACGCTGGAAATGGTGTGTCACGTCATATAGGATGGGTGGTAAAGAAAGATTTCCATGTAAATGATTGACAAGCATTAAACTAATCAAGACAGTTGTATGATTAAAGACTGTGTCGTATGAGGATTAAAATATTACAATACCACTCCGTAGCCATTACATACGGGTTAAATTACATTGACTGATTGGCGGATGGCTGAAGTTTAGTAAATAACGGAAATATCTATTTTAATTTCAGTCATAGTTTCAGGGGCCGTGCACCACATAACCATTATCCAGAGTTAACAGCTAATTTACATCTGTGGTCCCTAAGCAGGAAAACATAAAAGATAATACAATACAAACAATTAAAAATGATACAATGCAATTCAATGAGATTATTTACAACAGTATAGCACGTACAAATGACATCATAAAAAGCATGTACAACATACTGTAGTCTCCATGTTGGAAAACTGTCATACAAAGGTTTATATCAGTGATCCCATGATTGGTTTGCCTTCAGCCATGTTTTGGTTTTGAAAGACCTGACGCTTACAATACAATAAGTTACGACTTTGTTGACGTGAAACTCATAATTATGATAACTCTGATATGACACGAACTTGTCATAAGCATTTAAAAACATTTTGGGGGCTGTGTCTTTTCAGGGCTCACTTTCAGATACTCAAACATAATTTCAATGTTACTAAAATTTTCTTTAAAGGTCCCACATTAGGCTAATTTTTCCGGTTTGTATTTTGGGTTTCTACTAGAATAGATTTACATGGTGTGTGCATTTCTCTTTGGATTGATCACTTTGATACTTTCACAGTATTTGATTATAGCACCTTGACCTGCTTTATAATCATAAAAGACATGTAAATCTGACTTTTTAAAATATGGGACCTTTACATTTGAATTTACTGTCAAATCAATTAGGTTTTTGTTTTTATTTTGTTTTGTTTGATATAATGAAAAATATTTGAGAATTTTGAGCCTAATTTGATTTAATTCTTGACTCCTTGAGGTGATTCTTCTTATTCTTGATGTATAATAGTTAAATCTTACATTTGGTCTTCTTTCTATTTTTTGATTTGCGGTAAAACATAATTTTAAAAATGAATTTTTATAAACAGACTGGATATTTTGTACAGATCTTAAGATCATTTTTGAGGTGAAAAATGTGCAGATGTCTTAGAATGAACCGTTTACATAAACATTACACTGAGAAACATTCAGAGAGAGTCATATCAACAAAAACATTTTCCTTACATCCCAACACTTAATGGCCTTTACACTTGATCTGTTTTGAGCTTACTGTATGGTTACATAATGCAGACCAACCTACATACAATTCTGAAGCGTTGTTTTGATGGCACAGGATTAAACGTATCACACTCAGAGTCATCCGAGGCTTCAGACAGCTCTCATGCAGGACTCAAACCTTTGGAGTGAAATGGTTTTTAGACATTTAGAAATGAAGAAATTACCACAGTAAACACCTGTTGATCACATTTGGTAAGCATCAGTTTGAAGGAGGAGGTGTAATACACATATTGTAACTTGTGTGCCAAGTTGATGTAACTTAATGTGATTTCAAATTGCAGTGGTGGAAAGTAACTAATTACATTTACTCAGGTTCTCTATTTAGATGCAAATCTGAGGTACTTGTACTTTACTTGAGTATTTTCTTCTCATGCAACTTTACACTTCATCACATTTCAGAGACAATTATTATTAAATTTTTTCTTTTTACTTCACTACAATGATTTGACAGATTTAGGAACTTTACAAATTAAAATGTTTGAACACAAAACATATGATTAACTTATAAAATATGGCACACTATTATAAGTTAAACTACCCAACGTAGTGTAAGTACAAGTATAGCTGAAATGATTAGTACATTAATCGATTTTTTCGTTTTTCATGCTAAAACATTTCATTGTTCCAGCTGATTTTTGTCAGATGATTTTAGTAAATTATTTTATAATAATTGAGGTTTGTAACTATTGATTGGCAAAACAAAAATTGTGAGGGTGTCACTTTGGGTACATTTCTCACTATTTTCATTATTTTTACAAAATCAAATTGATTAATTGAAAAAATAAAAAAGTTGATATAATGAAATGAGTCTGTTCAATATAAGGGAATTCCAAATGAGCTCCATCTTGGACCATTTACACAATAAAATCTTACATTAATGCATTATTTTATAATACACAATAGGACAACAGTCACAAATGAAATTGTCCTGCATTGAATACTGTTACACAAGTTAACTATCCCAATGCAGGACTAGCTATTTTTTACATTTTTACATTTACATATGTGTTTGTGTATCATAGCCTACTACTGTAAATAAATGAAATATGAATGTTTTAAAATAGCCTGCAGTTCCTGCTCATATCAGCTTGGCCGCCTTTGATAGAGCATGTAACCAGGGAGTGTGCCAGGCTAAAAAATGAAAGAAAGAAAAACAAAACTAATAAACTGAAATTATATGTTTGTATCCTCCACTGCATCTGTGTGAGCTGATGAGTTGATGGCAGGCTGCATCAGCACCACTCTCTCTGTCTCTCCGGTCACATGTTGGACACTCCTGAGCGTATGTTGCGCATCTGAGTTGCCAGAGTGATTTGCGTCGCCTTCCAGCAGCCGACTGAAGCAGATTGTCCGAGGACACTTGAGGAATGGCCTCTGAACGGCATGAATCCAACGCAACCAGAAATCTGACCAACCAGTTCGTGCAGCCGGCGTGGCGCATCGCGCTGTGGTCGGTGGCTTACAGCACGGTGCTGGCAGTGGCCGTTTTCGGGAACTTGATTGTGATTTGGATCATTCTGGCGCACAAGAGGATGAGAACAGTCACGAACTATTTCCTATTGAACTTGGCTTTCTCCGATGTTTCAATGGCTGCGTTCAACACGCTCATCAACTTTATCTACGCGGCTCACGGAGAGTGGTACTTTGGAGAGGTGTACTGCAGGTTTCACAACTTCTTCCCGGTCACCGCTGTGTTCGCCAGCATCTACTCAATGACCGCGATATCCATCGACAGGTATGAGTAGGTGATGTGATAACCTACTGTAGGCATGGAACTGTTATTACTGGGATTTATTTAACGATGATTAATATATGAATCATTCATTATTTATGTTTCCATTATAGTGTCTGCAGGCCTCCTGATTGTTTTTACAATTTGAGTCATTTAGCAATTTACTTTTCACAGTAATTTAGTTACTGAAAGCAGAACTTTGGCTCAGTTTTGGTCACCTTTGTAAGAATACCCTACATCAAATATTTTGATATTAAGCCATCTTTCAGTGAATGATTGCTGAAGTGCTCTGAATGAAAAAGGGGTTGTGACTTCATTATATATGGAGGATCAGTTACATATTCAGCATCCTCCATGTAGGCCTACTGACCCTAATTCATTTTTCACGTTTTTTTCGTTATCAAGGTTTTCATGTTGGTCTAGTACTCAGTTAAAAAATGGAAAACTTGAAGCAAATACATCTTTTTAAATTACTGGCACTGATTTAACCTTAGTAAGACAATGGAATGTGCTTTTATTTATCTATTCGTCTACTTCAAAGATGCCTGAGCACTTTTTACTAAAAAATACACAAGTGGGAAATCAGTGATGACCAATAGTAGCATCATCACTAATGTCTTCATTGATTTCAAGTGCATTTACACCCTATATTGACAGTTTTCCTATTCATTTTGTTTGTATGTCTTTGGAGAGAAAGCAAACGGGCACATCTGTAAACAGATTACACATGCACATTAGGATTACCCCAAATGTAAAAGTTAAGATTCCTTAACTGTTTCCTGAAAAGACAACAAAATGGTGTATAACTGGCAGATATGATTATACATTTCGGAGTATAAGCGTAATAAAACTTGGACGGAAATAAAGGACTTGGTTCGTAAACATCTGCACATTGAGAGACTTTAATTGAAGGGAACATGTTATCAGAGAGAAACTTCAAATGTGACAAGGGCTTTAAGGTTTTAAAGATGGCTACCTTTCTGTAGAAAATAAAGACAAGCCAGAAAGGGCGGAATGAATATTAACCCCAAAAAACAGTGATGACTAATAAGCATCATCGCTAACCCCTTCATTGATTTTAGGTGATTTTCAAAGGTGATGTGACATTTTCATGAAGCATTGACCCATTTTATTGAACCGCTTTGAACGTATATATACTGAGTGAGTCACAGTAACCTAGCCTGCAAAATGCCAGATGTGGTAAGGATTGCATCAAGTGCAACATACTGACAGTGTTATTATTTGCATAATGTTTGAATTGTGTTTACTAACAAAGTCAAAGCTCTTGCCAATGTTGTGACCTCTGACCTGTAGATACATGGCCATCATCCATCCCCTGAAGCATCGCCTGTCAGCGAAGGCCACCATAGGAGTCATCGTCTGTATCTGGAGTCTTGCCGTGGTTCTGGCCTTCCCTCTCTGCTACTTCTCCACCATCCGAACTCTGCCACGCAGGACCCTCTGCTATGTGGCCTGGCCCCGCATGGCCGACGACCCCTTCATGTAAGTATACTGTCAAACTTCATCATTATTATCCTCATCATTATCATCATCATCGTCATTGTCATCATCATTGGTGGCAAAGCAGGGCTGTAATGTTTTTCATTGTTCTCCACTTTTGCAGGTATCATATCATAGTGACAGTTCTGGTCTACGTGCTGCCCTTAGTGGTGATGGCCATCACTTACACCATCGTGGGGGTGACTCTGTGGGGAGGGGAGATCCCAGGAGAATCATCTGATAACTGTCATGGGCAGCTCAGAGCCAAACGCAAGGTAAACCACACATTTATTTAATCTACACAAAATGGCGTATACAGGGCTTAATGTTATTAAAGTTGTTTTTAAACTCATATTAATTCAATACAGTGCACACATTTCCTCCTGAATAACTTTTCAGAATCAAAAGTTGTTTCTCGCTTTAACCCCTGTGTATAACTAGCAGATACTGACTCTGGTCTGAAATCACATTCAATGCACTACATACTCACTATATGTATTGTATCATTCAACATACTGTACTTTCGTGTGAATAAAACAGTAGCATGTGTCTTTTTGGATGCACTGAGCTGTACTGGAATTACTGCATCACTTCCTCCTTGCTGGTTGGAGACGTGTAATCATGGTGACTCGTGCAAACCTCAGCTCTAACGGCATTGCCAGATAATACTTAAATTACTGGAGAAGGTAAGCCTATACTCTACCATGGAAATTACAGATTTATGGACGTTATGGACGTTTCAGAGCTGCTTCGTTGTCTGTTATGGACATTGTTGGTACTACATTGCATTGTGGGATTTCACCTTAAAAGTATGCAATTTACATACTATTGGTTTCATGCTTAGGCTTCAGACATCCCCCAAAAAGCTATCTCACATACTGTTTTAGCCTATTACATAGCATCATGGAATTTTGAACGCAACCATGATCACACATTTCTACTCAAAACAGTTTTTAATTGTCTATGGCTATGACAGCCATTTCTGATTTATAAGTCTAATAAGTCATGTAGGGAGATGAAGGACTGCGGTTCAAGTCCCTTTGTTGGAAAGCATATGCACATTGAGAGTTTGAAAATAAAATAAAAGCAAAAATGTTACAGAAAAGATGCAATCCAGTAGGCTAAATGTTGCAAAGGCTTATTAAGAAAATAGTTTTAAAGATGGTTCCCTTTCTGCAAGAAATGATGACAAGAAATACAGGATATCAACAAACATCACCAGCATTACCAGCCCACGTTTGATCATTACATTACATTACTCTACATTTCATTTAGCTGTTGGGGAGGAAGTGAAACACATTTCACGCAGTCAGGTCTGCACTGATCCAAAACACTGTGGACTACTTACTGTGCAGCTTCGATCAGCAAAATGTGTTGTATTAATGTATTAATACGGACTTTTGAAAATATCGCTTTTTTTATTCGGTTGCAACTGCAGCCAGAGGAAGAGAAAAGCGTCCAGAGGGTAGACAGTGTGCTTTGCAGTAGCTACTGTGAGGGTTGGGTTGATCAGGGATTAAGGTCATCACAGCTGTCATGACAAGCATCTAACAAGACAGCTTCGGGATTAACACCAAAGAGTACAATTTATTGATAGACATCACAAATATTGCAGGTTAACGCACCAGATTATTTAAAAAGACAACACAAGCATTAGACTGCGGATTTATTCAGTGATAAAGGAGGTTTTGGTTGAAAGTTCGAAAATAAATTATGCAAATATTGCAACTTATTTTTTAAATGGCCAAATTACACTTATCAATTTCATCTTAATTAAACTTTATGCTGTAAAATGAGTGTATTGAAATACGATGTGGACTACAAAACAAAACAAACAGCAAATAGATTTGCCCACATAGACTTGCATTAGTATTAATGTTTGGCGCCACAAACACACACACAAACACACACACACACACACACACACACACACACACACACACACACACACACACACACACACATATATTGGGTCTACAGAAATAGATAAAGCGACAGGTGCAGGTTTGCCATTCACAATCTTTTCAAGGGCTTTATAAAGAGAAAAAAAATCTCAGAGGCTTAGATTGCTGGAAAAATTGAGCCGTGAGAGATATTTCTAAATGCCAGGAAACAAAGGAACAAGACAATGTCGGGACAATTCAAAGGCCCACTCCATTTGGGCTGGAGATGAGAGGTTAAGATAAGTCTCTGTCCAGCAGATGAGCCTCTGCTGATGTTATAAAAGCCTCCTGCTCCTGTTTGCCCTCCGCAGCTCTGCATTGTGCCTCCTGCATTGTGACACCTGCAACACACTGATGAGTTCTGTGCTGCTCTCAACCGTCCTACCTCTGGAACCTGCTGGATCTGGAGGTGCGTCATCGCTGACCTTTCCCTCCCTTTTTGCGGCAGCCATTCTGGCCTCATTGAACGGAAAACTCATTCTATTCATAATGAAGGGGAACAAACAACATACTCGCTACTTCAGTGACAATGTGCATAAAAAAAGCTGCCACGGGCTTCAATTATTCAAAATCAAAGTGAAATGGCATTTAGAGAGTTTTTCTTTCTTCATTTGATGTTTCTCCAGTTGAAGCGCACAGACACGGCTCAGGGGAAGAAATAAAAAACTGAATTATTCTGAGCTGTACTAATCAACAATCAACAGTGACAAACTGAGAGAATTACCAACGGAATCTGCAGTTGCTCCCATCTGTGTGGAGTCTATGCCTCTATTTTTCAACTCATTGTATTGGTGATACAGCCCGTAAAGTTTCTGTTTTAGTTCAGGTTACGTCCACACCTTGTCACTCTATCTCGACTACAACACTTTTTCTTGCCCAAATCTTGAACTTTTCCAAAATAGCCTATATAATATATAAATCTTAAAATTCCAGCCTGGTATTTCAGTGAATAAAGAGGAAGCAGGATGCTTTGTTTGTTGTTCCTGCTGAAAAGCAGACCTGCACTTGTTGCAATTTGCATGCTGAGGAAAGGTGTCTAGGTAAAGTGCTGTCCCGCTAATAATGTAAGTATTTCTGTCTTTTGTTTGCAGGTGGTGAAGATGATGATCATCGTAGTGGTGACCTTTGCCCTCTGCTGGCTCCCCTATCACATCTACTTTATTGTGACGGGTCTCAACAAGGGTCTGAGCAGGTGGAAGTACATCCAGCAGGTTTACCTGTCAGTTCTGTGGCTGGCGATGAGCTCCACCATGTACAACCCCATCATCTACTGCTGCCTCAACAGCAGGTGAGTAAAAAGAAGCCTCCCCCACAACCCCAAAAACGCGCATGTACTGTTGTATTTGTACACAGCAGCATGATAACATAATGGACTGATTTGCGTGCAGGTTCCGGGCCGGCTTCAAACGTGTTTTCCGGTGGTGTCCCTTTGTCCGAGTCTCAAGCTACGATGAGCTGGAGCTCCGAAACACAAGATTTCACCAGAGCAGCATGTGCACCCTCTCTCGCGTCAACACCAGCATTCTCAGCAAAAACAAGAGCACTTGTTCCCGGGGACACAGGTCAAGACTCAGCTCTGAGCCCGATCATAAAGACAGTTAGTTGTCTCTGCTGGTCAGCTCAATAGGTTTATTTTTGTTCATTTATAGAGCTGATAATTAACTGTGAAGGGTGTGGTGAACATTTAGAAATATGGGTATAGTATTGAGCTAGAGCCGGATAAAAACCCTGAATTTCTCATATAAATTATTCACAAATGTAAGACAAGATAGAGTCTTTTCAGTTTAATTTCCTTCTCGAATATTGCTTAACATTTCTCCTCATTAATGAGAGGTGGGAGTCTCTTGACTGTTCTAGACAACTGTCAGTAACAGGATTATCAAAGTGAAAAATGTTAATATTATTATAAGATATAGAATGAAGCATTCCTGCTTAGCTAAAAAAAAAAAAATCGTGTTCGGGCAGAGAATCGAAGCTCTATGCTGAATGCATCATTTTAATAGTGCCAATTTGCCAACATCTAAAACAAATCTCTTTTGTTAATTAATTCATTAATTAATTTAATTATTATTTTCTTTTATAGATATAACCAAAAGTATAAAAAAATTTAAGATACCTGCCATTTATACCTGCATCATATACTTTCAACTGCTTTTGGCATTTTGTTATCACATTCATTTAATATTACACTAAGTATGCTATAATATAACACGGTAGTATGATCATTTGATTAAATGCTCTACTTGCAGTAGACATTACATTTCATGCCATCAGACCATTACTCAGGATTTCATCGACAATAACTGCAGCATCAGGATTAACGCTGCTCTTCCAGCGTTAATGCCCTTAAATCTAATAGTGACATTGATATTGAGCGATCCTCGTTGGTTGTAAGTTCACAAGTGCTTGCTGCTATAATTTTGTGTGTGCCATTTTAAAATCGACTTGTTTGGGACTGTTCTTAAAGTTGCTGTTAACTGTTAGTATGTTATTTGTTTATATAACACGTGTATGCACAGTATGTGTTATGATATTATGGGATTTTGGTGCAAACTCACACACTATAGACAAATTATACAAAGTGTTTGTAGGGAATTTGTTGTTGGTTTTATGGTTGTATTATGGTGTAGACTTACTGGGAAAATGTAAAAGCAGTTGAGTTAACTTAAGCTAACGTTAGAAAACAAATGTAATAAATGTAAGATATTAAGTCAAATAAATACCTGTATAGAGTCTGTTCTTCACTTAACACTTGGATCTTAGTTGTATGTGACTGCTGAAACACAACACCTGCATGCTACTCTCAGAGTTTTTGCTTTAATAATACGTATATTGATGTATTAAGGACTGAATTCAATACCAACCTTCCTCATGGTTTTCATTTTTTTTATTATCATGAAAAGCAACAACCATGACTTCATTGATCTTGAAGACAAAATTTAACTTTCCATCATGTCTGTGTTCTTCAAAAAAGAAGCATCTCTTTAGAGTTTTAACTGATACATTGCAAACCGGGAAGTCTACTAAACGACATATATATAGTATATATTTATATACATTGAGTTAAATGATAAAACATTAGTTGATTCCACAAAATTCCTGTATGATGTTTTACAGAGTAGGGGAGACCAGGGATGGTTGCAACAGGGAATAGTTGTAACACTTGTAATTTATCCAATCAGGAACCAGCTAGGAAACAAATTTTGAGGTAAGAAAGTTTTTTTATAATCTGCTTTGTGGTATATTTATCAAAACATAAAATATGTATTATGTGGTGTAGTTGTCATGTTTTAGTTGTTGGCTGTAAGGTCAGCTAGTTCATAGCTAGAAGAGTCTGGGGCAGTTGTAACGACAAACCATTGCAAGCTACCCTAAGCAAAATTGTATTTGTAGTTATATTTATCTTTGAATTTCAGAATGCCTAAGTCTTGGAAGAGAAAGAGTGACAGGATGGGTGCCTCTTAACATTTTGAAAAGAGCATCAAATGATGTAAAAGAGCAGAGAAAAGCAGACATTGCAAGACAAACAGGCACAAACATACACATACACACCATTTAGCCTGTATAAAAAAGCCATTTAAATGTTGAATACAATCATAATCCTTAATTCAAAATGTTACATTTCCCCCCAGGCTTGTTATATGTTTTATTAACCTGAACTATGGGGTGGATTGTAACATTTCCCTCCTTGTGTTTGAGACTAAACCATACATGTTCTGTTTGTGTTACAGAGATAGCAGCTATACTATTTAATAGCAGCCCCAATGGTTTAGTTTGAGGCACATTTTGATGACAAATGCTTAAAAGAGCTCCAAGATTCTGACAGTAATATCAAAAATATTACAACCATTCCCATTCCCCTGTACTTTGTGAAGTAGCAACTTCACTCAACCAAATTTTTTCATTGTCATCTGCTGTCCTCCACAGATGGTTCTCTGAACTGCAGTCATGAAACTCACTCCAGAAATTGGCTTACAATAAAAAAAACTGTTATACGTTGTATTGTGTATCGTACATGAAAAGATGCTCAATTGTCAGTCTTGGAATGTACATATAGTTGTAAAAATTAAGGCATGACTAGAGAAGTTCGACCATTCTATTTGTTTATGTAAAGCTCCACTCATGCATCTAAAAGCTGATTTAAAAGCAGAAATGGCCTTATTTTGGGTTACCCAGATGGCTTAAAGAGGCAAAGGTGCCGACCATGGCATGCAATCATAAACTGAGACGTAAACCTAACATGAGGCCTAAGGGATTCCAACTCCGCTGAGGAAAAAGAGCGATTTGACTATATTTTTTTTACAGCTGCCTCTAAAGCTTACTGCACCGTAATTAGCAAACATCACAGTGAAAAATATTGTTCATTGTTCAACTGTACAAACAAAGCAGCGTTTTCTGTCTTAATAATTTTCAGTTCAGTGCAATCTGTACTGATAATTGTTTTTCTTTAGTTTTCAGTAGTTAAAGAAAAAAAGAGATAAAGCCACAAGCATGAACAGCAGCCACTGGGTGGAGACTTCAGCTGGAGACCTACAGTAGAGAGATGGAGAGACAAAGAGATAGATGAATGTCTTAATATTGTAAAATCAAAATATCCTAAAGGCCCTGAAAACCTTTCTTATTTACTCAATATTATCCTTCATTAGATGAGCTTGGGACTATCATGGATATTCTTGGGTGAAGTGATTTTCAAATTTACATAAATTCAGGGAAATGTATGTGGTCTTCTTTGTACTTTGCATTTCAAATATTTGACACCAAACAATTCTTCATTAATTATTCATAAATCTGTAAAATTTAAAACTACCACACACCGTATTGACAAAGAAGATATATTTTATAATCATAGTATTGAGTGAAATATTTTATTTTTTTATCAAGAAAATGTCTTACCGTGAAAAGATGTAACAGTTGTGCGAGCTGTCTGTCTGTTCCGAGTTCAAAACGATCACCGTGTATTCAGAGTCATTCCTGTCATCAGTTATTTTATTTACTGCCTTCACAGTGAACACTTCTGCTGGAGATAAGAGTGCCATATCCGGGTCATCACTGCAAATGTCGCCTCCCAAGTTGACAAAGAAGCAAGTAGTGATATTAAAGAGGACTTGTCCGTCCCAATCTTCCATTTCCCGTAGGCCACTATAGCTTGAATAAACTTTGGTAAACTTCCCGAATCTCACCTTTGAGCCCTGATGTGCTGTGTACTGTTCTTCTTGGAGAGCATGCACAGTCTTGCACTTCTTTTGACTCAGCAGGAACATTGAATCCATGAGGAGATAGTGAAGGGACTTGAAATGGAAGTGGTTTTCATAGGTGCTAACATTTCCACCCATTGTCTCTACAGCATCGTCAAAGCTCTTTGTAAAATCCTTATCCCCATTAACATATGCCAAAAGTGCAGCAGTGTGTTCCTTAGTACCTCCGGGGATCAACTTTGAACACTGGGTATTTGCACTCCATGCTTTCTGGAATCCCTCACTGCCGTTTAGCTCTTGTTTCAAGAGGCCCAAATGGATAAACTTCTCCATGGCGTCTTTACGGCATCCTTTGTACATGTCATCTACGGCATCTGGGGCCATGTCCAGCAGTTTTGCGCTTGTCACCTTTAATTGAGTATGGAATTTCAAATACAGTTTCAAGAGAAGATACTGTTTTTAAATTATGACAAAACATTGTGAGTTTTGAAGGGCTAATCATAATAGAAATAAGAGCCTACTTACTTTGTAGCACAGAGCTGTGAAAGTGATTGCAGCTAGAAGCAGTTTTCTTCTGTCACACATTATAAAGGGCTCCTCTTGTCTTCCGTCTGCACAGAGTACTGAAACACAAATCCAAGAAAAGCATTGCAGGACCAAACTTGAATAAATAGTTGTACACAGTCCAGAATTGGGCTGATCCAGCTTGTTGCTCAGATACTTTGCTTAGACAAGCCCTCAATCTATTTCCCATTTTCCTCACAGCGCCCACCTTCCCATCCTAGATAAGCATAAACAATTAAACAGTAAAATGGTAGAAACATACCTTAAGCAGGGGAAATTAATTTCTTAGAGCAAAAATCAAGGCTGAGTACATTAAACTGCCGAGCAATGATAATTGTTTGGAGAGCACTATCTTTGGGGAAGTGAAAACTTATCACACCAAGCAACGCCTTTTCCTTTCCTGTAGAAGGAAACGACATGCCGTTGGGAGCCCTGATGTGGAGTTATTTTCTCCGCTCCAGCTACTGAGTTACTGTGCTTTCTTTCTTGCTTTCAATGCACATAAAGTTGTGATTTTGAGATAAATTCACAAACTGGATTTCTTAGTTTGTTTCTTAAAAGATAAGTTTGTATTTTTTTCATTTAACAATGCTCACATGCCCATATCTGAAATAGTTTATGCTTTAATCACTCTTTCTGTTCATACAGGCCGTAAAAAGATCCCTTTCTAACCAGCTCCTAGCGTTAGGCCCAGCAGTCTGACAAATCAAGCGGTATCTCCAAAGTTAAAAGAAAAGTCTCATCCAATCAATTGCACACAAAACTATTTTGGGATTGGTTGTGCACATTGGCTCATTGAAAGTAAATAAAAAGGAATTACTAAAAGTCAGATATCAATAGGTCAAACACCTTACGTTGTGAATATTCTGCTCTGTGGCCAATCCCAGCTGACATCGGGTGTGAGGCGGGGTACACCTTGTACAGGACACCAGTCTATTGCAAGGCTCATAGAGACAAACAGAGACAGACAACCATTCACACCTACAGGCAATTTTTTAATCAATTAACCTAACACGGACATGTCTTTGGACTGTGGGAGAACCCGGAGAGAACCCATGCAGACACGGGGAGAACATGCAAACTCCACACAGAAGGGCCCCAGCCCAGATTCGAACCAAGAACTTTATAACTCAGAACTCAGTTATAGTTCAACCTCATTGCTGCAGACACTAGTTACTTACATTATGCGTTCATATATTGTATTCAGTATGGAAGAAATGCACTTAGCTTATTGTAAAGTATTAGTAAAGTATATATCACCACTACATCACTTTATTTAGTGGTACTGTAACTTACTGCCGCTACACTTCACTGTACTTTACTGTTACTTAGTTCTGTAGGAAATGCTGCTACATTTTTAACACTGTTTTCACTTATCGCTCCTTACCACTTATTTAGTTTGTACTTATCTTAATTCAATATGTTGCTAAACTGCACAGCGCGTATTGTTGTATATTGTATATACCTACGCTTAACCACAGTGTCTGTTGCACTCTGTCACACTTAGTTATTGTTTGATTTATTTTATGTTAGCTTTATATTATTTGATTATGTTAGCTTATTGTCACTCTGATCCTTTCCCATCTTTGTATTGAAACTGTTGCACAATAATTTCCCTCGGGATAAATAAAGCATCTTGAATCTTGAATCTTGAATTGCAGAACCTTTTAATACAATCTTTAAAAAGTAAAACAAGAGTAAAAAGATCCTCTGATGCCCATTGGATATTCTATTGTTGATTAATTAAAATAGCAGTTCTTCCTGCTCAAATACTTACGTGATGACTGATTACTGTAGTTTTCGCTGGTGCTCCCTAGAGTTTGTTCCTTAAAACGACTGCTTCCTCTTCTGGAAGGTTATGTTCCAGCTGCTGACCTCCTCTCTTCCTTCCTTCCTTGCCGGTACAGTATGAGCCTGCTGAAGCTCAAATTTGCAGAGGACCTACTCTATGAAAACAGTATTTTCTTTAATCAAAACTGTTCAGTTTGAGAAGCAGGAAGAGGAATTTTAGATCCCATCCTCTCGAGATTGAAACAGTTCCAGGCTGTGGTAGCCTAGAGGGCAGTGTATGTAGTCTGAAATAATTATAGGCTACACATTTTTTAGTGGCTACGTCAGAGAGGGAGTGTAAGCATCTTTGTGTTATCTAAATGATTTTTTAATTAGAATAATGGTTTGTATAGGCACATTTCCCAATTGTGCCTACACAATGTTTCATTGCCTTTCATAAACTAAAGTTACTTGGGATGCAGGCAGAAGTTTTGGCTAGTTGTGCTACAAATGGATCCTCATAACACCCAACACTGCACCTTACAGACCATTGGACAACCGGCAGCTAAATAGGAGAGGACGATGTCGCCAATAGTCACTTTCACAGAAACACATGGAGAAACAGGGACCAGGTTGAAAATTATTGAATTTCCCTTTAATATGGAAGGGCTGTGAGCGCTACGTCTCTCACAAGCCCAGGTGGTTTTATATTTATTCATAGTTCTTGTATTTATTCCCATTTCTACATTTAACTCATCATTTTAAGTGAAAGGCTTTTATTTATTTTTTGAAAAATGTAGCTGGTAGTGTGTAGATTACGATGCATGATGGATTGTAAGCGTTGAAAAACGCTGGTAAAAAAGTTATTCTAACAAAGATGGATTTATTACTATTTATTATTGTTATTTTTATAACAACATCAAAATAAAAAAATAATTCGGCAGATGCAACTTACATAATTAATTTGATCATTATCTTAGAAAAATACTATATCCATAAAATTATTTGGCTTTACCACTTACCCTCCTTTTTACATTTTAAAAGATTCAGATTTTAAATCATATTCAACCATAATTGAAAACTTTAAACTCAAAAATAATAAATCTGCAAAAAACGATTTACTCCCTTAGTTTAGCGGATCACATATGTTTTTGTTTTTCTTCCTTCTTTTTTCTATGTTTTACTTTCTTTGTAAATTTTAATGTATGTTATTATTATTTATACATTTAGAAATGCATTTTTGGTATTGTGTATAACTGGAACATGTAAGTAAATAAATGTTTATATTTTATGTTTTTTTTAAATAAAATTTTAAAAAGCGCTCATGACACGTCTAATTAACAACGGGGAAAAAACAATATTGTTTTCTGGGGACGACTGTGTTAACTCTAAATAAATAAAAAATAAAAAACGACTGTTTTATTACCGTAAGCAGCGCTGTTTCCGGTTCCGGTTCCAGTCGCGCCAAAATGAAAATAGGAATCCGACTGTTTCCTGCTACAGTGACAACTTATGACAGAAAAACAAACAACACGGAAATGTAACCTACTGTAGTGTTGTGTCGTTGGACTGTCTGGACCATCGAGTCATAAAGTTAATGGTGAGTTGTAGCAAACTTATTTATAAAGACATTTTAATAATAAATGAACGTTAAAGTTAATGTTATAGTCGTTTTGTACTTCCGTCAGTTAGCATGACGTCAGTCTGTAGTGGAAGACGTATTTATTTACTTTAACACACGTAATGTAATGGGTAGAAACTAACTCTTCACTCAAGTACATTTTTAAGTTTCTTGAACTTAAATAGTTTAATTTCAGAGTTCTTGTCCTCTAGAGGGCGATGGTAAATACTGGACTTTAACATGTATAGTTAATTTACAGCTCGTTTGAAGATTATAATAAATTACTATAAATGATTTGAAAGAGCAATCGAAGACATAATATTATACAGTTCAAAAATAAATACAGGAAAACAATATTGGTCGGTTTATTGTTTTACAGTATGATGTTGCAGTGTTGTATTGTTCAATTCAATTTTATTTATAGTGCCAATTCATAACAAAAGTTATCTCAGGACACTTCACATAAGGAGTAGGTAAAGACCACACTCCATGACTAATTTATGATTTACATAGACCCAACAATTCCCCCTTGAGTACACAGTGGCAACGAAAACCTTTCCCTTTAACAGGCAGGAACGTCAAACAGACCCAGCTCTATGGAGGATGGACATCTGTGTTGACCGGTTGGGAAGAAAGAATAGGAGAGAGAAGAGACAGACAGATGGACAGAGAGACAAAGACAGACAGACAGTCCCAGAGATGCAAGCAACCACAAAACTAACAGCAACTATAATTATGTCTATAGTAATGTGAATATGACTTATATGTTATGGTAGTTAATACAGTAGAAACAGTCCCAGCTAAGATGATAGAATATGACAATCTAATAATAATTATGTTAGTGCTGTTGTATGAACTGCATTATCTTATGCAGTATACATTCATACATATTTAATTATGTAATTATATGATATTGTAAAGTGGGGGCAGGACTATAAAAACACTATGCCTCTGCCTGCTCCTCCAACGCATACTTTTTTTGTTAGATTTTTTTTGTTTTTGGTTGATGGAATCAATCAGAATTGATTAATCTGTTTGTGTATTATCTTTGTGTTTGTATCTTATTTTTCTTCTTCTGTCACAGTATTTTGAGTGTTTGAGATAAATAAAAATTCAATCAAATTATATATATATATATATATATATATATATATATGTATGTAAAATTGGTGGAAATGTAAACGAAGTTAATGCATCCTGACTACAATAGTCCAGCAATATAATGAATGAATACGTCTTCTAGCGCTGGGTAAAAAAAAAAGAGCAGTTCTGCAACATATGTACTCCACTAAAGATCTGCTTTCAAAACTATATTTAAAGGTTGAATATGGAGAACGAGCAACAACGCCATCTAGTGTCTTGAGATCGTAGTCGTGACAACAAAAAATAAATTTAGCAGTGAGGTTGCCAGGTTTGTCAGACCAGGCCCAGTAGCCTACGGGTGACCGGAGTCTTTCCCCTTCGGCAAATCGCATCATAAAAAACAAGTATCGCAGAGGAGTTTGACCGACAGTTACCGTTACAGCTAAGTAAACATGAAAGTTAGCTTACCGATTAAGCAGAAACCTAGCCATTTCGGCGCACATTTTATTGCTGTTGATCTCATTTATCTCAGGTTCATGGTGATTATAATGTTAATTTGTTATCGAAACTGTGTTAGAAAGTCATTTTTGAGGACGTCATTTGCGTGCTGTGTAACTGTAGCGTGTTATACTGACAGTTGTTCATATTCTTTTGTCCACCCTAACTATGCAGATTTTTTTCAGGTTTCAAAGTTCCACCATCCACTCTGCTGAAGTTCCCTTGAGCAAGTCACTGCATTTCTACCAGCTCCACAGCTGCCCTGTGAGTGCAATAAAGTGGTTGATAAGCTCTTGAAGATGAGGAAGTGGGGCGACCGACTGAAGAAGGTTGAGCAGCTTGCTCAGTCGTTCCAGCTGAATCCTCTGGCTGCACACTACAAACCTCGACTGTGGCCGTGTCAGCCTTCCTCCGTCTGGAAGCTTTTCCCTCGTCAAAGTATGGCTATCAGCTTCACTCAGAGCTGCAAAGAGGTAGTTACACAATATTTTTCCGATGCTTGACCTTCTCATCAGTTTTCACCTTAGATTTTACTTTTTTACTATGTAAAAGCAAAAAAAACATGACTTGTATTTCTAGGCTGTACACGTGTTTGCACTTGAAAAAGAAAAGGCATCGCTGGGTCAAAGGATTTTCCTGGTTACCAGTTACAGTGAGCTGTGGCATTACTACAGGTAATTTATACATTGCAAAATGAGGTGCATCTCCTTTTTGTGTTTTTGGGGAAAATGCAATGATGTGCATAGATAATGATTTTTCTCTTGTTTATTTGCAGGACTTACACACAGTCCTTGATGCACTGCTATGAGGTGATACCAGAGAGCGCTGTGTGTAAGCTTTACTTTGACCTGGAGTTCCACAAGCCCTCCAACAAAGCAGCGGATGGGAAGACTATGGTTTCTTCTCTTATCCAGGTTGAGTACTTTCACATCCTCATTGACAAGACATCGTACTGTATTCTGTTCAAACATATCTGCATGTGAAGCAAGCGGCTCAATACAAAATAACAATAATTCAGATGTTTTTCTATTTAACAATTATAAAGCAAAACAGTGTTTCAAAGTAACTTGACAATCAACCAGTTAGTAAAAATAAAGGAAGTGATACAAAAGATACAAATAGTTTTAGAAATAGAAATTAAAACAGACACTGATGATAATGACATTAATTGTAATTCACTAAATCAAAACCATAATTCTAAACTATACTAGACTTGATAATTATAAACCTATCCTATAGACACAACTAATTAAAGTTTCTGGAATTTGCCACATATGGGAGAAACATCTGGATAGATCATGTGTAGTTTATTTTCTTACTTTGTTTCATTGAAAATGTAAAATATAAAGTTTATTTACCTGTCTGTGTTTTGTGTGTTGACAGTATGTTTGTGACAAGCTAAAGGAAGTCTATGGGATTGAATGCTCTGCAGAAAATGTCCTCAATCTTGATTCCAGCACAGAAGAGAAGTTCAGTCGACATCTCATCTTCAATCTCCAAAATGCAGCTTTTAAAGACAACATACATATGGGTATGTTTTAGTGTTGAACGGAGGCAACAAAAAAAATGTTTTAATGTTACTAAATATTATTCTGGCTTTTTTTAGGCCGTTTTATCCATCAAATTCTTCACCACATCCTGAGCACACCCAACAGTTGCCTGAAAGTTGAGACGAATTCAGTGGCAGAAAACAGTGAAACACGGTTTGTTTTTTAGACTCTGGAAAAAAACTATTCAAAATTCTTTGCAACAATCACTTTGTTTAATTCTTGTCAATTATGTACTGACAGCAGAACACGTAGTGTTTCTGAGTCAACGCCAGCAAAAGCAGATGAGATGGCCGGGAGTCCACCGGCCAAGAGGTGCAAGCAGGAAGAGAGAGACCTCGGGTTCCTCCGGGTGAAAAACAAGGATGGCCAAGACGGTCTCTTTGTTGATCTTGGTAAAAGAAACCATGAGCTTCTATTCGTCTTTTTTACACTTATACCAGGCACTTACTTGGGTTAAATGCTGCACCCCTTTTTAGGCATCACAATATTTCCTATATGAATATATATATATATATATATATATATATATATATATATATATATATATATATATATATATATATATATATAACTGGTTATAATTTACAAAAACAGGTGTTTACACCAAGAACAGAAATTTCCGCCTCTACAAGTCATCAAAAGTGGGAAAGAACGCTGCATTCACCGTGGCAGACGACAACAAGTTTATTGACAAACCTGAGAAGGGATTGTCTGCGGAGGAAAGTGTGTTCTTGGCTTCCTTAGTCTGTAATGTGAGGTATGATGAACACCTTTTAAGTCAGTTTTATGCGTGCTGAAAATATTACCTTCATAAAGCCATGACACCTGTTCATTTCTGTTTATCATCAGTTTCACAGATCAGAGAATTCTTACGTTAGACGTCCCAGAAACAAAGGAATCCAAAACATCAAGGCCTCATTGCCAGCAGGGATCAGCCACAGATCCAGGTTACACTGAACTGACAACAGGCTTCTCTGTATGTTATATAAATGTTATATTCATGTAAAAATGTTCCTGTCCATCACTTGCAGGCTCACTGTCTGGCTGCCTGTCGTCCCCTCATCAAGAAGTTGACAACTTTGTATTAACTTGTGTTAAAAAAGATGGCATACATGGAAGTAAGTGTTTTGGCTTTTGCAAAATATGTGTCAGTTTAATTTGCATGTCTTGTTTGAGTACTAGAGTTGCAGTTATTGATCATTTATATTCTTGATTACCGATTATTTCTTGATGAATCAACTGGTCTATAAAATGAAAGGAAAAAGTGAAAAATTCCTGTCACAACTTCCTAAAGGCCAATGTAATTACTTCAGGTGTCTTGTTCCAAACAGTCCAAAGATATTAAGTTCACAATTATAAAACATGGAAGAGCAGAAAACCCTCATATTTAATAAACTGCAACATATCAATGTTTAGCTTGATTGGTTGTATCAGCCCCACACAACACATGGGCTGTTTTGTTGCAAAATGAAAATGATAAAATACTGTGTGAAATGTGTTCGTAGAGCTTATTAATATATTATCAATATATTATTAATATCAGGATGTGATACTAGATATCATCGCAGATTTTGGTTATCCGTGAGGACATTTAGTGACTATTGTGCTATAACTTGAACTTGTGTTTTCTTAGATTTGAAATCCCTATGCAACAGTAACAGTTTACATAAGTAATGTCAGGACTGCCTTTTATGTTAACTTCAACAGGCATCAGACGGTGGAACTACTTTGCTGCTGAGCAGCTGCTTGTCTACGACATCGCAAAATACCGCCTGTGTGAAAATGTGAAAAGGTTTCATAAAAGCAACAACATCATGTAAGTGTGTCTCATGTTTTGTTTACAGTCTTTAAATATATAATCCATAAGATTTTCATCTAGTTAATTGTCTGTTAAGTTACTTTCTATCAAAGAGTGAGTTAAAACTATGGTGACTAATCACATGACCCACTAATGAAAGCAATTGTACCTGCCTTTTTCACGAGTATTTCAATCTGTGTGTCTGTGGAGACATTCCCTTCTATATTCAAATGGACTGCCATGTTAGTGACGATGCTGACAGCGATTGGTCAGTGGAGCTGCGTTTACTTGTACTTTGAAATCTGGAACTTCCAAATTCTGAGTCAGGCTTGTAGTAAAGTCAGAATTGTAATGGGAAAGTGTATGTGGATTTAAGAGGGTAACATAGAAAGAACAGGCTCATCTGCAATTACATTGTATCGCCAAAGAATCAGCTAGAAACAAAGTATTTCAAATCTTACGGATTATGACTTTAAGCGTGCTCCGCTTCCCTTGTGATTTGGTCTCATCCCCCTCTGCAGGATTGTTGTGGATCTCAAAGAGGAAGTGTGGTACCAGAAGTGCCACGATCCTGAATGCAGGAACTTCAGGTCCTCAAGTAAGTTACCAGCTTTGAAGCTGCCATCCTGACTTTTTATATTCAAAACAACACAAGGGCTCATGATCTGTGTGATAAATTGCACGATGGTGGTAACACAACCTGTGTAAGATAAACATTTCTTATGCCGCAGGTTACCCACTGCCACAGGAAATCTGCGTCAGCTACATCATGGCACTGGTTGGTTTGCTTTACCTTTACCACCATCCTGACTGACTAAGCTTAACATGCCAGGTAAATCCTTTTGAAGCTCAAAATCGTGTGTAAGATCATGTCTTCTGTTCACTTAAAGGATGAGGAGGACCTGGCTTACTTAATGGACGATGCTGGCAACATTGAATGCAGCCAGGCTCCTTTACAGGCCACACAGAGAAAAGTGTGTCCAGAGGAGGGGTCTGCTGACGTGTGGGGAGACAGACAGGAAGACCAGGACTATTTAGAGAGTCTGGACAACTTTGAACAAAACAGTGGGGATATCTCTGATCAGCTTCTGCTCAAATGTATGGAAGATTTTGACCCCCAGTAAATGGTGAGTTATGGTTTGTTACTTTGCATTTGGTAAACAGCACCAAAGACACTCATAACACTTTGTCCTCCTGTTTAGCATTTATAAGCAGTATAACGTGTAATGGTTTATAACACACCATAATGTAGTTGGAGAAGATGTGTGTATAAACAATAATGACAAAGTAAAATAGTTTATATAATATAAAATGTCTTCATAGGAGAGCTCACCTTAACACTTAAAATATCACTATAGCTGGGTATATTAGTGTTATAAACCATTTATTAAATGTTGAAATAGATAATAGGGGGACCTAAAGTGTTGATGCACTCTAACAAAACAAAAATAGGTCTAGGGGAAGAAATTCAAAACAAGGGGTCCATTAAAATATTTTTTTAAAGACAAAAACTAAACAACACAGTTTTTGGAAGAAAGTATTTATTTGGTACAGTTGAGAGATAAATATACTGTACTTGAAACTTCAACACAAACTGCGCCTTTGACCTTCTCATAACACGAGTCATTAAATAAAAACAAAAGAACAATATGGCTTGAACTGTCAAGGAGGCCTCGACATGATTTAGATGTGTGTATTTAATACAATTTAGTCAAAAACATCTGAATTCACAATAATCTTGTCCAACAACTGAAATGTTGCTCCGTTTTCCACCAGAAACGTTAATGTAAAAGTCTGACAAGGACATGGAATTCATTTTTCTGTTCGAAATATGTACCCTGAAAACTTGTGTGCAGCTTTATCTTGAAACCTGTGGCACTGAAATGGGAAAGTCTAAAAAGGAAGAACTGCATGTGCAGTATAGCAACAATGAATGTTTCTCATGCAGTATTTAAAGAAAAATAAAAGTATCAAGCAACATGATTCCCAAAAGGCCATTAACTACAAATTGTACACTTCAGCATTGAGAAACACAGGAATGCTGGGAATTACAACTACAGAGTATCAGGCACAATACTCTGCATACAAATAGACTTTTCAGCAGATACACTATTTACATGTTTAATGATTACATTAAATACCAACTTAAATAGATGGACTAAAACTTTAAATAGTCTGGTATATAAATAGTCAATATAAGTCACTTTAAAAGCATGTTTATAGGACTTCTCCTCTCTGCAGCTCCCAAGAATAAAAAAAACAAGATTTCACCTTTCTGACTGAAGTAGCCAGACTTAATGGCAGTTTAAGGCATGAGCAAGTCACATTCTCCGTTGCGTTTTCTCTTAGATTATACCAGTAACATGATGACACATTATGCGCTAATGAGCCAGTGTTTGCAGGGAAAATGTAGTGGTACAATTACCAGATGATGCAGGGACAATACATACTTAAGACTGAGATGAATTATCTCAGGTTGTCATTTAAAAATCCCCCTTAATTAACAACTTGGTGTGCTCTAAGTGATTGTTACCTTCCCTACAGTACATCTCGATCCCAGTTTACATCTTAATTTTGGCATAGAGTTCATCAATTTGCTCTTTGAAATGGCTCTTGAGCTCATTCCTCTTAGCCTTCAGAGTAGGAGTCAGCAGGCCGTTCTGGACAGAAAACAGCTCAGGATGTAACGCAATATCTCTAACCTGCAGAGAAAAAGGAGAATGAATAACAAAAAAAGTCCTAATAAATATTTGCCTAAATTATTTGGTTTATGAAGTGTCCAAACATATTTGTGTTTTGCTTGATTTTCCAAACAAATTCTGCAAAAATAAGCAGCAAATTGTTACAATTGAGGAATTGTAAATAAGCCATTTTTTAAAAAGAAAAAAAAAAATCGCTTATAATTGATTTGAATTATTCAATTGGCTGATTAAATAGATTAATGTGCTACTTATTTTGGCTCTAATTAAAAGATGGGAAATAAAGAATTATTATTGGATCAAATGACAAATGTTGTTGCACAAAAATAAGTTTCTGCTGTCAGACCAAAAGTAGCAGAAGGGAAAATTCAGAACTCGAAGATACTGTAATCAAACATGGCAACAATCACCTGCTCAAAAGACTTGAGTCCTGCGTTTTTGCCCAACCTCAGGAGGTCCTCCAGAATGGCATTCTTCACATCCTAAAAAACAGTCAGAAAAATGTTAGCATGTATTAGCACATGGCTGTGTGTTTAATGGTGCTGATGGTTATAACTTTCACCTTGTTGTTGCACAGCTCAGAATAAGAGCCTTCAATCCCTTTTTTCTTGATCCAAATAGGTAAAAAGTCTGGATCGGGTACCACTATCCCCACCAGGCATGCCTGAAAAATCCAACACAGATAACATGAAGATCAGTGAAACACAAACTAGAAACTGTGCATTATGATTTACACCAGTTACACATGAATTACCTGTAAGCTGTCGCCGTGAACAAATATCTGAGCCACTGGGTCGCTGAGGTTATACACGCATTCGATTTTCTCTGGGGCTATGTATTCTCCTTGAGCCAGCTTGAAAATGTGTTTCTTCCTGTCGGTGATCTTCAGGGTGCCATTCTGCAACAAACCAGGAGAGAAACACAACTTGAAGTTAAGATTGCGACTGATGCTAGGCCACTCGACTTAATACATCCATCCACAACGACAAGATTGCCCTTGAGCCTGCGCTACTTACAGGAAGCCATTTCCCAATGTCTCCTGTGTGCAGCCATCCATCCTGATCAATTGCCTCTGTAGTTTTCTCAGGATCTTTCAGGTATCCCTGGAATACGTTTGGTCCTTTGACACATATCTAGAGGAAGAGATGATATCATTTACAAAGTTCTGACACTCATGCTATGTTTTTAGCCATGCTAGTGGCACAGTTTTAGGGAAGGCAATGTCTGTTTACAGAGTATGTATCCCCAAATGCAACAGTATGGCGTATTTATTTATATACTAATGGTTCTTGCTTATGGATGTGTTTTTAGGCCTGGTTATTCAGACAGGACTGATCAGTAGGGGAAATGTACTGTTTGATTTGCTCTCTTTGCTTATTATAATAATTATAATATGTTAAAAATAATGCTGGCAGTATCTCTACAAGATCCTTTGTTGGATACAAAGCAAATAAATACATTTACCCACTGGCTGTATGTGTTTGATAGTTACTGAAAAAGCACTCCTCACCTCTCCCTCTCCATTGGCTGCCAGGTAGTTCATTTCTGCCACATCCACCAGTTTGATACCGTTGCAGGGCAGAGGAGGCCCGACGTGACCTGCAGACGCAAAATAGACACAGTACAGTTTCATGGTGAACGAAAAACAAGACTTCAAACTTCACTGAGGACATGAGAATGACCAAGGGTTTTCACCTGCTGTCCAGTCCCCGGGCATTGACATAGAGCACCCAGCTGTGCATTCAGTCTGGCCGTAACCTTCATAAAACTGGAGTGCAGAACATATGTTTAGTGACACTCACTGCCGTTGATGAAGAATCTTTAAACAATCAATGAGATGGGCGAGTGGCTGTGGCTCACCTGACAGCCCAGTGCAGCTCGTAGAAACGTCAGGATGGTTGGAGACACTGGCGCTGCTCCTGTGATGATGAGTCTGACACGCCCGCCCAGGCTCGCCTGCAAAGTGTAGGAAAACCGTTGTTTATTCTATATTGTAAAACCAACTGATGATTGAATTCTTAAAGTTGCTGTAAGGAACTTCAAAAAGAAAAAGTTATTAAAGTAATTAACGTGCCTTTAACAGTATCATCGAATATTTAAAAAATAATTAGACATTTATCATTCTGTTTATGCATCTGCTGAGTTGAACAAAAAGACAAGATGCCATATTTACCTGCACTTTCTTGAAGATGATTTTGTCCCACATGCTGTCCCTTCTGACCACACCACCTTTAAGCTCTGCCTCCTTCCTCCTGAAAGCAAAATCGAGCAGCCATCTTTTCAGCGGCGTGTTGGCTTGACTAAATACCTGTGGAGGATTGAGACAGGCTTTATTTTAGTCACTGCATTTTATATCAAACGTTAAACAAGGTAGAGGAATGGGACTTATGTAAATTAACTGATTAAAAATAAAAAACACAATTGTCGAAAACGGAAATTCCTGAAGAAAAACACAAAAGAAAACTATCAGCTGGCTCGTCTCTGAACTATGGCTTATAGACTTACATGAGTAACAGATGAACTCTGACCTTATCAAACATGCGGTTGAGGAGACGTGGGACCACGGGAAAGACTGTTGGCTGCAGTGCCTTCAAATCATCCATCAAAAGTCGAATGTCCCCTTGGAAATAGCCAATTCGAGCCCCGTGAATGAGGATGACACCCTGATGAAGAAAGAGCTGCTCATTCCTGCTTGTTGCGAGTTAAATCAGTGTGACAATTTGACCAAAAGGGGGCAGTGTTGATACAAACATTTCACTGCAAAAGCCTACTGCACTATTTTCACAAGTCAGAAGCTGTTTCTGGTCACACTACTATGTCACCTTGAAGGTCAAGGACACATTGAACAGAAATAAAACAAGCCTCTCAAAAGGATCAGCAGTTATATTTAAAATATCGTGCATAGTGTATATATCTCTGGATATAACACCACAACGTGCTGATCACACAATGGAAGGAGCCATCAGACTGGCTACAGATTGTTTCTTGTTAAAACAAACATAAATGCAGTAATTTCAAAGATGGCAGTTTGTAAATACAGGTTCAACAGTTTGTATATACATGTAACAACAACCAAATCCATGTTTTTGATGAATATGCAAATACTATTAAGCTAGATTTTTTTTAAATAGATTTGTGAATTTCTACGGTTTTAAATGAAAAATACTTGAGTGCATCAGAAATATTTTTTAAGAATCTTTTTTATATGTATATACAACCATAACCACTTTTTGGTGCATTGAAAATTCTTCACTTGGAGTGAAGTCATTTATATGTAAATCCTGAAATACATTTCTGAATCCTTCTGTGTGCATTCATTAATACTGAGACTGGAAGGGAAATAAGTCCAACACATACCTGCACAACCCTCTCAAACATGTGAGCTAGGGGGAGATAGGATACATGAATGTCATGGAGGTTCAGCATGCAGTGCACCTGCAGAACACACAAAACAAAACACATGCATGTATGCAGGTCAAGCATGGTGTACTGTACCTCCACCACCCTCTCAAACATGTGGGCCAAAGGGAGGAAGGAGATGAGCACATCTTTATTGCTGGGCTTCAGTATGCCCTGGACGACAACACACATGAAGGGTGAGGAAGATGAGGAGGGAGGAACGGACAAAAGAGGACAGAGGAACAGAGGCAAGATGGACAGGAAAATATAAAAAGGGTCGAGGGTCAACCTGAGTCAGACAGGGATTTTAGATTTTGAGGAAGGTTTGTCAAACCGCTCCATGTTACATTATATTTGATCCAAACGTCATGGATACAAGGATGTATGTCTGGGGTGTGTGTGTGTGTGTGTGTATGCACTATGACGTTTGACATTTTTATGCCATACTTTGACTTTTAATAACATAATATACTTTGACATTTAACGACACTATTCTGTGACTTTATATGACATTTTTACAACATACTATACTTCTATGACATGCTATATTATGACTTTTTTCAACATACTATGATTTTTAAGACATTTTTTATTACATACTTTTTTTACAACATACTATGACTTTTTATGACATGCTATACTATGATTTTGTATTGATATCATACTTTAAGATGACTTAATAATTTGATACTTTCTGCATAATGCCAGGTACTACTACTATGAGTATGGTATTTCCTGCATTTTTTTAGACATATCTAGCAAATACCAAATTTTGATGAAATAGCTTTTTAGCTTTGAAAAAACAGTGGTAGTATAACAAACTTGCTTTGTAAATCGGTACATTCTTAATTCACTAAATCACATGTTTAATTGGGGGCGGGACTAGATAAGCTTTTGCTTCTCCCGCTTTCCCTTTGGGTCATGTGAATTGTAAACAGAAATAATTTGTGATGATGATTTATCTAACTGAAATGCCCGAAAATAAACAAATAAATAAACAAGATATAGAAGATAGTATTTGCTTCTTTATAAAGACTACTGTCCTTTAGAGTCTTATCTGTGATGTTCATTTCAACTGTCTTTTTTGGGTAATATTAACTGTAAACAAAACATAGATTAAATTATTTGCATGCATGCAGAGGAGGTGGAGGTTTTTTTTTATTCAGCTTTAAGTGTTGGCAGTCTTACTCTCAAGCTGAGACTGAAAACAAAGATTTTGAAAAGTGAAGGGAACACCAGTGGAAATCACACTTTGCATAAATTAATACAAAATTAAGAGAAGTAAAAGCCTGCTTAAGAACAAAGATTTAAATCAAACCTACATTATTAGACAGTGTCATTTATCTTAAGACTCAATACTTCAATCTTATATTGTCTGGCTGGTGTGGTTGTTTACCTCTGTTATTCTAATGAAAGCTGCAGTGTTGGAGATTACATTTCCATGAGTAAGCATTGCACCTTTTGGGTTTCCTGAAAGGACAATGATGATCATGATTATACATGAGGTCAATAGTACAATTTCAAAAAGGTTTAAGTTGTAAATAAGTTGTGTAAGTACCTGTGGTTCCAGATGTAAAGCAGATAATTGCGAGGTCCTCTGGTTTAGGGGGCTGTAATCAGATCACAGAGCTACACTAATGCATATGAAACCTGCATTGCTATTGCATTAGAAAATGTGCAAGATAATATATTTTATAACAGTGTAAAACCTAATCTTCTTCTCAGAGTCCTGCTGATTACAAATGAATTATCATAGATGAAAAGATGATTCTCACTGCAGCAATAAAGAGCTTTTTTGTCACATAATCACGTCAAACAAAGTGTGCTGTTCCTACTCACCACTGGTTTCTGGAGGTTGGCTTTACCCAAGGCCTGGAACAAGTACAAAACATACAGTGAGATATAGCATGTTTGCAGGACATGCTGATAATAATCATGCTTTGAAAACACAGCGCCCCAGGGCCTATTTTCCATTTAGTTCCGACCAGAACATATCTGAGTGTGACTCAAATAGCCACAACAGGAGACACAGCTCATTTTCCTGAACATCTGCTGACGATTGACGCTCAGTAGATAGATGTTGTAACGATGTACAGAGGAAGATTAGGTTGTTATTTTCACCTCCAACTCCCTCAAACTCAGAATCTCAATGCCGCACTCCTTTCCACGGGCCACCAGCTCGCTGTCAAATGGCTCTATGAGCACAATCGTCTTCACCGTTCGTCCCTTCTCGCCGATACAGTCCAGAATCATTTGAACCTTTTCGGGTACATCGCAGATCACTGTTGAGATGTCAGCTGAAAAATAAAAACAGATGGCATCATATTAACCACTCAGTTTGTCAGTATTAGTCTCTTTGATCTGGTTTGCTGCGATAGCGCTGCAAGTGGTGTGTGGTCAGAGTTCAAATGTAAACTTTTTTTGTACCTTTATCGATAATGTAGCCGATAGCTTCGATGCCGAGTGTGTCATACAACGGAACTGCCACCATGGAGTATGTGTAACAGGCCAGCTCTGAAATGGTCCACTGAGAAACAAAAATAAAGGTCCATATTACAAATGGGAAAAAATCATTTGTAGGAAATTACTTCCCCACCGCCCACCAAAACAAAAACAAAAAAGCAAATAATATGGCTATAACATATGGCTATAACTCCACGTAGTAAATCAAGACTACTGAAACCAGGATTAGCCATTAACATTTGCAAAACATAACCAGGATCCTGATCATGACCAGGATACTTGTACACAACAATTCTATATGGAGGGTTATATAGTGTAATAGCACCAGCTGCATTTACATGGACCCTAATATTCAAGTAATAATTTGAATAAAAATGCCTCATGTTACCACCACAATGATAAGACACCGGCCTGATTGGAGAGATCTGATTAAGAGACGTGGTATAAACCTTTGATAATCCATTCAATAGGAAAAAGCGCCAAATAATCATGTAAAAACTTAATCTGATCGCTTCTCTCTGGTTGACATAAATATATTCTTTTACCCCTCGTGGATGACGTAGCTTCCACGAGGGACCAAAGCATGGCAGGAACAAAACAAAAGTCATCTGTTGCTGACACAGCTTTTTTGTTTAAGTGGAGATACTACAGATGAACTTGCAAATATCTGCATGAAACTGAACCAGTCGTCAAATTTGATGTTTAAATATACAAATGAGGCATTATCTTGTAAAATATGTGCTATTTGCATATTTACAGAACAGAAATCTGAACATTGGATAAAGTCAGGTTAAAGATTATTGTTTCATTTTGTGGACATCTTAGAGTCAAAGGTTTTTACTGGGGGGATTTTGGATATCTCTCTATCACTCCATTGATCAGAAAATAAACAGCCATAAAAGGTTTTTAGGAATAAAATGTTAATGTGTTAATGTATATAAATCAGGCTATAAATGATATATGAACAAAACCCCTCAATAAAAACCTTCAGAATATAGATTGGAAAAAAACTGCACAACTTGGTGTTTGTAAATGCTACTAAAGTGGAGATTTCTGGCTCAGAATGAGAAAAAAAATATTTTGAGAAAAGTCTATGTTTTCTGAAGTTCTGAATGTTTAATTTAGTAATTGAGTAATAATCTAATGCTAACTTTTGGTGAATTTACGGACACGGTTGTAAAATAAACACCTTAATGTGTATTTTGAACGTTTTCTTTCCACAAGACTGAAAAAAAAATCTCAGAATTGACCAATGAATAAAAAATGTTTTGTGTTTTATGTTAAGGAAGGAACCAAATATTCTGCTCCTGTACTCAATGTATTGAATTTATTACATTTTCTCAATAACGTCGTATAAAAAAACCCAACAAAAACGTCTTCTTCTGATATATTTCCTTCAGATTAGACGCCTCACACCCTCTGTGAGCAAGTCTAAACAGTTATATATACTTAGTTTAACATCCATGTTTACAGTGAAGTTGGAATCTCTAATCAGAAAGATTTCAATCAGGTTGAGGAAATATTGTCGTGGGAGTTGTGGGTGATTCAAAGTTGGGGAACCAGGCTATATGTCATTGTCAAATGGAGAAACTAAAGAACAAATAAGGACACTACTCAGGTCATTACTCTCATCCTGCGGTCATATAAATTCACCCTTTTTCTGTTTCTGTAATGTATGATAGCAATTAGCTTTGTTGGCCACTCAAAACTTCTTGGATTGCATTATGGGATGATCTGAGTCAAAACTGTGCCATATTAACGCATGATTGATTTGCTGTACCTCTGGCCTGTTCTGGGAAAAGATGCCAATGAACTTGTCTCCTGTATGTGAGTGTCCTCTGTGAAGGAGAGCAGAGCCGACGTGTTCTGCTCTGTCTGCCACCTGTGCAAAACAAAAATGAATTTTTTGTATTTTTAAAAGGTATTGGCTTGATGTTGAACGTTAGAGTTCCATGTCTGTGGTCCACCTCTCACCTCTTTATAAGACTGCCACTCGTACGGCTGGTTTGGTTTCCTCGAACCTAGACAAGGTCCATCATCTGCGAAAGAAAATAAAGCTCGCTTTCTAAATTCACTGAAAGAATTTGAGCATATGTAACAGATACAAGAGATACACTCACTTGATACTCGGAGCCCTCGTTGAAACACCTCATACATCGTAAGAGCATCGCTGTAGTAGTGCGTCATGTGCTCATCGCTGTCGTTCAGTACTGACCTCCTTGCATATTCTCCACCCTAGGAGAAAAATAGCACAAAGTTATGATCAGCATTGACTGAACCTTTTTCTCCTCTACCTCAGGACGCATTACCACGTTTCTTTGATCCTGAGCCATTTTATGTGTTCCGAACACGTGTGGACAGGCGAGACACATCTCTGTTCACTGCCTACGTAATGTCCGCTGGCAGGTCAAATGGCCGCACACATACATGTAGTTATTGGGTCCACACTCCTGTCAATCAAGTTAGCGTTTTTCTTGTGTGTAACAGATACATGGAGATATCAGCACAATCCAACACATCTCCTTCCCTAGAGCAAAACAACAGTAATGCAAAACGTCATCCAGCTGGTGGTAAAATGGGAAAATTAAAAGCCAGTGCCGCACTGTCACCACGTCCTGCATCGATTACTTATTTTACTTTTATGTCCTTGTCGGGGATGCATCACAACACATTGGCATTCACACCAAGAGGTTAAGTGTTCAAGTGGTTAGATTGACTGGATCACATTGCGCCTCAGTAGTCGTTTACAGTTTATTTAGCAATGTCCACGATTCGATCGCCCAACACACGTTTGTAAACAGGGTCCAAGTGAGATGATGCAGAGCTTGGATTTATATTGTGGTATATCTGCACTCAGGAGAATGTGTTCATGATGCAGCAGGTGTAGTTTGAGCTGAGTAATGACACAAAATAGTGGGACAAAAGAAGCAATAGTTGGTGCCAGCCATGTATACTCTACTGAAATATTTCCAATATAATGCGGCAGGTACTGCAACCTAATAAAGCCTCCTTTGAGAGGGGGTTTAAAAGCAACTAATGGCTGTATTAATAGTTTAGTCATTATTTACTAATGCTTTATAGATCAATTATCAGACACTCACACTGTGAGAATGACTACTGAGTTGCTAGGTTGTAAAAAACCCACCTGGCTCCTCTTTAAATAAATAAATGTCCATTAATCATAAAAAAGAGACTTAGCCATTAACTGTGCAGTTATTGTTAATAAGTTATAAAGGCTTTATATCCATCAGGTCTGCAATTGTAAATTAGCTGATCAGAGGTCAACAGTTCATGAATTAAAAGCTAAAGCTGAAAAGAGAGTGTCCTGCTGACGGATAAACATCAACCAAAGGGATTTTTCACAACCTGGCAACCTAGAAGCTGCTCTAATTAATGGCTTGAATTTCTATTTTTTTTAGAAAGGATTTTAAAAATATTGATTAAGTGCACTTTACAGTATGAGCACGGCCAATGATAACTTGTCTGAGATGATCTTTTTAGCACTTTAAGTGAGATGAGGATGACAAAGCTTGCAATTTCAAGAACTTCAGCTGGGATTAAAGTTTCTGGGACGTGTGCCATGAAAATTCCTGCTGAATGAGGTCTGCTGACTAGTTTCCTTCCAGTAGTTGGATCATGCTTCAGTTATTCCTCAATCGCACATGATTACTAGACGGTGCATGAACAGACTTGTTTTCTGTGTTGTACTTCCATGTTGCATGAATTCATGTATGACTTCTGATATTACCAAAAGAAAAAAGATCACTTACTGGCATTTCCAGAGACTGCAGCCCGAGGTCACAGGGTGGTTTGAGGGCTTTTGGCCGGGAGGCGAACCAGTAGGTGGTTATGGCGGCGAAGGCACCCATGCCCATGAGTGCATTGGTGGGCAAGGCGCGCACATACTGCCGAAGATCATCCAGTTCGGGAATGCGCAGCTGTCTCAGGACTTCCTGAGCCTGCATGACTGTTCTGCACTGACCCTACAGAGACAGGAACATTATTACAGAAGGCAACTGCACGTTTTTCTGAGATACGTATGATTTAAACACAAAATAAAACAAATTAACATGCATGATGAGTTTAATCATAGACTTCTTTCTTTTAGTCATTTCTTATTAAACTGAAGGTTTCTCATTTCAAAAGGAAATTGTCTACAATGTGGTTCCTTCAGGATGTGGTAGTATTTTATCTTTTTATCAATGGGTCTATTGTTTTAGACCATTACGCAGCAACATGAGAGCCTGCTCACGCTGAAGAAAAATAGTGGGCCCATTCAGAGTTATAGACAAATCCACTCCCATCTGTGAATACACCCAATGCAATAAATGTTTAAAATGTCTTCAAAAGGTAGTTTCAAAGCTTGGAAGATACAGTACAAACAGCAAATTACTCGTTCAAGTTTAAGTTTTAATTGTCATTTCCACATATGTTTTGGAAACAAAATCCCTAACAAAAACACTATGAACAGTTATTGTGAATATAAGACAGTATAGATAAAAATAAATAAAAAATAATGCTGTACAACTGAACTATAAAACTATTAGAATTGGATAGTATAAATGATGCCTAATTATTTAGTGCAGCAGGATAAATAGTGCAATGGAACAAATAGCAGATATGATATGCAACAGTTATGAATATATCAAAGATAATGCCCTAGATAATACTATGCGAGTCATTTTCAAGTTTTAAAAAAATATCCAACTTTCTCTTGCCTTCAAATGTGACAATTTCTGTCAAATATATTTCCAATCAACAGCAGCATAGTGTTATTTCTTATCTTGGAGCTGTCAAGCAACACACAGTACGCAAAGTTTGACATAATACAGCACTAGTATGAATACTTGTTTCTGGCACGATTTAATAATGACAGAGAAACAGACAGTATGAAACCAAACAAGCTTAAAGGATAAATCTACAGTTAATCGTACAGAGCAGCAGCACTATTCAGCGCTACTGATTATTTGGCAGATTACAGATATATCACTGTTTACTGTCTCAACTATTCAGACTTGACTTGTGTCATGAGCAGGGTTCCTAAACATTTTCCGTTTCAAAAATCCACACTTTTCCAGAAATGTTCACACTTCTCGGGGATAATAATAATAAATGGTTTAAAAAATCCAACTTTTTATGTTAAATTCTGACTATGTATGCCATTAGGTTGCAAAGTAATTAAAGACATTTTTACATACGCATTGTAGCTCATATAAGTAAATGAACTCCAAACCGAGACATGTTCAATGCACAGCATTTTATTCAAACTAAATGCTTAAAGAGTGAAATTAATAACTGTGTACCTGCAGCCCAGACAGTAACAGTAGGAATGAACAATTAACCAGGAACAAAAGAGGAAAACAGTCTTTGCTCTGTTGGCTTTAGATGGAGTAAACATATTGTAAATAAATAAATGATAATGAATTAAAATAAATCATAAATAAAATGCCGACGACATGCATGGGAAAGAAAATCCAATAAAAATGAGAACTGCAGTCGCAGGACAAATGGTAACCATGGTAACCTGACATCATTCTACAGCCAGCTTGATTAGTTTCATATCATCTACAGGTCGGCTTCGTCGCGTTAGTAAACTTGTTTTGATTTGTATATATTAATATATTTTATTTTAGAAACATTTTCCAAACTCTTTTCCCCTTTTCCAAACTTTTCTGCCGCAGGAACCTTTTAATGACCTTAACACTATCCTTCAATAAAAATAGTTCAGAAATCATCATAATCAAACACTTTAAGTTGATTTTAATTGGTTTAGATCTTGCACTTTTCAGAGAAATCTTATAGCTACTTTTGTTTTATTCCTTTCTTTAAAAAGTAGCCTATAAACATTGTGAGATAATATGTATATGTGAGTTATTCACCTGAGCACAAAGTTAAACAATAGTAGTAATGAAACTTCTTGAGCTGTCTTTATGTTTTAAATCCATAAAAAGACAGATGGAGATTGTTTTCAACGACAAAACTCTCACAGAGATACGCTGCTGAAAGTTCTTTTACGTTGGCCATTGTTCTTGTTCTGCACATCCACAAACAACGCATACAAAAGGAAGATGTGGTATCCCATTCAACAGCTGTGCACTTGGAAACAAAGACACAGGAAGGAAATATGACTCCACACACATTTGCACATCACAAGCCTCCATGGGGGTATAAGGACATGACCACAGACACTGTATGCTGAACACTCTGCTGATGTCTGAGGGGAAGTGAGTCAGTCAGACTTTTTACATGTTAATATAAAAAAATGCAGATTAGACAAGCCTGTGGCAACAAGGACTAATGTAAACTCTCCAGGCAGCTACTATAATTTTAATTTATTATCAAACTGGGCAGCTTTATGTACATCGTGTTCAACTTGTTTGACCTCTAGATTTGACTGTTACAGCCCTGAAGGTAGACGAACAACCACCGCGAATGATAGGTAACAATTGACTTCTCACCTACTTCTATTATTACCACAGAGCTCATGGCAACTGGGACCAGTGCCAACTTTGAGAGGGTAGTAGTCGACACGCTACTTTTCTTTAAAGGGAGACAGTACAGGTGATAAGGGTAACAATTTTGAGTAATAGACATCACCAAGAAACTTAATTACTTTCATTAAGACAATTATTTTGTTTTACATGTTATCTGAAATGCTATGTTGAAATGAGGCATTATCTTAAAAAAAAAATCCTGTTTCATTTTGTCAACATATTTGTCAACATATCCTCAGTTAAACAGAGGTTTTAACTGAGGATAGTTCACACTGAAAATACTATCAATCGCCATAAAAAAACAATCACAATGAACCTTCCCAGCTGGTTACTTAAATGAAGACTTTTTTTCTGTTAAAAGTTTTCTGAAATGTTGTGTAAATATGCAAATGATGCATTAGCTAATGCTAATTTGGTGAGTTAAGGAGAAATCTACAGGTGCAAATAGACAGAGTGTAGCAAAATAAACACTTGCATGTGTATTTTGGATGTTTTCTTTGAACTAGCCTGAATGAAGACACGTATGGAAACAAAACCCGCCAAAATCTCACAAGTCGCCACCTTAATTGACTCTTAATGACAACTTAAGCAGTAAGCTGTTGAATGTGCCGAAAGATCAAAAAAGATTAATTACAATCTCCTTAATTTATACATTCAAATACCAAAACAAAAGAAAGAATCCTGAAAGCTGTCCTGTTATATTTGTGCCATAAATAAAAAACGCAATAACCAAAACGCCATATTAAACATCACAAATGCTGCACTAGTCGTACAGGTGTTTCTAATCCCCACTATGAAAGACAAGATGATCACACCACTTCTCTCAGCACCAGGACAAACTTAAAAAGTAGTAAAGAAAAAAAACAAACACTATTGATTATTGACAAACGAGGATATAATAAATCTCTTTACTCACAGTCCCACAGTGTTTTATACGAAGAAACGTACAGACTGTCTCCAATGGTGCGGAGGTACAGTTATCTGGCAGGCCCTTTGCTGCAGCAGTTGCTATTAGAAGGACTCACACTAACCTCTAATAGACCTCTGAGGTTCTCACAACTATGAATAGCAGAAACACGCCCCTTTCAAACAGAAACACAGACGCGTGAGGCAAAACTACCCACTCACTGGAGTAGTGGGTTGATAGGAGCCTGAGCTTTTTTAGTGCACTTGTCTGTGTGTAAAACTAGTGTAAAGGTAACGGTTGTGAACTGATGGTCGATCTGAGTGACTTCAACATTTCTCAATAATGTTTATTCAATGCCCAATATCTTATCACACATTATCTGGTGTATGTACAGTGTGTGCAATTCTTGTGTTGCCAAGCATCCAAACTGGTGAAACTAGTCAGACAAAGAATTACGCAGTAATTACAAAAAAGGTCTTTGTATTCTACATAATAGACATGTTGACAAAGAAATCCCCCTGTTTTCATACTGATATCCCAGAGTATGTGAGCACTAACACTGATTAAACTGGGCCTGAGCATGTGCAGATTCCACGGAGTCTAAGATGAAAAATAAGTTATCATTTCCAGTTAATTACCTACAGTTGAGAGACGACACATTCTTTTTCTTGTATTTTGAGACAATTCATTAATTTGAGACGAATGAAGACTGTTGGCACAATGTGGATTTCTTGCTTAAACTGTCTGCTACAACAAAGACAGAGTAAAAAGTATCAAGCCTGAGAGTGAACTAAGTGTCTTCAGCTGTAACTATAACAAGAAAAATGCACATGTATCTTTTTGGAGTGGAACAGAAAGGTGTATGATAATGCTGCTGAAATGCAGCAGTAGGATGGTATGAATAAAATGCTATGTACGTATGTTTCATGAGGCAGTTGCGTTGGATTTGGACGAGCAGGTCATAAAGTTGCAAACTAACCCTTGTACAGTGTCTAACTTGCACAGATACAATAATTAGCAATGTTTTTGGTGATAGACATAGGATATTATGGATAGGATTAAACATAAAACAAGATTCAGCAAATGAAATACCTGACAAACAGAGATGTTTCATCACATTGATGCTAAATCTTCTTATGGCCACTCTGACTAAAATCTGCAATATGACCCAAAAAAATGAATTAATCATCATAAGTGATTTGTCAAATTATAAATTGTTTATTTACAGCTTTAGAAATAACAGGATTTCATTGTTTTCCCTGTATGATATCAAACAAAGTTTAAAAGCTGAAACTTTTTTAATTTCAAATATTTTTTAGATAAACTTATTTGTTTGGTTTACGAAATGTCAGATATTGTAAAAATACCAATAAAAATGTTTCTCCTTTTGTCTGAACATAAGTCCAAAACACGAATTAGTTCAGTTTATTATTTATTTTTATATGCGACAAAGTGGAGCTGCAAATCATCTGTGTGAACCGTTTTTTTTCACTCTTTTGCTAGGAAATTACTGAGTCGATTAATCACTATGCAAATTTAACACATGAATTGGTCTTTGGAAATATGTTATCTTGGGATTTGGGTCCAGATTTCTCTTTTTTTTTGTCTTCCGGTCAGATGTCCAAGTGCAGACACACACCACTGATTGCATTGCTTGGCAGAGAGTGGTTGACAGGCAAAAGGTAATGCAACACCCCCCCTCCCCGCCACCACCTCTGCCCTCCATACTTGGACTGGGAAGATTACAAGCCAATGGCAGAGCCGGCTCGCCAGTCACCCCACACCCAAGCACACAAGACATTGGAAAAAAGAGGGGGAGAGGGCAGCTGGTTCATTTGACACATAACAGAACATCAAGACTGCAGCTTGCGAGCAGACTACAGCTGTAATTTTGAAACCACAGCCAGGAAGTTGCAACACGTGGTCGGCCGGTCACACTCGATTTCCTCAAAAATGTTTGAGTTCCTCTTCGTGGGACGGCACACAGAGAGAAAGAAAAAAAAAAGAAGCTAAAAGACCAAAAGCAATGTGACACCACGCAGCTATTTGGCACCAGGTCAGATAAACTAAACTCATTATTACAACCTTATCACCGGAGGAGCAACACATGGAGCCCTTTAACAAACTTTACTTAATCCCTTTTTGACAAGGACACTTTCAGATCTCAGAGGCAGCTTTCTCTCAGATGGTTTATGTCACACACAGCTGAAATAATTAGTGGATAAATCAATACTTGGGGCTGTAGTAATAGAGATACTTGACTTTAAAGAGTTTGGTGCCTTTTTAAGAATTTCCAAAACAAAGAAGACAAGTGCACAGATCTAATGAATGTATATTAACAAATCTGGCTAACTAGCTTACAACCTCCATTAGTAAGTAGTTAACATAGCTCAGGAGCACATCATGGCAATAATATTGTCTTCTACATTTATCATCAAGTGGTTACTATGCCGACTTTTTGCCTGAACACTTAGCTTCAGCCAAGTTTTTAGCAAATTGTCACAAGTAGCCATCAAGTGCATCTAATTTAGAACCTTTATACAAGATTATTAATTATTCAGAGTCAACCAGGAGACAGCTGTTTTCAACTCATCGAGCTAACGTGAGCGTAAGTACTTCGCTAGCTACATTTAGTAAACATTTGTCATTTTATCTAGCAAAATCATGACTTGTTCTGCGAATGTCTGTCTATGATGTCATCATCGTCTGAAAAAGAAAATCCTTGAAAAAAAAGTCTCAGATTGAATAAAGTCATTCATCAGATTCAAAAATCTACTTTCTTTGGGGCGAGTTCGACCCTGACCTCTCTCTCTCTCTCTTCCCATTTCCTGTCTAATAAAGAGGCTTGAAAAACCGCCAAAATATAATCCTAAAAAAATAATCAACTTTCTTTAATGAATATAACTAGTATGTTTCTTCAACATATGTGTACATTACAGTACATGTAGGCGGGAGGCTAATCCAATAATCCCAACTATATTCTTAAACAACATTGTGCTACAACAGAAACAACGCTCTGTTAGTTATTGAAGATATTAAAGATGTTTAGAATATCACACTAGCTTGAAACAAGCCTGTGTTAGTCTCATCTTTATCTGTAACTGTGCAGGTACAAGTCTGTGGTTTATTAATAGACAAGCAAAAACAACAAAACTGTGCAGTATTGAAATTTTTTAGGATTGAAATGTGAACATTATTTTGAATTAAGCTTCAAATTATTTAGTACAGCCTTAATACACAGAGAAAGTTATTGGTCTTGTAAACCAAATTATTTGGTATGAATTGAAAAGTATATCAAAGAGACACAGAGTACTTTTTTTATTATTATGGTAGCAAGACGCTGCCATAGCAGGTTAATAGATGACAAAATGAATAGTTAGTTGGAGCCCGGATGTCATAGACATCTGTAAAACATTAGCTCCTCCACATCCTTGTTCTACATCAATGCTTCTCCATTACAGATTTTCTGCCCGATATAGCTCGATAAAAAAAGTGTGTCAACCTGAAACCAAACCAACAACCACATACAGCCGTTCACTATTGACTCTGTTCTAAAAATGCAAAACGTTGACATCTGAAAATCATGCGTTATTGATTTATTGGATGTTGTTGTTGGATCTGCTTTAGTCGAGCTACCAATGCCTCAACGATATTTCAATGGTTACAGTACAGCATGTCAGTAATCTAAAAAGAAGGATGAGTCAATGTATTTCTGTGCAGGTATTATGTAGTGTATCATGAGGATGCACCAAGACAACTTATTGACCAGTTTTTCCTGATTACTGTGGTGGATGAGTGGCACTCTAAAGGAAAGCTGTAAAAGCGTGAACAGGAAGCCATAACCTAAACCCTCTCAGTGCACGTTTGTCACTGCACGTCTAATGGATGGTGGTTGAAGCTCATGTGACTTCAGTGTGACATCTTTTCATCTGCTTCACCCCTCCGCCTGACTCGTGTCCATCCTCCTCCAGTGACATTCAACCCCAGTTTTGAGACACAAGAGGCTGACCTTGCACAAGACGACCACGCTAAACACTGGAGGTCCCGACCTCCCTGGTGAAATCGCACACTCCCAGTCACGTGGTTTCAGTGGAGAAATATAGGGGAAAGGGAGGGTGGAGGATGGGATTTGTTTAGTGGAACAAAGGTCAGCAGCTACCAACACAGCGTCAGGACACATGACCTCTACAACACTGTAGGTCAAAGAAAACGTGCTGGCGTTTTGAAATGATTGTGCAGGAGTCTCAGTAGAGTCTGGATAGCAAATCAAACTTAAAGGTCAGAGTTTTCTTGGTAAGTAACAAACGTTATCTTCAGATTCACTCTTAACACAACATTGTTTGGTTCCTTAAGGTTTTACAAAAGTGCAAATGTATTTCTTTACTGATAAAACATTCAAAGCTGACTTTTAAATTGTGCACTTTTAACTAGTCATTTTGACTGCATTGCTACTCTTTATGTGCCACTACCACCAACTGTCAATCAGCAAAATAGCATGAAACCATCACAAGGAATGTACATCACATCCTTGTGTGCATGAACAAACAGTTAGGACCCACTCACAATCTAAATAAGACATAATACATACCATTTATATAGCGCATCTCTGCCTTAGCGGTAAAGTGCTTTCAGAACTTGAGTCTCATTCGCACACATAGTTGCTGGTTGGTCACTTTATTGCTATTTGCACACACACACACACACACACACACACACACACACACACACACACACACACACACACACACACACACACACACACACACACACACACACACACACACACACACACACACACACACACACACACACACACACACACACACACACACACACACACACACACACACACACACACACACACACACACACACACACACACACACACACACACACACACACACACACACACACACACACACACACACACGCACACACACGCACGCACGCGCACACACACACGCACACACGCACACGCCAATATTACACTCACCGCACAACTGTACATTCTTATCATATTTTTCCTCTATATTCTATTTCTATATTTTTGTAAACTTCCTTCTTGCTACTTGAGTACAGCTTAAACATGAATTTACTTCAGGGTCAATAAAGTTTCTGACTATCTATCTATTTAACTCACATTCAACAACAGGTTTCAGTGTCTTTTCTTGGGCTGCCCCCAAATAGTCGACTCATTGGTCCATTAGTCGACTAATCGATTTAAATGATGACCGCTGGTCGACCAAGAAGATCCTTGGTCGGGGGCAGCCCAAGTATTTTCAGTGTTTGTTTTTTTTAAACACTTCCAGGCACTTTACTTTAACCTACTACTCAGTAAAATCTAAAGAACTTCCCAAAGCTTGATTTTAAAGCCTTTGAGTTTACGTGTAAGGGTGGGGCCTTTAATTTCAATGTCTCACCAAGAAAGAAGAAGTGGTTTGTAAAACTGTAAATTGTTCCCAAACCTCTCATGCCTGAAAACATCTATGTGAAAACATGTGACTCTACTTGTAACAGGAAGTCAGCCTCATATGACAAACATCTGATTGACATGAAATTTACATTGATGTAGAGCAACATAATGCATGTTACGTGCATGTTATGTTGCCCAACACTGTGGCAGCCATTTTGCACAGGAAACAGGAAGTTGTCGCAACTTGAATGTACATTGTCCAATCTGCCCCCTATATCTCATACTTGATAAGAGTCCAGGTGTGAGGAATTCTACACGCTAATATTCACTCACATTCATAGCACTGCCAACACAAAGTCAGCCTTATATGACAAACATCAGATTGGCACTAAATTTACATTGTGTTGTCTACACTTGATATGGATTAAGTGCCTGATGTCTAACACCACATAGTGGGAATGCACGGAGGCAGCGACCAGCGTCCTGCCAGCAATCCGATGTGCAGGAGGTTACAAGGGCCCGTTCACCGCCGCACGCAGCTTTAATTTTTAGTGACTTGGAATAAAAATGAAAAACTCCACCTAACTTTTTGGTGCTAGTTTTTAAATTTTCATTTAAAATCAGGCTGCAGCTATTCTGTTCACCACAAATGCATCTGTCTTTTACTTTCTTGATTATTTGTTGAGTCATTTAATCAATACAATGTCACAATGACATAGTCTAGACTGGTCTGGACTACACTGTTTACACAGACTTGTTGACTCTGCAGATATTATCACACCACTGTCACTTCACCATGTGATTTTGGCCCCATGTCTTGTGTAGTCTATTTCTATTCTATTCTTATTTTAGTTATATATTTCTGTCACTTTCTATACTTATCTGTATTTATTTATTGGCCTTTAACTACGGCAACAACCAGATTTTCCTACTGGGGATCAATAAAGGTTTATCTCAATCACATTTAATGACGTGTTATTGTTTATTTTGTCCAACAAACAGTGCAAAACTACCAAATATGCAGTTTACCATCACATCATACAAGGTTACAGTTACATACCCTTCTGCTAAATATCATCACTGTCAGTATGAATGACAGTTTATATATTGAAGTTTACCTCGTTCTGTTTTGTTGGCCTTGTCTTTAGCTCTTTTGTCTATGAGCATTGAGAGTAACAAAAAAAAAGTGTGTCAAATTCCTTGTTTGTGTACACAATTACTCAGCAAATAAAGCTGATTCGGATTCTGAATGTCAGGGATTGTTGTTTGGAAAATTACTTAAACAATGAATCAATTATAATAGTTCCTGATTATTATTCTGTCGATCAGCTAATGATGAGTAGTTTTTCAGTAGCAGTACCACAGTAAACTGTCAGCACCTGAACAGACATTACACTCAATATATACAGTAGTCGTGTGAAGCAGGACCACATTGTCCCCTGGATGAGTGACTAATGTACAAAATGGTGCGAGATATGAATTGTCATGGTGTTTTGGTTATTTAACTGAATCTTATTTTCCCAAAATGGGATGATTTCTTTTAACTAGCTGATATTGTATAATGCCTCCAGTTTAAAAGAAACAGCATTCACAGTAACGCAATATTCTCTCAACGTTCATGCAGACGCCTGATAAACTGAGGTTAGCTTGTTAACCAGGATCTTCAACTTACTGCTCTCACATGATTCTTTCTTAATTGCCTTTAATCAGTTAGTGACATAGGGAGAAGTTGGTTTGGATGACTTTTCTAAAATCATGCCCCAAGCTGAAATTCCTGCTTTAAAAAGGTCTCGCATCAGAGTCGTTGTTGTGAAAACATAGACTCGTTTTCATGCCATCAACACCAACACAGGATGATTAGCTGATGCTGGTATTCTCAAATGACCAAACTGCCCCTCAAGCACAAAACCACAGTGTCCCTCTCTGTTTGCTGTAATGAAAGCTCCTACTGTACTCAAGGGCAAAATCACACATGATTTGAGTCACTGCGCAGTCATTTTACAACTATCCCATGTCTGTGACCATGGCCAAAAGAGCATTACCTAGTGTTTTAAAAATGATGATGGGAGGAAAAGACAAACACCCACTCGAGCTACATTCCACACATTCCTGTTTGGGGAAGTTTGCCATAAAACACCTCCTGGTGGGTTATGATCTGCTTTAACTTTCATTTTACAGCAAGTTTGAGCTCTGAAAACCTGCTCACAATACAAGATGTGTCTGACCTCCACCCACCTCCAACAGTCAAACCTCTGATCTTAATAACGTTTGTTTCTCTACAGTATGCAGTGAAGTTTAAAAAAGGACCACATCTGCATTTTTGCAAGTTAACGGAAAATTACATATCACATTTTTGTTGATCAAATTCAATTAAATTAGATTTTTGAATGTTATTTTCCTACAGTTCAGGCAGACTTAAGTTTCCATACTTCTTTGCATATGGGCCTGCTATCGTTTACTTTTCACATCTGGGACAGAAATGAGTGTAAACCACACACACACACACACACACACACACACACACACACACACACACACACACACACACACACACACACACACACACACACACACACACACACACACACACACACACACACACACACACACACACACACACACACACACACACACACACACACACACACACACACACACACACACACACACACACACACACACACACACACACACACACACACACACACACACACACACACAATGAGGAAAGCCTCTAAAGATGCACTACCATGGAAACAGCACTGAATGTGGGTCCTGTTAAACATGTCAGCTAAAGTAAGTTGGAAAATAACAATATGGAGCACTGAATTAGATACATTTACTGTTAATTAAACTTATTACGCTTATAAATACCGGCAGAAGAGCAGGCTTCAGAGAGAGACCTTCAGCGACTTCACTTCAGCCCCCGCAAACAGCAGCAATATTTGACTTAACTTTTTATTTTTTTAACATAAAAGCATAGTGTTAACACATATAACATGTTATTTTACATGAATTTCGGTCTCAAATGTGAAGAAAAGTAGGTTCCATTGCCAGAATATAACACTGGAAAAGTGTCACAAAATGTTTACCTTTGGTGCCCCATTAGTGTTTGGTCAATAAAGATGATTCTGAACAAAGTGGTTCCAATAACAATAATAATAACAATATCGGTATCAGGACATAAAAGGCTGGTGGGCTATCTGCCACTGCACACTGATCTGAGAATAAGAATCTGCTTCACAAAGTTTATTTATTTCTGTTGTGAAAGGAGGAAAAAATAATCTAATATCTCAGTGGACTACTTTAGGAATGCCCTATGTTTGTTATATGCGTCAGATCTTTCAGTCAAATATTGGTATCACCTTTAAAAGCCCACAGTCGTGCATTACCAAACAGCATGATGATAAAGGTAACCTTAGCCTAACACTACATGTTCACTGTGATGATTGATTATACACGTCCAACAGGTTTCATAAGACTTTGTATGAAAGACTGGGAGTGGCTGTAATCTGAAAATCCGTATTTACTTGTCTACTCCTCGATGTGCTATAAAACTCTTCTCGTGCATGTGGGATGGGTGGTGTGAGGTTACCAGGTCAGACGCATAGTGAAGTAAACGGATATGGCGGGGGATGCGTGCCTCTACATGCGCCTGATAATGGTCACATTGTTCCTGTTTTGCCCGGGTTGTAATCTTATTTTACAATGGCGTCAGTGTGCAGGAAAGTTGGGCACACACAAAGCAGGTGAGGCGGAGATTAAATTAAAAAAAAAAAGTTTCCAAACAAATTATAATTTCACGCACACAGTGGCTGATCAGATGCTACGTGCCCATGTAAATCTGTTATTTCAGGGCATGGGCTTCAGACACTTACACGGGAGGATCTCAGCGATACCGACACGTAAAAGACATGGACACGTTGTTCTGACTAAAGCAGGACATGGACTGAACACGCCCTCGATGTGAACATTAGGAGATAATCGGAAGCGGAGATGTGGTGTGGAGAAAAGATACAAAACGTGGCTCGGCTCGTTTTTTAAGCGAAGACGAGAAGGATTTTTTTTCTTCTTGCGGTCTCGTAAAAGCATCACGTTTTTAACAAATATCTAAATAAGATCATCTCGTGTACGCCGATGTACGAGTGAATAATTGATGCAGAAAAGGTGTGAAATGTTACGCACTGACCTGTGGGCAGCAGCGGATCCGGAGACTTGAGCCTGAGTCTTGAGGAAGCAACAGCGGCTGCAGCTGTCTGCGTTTGACGCGGCTGCTGCGGCTCTCAGCCAATCAGGAGCCGCCACACGTGTTTGCGTTGCCTAAAGTGTGAGAGCCGCGCTGTCATTGGTCAATATGTTGTGCGGAAACTCACACACAAAATTTGTATTATGATTATAACCGGAATAGGCATCTTGAGGAGCAGCACATGCATGCAGCGGTAGATAAGTACGGTGGCTTAGAAAGCACATTAAATCAGTGGTGGAAGAAGAACTCAGAGCTTTGACTCCAGCTAAAGTAATAATACCACACTGTAGAAATAAGCTGTTACAAGTAAAAGCTCTGCATTCAAAATGTTACTGAAGCAGAAGTACAAAAGTAGCTGCATCAAAAAATACTTAAAGTACAAAAGGTCAAAGAGCTCATTATGCAGAATTGTCTGTTTCATATTAAAATATTGTACATATACAGTAGTTGCTGTTATTCCTCTAGTACATATTTCCCTGTGTTTATATTGTTCATTTTTCTACAATTTATTGTTTCTTATTTATGCTTATTCTATGTGTGCTATCCACTTTGCTGCTGTAAAAAGGAAATGTCCCCTTTGTGGAACTAATAAAGAAATATCTTATTATATTATTAGATTATAATTATCGACAGATTAATGTAAATATCACTTTAATGTTGCAGCTGATAAAGGTGGCGCTAATTTTATTTACTTATACTTCAATGTAGCTTAATCTAAAACAATATATTATGTTTCATTTGTTGATAATATTTCGTTTTAATAATCTGAATCTGTAAAGTAACTAGTAAATGTAGGGGAATAAAAATATTTCCTCTGAAATGTAGTGGAGTAATAGTGTAAAGTAGATTAAAATTGAATTACTAAAGTACAAGTACCTCACAATTGCACTAAGTACAGTACTTGAGTTAATGTACTCAGTTACTTTCCACAACTGCATTTAATCAAGTACTCTTTGTTATTTTTTATTGTAGCCTACTTTACTTGAGACCTATTTCCATTTTAGTTTCTATTCCATCACATTTTGGTGGCAAATATTGTACTTTTTACTGCATTACATTTATTTGACACATTTAGTAACTCTGCTGATTAATGTTATTAATAGATAACAAACTAATAAATTATGATATAATGTATATATATATATATATATATATATATATATATATATATATATATATATATATATATATATATATATAGTTGAAATGAGCTCCACCTTTAGCTGCAAAATAGGAACCAGTAATATTACAATTCTGAAATTGACCAGTTTGCATAATGAGTACTATTACAATGATTATGTATTATTATACTACTGCATTACTTTCTGTATTTTAAGTATATTTTTATGCTTATACTTCTGTGGTTTTATTAAAGATTGTGAAGGCTGGACTTGACTTATAACAGTGTATTTGTACACTGGTATTTTAACTTAATATACAGTACATTTATATTTAAAGTCAAACATCTGAGTCATTTTTTCACCCTTGCTTACTTTACTTGAGTATCTCCATTTTTTTCTACCCTAAACTTCTACTCTACTTTATTTCAACTAAACTACTATTATTGCTCCTTTAAAAATCCACCCAGTGCAGTGAGAATATTCTGTTTTCAATGCAAATCAATTAGTTATTGTTATTATTTTAAGTAAAATGAAGATTTTCATAATTCTACTACAGCGGCACACCTTGTTGCTTTAAGATAGCCATTTGCACTTTAGACTTGTTATTTATTAATAAAAACAGGTTGAACTAACTGCACTAACAGATGTTTCACTTCTTTTAGAAGGTCATTAGGACCCAATTATAGCCTAAATTATCTTTACATGATTGGGACATTTGCACTGTTGAGATTGAACTGATCAAAAGTTTCATTAAGAAAGTTAGAATTAAGCATTATTACATCATTTACAATAAAAATGTCATATATAACAATATATATGGGCATTTTTCTACTACTTTTACTTTTACTTTCTTTTTGATACTATAACATACACTTTGAATTCAATAAAATACATTTAAGTTGTTGTACATGTATAAGTAAAGGTTTCAGAGTGTCTTTACCCACAGGCACATGCTAAAAAGGCACATGCAGCCTATCCTGCACTTGGAGGCAAACTGAAAGTCGGTAATTGGTGAATTTTTCCCCTCTAAAATCCGCATTGGTCTCAAGAATCTCATAACGAATCCCATAAGAATCCCATAAAACACTCTGAAGGGTGCCATCTTCAATAATGAGAACTTTAACTTTAATTCTTTAAATATGTCCACACCTGTGTACTTAAGTATTTTTTAAATGTAGGACCTTTACTAATTTACATTGAAGTGTTGCTATTTTTACTAAAGTAAGGGATCTGATCTTTCACCACTGAACTAAACTTACAGTAGCATCATGTTTGGGTTCAAAACCTATTTAATGTCATTTTCATTATAAAAGAACAACTTCATTATGTGGCCAATGCGTTGAAATCGACTTTACTCTTCCCCATGCATCTGGGAACTTTGCTTTATTTATTCATTGTCATAGCTTCTTATCTGGATTTGGACTAACATTATTTTGAGCTATAACCTTTGCTGAAGGCTAGAAACCAGAAATCACATTTTCAAATAATGTCTAAAAATATATGTCATGACCAGTATTATTCTACCCATTTAATCTCGTATAATTACAATATGATATTTTTAATTTTCTCTCACACTTGTTATATGTCTATATATGTATGGGTTGTATGTGTTTTTGTGTTTGCTCTGCCTGTCAAAGCACTTTGTAAACGTTTGTTTTTAATGGTGCTATACAAATAAAGTTATTGACATGATTCTCAGTTTTATTGGATTTAATCTGTGATTTATTATATTACTGATGGATTTTATCTGAGTTACGTTAATTTGACACCTCAAATTCATTCATACTCTAATGTCTGCATAAATATCCCTGTAACATTAGTAATAGGTTTACTTTAATTTAAATGAAATAGACAATAGTTTCTAAAAGTCTCAGTGCATCTTTAAATATCTTCCAGTGAACCGACACTGACGTTTCCAAAAAGTACCACCGGAGGGAGCACTTTAGCACTTAAAAGGAGGATAATGGAACTTTTATTTTGGCTACAGACACATGTAGTTACTCTTTAGTGCAAATAGCTCTGCTAAATATTAGTTTATAATGAGTAAGCGGTAAAAAGTGAGTTTTAAGAAATATTGTCATAATGTAAATCTTTATCCTAGTGTGATAAAAATACAAAAATCACTGTGATGTTTCCTGTAAATATTTGAGGAGTTCATAGTGATTTAGAATAGTTCTACCTTCTGGATGATCACTATAATAGAGTATTACAATACCACTAGACATTTTGTGAGAGGAATACAATCTATTAATTCAGCTCCTAGAGGGTTGAATTAATATAGAAAATCAGACCCAGTGATCTTAAACTTTGCTCTTATGTTTACAAGCTTTAATGAGTAAATCTTCAGCCTCTGTTGCTGCTGTATTTGTTTTTCAAAAGGGCCTGTAGCCGCTGAACCATGTAGTCTGAACTCAGCTTTACATCGTTGGGGGCTCAATGGGGACCGTGTGAACTGCTGCAGTTCAGGCGGAGGGTGGCGCACCAAGCCAAAGGATTGGGTCTGAGACCCTCAGAGGTCACCACGGGTCAGAGCGCAGCGCCTGACAACACACACTCACACACACACACACACACACACACACACACACACACACACGCACACACACACACACACACACACACACACACTAACACACACACACACACACACACAGAGCTGCTGTCACAAATTAGGCTTGACTGGGGGCTTGTTTATATTGGTGGACTAGTGATGTTGTAGTCCTATAGTGATACCACCGGAGAATAAAAATAGACGAGTAAACGTATAAACAGACATAGTTTTCGTCGTTTCAATATAAATACAGCCAATAAACGTGTTTTTTTGTTTTGTTTTAATGCAGAAAAAAGAAGCTGCTTGATTTGAAACAGTAAATAGTAGCAATAGAAACATGTCAAATATGTTTCATTCATTTGAATATTGTGAATTGTATAATATAGTAGTATTGAAAATATCTGCCTCATATCACACAATTAAGGACGATAGTTTCTTGTATTATTGCTCCCACCTGATTGATTTCAGTTGTTGAGGGATCTGAACATTTTTAATATAATATTATATTATATTTTCTTGCTCTGGGTTGCATGGAAAATAGCCAGACACTAAACTGGTTGATTGGTGCACACAAGATATTTTCTGTAAATTCAATACCCGCAGTGATAGGACCAGAGCTGAATGTGCAGCACCGTGTACCCTGCTGTGTAAGACAGTGGATAGTACGTCAAAAATGCCAAAATTGAAAGTAAAATGTATTCTCTATCCATCTTTTCTCTATTATTCACTCAGAAGCTGTGGGCAGCATATCTGCAGGACCCCCAGAAAGGAAAACACAACAATTATGCCCACAGTATTTCTATATGGTCCACCAGTGAATCCTACTCCTTAAAGCTTGTGTATTCCATGTTGCATCGTATTGTTATAAAGTATTTTTTTGTGGTGATGCTGCATCCTTTAAATTATTGTAGTTGTATTAATATGTAGAGTACAGCATCTCTCTATGACTCAGGGTAGTTTTGCTATTCAATATTCTGTTAAATATTCTGCTGTATCATACTGCACATTAGTGTCAAAAACATCTAATTAGATCAATGCAATAAGGACATAAATTAAAAATCGATAAACTGTGAAAACATTAATTTGTCACATGCGCAAATATTGCAGCCATTCTGAATAACTCATAACAACATGTTTTACTCAGAAAAGCCTACAATAAATATGAGTATATCAAAAGATTAACAATATCGGATAGTGGTTACATAATTCAACTAAATATTTGACACGGAAATACAATTTTCACATCCCAGTTGTACAATATATCCTGACGCATCGTTTGGCATCGTTGTGACGCAATACCCGGGTTACAAAGTCTGTCAGCAAAAACTTCCAGTATTTAATTCAGTTTAAACAAAAAAAGAAACAGCACACAAGTCCCTCCATATTTTAAAGGACAAACACATAAAAAGTGTTAAAACTGCACAGTGAAGTAATTGGATTTTATGCCCCGGTCCCACTCGCTCGCGCCTTTCTCTCCATGGTGCTCTGAAAACTCTCCAAACGCTTTAGATGTCTTGTGAGTCTTTCTTTCTCAACCACCGCTGCTTTTTATTCTTCGACATCGCTCACAGGATCAAATATATCTAAACACAGTGAAAGTTTCGAGATTAAAACGTTCTCAGTGACAAAAAAAAGAATCGGAGCAAACTGTTTTGGCGCATGGGAGCAGTCTGAATCTGTGAGGAGCGCACACAATAAACCTGTTGTTAACCTTGCTGTGAAAATATGTTTGAAGAAAACAGCCAATTGTTGTATGAAATGTATTCAAGTATAAAATAATGCCCTTTGTTTGGGGGGAAAAACTTGAGCAATGTGAGGGTACAAAAGTCCCCTGTGGCATTTACTAGCACCCTTTGTGCAGTTTGCGCTTTGGCGTCTCCACTTGGCGCATTACCCAGGCCCCTTTAAACGCGATTGTTTCTTTCTTTCTAATGACATTTACCGGATCAAAACATGCTGTTAATTCGATCAGAAAGCTTCACCCTTCATAACAATGGCAGTATAATTTCTCCCAAAGTTTGTTAAGTTGACCGAAATTAGGCAAATGAATAGGGGTCTCCAGGCTACCCATCTTGCAGGTGACGGGGAATAATGCGCGTTCACACCAGCTGCATTCTTCTTTATTTCTCCCTTTCTTTCACAGCATTATTAAAATTTAGGCCAATGAAACTATTCATTCGACTGAATAGACATTTTCTTATAGGATAATAGGATACAAATTGAGCCTCTCCAAAGAGTCTCCAGTGGTGGGTAACCCTCGTGTGCCAGAGGCTGCTGGAGACGCTGGCCTTGACGCAGACGACGCTCGTGTGCCAGGGCTAATCACACACCTGCCGAGGAGTCCAACAAAATAAAGAATGTAAACAAAAAGCTTGCCATCTCTCATAAAAGATGGACGTGTCACCAAGTCGTGTGAGAAACGCCGAGAACAAACGGGGGGACTCCGTCTCCAAAAGATCTCCCCTGAACTTGGCGGAACAGCCTATTAAAGGCTTACTTAATTACTCTAATGACACTGGACAGGCCTTAAAACTCGGACCGGGCTTGGATGAGAGTTAAGATCGCTTGCTGGGATTTGTAAACAGGCGATCGTGTGAGAAACGCGAGTTGGAAGAAAGAGGGTTTCTTTTTTCGCCGGCTTTGTTTTCAGTGCGCACAGTGCGCCCCGCCGGATCAGGCGATCCCAACGCTCACTTCTTATTTCCCGCCTGGGTTGTTACTATGCAAATAATATTCCAAAAGTAATCACGTGTCTTTTGAACAGCCACGTGGATTAACAAAGCAGGTTTGCCCCCCTGCTAGCCCATGGCTTTAGATTTTTACTATTTCTTTAACTGATCCTAAATGCACACATTTACCCAATGCATGGCTCTAATCCCATGGAATAATTTACACCATGAATGCCAGAGTCCCTTGGATGAGCCCTTTATAAGGATCAGCTTTCCCCTCAAACTTCAGACTGCCTCATTTCCAGCTAGAGGACCTCATCCCTCCAACATCCAGATCAACTGATTTTTTCAGAAGTTTTTCAGACATTCGTCAATGGCATCTAAAATGAAAGACAGGAAGGTACGCGCTCCATGTGCGCTCTGCATTATGAGGACTTAACATTTTGGCAACGCTGCACTTTTCACACTTTTGAGTCACTTTATGGAATTTTGTATTTCAGTATTTACTACAAATATTGTTCGACCACAGCTTGGAGTAATTTTCATGCTAGTGGTGGGAAATCTATTGTCCATCGCCTCTGTGGCACGCGTTACAGGGGAACTACAGCGTGCTGCTGGTGTAAAACAGTCTGTCTGACACTTACCGAATAATTGGCATTTATTATGGAATTAAGTGGGGTGCAAACACTTATTGTATGCTAAATTTACTAAAAGAGATATAAAACATTACCAATATGGCTTCAGAGTTATGGAAACCGCTCGGAGCGCAGTTTTGTGCCGCGCGCTCTGGAGCAGCTCAGCGCGCGGCGCAAAACTCTTGGAGAGTTATAGATCTTCAAAATATTTCGTCGCTCCATTTCTTTTAATTAATACCTTCCTGTTTGATTTATGTTCGTGTTTCTGATTGAAATAATATTTGTAAATGAGGCGTATTATATGTTCTCTGTGTGCTCACGTATTCCCTCTCCTGTTTTCACAGAGAACTCCCATCTCTCACAAAGTCATTGAGAAACGAAGACGGGACCGCATTAACCGCTGCCTTAATGAATTAGGAAAAACTGTACCAATGGCCCTGGCAAAACAGGTATGGTGTTGTAGAGTGTAATGTAAATCATATGTTGGATATATCTTATTCATTCTACAACGTTGATAATTAGGCAAGAAATGGTTTCTTAGGCAATGTTTATCGAAGAATCTGGTCATGTAATATTGGCAGTCAAACTATCTCTAATGTTGAACTTTTTGATGTTTTGGTAGAATTCTGGAAAACTGGAGAAAGCTGAAATCTTGGAAATGACAGTTCAGTATCTGAGAGCGCTCCACTCGGCGGATTTCCCCCGTGGGAGAGAAAAAGGTGAGCAAACTCTTTACGGAGCCCCAACACTTTACGCACCCCAATCCCGCATTTCTGATAATAGACTGTGTCGACATTTCTGAAATACTGATTAGGTATAACTCTGGGTTATGTGTGTATTTATGTAATCCTTAGTTTAACCGAACTTATATGTATACATTTTGTTGCGGGTCAAGCTTTACGCACAAAAACTATGTTGCGTCGGACTCGTTTATCATTTCACGCGCAGAGTTGTAATCGCTGTTTACTGTGATTCATTACAGGTGAGCTGCTGTCTGAGTTTGCAAACTACTTCCACTACGGATACCACGAGTGTATGAAGAACCTGGTGCACTACCTGACCACAGAGGACAGGGCTGAAACCAAAGACATCAAGTACGCACGGATCCTTGCCTTCTTACAGTCAAAATCCCGTGTGGTCACCGAGCCTGTGTTCGGCTCTGTCGTCTCGATGCCAGAACCTTCTGACTACCTCAACCAGCTGCACTCCTCTCCGGAGCACCAAAGCCACAGTCCGTCTGACTCAGTGTACCAGCAGAGTCCACCGGGACACTTCTCCTGGCACAGCTCGACCCGCAGCCCGGGCATCTCGTACCCAACAGTGCCGCTGTCTGCGCACACACAGCAGCACGGTGGCTACTTGTCACCGGTGCAGGGACTCGATCACCACTATTTCAACTTCATCGGTCACACGCACGCAAACACGTTCAGTTTGCACAGTGCGCAACACGCTATGTAAATAGTTTTTATATTGTTTTTATTTATATATTTGTGAATGATGGAAATGGATCTTGTACATGTTATGAATAAATATTTCTGACTCAAACTCAGCTTTTTTGTGATCATTTACACTCAGTTTTAGGTGTCGCTCTATAAGTGCATACGTCCAGAAATCTCCACGATAATAGTGAAATACATGCAGGAATAAAAAAAAAAAGAGAAGAGAAGATAGCAAAAACATTTTCCAGTGAAACTTTGTGAAAATATATAATATTTCTGACATTTTCCATCCTCAGTGAATTATAGCTACGGGGTTGCCTTACACATTATTTTCTGTATATCTACTCATCATTAAACAAACACATATCTAGCCTGAACCAGAGCTTAGCCTATATGTCTTTTTTATGACCCAAAATTAAACAATGAAGTACATTAAGACTGTTTGGGGTCATTTTCATAGCAAAATGCATCATTGGGACAATGCTGGGTTAAATCTGTATCAGAAGGCTCATTTGTGTACTAGTTTTCCTCAGCCTGATCCACAGCTGTGTTTCTGGGCTGATCTGTGGGTTTAATGGGTGTCGCAGCAGGTTTCCAGGGGGCAGACATGAGCCTGATTCCCACTGGGCCACCAGCTCCTGACTTAAACAAACCTGCAGTTAACAAAACCATTCACTCACCCAACACTCCCCCTTCCTTAGCATTCAAATCTGTGATTGAATACAAAACATCTTTGGACCTAATAAGAGAAAATAAGTCAATAAAGATGTCCATACAAGGCACACAGTTTCATAATGAAGGAAAGAAAATACTTACCATGTGTTTGAAAAAAACGTTTTATTTAGGATCTCAAAGCGTTACAGAAGAAAGTGTCAAAACAAGATAAAAGTTCTTCCTCCTGAACTTTAGCCAAGTTTGACTATTTCCATCTGTTTAGGGAAATGAGGGTTTACTATTCATCAGGAGTAAAGAGGGATGTTATACAGGGAAGACAGAGCCACCCAGACTAAAATGTGGGATGTATTTTCATGTAAAATGTGTAATTTCTTTATTCAAACATCTAGCAGCTCTACATTGACATGAACAATACAAACGTATTTTACAACGACACGTTTTATCAACAGGAAAATATCAATGACTGCAAATCCTCTCTCTCTAAAGGGAAGCCATATTGGTAAAGTTACTGACAGAAAGGGCTCTTTGCCTCCAACAGAATAAGGAATTACTTTGATCAAAAGAGAATTGTTTTTGACAACCTTGTGCCTGCTATATGAGACCACAGAGTCTCAATGAATGCATTAAACTGCTTTCAGGCTCCTTCTGTCTTCCTTTAAGTAAGTTTTAAAGTGTTGGAGGAGTTAAAAAAGGAGCAGGAGGGAACTCCTTGTTGTATTTTTTTCGAGTAAGGAGCCCCATTGTAGTGCATCTGAATGGGGAACAATCTCTGCGTCTCTTGTGGTTTATCCTTGAGTGATTGCGAAGAAAAATAATCAAGAGCATGAAATCAAAGATTCTTTCTGAGAAGTGTTCAAGAAAACACCTTTTCCTCACAGTTTTCCTTTAGAAGCAAATACATCATTAAACATGCATCTCTCCTGTGTCAACATAGGCAATTATACCTTACTTTACTGTTACACAGCAAGCAAGGTGTGCAGCAGGAGCCCTCATGTTGACATATATGGAGGGATATGATGGACGGGAAGAATCTTTTCTGGCTGGATGGGTAAAAATGCATGGATAAGCCCACATTAATCGCCTGGATGGCTGGATAAACCCACATTGACCAAACGACAAGCAACAAGAGAGAAAATGAAAGAAATGAAAGACAAGTGTCCACGCAGATGGAAAAGTGACAATACGATAAAGGAGAAAAGGCTTTGAGGGAATACTTGGATCCCCACAGCTCCAATATTGGTTTAAATCCTGACTCTAAACAGGGAAAAAGAAGACTCATGTTCAGCCAGATGGGAAAGACTCAACCAAAGCACATCACATGAATAATAATAAAATGAGCACGGATAAAAAGGGGACTCCAAACCATTTATTGTCATGTAAACTGAGCCATAGTGTTAAAGCTAGACTGTGGGAATGTTTATCTTTCGCATTAATATCACATGTTGAACATTAACAATCTGCCCTGAAGAAAAGTTATTCATCACTGGGATGTCAAAGGAAAACTCAATTCACTCTCAGAGTCTACACTTTAACCGTGATGAGCATTAAAGTTTATGAGGGGGCCAAAGACGTTTGATCACCATGAGGAAAGAGGGACGATGATGGGAATCAATAAAGTCCAAGACGTTATTGTTCTTTTTTGTTTTAATCTTATAAATGTAAAATATTTCTTATCAGTAAACCAAAAACAAAATTTTACATCAGTTATGCTATTTTGGCAAGCCTTGTGCATCCAATTACAAAAACATCTACGTGCACACGGAAGTGCAACAATATAAATAAATCAACCAACAGCCATTTAAAAAAGTCTTGTGTCTGCAGATAGAAGTGCATTTTCATTACATTTTTTTAATTATTTATTTATTTAGACACAGGTAAACAGAGGTATTAACCTGAGTATTTCCATTTCATGTGGTAAATTTCGGAGGGAAAGTACTAGCCTGGTACACTTTTTTTCTCCACTACATTTATCTGACACACACAGATTTTACATACAAGTCAGTAGTTCATAAAATATGATGTCTTTTTACAGATTAAATGACCGAGCAGAATATAAAATCATTGACATTAGTCTAACTGAAACATTAAAATTCTGTTTACACGTTATTGCATCAGTGATAAAAATAAAAAATTATAACAAGATAACACTGAATGATGGGCTACACGGTGGTGTAGTGGTTAGCACTGTCGCCTCACAGCGTTAGGTTAATTGATGACTCTAAAATTGCCCGTAGGTGTGAATGGTTGTCGGTCTATGTTCGTCTCTATGTGCCCTGCGATAGACTGGCGTCCTGTCCAGGGTGTACCCCGCCTCACGCCCAATGTCAGCTGTGATCGGCTCCAGCACCCCCCGCGACCCCGACCCCGGGATAAGCGGTTGAAGATGAATGATAACACTGAATGGTGTCATTCTTAAGAAGAAGAATTCCCTTATGAATCCCACAATGGGGAAATTCAATTTTGCCTTGCTCAACACCACCTCAACAGTGCCCAGGAGATGAACTGGCACCTCTCAAGCCACCAGTCCACACTCCATTCATGGTCCACGCAGGGACTCAAACCAGCAACCCTCCGGATCCCAGCCCAGGCACCTACAGACTGAGCTACTACCACATTATAATATTGATATTTAAAAGGTCCTATATTGTAAAAAGTGAGACATTTTTCCTTTTTATTAAAAAGCACGTTGAGATGCTCTAAAAAATACTTTGAAAGTATGAAAACACTCAATCCACAGAGAAAGGCAAACAGTCTATATTCAGAAACTGTTGCTTGAAACAAGCCGTCAGGACTTCTGTACTGTTGTGATGTATAGGTAGCAAATGATGCTACAGTGTTGTTACAGTCATTCTCCAGCTGCAATGGTGGTGCAGAGACGATGAGAGTGCAGATACAGAAGACCTAGTAATGCTGAGTAATCAGAGCAGACTGGGCTTTTTCAGGAGGGTGGCTTAAAACAGAGCGTTTCAGACAGAGGGTGAATACAGGTATATTCAGCCAGTATAAGAAAAATAAAGTGTTTTTTGAAAATTAAATCATGTAAACATGTTTGAGTATGAACCCAAAACACAAGTATGAAACCACCACTGAGCATAAAATACTGGCATTACATAAATGCATCAGTAATAATTTAAATGTTTACACTGTTGGTAGGCAGATTTTGTTGCCTTTGAACAAAACCAGGCTAGCTGTTTTTACCACCGTTTCCAGTCTTTGTGCTAAGCTATGCTAACCACCTGCTGGCTGTTGCTTTAGTGGACAGACTTTAGAGTATCAACCCTCTCATCTATCTCTTGTGTGCTCAAAAAGTTGGCTGCTGTCGCCCGAAGAGGGACCCGTAAGTGTCTGAGAGCTGCTGTTTTGATCTTTGCACCCGTATGAGCACCAAAGCCAGACTTAGACGGTTAGCTAAGCTTCTGAGAGTGCAACAGCAAATCTCCTTTCCTTTACCATGGTGTCGTGTTTGTTTTGCCTGTGTGTGTGTGTGTGTGTGTGTGTGTGTGTGTGTGTGTGTGTGTGTGTGTGTGTGTGTGTGTGTGTGCGTGTGTGTGCGTGTGTGTGTGTGTGTGTGTGCGCGTGTGTGTGTGTGTGTGTGTGTGTGTGTGTGTGAAAAAGGGGTACAGTTCAGCTTTAGGACGGAAGCCAAAGAAAAAGTACACAAGCTGTGAGAAATCCAACAGCCAGTGCTGCTGGTTAGTAATCAAAGTCCTCGTGTGGCATCGGATCTCTGCCGGCTCACCTCAGGATGGTCGTCTGATCTCCAGCATGAAAAGACAGAGACACAGAGCAGGGGGGGGGGGGGGGGGGGGGGATGGGGGAGAGTAAGAGAAACAGAAACAGTGAGAGATAGAGGGAGTGTTAAGAAAAGGGGGGAAAGGGGTGAAGATCATTCCCACAACAGATACCACTATCTCACAGGGTTTAAAGGGCCTCCTTTCTGTACACCTCCCCCACTCCTCCGCCTCCTCCCTCCCTCCCCCTCCTCCTCTTACCAATAATGCCAAAACTTGGCAGCCAACCCAGAGCACATGAGCAACAGTTTCCCATCAGAAAGAGGCAGCCATCCTACTGCCTTGGCACCAGCAATGTGTGTGAAGAATGACGGGCACTGTAAGAAGGGAGCAGACATGAATGGAGTCTGTTAGGAGAAAAGAAAACACATATGAATGCCTTTTGATCGGGAGTGATCCTGATGATCACTGAGTGTATAGTGTAAGTGACAATACTTGGTGCAATGATAAGCAAAGGGATAAGCAAACGTTTCTGGAGGTAAACACAACTAAAATAAATATATATATTATCATTTTCAACAGATTTTTTGTAGTGTCTGACATTTCAGATATGAAATCTGACTAAGTTGCTTCTTCACAGTCTGCTTTGCCCCCTGCCAAGGGATGAGGGCTTCACCTTTTTGCACTTGGCACAACCCTCTATGTGCTCACCAGCAATGCCATCAGATTATGCAAATCCATGGAGATGTCCCATTCAACAGTACCTCCATTTAGAACTGAGATATTTGAGCCAAAAATGAATAGAGTGATAAAAGGAGCAGTGTTTTAAAGGAGCAAGAGCAGGAGAGGGGTCAAAGACATCTACAATATAAATGAAACATAATGAATACTGTACAGAACGTCCCACTGTGGAACATCATTTCAGTCACAAGTGTCTTGCTCTTTGTCTTCTTCTGTTGTTTTGTTTTACTCATGTAGAGCACTGCCGCCGTCGCCGCCACTCACAATCTGAGAAATATGGAAGCAGAGTGCAGCATGGGAACAGTCCAACAAGCCTGCAACAACACACCATAAAAAAGAGTTAAAGACACAAAAACAACAAACAAAAAGAAACAAACTGGGACCAAACTCTTTGTTATTCATGGGAAAAAAAGAGCAAGCTTGTTAACTTGCACAATTAAGGCATCATTTGCCAAGAGAAAGTGCAGTTCTTTGTTTTTGGGGGACAAAAGGTTGAGAGAGAGCGTGTTTTAGATGTGGTGCTGCTGTGAGCTCCACGAGGGTGGGTTTGGTTATCTGGTGTGCCACAACAAGGGACACTTTTGTCACGAGCACAGACAGTGTGACATCGGAAAGTGCTCGAGATAAATCAGGTAATTTTGCATGGTAGTTAGACAAAGGGCGCCATACATTCCAGTTCCTGTGTGTGTTTATAAAGGGAGTATGTGTAAAGAGGAGGCAAATATAACAACAACACCATGTGAGTAATTTCACAAGACGTCTCCAATAGAGTGGCATAATCTATGATTTAAGACCTTTTTGTTACAGACTAATGGCATTAAGTTGGACAACATCAATAAATTATTCATATTTAGAAGAATGTGTTAAATTAGAGAACCCTTAATAAAGATATTCTCCTAATTTTGCACTCCAAAATCAACAGCAGAAATGCAATATCTACATTTTCTTGCAATATTTTGCTTTTGTTAGGATGTCAAGGCTCTGACTCTGTATTTCGTCTGCTTGCTCTCAGGGATTTCTAACTTTGTAACGCACACAGTAATGTGCAAAACACTTCGCACAACTCGTCTCCAATTCACTGAGCTTCATTCACCGGCTGTTACAGGCATACTGCACTCACTGGACTTCACTGCTTGGCATTGTTTACAAATCAAATATACTATAAATAAAAACATACCTTATTACATCTAACTTTTCCAAATATTCTGTAGCAAATATAATGATTTATCTAAACCCATGGATGGGCTACTTTTTCTCATTATTCAAAACATTCGTTCTCTTAATGGAGCGCAATCACTCTGAATATTCAAACAAGCCAAACTGGAGGTACTCAAAAACTGGAGGTACTCAAAAATGATGTCTGAGATTAATCTAGTGGACACAAAAAAATTTGAGTAAACTTCCTCATTGAACCTGCTCTCAGTTAAACTGCCCAAATAGAAAAAAAACCCCAATGTTTCCATGTTAAGGAGCAGAAAAAGGTCTCGACTGTGCATGAATGTTAAAAGGTGTAAGTTAAACAACTTGAAGATTGAGTTAAACAACTTAATCAAAAGAAGTGTTTTGTACATTGCGGTACTGCTACTTGTAACTAAGTAGTTTTACCTAGCTTAAATGAACATATCTGTGATTTTATCTTCTCAAAGCCAAAGACAGAATCAAAAAGCAGATATACCACCGGAGAAAGTGAGAAAATATGCTTGTTTGTGAATAGGGTGAACCAGCCTTTTAAATCATATAGCGAGTATTCATAAAAATAGCTTCTACGTTCCTTGTTAAGGATTATTTATTTTATTTTTTATTGAAATCCTGCAGGACGAGAAGCAGAGCTTTTATCTCTGCTTCGAAATGAAAATAATTCAATCAACCTGTTGGGTTGTAAACTGCCCTCGTGCCCGTCGTCACTTCACTTCTAATTTCCCAGCATTGCACACTTAACTCGCCTCTTTCTCCTCTTTTCTGCAAGTAGTGCTCAAGATCTCTAGCAGCAATGGAATTCCCATCTTGGGACTCAATGAGGAGAGCCGCCCTTTCAGCTTCAATCACTCTCGTGCTTGTGAGGCTGCATTCACGTGTGAAGGTTTCTTTGAGAAAGCCTTTAGGTTGTACTGAGACTGGTTTATTCCTGTCAGAAATCTTTATCAAACATAACGCTTCAGTGGCGAACGGAGAATATGAAAACCGACAACGTGAATCAGGAGAATGCAACATGAAGCTCTTTGGGAATGTGAAAGGCGTGTGTGTGTGTTTGTGTGTGATGTGGTCAGATGGTCACAGCCGAGGCACCTGACAAACTTGACGCCCCAGTCGACTCTTTGCAGGGCCAAAAAGAAAGGGTAAATAAAACCCAGAGGTCTTAATGTGCTCCCTGTGCGCTTGGCTGGACTCATGAGAGGCGAGCATGGTATGTTTGCCCTTTTGTCCGGACGCTCCTCTGTATTTAACTGTGTCCGGGGCCAGCGTAGGGCCAGCGAGGGGGGACCCCAGGGCGCCACAGGTCACCCTGTGAGGTCACAATCTGAGTAACCAGTCCAGAAAAAGAAATAAAGACAAAATGAGATTGGCGACCAGTGAGGGTCGAAGACTTCATCTCAGGCGACTACATGCAATCAAACTGAATAAGATCCAGCAAATACATTTTCTGAATGAATGCTGATAGTGAGACTGGTGCTTCTAATTGAGCTGAAAGAGGTATTTTTAAAGGATAAATGAAGATAAAGCAACTCAAGAAGACATCCAGACACCGAGAGGACAGACACTAAGAGACAAGGGGAGCTATTTACAAAATTAGACACAATATTATGTTTCAATACAGTGTTTCCTTTTGGTTTTTACAGTGTTTTAAAAGTCTAATTTGTGGTATGTCAGCGGTCAACGGGGTGGTGGGCGAAGCGGTCATACCCTAAGTGACCTCACCATGACCTTCCCAGCAGGGCACCCATGTCCGACACCGAGAACATGATGCAGCACAACACAGACTATGGAACAACAACCACATAAGGCAATAAATCAGTTTGAAATAATACAAGTGGGTCATCACATGAGACAGACCGAGCTGCCAGAAAATCAGGGATTCTGATTGATCATTGAACACTGAGCTGCTGAGGCAGTTCTCCATGATTCTGAAATGTTTTTAAAGGCATTTGTCGGGCCTTTGTTGACTTTATGTATATGGCAATAAAGAGATGTCAGGAAATGAGAAGAGAGAGGGAGAACGACATGTCACACACTGTGATGACATGGCCACCCTTAAACCCGTAGCCACCAGGGTGCACTTGTGTCTCTGATAATAATTAAGAGACGTTATTTATTCTATCCTCCACCCTGTTTTCCCAGCCTCGGTCACAGTATGTGGATCTCAGAGCACTTTTTAGTTGAAGTTGGTGCAGTTTATCAAGTTTAACAAATTGCATATAACCTTTATTATAATGACCGGAAAGTTAAAAAAAAGAGTTCTTATTTCTACATATTCTACATCTGTTTTGTTTGAGCTGTTTGTTTTTTACGTATGTTGTTACATTTCAGCAGTTTTATTGTTACTGTGTACGTTTCTTTCATTGTTCGTAGTTTGTAAATATTTCTTTTGTCGTAAATTTTCTCTAAACCTAAAATGAAATAAACTAAATAAAAGGATTTTTTTGTCAATGATGTTTTTATTTATAAGACCATTTAACAGTAGCTGATGTTAAAACATCATAATGACAGTACTGCATATTAGATTAATTTATCCTCAGGTTTCAGTTGTAATACATTTGAATTGATTGACTGTTTTACAAACATTGAGTTGTTTATGCTTACACATTTTTTCCCAGTGATCACCAAAAACATTTGCAGGTAAATGTATGAATTAAACAAACAAAATTTTTTTTTTCATAGATAGTGAGAGAGGAATTTATTCATAACCTGGGAAACAGCAGGGTGTCAAAATAATCTTAATTTGAAGGTCAATCTGAAGCTTTAAATGAGACCATGAGATAATAAAGAATTAAAGTGTATAGCACATTAAAAATTACAATAAAACACACAGTAATGTTTGAATAGTCAGGCAAGCATAGAAAAAGAGGAATAAATCTAAAAAGCGAGGATTACACTTTACTTTATTCTCTGTGTCGAGAATAAAGCACAGTGAGACCAAAGAGTTCAAAATGAACCCAAAAATGAAATGAGAAATTATAAGAAAGCCTTTCAATAAAGATAAGATGCAGTTAGAAACTCTGGGAATAAAATTAAGTGGACTTTGAGTTAAGATTATTTTGTGGAATCATTTTTCATATGATTTCTATACATTTATAAGACATTGCTGCAGAATATCCGTCCTGGCACCCCCTCTAAACTCTCCCCATCAGCACAGCGCCAACACACACACAAGGACTGTTTTTTTATACCCAACATTAATACCCATTAGGAAAACAAACAAGGGCTTGAGAGTGCATTATTCAGAGGTATCAGAGTTGGCAGCTCTGCTCAACCAACATGCCAACATCAGGCTTCCCGAGGAGGGGCCGGGATCCATTCAAACAACGATCAAATAAACTGCTCATGTGGTTGTCTGAACACATAGATTCAATTTTACGTTGTTTGGTATGAGACATTAATCTAGAAAAAGTATTCAGCGTCACTACTATTCAAAACCGAAAGTACATGGTTTCTGTTATTTGCTTGGTAAAGACAATATAGCAAATTTCTGAACAAATATAAACTAGGGTTGTAAAAATATTGTGTTTTTTTTCACCATTGTGTGATAAAAAAGAAATTGAAAGAGGTTTCCATTACATTATCAGTCTTACAAAGAAAACGAAAGATGCTTGATTTCACAAAGGTATAATTGAAGCTAAGTGATGCTGTTACAGTGGACAAAACCCATTAAAGAAAGACAACGAATTATATTCAATTTATATTACTTTCAAATGTACTTCAGCTCAACGAATCATTATGAAATAAGAACAAATTCAAAACGTATTCACTTGACAGGAGGACATTTTTATTTTCATTCCAAAATAGTTCCAGCAGGAAAATGCACAAAGATGCATCCTTTTAAAACTTTATATCTGCTGAATGCTGATCTGTAATGCCTATGGAAACCCTGGTCTATAGGTTTCGGTTGTGTATTCTCAGCTGAAATCCAGCGGTAGACTGAAATAGGAGGATTAAAAACAGCCACAGAACAAGCCAGCGTTTGTGAGGAGAAGACACCCACAGATAACTTTCTGAATGGCCGCTTACGCTTCTCCTTTTCTCTCCCCATCATAAGATCGGAGAGGAGAGAAAAAGGACTAACAAGATGCACATTTTACATTGAAAACTGTTATTGTTCCCCTCCTAATCTGGCCCACCATCTGAGAGGAGGGCTGCGCTAAAGAGCGGGGGGCTTTAATGGGAGGACGAGAGCCAACTCAGGGACAGGGGAGGAGAAGGGGAGAGAAAGGGGGGAGGCAGGGGGTTGGTCTTTGGCTTTAAGGAGGGGATCAGTTGGGAAGTGTAGAATGGATGTTTCTTTTTCTCTATGGGGGGAACTTTGTATTTGACTGTTGTTTGTATCTGTCTTTCAGGGGCCTGATCCCCGTGGGCCTGGACAGAGAGATGCCTCTATATGTGTTAGCATGTGTGGAGCAGTGAGTATGTGCGTGTGAGGTGGAGAGAGAGAGAGAGAGAGACTGATGGTGGGATCTACCCCTCTTCTTTCCTACAGCTGCAGCTCAGAGGATTAGCCGTCATCCACAAGGCAACATTACACAAGTAGCCTTTGAACAAAAGTCATGGATACTATTAATGATATGGTAATCCGTAATGGAGCTACCTCCCAGTAGTGATTATACTGACATGGGAAGAATGTCCAAGAGTCCTGGACGCAACTACCCAAACAACACTGTGGCTATTGTTGGCAGGCCTGGTCTGAGGCCTGCACCTACATCCACTGGCATCAGCCGACCAACGATCCCTTCCTCCTACACACACACACACACACACACACACACACACACACACACACACACACACACACACACACACACACACACACACACACACACACACACACACAACTGCCCCCTGCTTTCTTGACACCCTTCCCTCCACCCCGACCACCCTATGAATAAAAATGAAAACCCAAAAATGGATGGAGAGAAAGAGAGGGAGGAAAGGGGGAGGGAGCGGAGGGGAGAAAAACAAAGTGTTTTGGCCAGGATCAGCCAGGGATTTCTCCCTATGTGGTTCCCACACACTGACTCGAGCTGGATCCCTTTCTCCCCTCTCTCTCTCTCTCTCCCTGTCTCCCTAGTCCATCCTTTCTCCTCACAGCAAGAGAAGACCACACAAACACTAAATGATTTCATGATTTAATCTCGGACAGTGGTGGAGAGGATGAGGGTTGAGTCAGTGCTCCTCTTTTCATTCCTGGGGTTGCGACAATCCACTATAGTGGGTGTGTTGGGGTGGAGGTGGAGGTGGGGGCGGGGGAGAGGCCACTGTTTGCCTGGGTAAATGTTCTCCGTTGGACAGGCTGGGTCACAGCAGGGGTGTTTAACCCTAAAAACTTGTCTCTTTTAAGTACAATTACCAATTTCTCTGTTCATTGCAGCCACTAATCCACGCTGATGTGACTCCAGTTACTGAGATGAACACACTTTTCTCTCCCCATCACACTGTGCATAAAAGAGCAAGTGCAGTGATGGAAGAAGTACTCAGATATTTAACTTAAGTGAATGAAGTAATAAGGCAGTGTAGAAGTACTCTGATATAAGTATTATCAGTAAAAAGGAACTTGAAGTATCAAAAATAAAAGACTCATTATGCAGTATGGCTCCATCATGGCGTTAAATATTCTTTAATAGTGTGTTTTTATGTTGTAGTTCATAAATGTGGAGGCAATCCATTCGTTAGTGTGCTATGGCATCATATCATGTAATCATATTGATTTTTTACGTATAAGGTAACTAGTAACTGTTATATAAATGCAATGAAGTAAAAGTTACAATATTTCCTCTGATATATACTGGAGTAACATAAGGTAACCATAAAATGAAAATCCTCAGGTAAATAACAAGTACCTCAACACTGAATTTAAGTACATTACTTGGGTAACTACTGTATATGCCTACATGGTCGATATGGTGGTGTGGTGGTAAGTTTAATGCAAGCATTTGAACATTAACCCCCATCACAAGAGACAGATTAAAAAAACTGGAATAGTCTGATAGTATGGATCAAGATCTGATAATTTCACAAAATACAACCAATAGCATATTTTCATTAGACCCTCCCTGCCTGGTAACCTTTCACATTTTTTTAAATCCATGTCCCCATTTTGTAATGCCCAAACCAATTCAGCCTGACTCAGATTTCTCCAGTTCCTCCAGAGCCACAGAAGACATATAACTCTTCACTTAAACTGACCTATGTGTGTGGGACCCTTTATCATTACAATCTGTTTCATCCTCTATGTGGGGACCCGGAGAGTGAGCTGAAGAAAGAGGAGTTTCACATCAGTTAAAGGAAACTTGCAAAGGTGTCGACCGTAACAAGAGAAGATGCAGGTCTTGATGTCACAAGGGCAGACGGTCCGGTGTGAAGAAGCAAAAAAGTCCCTGCAACGTCTGAACGCCGCCCACTGAGATTAATCATGCAGATATTATGCCTCCCAAATGCCACACACACACAAACAGAACTCCCCCCCCACACACACATACACACACACACACACACACACACACACACACACACACACACACACACACACACACACACACACACACACACACACACACACACGCACATACCAGATAAGACGAGACAAGATAGACAGATACTAAAAACTAGAACCTTTCTCTCAACTGAAAAATGAATTGAGATATAAATATTGAGAGATGATGCTGTTAATGTTGGCAGGATTTCTGTAAGTGTTATAAATTACATTTGTTAATCTGTGTATGTGTTTATGGGTTTAGACAACAATGTCGGATAAAATGTTTCAGAAGAAAAGATGACATTTTCTTCGGGGAAATCAAAGTGCTGCTGTTTACGTTGAAAACTGTTTGCAAACACTGTCAGTTAAAGTTGTTTAAATTGTGAATTGATTACATGTCAGATGTTGTGTGAGAGTTGAAGTTAAAGCACTGAAAACAGTTGAATTGTCTGTTGAAGAATGAAGACTAAATTATTATAACTATCAGTTAGAGTTTAGCAATGACAGCAGGACGTGCAGAGCTGCCTCTGAGGAGGAGGTCAGATGACGTAGTATAATGAGTGACAAAGTCTGCGTAGAGAGGAGGTCGGGGTGGATGGATGGGTCAAAAAATTACAGGACTTTCACCCAGGAGACTGGCTGTTTGTGTCCCATGTGGAAGTGAAAGTCAAGTTTTGTTTGCCAAACATGTTCTGCAATGCAGGGGAACTGATTGCTGCTGTCACTGGACACTTGACGCAAAAACAATTGTGCATAACGTTTGGTAGGTTATTATACAAACCATTGTGTGAGGATACACTTGGTGGTATGTAAGGACTGACAGTGGTTGAAGTGTCAGTTGGTGTGTAGAGGCTGAGAGCAGTTAAACTGTCAGTGAAAGAGTGAGATATTAAATCATCAGTTGAGGTGTGACGGTGAAAGCAGTTTCTCTTTTTTTGAGTGTGTGTAGATGTGTGTGTAGTGTTAACAGCTAAAGCATCAGTTGGTGTGTAAACAGAGGCAGCAGCCAAAATTCAATATTTCATAATGAGTGTTATTAAGTGATAAGCAGTTCATAATAGAATATTACTTTTTTATTATGCACAATGGTTTAATTGTTGTTAACGCCCTCATCCACACACTGTACACATGATGTTACGATACTGTTGGAAGAAACAATACACACATAAATATCCTATTTAGCCACAAAAATCTTTGTGAAAACGTTTTGTAGACGAAGCAATTTGAAGCGGTTCGTTTCAAGACGGCCCGTTAATTCATGCAAATTTACAAACAACATTTAAAATGCCACTTCTTAACCATTAGGCTGCCTCTGGATCAGTACTCTTTGTAACAGCTCTGTCCTTGCTTGACTGATATGTCAAAGTTGAGGACGAGGCGGAAAGAAGAGAATGAAAATACCACACAGGCACTGACACAGGGATCAATCCGATTGGAATGATTTAGCATTTCTACGTTTTGAATAAAAATGAGTGCGCTAGACGGTGGAGCAGTTTGGTTAGTGGGATCCCTAAGTCCCTCGAAGCCTTCACGGCCCTTTCTCTCTTCCGTCACTGCAAGAAGAAAAGTCCTCTTTCTCTCTTTTCAGAAGTCCCTTGGTACCCCGGCTTTTTCCTCACTGTTGGTATTACAAAATCCCCATTCAAAACAACCCTTGTCACCTGTCAACTAAGCCAGGCTGGTTTGCTAGGTCTTTATCCTCAGCACATAAACTCACACGTATACAGAGGCTGACTCCCAGCCCCCACCCACATTTATGCACATATCCCCTACATTCATGAAAAATACATAGACACAGACACAACTGCAAATCCCAACCGCATACACACACACGCCCACCCACTCACCCATGCTCACACACTAAAACCACATGTCTGAGAGCTGTTACTATAGCAGTTTAAAATTCATTACCCTGTTCGCTTTAACAAACGTCCAGGCCAAGGATGGGCTGCTTTCAGCTGCGGCCCGAGACTTCACGTGCTCCAAGAAACAAGCATGTTGCATTGCTGGCCAAATCTGCTGACAGAATAAGAGAAATCCATATAAGTTAAGACATGTATGGGGATAAAAAAGTTAAAGATAAAAGCAAAGTTTGAACTTGTATTACTGTAGTTGCAGAACATTTTGCAAATTACAACCTGTACCTCGGAAATTTTCCCCAGTACTATGATTGGATAACAGAAGAGCTATTATTATTAATCATTGTCCTTTCGGTCTTGTGTGTTTTGCAGATGCAAAAATGCAGAATACTTTTCTTAAAATCATTGAAACATTGCAAAACCTTTGGCCACTTACTAATAAATACTTCATAAAGGGTTGTTTTTATTTCATCATATATAAATGTTTTTTAGATCAGCAATAAGCCACTTGTGACAATTAATTATCATTTACAGTGGCACACCTAATGGCCACTTCGTTAGTAATTAATTTACTTTCAAATAGGCCATCAAGTCTGCAGTTATACACAATATTAAGTCCTTTTAGAGCCATGGACTTTCCACCTTAGAAAATCCGTTAGGTGCAGAGATGTAAATGTTAATAAGACACAGTCAGTTATCTTAAAGGAGGGTTTCACCCAGCAAAATTGATTACTCACAACTTGGCAACAGAAAAGTTTATTTTTTAATTCACGCCTACTAATTAACTAAAAGCATGAATAAAGGATTTATAAACCCAGTTACAGCAAATAAACCCTTTATAAACCCTTTATAATACGCCATACAGGAAAATTATTACCAAGAGCGACAGCACATTATTTTAACCACACAACTATTTAGTATTTGTAAGGAGCACATGAAAAATTAGTATATGGCTCATTACATAACATACATGTAATGTAGTTGTAAGCAGACTTATAGACATGTTTAGGTGCTTTGAGTGCATATGAAGCATTGATAACTGGCGTATAAACAGAAAAGTGATGACTGATAACATAACATAGTTGTAATCACAAATTATATGTCAGAACATGTGTTTCCTTTTTTAAACCCACCTGTGAAAGATTTGTTTAAACAGTTAGTAAATGCTTTATAACACATTGTAAAGACTTCATGTGAAATCTAATGTCATTATATATGATTACAGCTAACTTATACTGTGTTATCAAGTACTCGTTAACGGTTCGGACGCAATTTGTGTTCTTCATATGATCAGTTATAATTGTATAATAAATGCTTACAATTGTTCATATATCTGCTATAGCTACATTACAGACTTATGAACCATACATTTTGTGTTTATATACTGCTTGTAAATATAAAATTAGGTTAATTAAAGGGTTACTCCAAAATCTGGTACCTACCTACTTGTACTAAAACAGAGATATTGATTCTGGATTACAGCAGAGCTTGTGTTGATTGATTGATGTTTGCATTTTTACTCAATAAGATTATGTGGCATTGTATGTGCGCCTGCGTTAGGAGGAGCATTGCTGCATCCCAAGCTGCCATGACGATGGGTAGTGAACATTTCCGTTGTTGACCAGTGAAAGCTTGTGCAGCAGCTGTACAAACCTGAGTCAAGTCCTGAGTCCCAGCTTCACTCTGGAAGGGGGAGAAAGGATAAGGGAGGAGAAACATGTTGGGTGGTGGTGGTGGTGTGTTTAACTGCTGGCCGTAGAGAGGCGTAAGGGTCAGAGCAGAGGGTGGTCATCCGGCCCAGTCACTTAGCCAAGGCCCAGCGTGCCCCGAGCAGCCGCCGCTCATTAACCCGCTGACAGGAGCTCTGGACATCGAGGACCTTCGCCCCACACAGAAAGGTCACGGGGTCAATCAGCCCTCTCTCCGGCCATCAAATCAAGATGGACGCACAAGCAGCGACTTATCCCCCAATCAAAGGGTCAGCGATTCATTGTCACACACACACACACACACACACACACACACACACACACACACACACACACACACACACACACACACACACACACACACAATCAGAACAAATTGATTTATCAATCAATTATCGAGCTAAAGCTTTTTTAGACTAATCTACTTTTAAGGTTTTCAGATCATCTTAAACCGTGTTTCAACAAAGACGAGAGCAGTATAAAGACATGTGGCTGAATGTGTGACATTTAGATGTGTTTTTGCATTTAAATTATGTGAAGGACAGAATAGAACAGAAATGTATTACTAAAGTTTCCACTCACCTTTGGTGAAGTTAAACTATCTGAAAAACTAGTATTTTAGTATTTTGGTATTCAGTATTAGTATTAGTATTTTATCAGTTATGGTCAAATTATAAAAAACGGTTTCATGCCTAACTATGAATAATAAAGGACTGAAATATTTTCATTGGCGATTAATTGTGCAAAACACAAAGAAATATATATATATATATACACATAAAACAAAAAGGAAAAGCCTGAAAATAATCAACAAACATTTTCGATTCTTTTAGGTCATCTATCAAACAAATACAGTTAATCAGACATTCACTGGTTTCATATCGTATGATATAGAATAAAATGCCCTTCACCTCTTCCCACACCAAAAAGGGACATCTTCAAACTTTTCAAAGCCTAAAGAACAATAATATAACACAGAGAAAAGCAGCTGATCCGCACATTTGAGAAGCTGAAACCAGAGAATGTTTGATGTATTTGTTTGATGACTGACTAAAAAAAAAAAAATGTAAATCCTTTATCGCATAATTTATGTAGAGGTGGAATGCAACTAGAATAATTTTGCTCAAGCACACTTTGAGCATTTGAATTTAATGCTACGCTATGCTTCAACATTATTATTGTTTATAAAAAACCTGACATGCTTATATGATATGACGCAGTATACTGTTGATACAAACAGAATAATATAACACTCCTTGATAACATAACATTTTTAAAGGATTCTGCATAACAAGTATTTTGGCTTTTGATACTTTAAGTAAGCTATATTTTGCTGATAATGCCTCTGGATTTTACTTGAGTAACATTTTTTGGACTCACACTTTTTAGATTATAGTATTTCTACTTTTACTTCAGTAAATGAGTTAATTTATTAATCCAGCACTGAATATACTGTATGTTTCAGGTTTTTCTGCTTTGGGTCAGTCTGGACAAACATCTCCTGTTTCACACCCACTTGGCATATCATTATGTAGGGGGTGAACAGAACTAACACCTCGCAATACAGTGAATGCCACAACAATAGCACTGTAATAAATGTTTCTCAAGCTCAGAATGATCAGTGTTTGTTGATGGTTTGTCAGAGGGGTTCAGATGTTTAATCACTGTTGAGGCTGTAGTAATCATGTGTTTCTATTTTGTTTTCTAGACATAGCATCCATCAGCGGCTGGTTTTACTTCACACTGCAATCATGCCTATTTAAATTATTTTTCAATAGATTTGTGAAGTACCATTATACCACGTGAATGATACTTTCTGAGTAATATGTGATGTGAAGGTAAGAAGGACCTGCAACAGAGAATCTACATTTCTAGAGCCTCCCTTTGTATAACTGGGTGAGGTCATCCTTTTTTTCTTCTTGTTTTAAAAGTTTCTACTCTGAATACAACATGAATATAAAAGATGTTCTCTCCACAAGGAAGAACAGCCTCTCTACAACATAATGTGCATGATAAAAACCAATGCATTTACATCTCGGTACTATAACACAATAGAGATGCAACAGGTTAAACTCTTGACAAGCTGTGTAACAAAGTCTTCCTCATTACACACTGAGATTATTTTACAGCTAAAGTGACCCCACTAATTTGGGACTACGGGCTGTTAAGAGGGTTCAAAATCCGTTTTAAATGGACTTGAGGTTTGAAGAGGGTGTTGTCTTTCTGAGCAGGAGGAAGAATGAATGAATGAACTTCACACACTTATGTGAGAGGGACCATCGTCTTGAGGGTGCTACAAATACATTACTCAACTGAATGCATTAGTTTGTGTTGAGCGACCGCTGGTCCAAGTGGAGTTCTTTTATTGTGAGTGAGAGATGAGGGCTGCTATTTAAAATGTTCTATACTTTGGTGAAAGACAACAAGCTAGAGGAAGGTAAAGGGGACTGAAACATTACAGCAAAGACGATAGGGTTTTTGTTCGGGCTTCACCTCGTGCTGTGGGGGTTGTCACAAAATTCCATGGCCGCACATACATTTCTGCACCTAATATTTAGGATACACAAGATGTATTATGGAATGATGATTCTCACCAAAGTTTGGCTCAAGGCTTTTTAAAGCACAGTCATTTAGAGAACAGATAGTATGCTCTTTTTCATGCCTAAATGTGAAAAAATACTTTTTTTTCATTCTGTCTGTCTGAATATACCTGTATTCACTCTCTGTCTGAAATGCTACGTTTTAGCGCGCCTCTTTAAGCCCCCTCCTGAAAAAGCCCCCTCCTGAAAAAGCCCAGTCTGCTCTCAGATCAGTTTTTCCAGGTCTTCTGGATCTTGCAGCCAAAGAATTACTGTAACTGCACAGTAGCGTTTTTTTAAATTGAATGAATGAATGAATGAATTATTTTTTTATATTTAATCCAGCCTCTCGTTTCTCCTCACTGTAAAAAGTGACGAGATTAAGGATAGCATTTCCTCAATACATGTTTTTAATTAATGTTGTATGTGTGAGAGGTGGGGGTGCCTGTACTATGTGAAGCACTTTGTGTGACATTTCAAATGTATGAAAAGTGCTATACAAATAAAGCCTGATTGATTTATTGATTGATAGCAACGCTTTCTACTTACAGTGTATAGTTGTGACATCACAACCATACAGATGTCCTGACGGCTCGTTTAAAGGCACAGTTTCTGAATATGGGCTGTGAGCATTTCTCTGTAAATTGAGTGATTTGATACTTTCATAGCATCTCTATAGTACCTCGACCTGCTTTACAAAAAAAGACAAGTAAATCTTACCTTATACAATATGGAAACTTTAATTTTCCCTCAACAGGCTCACTTATTTGATTTGTTAACAGAGAAACCCCAAAACCAAAGAAAAACAAACAAAACACAAGGGAGAATACAAATACGTTTGTGAAGGTGAATTAACACCATGCAGAAACAAGTAATGGAGATCATGTAAACACAGCCACAACCTCTCTCTCCTCTATTTGAACTAATCCTAATCGTACTCATCCTGCAGCCTTCCTAAACTCTGAAAATGGACTGTGAGCAAAGTTTACTTTGTCTAATTTATCCAATTTAGGGACGCTAATCTTTGACGAGCCTCTTTGCACTGCTTATTCGCAGTCCCAACATCACAGCTGAAGAATAAACAGTGTGACACTCCTGAACCCTGGAAACTCCCAAACCATGACGACAACTGCAGCAACTGCAACACTTTAGGTCTATGCTATTGTATCTTATGGTATACATTGTTTTCATACATATCACACATAACTAAAGTGTCTTCAGCTAGATGTAATGCTGTGTGCTATAAATCTTTAGAAGTGTTGGTAGATACGATTTTTCAAATGGACTAAAGCAGGCACTGTCAGATCTGTACAGAAACAGAATTAAACCAAAGGTATTGTAAATATGAATTAGTACAATACTAAGGAAACCCAAGATCCCCAAAAGTATAGATTAGCTGTCTTTTGTTACACTGCCCAACACTACGTCCCCATACAGTAGGTAGTGTAACTAATATAGTAAACACTCTGTAAAATGCATAAAAGTTAGACCAACAGTAAATTAACAGCTACTGGGATTATTATATGAGCAACATTTCCCTCAGACAGCTAGTACAATGTTTTATATAGTATAGTAGATAGCAGCATCACATTCAGTCACTTTACATCATCATAATTAAAAGCCATTTTCACCTCTATAAAAACCTGTGCATTGTGGGAGTGTACATGCCATACTTTTTTGTTCCATTTAGAAAATTTTGAGAGTACGGTAAAGGAAAATAAACTTTAAATTCAAACATTTAAATAAAATGGCGCACAGTAAATATAATACCCCAAAACAGTCTGTAAAATCTAAATAGAAAACTATATTATTATTATTATTATTATTATTATTATTATTGTTATTATTTTTATTATTAATTAAGATTAAGTTTATGTACCATACAACTAAGACGTTTAGCAGACATTCCATGAAATCCATATTCGTTTTTTGTTGCTTGTATTAAAACACATTCTCATCAGAAAAAAATAAAACATTGACATTTGGTGATAAAAAAAAAAAACTGGTCACTTTGTTTAGTCTTTGGTGTGCTGAAACCATCAATACCACCATTGTGACCATTTTTTGAAATAAGAAAGATGCGTAAAAGACCGTAAAAAACTGCCCATGAGATCAGACTTTCCAGTTATACTGAGGACTTCCTGGTGTGTGTAGACCAGCGTACGTACTGCTCTGTGCTGTGGCTTTCTCTTTTCATGTGCTTATAGCTGAGCTCTTTTTAATAACTTTAAACATTATCTATTTTCTTTTCTTTTACATTTTATTTTATTTTTCTTTGCTCCTGCTTTTAACAGATTTTTTTTTGTTTTTATGCTGTTTTAAAAAAATGTTTTGTCTTTATGTAAAGCACATTGAGTTGCCTTGGTATAAAATACGCTATATGAATAAAAATGCCTTGCCTTGCCTTGCCTTGCCACACACATTTTAAGGTATTTTTAGATGATAACCATGCAAGGACAGCTGTTGGTGAGTTTCAAAATCAGTTGTGTCACTCAGACATGATCACAGCCAAACAGCAATAGACAACAAGTTCACATTTCAGACTTCCTATACTGTTTACACTCCTTTGTCTGCAGTTTTCCACCTTAGCGACCCCACCCCTCTTTCTCATGAAGTGTCTCTCACCCTCCACCCCCACTCCAACCATGTCCATCCCTTCGTCCCCCACTGACTGCGTGTCTCCAGGTTTTCCTGATTGGTCATGGGGATATCTCCTTGTTCTCCGCAGCCGTGTGTTTAAATGTGTGTGTGTTTGATTGTCCACCTATGCTGCTCTACCATGGGCATTGCCCTGACTGCGGGTGAGAAACGTCGGCCGTGCGATGCTGTCTCTCTCTTCTTCTTCTTTTCTTTTACATACACACAGACTCACACACAACTGCTTTTCACTCATATTATCAGCCTCTTTAACGTTAACCTGAAAACAGGCCAACAGCCAATAATGGCACCAAAGAAAAGAAGGGAAACACTTAACTAATCTCCTTCTCACTGAGCTCTGAAGAGCTCAGTCTAAGTCTGCTCGGTCATACTCAGTGTGCATCCCAGCCCGTTGGATTTGAGGCGAGAGGATTGTATTAACATTTTGACTTTAAACAGGAGACTCATGGGATCAAGTATTGTGAGGGAATAGCCATCATGATCTCCTTTTTGGAGGGAACTGAGCTTTTGTTGACACATTGTCTTGTTGTTATGGGCTGGATTAATGCTACTTATATTATTGTATATATCACAAAAAACCCAACAATGTAATACGTAGTACACAGAGTTTCTTGCATGTATTAAAATTTTCAAATTTCTATGGAAGTTGTATTGTCTTTTAAAAGGGCAAGGCTGACATTGTTAGATATTTTATGTCAACAAATACAATGAAAACACTAAATCCGGTAATGAATTGATCCTACTCTTAGGTACGGGTTGTGTAGTCTCTGTCATTGAGCTAAATGAACCACATGTTGCAGTGGGTGATATGACACTGTGGTTTATTTTTAGACAGTCCCACATTCACCATTCTGCTGCCATAAATACTCCCAAAAGCATCAAATGTGTATTAATCCGCAGCGGGAAATAGTCCCCAACAAATGCACTATTTGGTCCTTTCTGAGTTTCCTAAAAATGACAGTGACCTCTGTTTAAGGAAATTAGTCAGATATTTTATAAAATGTTACTATGAAATGTGAGACATTTTTAAATATTTATGTTTTCAGTAGGAACCAGTTGAAGATAACACACTAACACATTGTTGGTTTGAGATTTAACATGGGATGTGTTGACAAGGAGATATTCTTAAGTAGCCCCCATCAAAAATAAAGAATAACATTAGCCTTCATGATACAGTTACTAACAGATATCTTAATAAGCAAACAAACAAGAAACAAAAAAAGAAGATTTTTAATACAAATTATAGTGTGCACTATGTCCAGTATACACAGACAAAAACTTAAACATTACATAAACATACTGGACAATGCAAACCCACTAAAGTTAGCTAAACTCTGATTTTTGAGACAATTATCTGGTGTTTCCCAGTATTTTATATCATAATAACAAAATAGCAAGTTTTCTAATTCATTGTTGAATTGGTTTATAGAAGAAGGAAATCCTAATTAGAAATTCAGTCTGAATCACATGCTGGAGTCAGAAGCAACGAGTGGTCCCATGCTGGTGTTTTGACCCTAATATCTGTGGTTTTAACCCTGTCTGACACTCATAAGCTCCATTATCTTTAAGTCTCTACTGGTCTAAGATCTAAGGTCTGAGACGGTAGGGGACCAGAGGAATAAAAAGATGCTTGTCACAGTTGCTTCTTAACAGATAAAAATCAGTGACTGTATTGGTGTTGGAGCTGTGCGTAACGGCTTTGCGTATGTGCCCGTTTATATGTGTGGTGAGTGTGTGTGTGTGTGTGTGTGTGTGTGTGTGTGTGTGTGTGTGTGTGTGTGTGTGTGTGTGTGTGTGTGTGTGTGGGGGGTGTTCTAACTGTCTGACACCTGCAGCTCTTCATACTCAAAATGCAAATCCAAGCCCACACCCCCTCCATGACCCCTCCTTCAATCTCTGAGATCCAAGGTTACTGAGCAACGACTTTCGCAAATCTAGATCAGATTTAAATGATAGTACAAAAGGAGTTTCAACACCAAAACAGAGTTGTGGGTTTTTTTTCTGGAAATACAAAGTTAATGTTTTGATGTGATGTGGATGGATCAATGGGTGATAGATAAAGCTATAGATGGGCAGCCGTTGGTGAGTTTTACAAAAAGAAATCCTTTTTGGAAAAGATAGAAGAGGCAACTTTAATGATACCAAACTCCCTCAATCACACAAACTGTGAAGACAATCCTGAGAATTTGAGAAGTGGTTTAATAACACGTTGCCAAAACATGATTTATATAAGTAACAACAACTATAATAACTGTAAACATAAACAAGGGCATAAAACCAGACAATCGCTGACATCTCAGAATGAAGACGCTTTAGAAGAGAAAGATGTAAATTGGATTAATCTATGTGCTGTGAAACTACAAAAACGACGACTTTTGCTCGCCAAAAAAGCAGGTGCAAGCCCCTGAGTCAGCAAGCATCTGCCTAACTGCAGTGTTGAAGTGAACACGATGCTGAATCCCTAACCAACTCTAAGGTTGCAGCTGAGCCTGACCTCTGACCTGGCTGGTCGGGGCTACTTAAGAATATGTCCCTGTGGGGAACAAGTAAAGTGGTGTATTATTTGTATTGTTGTGAGTGGAGTGTGGAGTAAATGAGGGAAAGCACCTGTTTCACTGGGTACCACAATTGCACTCTGGGGATGTTAGAGATGCCCTGTAAAGTCACCCAGCTCTCTAGTGCCACCCACTGACTGAGAAAGGAAAGCTTTAGATAAGCAATTACCTTGGTTTACAGCTTACACCACTATAGATAGTTGCAAGTTTCAGTTGTACAAGTCATATGCACAGTGCCTTTAGAAAGTAATGATACCCTTTTGAAATAGTCACTTTTTTTTGCCTGAAATGATAAAACAAAAAATTTCAAAATTTCTGAAAAGTAATAAAAAATGAAAAACTAGAATAGCAGGGTTGGAAAAGTGATGAGACTCTTCAAGTCCATCTACAGATGTTCTGTAGGATTAAGGTCAGGGCTCTGACTGGGCCACTCTAGGACATTCACCTTTCTCTCCTTTAGCCACTGCGTTGTTTTTATGGCGGTTTGTTTTGGGTCGATGTCTAGCAGAGGGCCGCAGGTCTTCCTCAAAAACGTGAGTGTACTTGGCAGCATCAATTTTCCCTTCAATCCTGACCAACTGCCCAGTCCCTGCTGAAGAGAAACAAGACCACAACATAATGCCACTCTTATCGATAATATTTTCACCAATGACATTGACAATGATACAGTAAGCGGTATATTGATTAATGCAATCAGCGGCCACTTGCCAGTGTTCGCAGTCTATGACATCAATATAAGGGAACATTTAAACAAACAAATACATTATTGAAGAGTAAGGACAGAGGAATCAATAATCACTCTTAGAAATGAATTATTGGAGTATAACTGGAATTTATGGAGAAAACGATGTTAACAGGGCTTATGATGAATTCCTAAGAATATTCTCTTCATTATATGAATCACACTGTCCAGTAAGAAAATGTAACAGAAGAACTCATATGATCATTGTCCATGGATTATAAAAGGGCTGCAAAATGCTTGTAAAAAGAAAAATAAACTTTACAAAGATTTCATAAAACTGAAAACCAAAGAAGCTGAATGCAAGTACAAAAATATAAAAATAAGTTAACTAATATTTGAAGACAAAGCAAAAAAGATTATTATAAACGAAGATTAGATGAAAACAAAGATAATATTAAAGGAATATGGAAGGTATTAAATAATATTATAAGAAATGGGTCTAGACATAATAATCTGCCTAACTATTTCATTGATAAGGGTGTTGATGATCATGACATGGCTAATGTGGCAGTTTTAATGAATTCTTTGTAAATGTAGGACCGGACCTTGCAAAGAAAATCAGTGACGCAGAAAAACATGACGAACATAGGTTTGAGAGAAATCCCTGTTCATTGTTTCTTAAAGCAGTGACTGAAAAGGAAATTATCAATATAGTAAATGCATGCACAAACAAACACTCAACTGACTTTAATGATGTCAATATGACCGTGGTAAAAAAAAAAAGTAATTCAGGGTATTTCCAAACCATTAACTTACATATCTAACTTATCATTTCAAACTGGTTCATTCCCAAACAATATGAAAATAGCTCAAGTATTACCTCTATATACGACTGGAAACAAGCACCATTTCACAAATTATAGACCTGTGTCATTGCTACCGCAGTTTTCCAAAATACTTGAAAAATGATTTAATAGCAGATTGGACACATTCTTAGAAAAACACAAAATACTTGCAGATAGTCAGTACGGATTTAAGAACTAATAGATCAACATCATTGGCAATAATTGAGGCAATGGAAGAAATAACAAATGCAATAGATCACAAGAAATTCGCTGTTGGCATATTCATTCAGCATTCAGCTCAGCAATAACAGCACTAGTCATATAAAAGCTAAAATAAGATAACATTACAATAAGATTTAAAATAAGATAGGATGACATAAAAATATATATACATATATGAACATGAGTATGTGTAAAAGTGACAAGTTTATTCAACAGTATTTCACAAATGTAATGTGAAAAGTAAATATCAAATACGAGAGTGGGGTGAAATAAATAAAAATATATTTATATAGCACTATGTACGTACATGAAAAGATGATTGTGTGTGGCTCAATAGAAGCAGTCATGTTGATAGTGTTGTTTTTATGTAAATAGAAAATAGTGCAGACAGCAGGTAAGCAGATACGTGATGTGTAAGATATAAACTTTTAAAAAAGAGAGTTAAAAAGCCTGATGGGCAGATCACTGTGTATGAAGACATCATCCTGTTAGCGTCAGGGTCTACTGTCCTAGTTACAGCTCCCTCAGAAATTAAAACAATACTGTAAAAATGACTAACTAAAAATCTTTCATAAGAATTAGGGAGGTGATGTTTGATGCTAGAGTGACCTCAAGAGTGAACAGCCTTTAAGAAGGCATATTAGTTTTTCTACATCATAAGTTGCATTGTCTCAGTGCAAGTGGAATTGGTTTTATTACATTATATTTTTATCAGGAGTGCTACTAGTTTGATATTTCCACTTCAGGAAACATTTTGAAGCTTTGCAGTCTTGCCTATGGATCATCACAGTCAAGCACCGCCACCAAGTGGTCATGACGTGGCAGTTACAGTCCTGAAGTGAAAAAAACAAATTTGATGTATTTTCCTTTAAGTTTAATTCAAAAAGTATTTGAGTTTAAGTAACAAAGTTTGACATTGTTATCATGTAAACGAAACATTTTGAGGTGTAGGCCTACTTTGTGAAGGCTAAATAAAATAAAGAAAGAATACAGTCGTAAATGAGCATCATGGTAAATGTACCGTTGTGCTTTTCGCCACCAGAGAATTAGATTTTACAATAATGCATATATTTCATCGCATACTGAAAGCCGTAAAGTTAGTTATGTATGGTGTCATCTTGCAATCCAACCACACCGCTGGAGTGGAACCTGTACTTTATGTCCAACGTCACCTCTACCAAATTGCTTCGTTTAGGATCGTAGTACTTTATTCGTGTGCATGCGGTGCACGTGGGATGTTCCACTGGTCAAGTCAGCCAGGATTACATATCCGGAGGCAATATTTCGCAACAAAATGTACTACAACTACTTTGTAGCTTTGTGGCATACTGTTGACAACTTAATTTGAAATCTTCGTTTCCGCTCTTACTCTCCGTCCTACCTCAAGCTCACTTGATGCAGACTTTCAACAGGTGCCAAAACTGAATGTGCAGCAAAAGTGAGCTGAGAGTAAAATACCTGCAGTCTAAAATACAATAAAATAAAGTAAAAGCAGGCTGTGGGTGGTGATTTCACTGAAATCTTTCTTCCTTTATTTCCCTTTTCTCCATCCATCCGACCTCTGACCCAGAATGGTACATCCCCTTGGTGTAATGAAAATAGGCTTTCATTTATCATTGTCCTCAGTTGCCCCAAAAACATGTTTATGAGTGAAAGTAATGAGATAAAGGAAACCACTGTACGCGAGTCTCTATACTTGTTCTGTGTTTATTTATTGAAGGCCGAATTTGGTAAGAGGCTTATTCATGACTTGAAGAGACTTAATATTTTCTTATTGATCAAAGAGATTGAAGCTCAACGCTGTTAATTTCCTTTGTTATTATTATTTCACCATTTTTGCCTTTATTTTGTAGGTATTCATATTTAAAGTAACTGTTAATACAGATCATTAAGCACTTTAACAATTGAAATTTGACAATTGTAAAGACATCAGTTTTGACCTTAATGACTCATTGCCATTTGCTTGGGGGTTTGTGGAGGCCATTTTAATACTCCCTAAAGTATCATTTTTACTTTTTGACCAAACTGCATTTTCCCTGTAATGAGGCCACTTCAGAAAGAAATGTTCCTTCTGGATTCACAATATTTCAGAAGAGCAGTGAGCCCTACGTCAATTCTATTAGGGTGACTAGTGCCACGTCCGTTTCTAAAGACTGATGTTCTGTCAGGAGATGCTATGGCAATACATGCATGTACTAAAGGATTGTACCCGAGTCACAAAAGATTGGCTTTCTGAAAGCAAGCGCGGTTTATAAATGGGCGTAGGGTCCTCCTGTTACCTGGAAGACAGAAGAGAGGCAAAGAGAACAAACTATCCTGCAGAATCACACCAAGCTTTCAGCACTTTGTTTGCTCCAAATGAATCTCTGTTGAGATAAGACACAAGATGCTAAAATAAAGTATATTTGAAGTTTCATTTTATCATGAAAACGAAATGTTTGCCACTAACCATTCTAATATCTTACATGTGTATACTTTTGAGGACTACTTGTTTTACTTTTGCTTCTTCCATTTCATACTTTATACTTCTGTACGTTCTAAACTTTATCTAGAGTAAAACATAAATAATTGATGATTTTGTATTAATCTGAATCTCCAGAGTCACTAGGCAAACTATAATTTTGAAATAAATGCAGAGTAAAAAGTACAATAGTATAAGTATTAAGTGTAAAGTAGCAGGAAACTGTAGTGAAATACAGGACAAAACTGATCAGAAGTACAGTACTTGAGTAGATGTACAAAGTTATTTTTCACCACTGTCCAGTGAGGAAAAATAATTTTAACAGGATAAACTTGAAGCATTTCTTCTTTTAAAATGTGTTTTTAAAGTACAGAAGCACATTTAATGTAATTTAATGTGAGAATTTCTTCTTCTAATATGTTTTTTTAAGTACAGAAGTGCATATAATGTTGCTTTCCTTTTTGATTTCATATAAAATATGCATTACCACCTGTATGTTATATGTTTTGAATATTTGATATGTAGCTGATGCAGTGTTTTGTGAACATGTATATTGTGTAACGTACATGTTGTGTTAGTTTTCAGAGATAATCTGTTGTGTTAACAGTGTGTTCCTGTTTCTTTTGTTGTTGTGTTTGCACAACATTGTATTAAAGGTCAGGGTTTCTTTACTGTCTCCCTTGGAAGAAATTTACTTTGGACATGGGCAAGTTGCTGCATGGACAATACAAAATGGACCACTGCTACTTCAAATATATACTAAAACACATATATACACTGCTCATCCATACACATTCACATTCTTCAAGCACATATTGGTCATCCATCCATATCAGTGCAATAGATAAATACATGTGCCTATATGTTTGATGCATTTTCACCACTTGAATACATTTACTATAATATCTGTACTTGCAAACTAAAGCTGAACTTCATCTGTGTCTTTGTTCACACGACATCTGTATGTCTGTCCATCCAGGGAGAAGGATCCCTTCTCAGTTGATCTTCAACCTAATCAGGTGAGTTGGAGCAGGGAGAAACCTAAAACATGCAGAGCAGCAGCCCTCTAGGAGCAGGATTGGACACCCCTGCCTAACAACAGAAGGGTGTAGCTTCAGCTCGGCCTGGGGCTCTTTTACGTGGCATGTTGACTTTGTGGGTGGAGTTTCACAATCAAAAGACATACAGCTTAGGTAAGAGGTTGACTCTAGAATTGTCCATAGGTATAAATGTGAGCGTGAACAGTCGTCAGTCTCTAGGTGATGATGAAGATGAAGACGATCATGAAGGTCCAAGCTTGTTCAAGATGGAAGTACATCTTCATCTTCCTCATTCTGGCTGTGGCTGTCTTACTCTTTATGAAATATGTGGAAATCCAGCAGGTGAGAACTTGGTTTTGATGGGGTCACTTAAAAGGTGGACCTTATTTGAAATGTTTATTGTTAGTTAGATTTCCAGATATTGTATAAAAGTGTTAAAGTGTTCCCTTGTAGCTCTTCACTTGACTTGCTGAGAACAGCAACTCCTCCAGTTAAAGGATAAGGCTGTCATTTTTCTATCCTTCAACCAAAACCATCAATGTGTTCTGTTCCTACTGAAGAAATAAATCATAATAATCATAATCATAAGATAAAGTCCCATTCGAGACATGTGTTAAAGTATTTAAAGGCCCCTCTTATATGATTGACATTTTGTTTAATACGGATTTCTTACATAGAAAGTAAAAAAATTCTGCAGGGAAAAATTAATTTAATTTTCAAAATGTAACAGAATATTCAAACATCATTTAATTGTTTTGTTACCGCATGTTCTTTTGGTCCAGACCCAGATGGGAGAATAGTACACATTACAAACAATTCCCCTTGGTATTCACGTTCAATGGCTGCTCACAATTCAGCGACTATTGCAAGTCTCATAGAGTAGACTTCCCAATACCAATACTATATATATATATATATATATATATATATATATATATATATATATATATATATATTTAAATAAAAAATGTATATCCATTTTTGGGACACCCTGTATATATTTTGTATAGCTCCAAGTGAAGTCCCAAAACAGCTGGGCACTGAAGGGTTAACGTGTACTTAAAGCTGTTCACTTGTGATCAAATTCCCAAAGCCACATATTAATGCCAGGTGTGAACAGGTCCTCTGTCTCTTCCACTGTGATCTGTAAAGATGCATTCAGCTAAATCAATTTGAATGGGTTTTTCTTTACTCTCCTCATCAGTGCAGTTTGTGTAAATGTGAAGAGTCCCTGATGTTTTGTACCTTTAGTGTGGTCGAATCCTGTGTATGCTTCATCTTGACCATTTGTTATACTTAGCTAATCAGTTTTGTTTGCATTTGTTTGATGCATCTGTCACCATTTTAGTTTCAGCATGAAGTGTCCTCCACCGTCGTCGAACCGAAAGTTACCACTGACCTTGAGATGCATCATGGCCTCTGCGAATTACAGCCACTGCCTCCCAAGGAGGCTCAGGAAGAACGCCTCCTGCTAGACTCCATTGCTTGGCCTGAAACTCTGCTTTTGCCAGATCCTCTTATCCTGGAGCAGACCAGTGATCCAGCTCACAGTACCTTCACCATTCTCCCAGGGAGGGAAGGTGGACAGTGGCACGTAGGGGATCAGCTGGAGGTTTTGATCAAAATTTCTGACTTCAAGGGCCGTCCCAAGAAGACTGGGGGAGACCTCTTATACGCCCGGGTGCACAACCCAACACTTAAAGCAGGTGTGGCTGGGCATGTGGTGGATCATCTCAATGGCAGCTACTCTGCTGTAGTGTCTTTACTCTGGGAAGGAAGCGCACAGGTTGAGGTGATGCTGAAAACTATCATGTTAAATATGTTTGTACTGTAGGTGTTTTAATCTATCTTCTAACTAACTTCACTAAGCCCCACCCCTGTGCTACACCAGTTCACTTTCAGGTCTTAAGATGCATTCACACCGGGCAGCGCCAGACGCGACACATCGCTTGAAATGCTAGTAATGTGTTGCATGATCACATTTGGATCACATTTGGACCATTGCGGCAAACGTGTTGCTTCTAATGCGTGAATGTAGATCATGACGTGAACCTGCTTTTAACCGTCAGCCAGCATACAGAAGCTCGGAGTACCGTGGCGAGACCAGCTGCTCCTGCTAGAGGAGGCAGCTAGAAGCCCTGCTAGCGAGGCTTTGGTCTCACCAGCGGGGTTTAAAATACTTCCCGCTGTTGGTTAGGTTACAGCTGTAGGTAGCGGATTGTTAAGCTGTTCATGCTCAAAATTGCTGATTACATTAGAGCAGATCAACTGAATTTATTCTCATAATTTGTTCCACTCTTCTTCATGTGATCTTTGGTTTTGGAAAGACTAAAAGAACGTAACTTTCTAACTTTCTCTAAATATGCAGAGTATACCAAAGACCCATCATCTTCAACATGTCAAACAAATCCAGAGCTTAACAAACCTGCTGTGCCTGCATACAGTTGCTGAGCTATGATTGGGTAATTCATTGGAGCGGACGAGTGAATGGAAGTTCCTCCACAGATGGTTGATGGCTGATTCAAGATGTCAAATCGAGCACTCAAAAAAAATGAAAGAAAACACTCTACCTTAAAATTTACAACAGCTGTCAAAGAACGGAAAAAAGACTTACTGATAGTGGAGAAAGTCTAGATGACAGTGGCACTATTCACACTGGCAGCGGTGCAAATGCATTACATAAAAGATTTGAATATTCACCCCCTGAGTGCAGTGATGGAGGTTAGCACCGGGGACTTAAGCCAGAGGACAAAATAAAAGCGTCTCTTCCTGTGATTTCTGAACACAGTCAGGAAACCAAAGCAGGAAAAGCTAAAACTGGGCTATTGTGAGATATTTATTGAGAATTTAGTGAAATGCTCTGAATGAATTTAAGTTCCTTCTGGTAAACAGTTAACTACTTAGTTTGTGTCTAGAGCTCCTATTGTGAAGGGAAAGCAAAGAAGAAGGGAAGCTATCTAGGCTGCCTTTGACGAGGTTGTAGGTAAAATAGTTTTCCGTCTGATCCATAGATGAATGAGGTTTAGCAGCAGACCTGTTTTTGTTGTTTTAAAGATCAATCTGGTTTACAAAACAACAATCCTTATGAATGTGCCAATTCAATTTATTTGTATTTGATATGACTGAACATGATTGGCCATAATATTAAAACTGTGGTTCTCTGTCCAATCAGGTGATGCTGGTTCACCCTAGTGAGGCCATCACAGTTCTGACCAGGCTGAACATTGAACAACCTGACAGAATGCAATTTCAGAGCGTCTTTCGCCAGGGCTCACGCTCTGAAACCACCATGTGTAACGTATGCCTGCGTCAACCCCAGCTACCACTGTGCAACTTTACTGACCCCTCTACAGGCGAGCCTTGGTTCTGCTACAAGCCAAAGAATCTGAGCTGTGATACCAGGATCACCCACGGCACAGAAGAATTCCATCAAAACCTCAAGGCAAACGAGGAGAAACTCTTTGAGAGGTGAAAAAATCAGAGAAAGGACTGGCATTTTGTGTGACTTCTAAGAAGTATACAGCGAGTGTTACCTATATATTTCATTGGTAGGACATTTCAGAAGTTTGTAACTGTTGTCACAAATGGTCACAGTTTCAGTTATCAGTTACTATAGTTCTGTTATTTGTGCAATGAAGATTAGCATTAGTAGTACTGCTCAGTTTCTAGCCGAGAGCGTCAGGCGAGGAGGGAACATCAGAGGTCAGGCAGGGGTAAGACGGTGGGACTTTGGAGGGAGCCGGAGTTGTTCATGTTTCAATTTCTTCTAATTGCTGAGCAACATAACAGAAAGGTTAGAATACCTTTAATGTTGCTGTGTGTGTGTGTGTGTGCGTGCATGTGTGTGTGTGTGTGTGTGTATGCGTGTGTGTGCTCGTGTCTGTGTGTGTATGTATGTGTGTGTGTGTGTGTGTGTGTGTGTGTGTGTGTCTGTGTGTGTGTGTGTATGTGTGTGTGTGTGTGTGTGTGTGTGTGATATTTTTTTTTTACCTCTGTGTGCTTTTCTTCAGTGGTATCAACATGAAAGTCCTCATTCATGCTTCAGGACCTGCCAGTGTCACTGTGTTGCCAAAAAAGGAAGGTAAAGCACAACATTTTACAACTGCCACCAATTCAATTCAATTTCAATTCAATTTTATTTATAGTGCCAAATTATAACAAAAGTTATCTCAGGACACTTTACAGAGTAGGTATAGAGCACACTCTATGAATTATTTAAGATTTACATAGACCCAACAATTCCCCTGTAGAGTACGGTGGCAGCAAAAACCCTCCTTATAACAGGCAGGAACGTCGGTTGGGGAGGAAGAAAAGGAGAGAGAAAGGGATAGAAAGACCAAGACAGACAAAAGACAGAGAGACAGACACACTTCCAGAGATGCAAGCATCCAAAGAGTAACATTTACTATAATAATATCTATAGTAATGTGAATATGACTCATATGTTATGGCAGTTAATACAGCAGAATAGTAGAAACAAGCACATCTAAGGTGATTGTAAGCTTTATCAAAGAAGAGAGTTTTAAGTTTACTCTGAAATATAGGGAAAGTGTCTGCCTCCCCGATAACACTTGGGAGTTGGTTCCAGAGGAGAGGAGCTTGGTAGCTGAAGGCTTTGCCTCCCATTCTTCTTCTGGAGACTCTAGAAACGACAAGTAGCCCTGCATCCTCAGAGCGCAGCGATCTAGTCAGGTAATATGCTACTATGAGCTCTTTAAGATACGACGGAGCCTGACCAAAAAGAGCTTTGTAGGTAAGGAGAAGTATTTTTTAAATTCTATTCTAAATTTTACAGGTAGCCTGTGCTTCCTTATAATATTTCCTAAGGGAAGCACATATAAGGTGAATAGAATCGGTCCAAGGACAGAACCCTGTGGGACTCAGTGACTGACTTTAGTGTGCATGGAGGATTTGTCGTTAACGTGTAAAAACTGAGATTTATCTGATAAATACGACCTAAACCAGCTTAATGCGGTTCCTTTAATGCCAATTAGATGCTCCAGTCTCTGTAGCAGGATGCAATGGTCAATAGTGTCGAAGGCCGCACTAAGATCTAGTAAATCAAATACAGAAACAAGTCCTTTGTCTGAAGCTATTAGAAGGTCGTTAGTAATTTTTTATTTATTTAATTATTTTTTTCTAAATCTTGACTGGAAGTCTTCAAGTAACTCATTATTATATAAAAAGTCACACAGCTGATTGGGGACTCATTTCTTGAGGGTTTTAGAGAGAAAAGGAAGGTTAGATATAGGTCTATAGTTGGCTAGTACCTCGGGATCAAGACTGGACTTTTTAAGAAGAGGTTTAATTACAGCTATTTTAAAAGACTGTTGTACATAACCTGCTGATAAAGACATATTAATCATATCTAATACAGGAGTGCTAACTAAAGGTAACACTTTTTTAAGTAACCTGGTTGGGATAGAGTCTAGAAGACAAGTAGAAGGCTTTGATGCTGAAATAGTAGAGGTTAATTTGTTAAGGTCAACTGGAGAAAAGCAGTCCAAGAATATATCAGGCTGATAGTTGTTTCTGAGGTTCCTGGGTTTGAAGAAAAATTGGTGCCAAGCGAGTTGATTTTGTCTCTAATAGTTATAATTCTATCATAAAAGAAGGTCATGAAGTCGTTACTACTGAGGGTTATAGGAATAAATGGCTCAATAGAGCTGAGGCTCTCCGTCAGCCTGGCTACAGTGCAGTCCTTGTTCTTATTCTCCTCTATTAAAGATGAGTAATAGGCTGCTCTGGCATTACGGAGGGCCTTCCTATGTTTTTAGACTTTCTTGCCAAGAACGCCACTTACTTTCCGATTTTCGCGATATTTGTTTTAATTCACTTCCTCTGTTTCATTATCTTCTTTATTAAAGGAGCAACAGAGTCGAGTGTTGTTCGCAATGAGCCTGCAACACTGTCAACAAGGTGATCAATTTCAGAGAAACTAACGTTAGTGCAGGAATCTTGAATACTAGGATAAGGCATTAAATTAAATGATGCTGGATTCAACTCCTTAAATCTAGTTACAGCACTATCAGATAAACATCTAGTGTAGAAACTTTTGCCCGGAGGTAAGTAGTACTGTAATACGAATTCAAAAGTTATTAAATAATGGTCTGATAAAATAGGATTCTGTGAAAAGACAATTAAGTCATTGATTTCCACACCATAAGCCAAAACAAGGTCGAGGGTGTGATTAAAACAGTGAGTAGGTTTATGTACACTCTGACTAAAACCAATCGAATCTAATAGGGAGATAAACGCAATATTAAGGCTGTTATTATCAACGTCCACGTGAATATCAAAATCTCTTACAATGATTACTTTATCAGATTTAAGGACTAAATTTGATAGAAACTCTGAGAATTCAGACAGAAATTCTGAGTACGGACCAGGAGCACGGTACACTATAACAAGTATAATTGGCTGCACAGTATAATTGGCTGCACACCACCATAATTATTTAATACTAAATGTGCTACAGAACACAACAGTAGAGCCGGCAAAAATAAATTGTAAAAAGTTGTACTAGTTTCTTCTGGGTACATCGTTCTCTGGAACACAATTTGAGAGACGCACTGGAAGCATGGAGCATTACCCGTGGTTCATTAATGTGTAAAATGCGGTTACAGTTTGGTCTCTCCGGTATTAGGTCTGAAAGCTGTTATCCCCAAAGTAAGGAGCTGCTACTGCTCGCTTGATAAAGCTTTATGCGATGTTTAGCAGTTAAATCAGGTGCTTTCATGTTCTTGTTGGCATTATCGTTGCTTCTTCCATCCATTGTTCAACAAATACACTAAATACCACCATTACAGGAATGTTAAAAAACTACTAAATAACTAAATCTTTAGTAAATAAACTACGTATTTGTGACACATTTATAAAGATTTATGTCTTTTGTAGTCACAAATTGACTTGAGGCTGACTGACAGGTTTGGGAGAGACCTTTGTTTTGGTCTTTTCATGGCATTTGTTGAAGATAACAAAAATATGAATATCCTCACCCTTATTCTTCGCAGGTCAACCAGAGATGAAGAGCAACATTGTGACATCTGGACTCTATGGCTATTACTACCGGGGTGTGTGGCGAGCACTTGATGGCACCACAGTTCGTCAATTTGACGTTTCTGCCAAAATTCATTGTCTGAGAAAGAAGGAGGTCCACATGTTTGGAGACAGCACGATCAGGATGTGGTTTGAATATCTCATCGCAACACTACCAGGTAGCTGATTCACAGAGATTTCTGACAACAGTTTGGGTTTGTTCACAGTGTAATTTAATTGGATCTCTCTGTCATCATTTTAGATCTTAAGGAGTTTGCCCTGCATAACCCGGGAAAAGCTGGACCTCACATGTCTGTGGACCAAGTGAATAACATTATGGTGGCATCCCGCTTTCACGGGGTTCCTATCCGAATTGTCTCTGTGGCAGCCGGTGAGCTGCGTTATGCTGCCAGTGAAATAGATAGCTTACTTGGAGGCCCTAATACTGTTGTAGTAATTGGTGTCTGGGCTCACTTTGGCACTTTCCCTGTTGAGCTCTACATCCGGCGGCTGCAGAACATCCGTAAGGCGGTGGTGCGGCTGCTGAACAGGGCTCCGGGCACAAAGGTCCTCATCCGCACAGGGAACCCCAAAGCTCTGACACTTTTTTATGCACTAACCAACAGTGACTGGTACACACTGCAGTGTGACAAGGTGCTCAGAGCCATGTTCAAAGGACTGGATGTTCGTATGATCTATGCCTGGGAAATGGTTGTTGCCCACCAACTGCCACACAACCTCCACCCTACAACTCCCATTATTAAGGATATGATTGACGTTCTCTTGTCCTACGTGTGCCCTCAATAGGGCAGCTAGATGTATGTTTAATGGGGGAGACGAACTACATCTACTTTATTCATGGAATGTTGAATGAGCAGAACAGAAACAGTACTGGATGGAAAACAGCTCTAAGTCATGTTGCCATTGGTTATAAACACATACAACCTCATTCCTCATGTCTTAGGATTGCCAAGCAGCATCCCAGGAAATGATTAACCCAAGTAGACCCAGGCTGGTTGTCTGGGAACCCCCAATAGACTTTTTAAAAATGTTTTACATTTTTGTACAGATGAGATATAACATGCTACTTAGTGAGCTTTAACAGTGCTGGTAGGCTACTTTTGTTGCCTTTGAACAGTTTGCTAAGCTGATAACTCCATCTTTATATTGAATGGACAGATATGAGAAGGTAACTCCAAAAACTTCAAATTCAGAGGCTGGATCAAAACAGTCAATCATGCACCAACGAGTTGTTTAACAGAGCGTTCTGTTGATCATTTGCAATTTGTAATTAAAGTTGGAAAACGAAACATGACTATGTATTCACATATGTATGGGATGGGTCTGTAGAAATGGTTGGTCTCTGCTATCTGAAAGAAGCTGCAGTCATACCTGGCAGACAGGTAGCTATCCAGTCGGTCTGGCCTCCTAATAAGGAAATGTTCCTTCTGGATTCACAATAGTTCAGAAGACTGAATTTATATCTGGAGAGACTGTGGCAATGCATGCATTATGTACGGACGGATTGTTCTGAATCTAAAGTCACAAAAGATTGTCTTTCTGAAAGCTGCAGTTGACACTAAAACACAAGCAACTAACAACTATTGTTTGTCATATTGGACAAAGATATATGTTTAACTAGAGAGAGAGAGAGAGAGAGAGAGAGAGAGAGAGAGAGAGAGAGAGAGAGAGAGAGAGAGAGAGAGAGAGATTTTTGAAGAGTTGAGTGTGTAAGGCCTTCCTGTTACTTGGAAGAGAGGCAAAGCGAACAGACTATCCTGCAGAAAAATATCTAATATCCTACTTGTGTATACTTTTTGTTCTGTGTCCTGTGCTTGGGTCTCCGTTCTAGTTTGTAACACTTTTAAGGTAGACTTCTTGTGTTTCTTCTTCTTCCATTTTATACTTTATACTTCTGTTCCAAAGAGGGAAATGTTGTACGTTATACTCCTCCTGTACTTTATGTACATTATCTAGAGTAAAACATCATAATTAATTTGATTGGTGTCTTCTGGTGTTTACTCTTGGCCCATTTCACATTGGATCACAAAACAGACTAATACAAAATCATCAGAGTAAACTAACTAAAGTAATATGCTACTCTAAAAAAGCCCTCTTCAAATACTTTTACTGTTGGTATTAAGTATTATAAATGAATGAAATGTCATGTATCTGTCTGTTTGTCTATTCTTTGAGATGACAGAGTGGCGGTCATCACCACAATGCACACAATTTTTTCTAAATAACCAAGGCACAAAAAAACTTTAATTTGTGATAAATCATTGAGCAAATTAGAGAACAGTAACCATTGTGCCAGAAGAGAGATTTAAACCATGTTTTATTAGGGCTATAGAATTCAAAAATAAATAGGAAGTGTAACTACTGTTTTTGAGTTGTTTGTTTTTTCACACAACAGCCGATGTCTCAGGATACATGTAGATATAACCAGGGGCGGAGTGGGACACAAAAACTGCACCGCCCGCAACGGGCTCCACCCATCCCCTCCACCAGGACAGGGCAATACTCGGACAGGGGAGTGGGAGTGTGTGTGTGTGTGTGTGTGTGTGTGTGTGTGTGTGTGTGTGTGTGTGTGTGCATGTGGGAGTGCGTGTGCATGTGTGTGTGCGTGTGTGTGTGTGTGTAAAACCGTGATATGACAACACCGCCCCACTGAGGAGGAACTATGAAGAACTCAGCTCAAAAGTTTTGCTAATTAGCAACAAAGTCAAAGCTTGGGCTAACCGTTTTCCTGTTAACTCACCTGCATCACTAGTTGATGCCTGGTTCTGGTTGTTTTGGAATAAATCTGTGATTTTTCACCACTTTGATCCACTCTCCTCCAGCATCCGCTTCTTCTTCATTCTGGCCTTTTCAGCCCCTCCTTTCTCTTTTCTCTTCTTGCCCTCCAACAGGTGTAACTGAGCAAATCAAACACGCAAATCCGATTTCCTTTTCCACTGTAAGAAAATCCACTCCTTCAACCTTGCAGCTTTCTCTCTGTCTGACAGCCGCTCATTCACCCCCATTCATTCATTGGAGCGATACGCAGTTCCCATTTCCCATGAGGCTTTGCTCCGACCATTCTACATTTATGAACAAAAAAACAAATTCAATCGTTGGCCTTTTATATTTGTGGTCATGAAAGTTATGCAACGTCTGAATGAAAAAAATAGATCAAGATAGGAGGCTAAACAAAAATCAGTAGGCTGGATTAATGAGAGTGACACTGTAGCAACCATGAGTGAGATGTAGAGACACAACAAGTGTTTTATATACTGGTTGGACTCCCAATTGTGGTTTATAGAGGTTTCTGAGATTTTCACAGGAACGCGCTTGATTCCGGAGGTTTTTAAATCAATGGGCCGGTCACGGCCGGTTCAGGGTCATACCTCACGGGTGATGTGAACGTTAAAATGGTCTTTAGGCTACTCTGTAAAAAGCTCACAGTTTATCCCATTTAAGTTACACTACATAGAACTCCTTTGTTTATTTTTGGTCTCCTGGAAACTCAACTGACCCGAAAGTGTATGTTTGTATTATGGATGAGAAGGCTGAGAAAAGCAGGAATTAAGGATAAATACTTTACTCCGATTTGCACAAGATTGGATTAAAAATAGATCTATATTTTAATTATAATCAAATTAAATATACTGTGTCCTTTAAATGTCCCTGGCTTGGCCTTCTCTTGATTTAAGGAACATGGCGCATGTCTTGAACTTCAACCTCGGATATTTTTTCAACCTCGGTTACCTGTTTGACAAAACGCAAGTCCATCACTCAAAATTCTCGCGATATATGGCGCCGATATATAAGAACAGACGGGGGGTGCCTCGTCCACTTTGAGGGGCGTTGGGTTTCCTAGAGGACCTTTAAAAAGTCAGGGGTCTCATATCTGCACAGGAAAGATCCAACCATGTCGGACGCGGTGGTTAGTTTCATGAAGGACTTTTTGGCCGGTGGCATTGCCGCTGCCATCTCCAAAACAGCTGTCGCTCCTATTGAGAGAGTCAAGTTGCTGCTGCAGGTAAAATTATTGAACCAATTGGTGCCTAAAGTATGGCAGCACGTTCATTCATTTGTGCGTAAAGTGTGCGTAAATGTTGGGTTACTAATGAACCAAACGCTAAAATGTAAATCTGAAACAGTTTTAATACAAAAGATGTCTACCTGTGCACAATGTAAGTTCATATGGTCTGATGCGTAATGCCAAGTGGCACGTGGAGATGGTTTTACGCACTGGATTTTGCAATGTTGCTGCTATGATGGCGATGGTGACACAACCTCCTATTTTTCAATAAAATGCCTATAATAGTCATTTGATATATATTGGTACGTTTATTAAGTTAATTATTACTGAAATATAAAGATAACCGCAGTAGTATTTCGTGAAATTGAAGTGCTAAATTTAACTTGAACTATGTAATCTAATACACGGCTGATTCTCAAGTGACAGGAGTGTGCATTGAGCATACCGGGCCTACAACTACACACAGTAATGTCTGGCCAACTATGATTATAAAAAATACACTTTAAATTTAAATACAAAACAATATATTATGTTGTAAATAGAAAATGCGGCATGCAAAGTTCCTTTGCACAAAGTTTTACAAGAGAATTGATCACATTTTGAGGTAATGTGTCTTTAATGTACTTTTATTGTGTTTACTCGTAGGTCCAGCATGCCAGCAAACAGATCACTGCTGAAATGCAGTACAAGGGAATCATGGACTGTGTGGTCAGAATCCCAAAGGAACAGGGCTTTATTTCCTTCTGGAGAGGCAACCTGGCCAACGTGATCCGTTACTTCCCCACCCAAGCCCTCAACTTCGCCTTCAAAGACAAGTACAAGAAGATCTTCCTCGGTGGTGTGGATCAAAAAACCCAATTCTGGCGTTACTTCGCTGGTAATCTCGCATCTGGCGGTGCCGCTGGTGCGACTTCGCTCTGCTTCGTCTACCCCCTGGACTTCGCCAGAACAAGACTCGCTGCCGACATCGGCAAGGGTACAGCTGAGAGAGAGTTCAGCGGTCTTGGAAACTGTCTCACCAAGGTCTTCAAAAGCGATGGTATCAAGGGTCTTTACCAAGGATTCAACGTGTCAGTGCAGGGCATTATCATTTACAGAGCAGCCTACTTCGGATGCTTCGACACTGCTAAAGGTGCGCACATCTGGTCGATCGGACTTTTATCAAGTTTTATTTTTTAACGTAGTGTGTGCATTTTGTATTTTGTGACGAACAGGTGACTTAACTTTTCCATCATACAGGTATGCTCCCAGATCCCAAGAATACGCACATCGTCGTTACCTGGATGATCGCCCAGACTGTCACCGCTGCAGCTGGTATTATCTCATATCCCTTCGACACCGTCAGACGTCGTATGATGATGCAGTCTGGACGCAAAGGAGGTGAGGCTCATTCTCTTGCGGAATAATGTCCGTATACTAATAGATTTGATTTGTGTGGCGCAATTACGCATTTTAGGCATAGATGCTTCAATACCCATGTATTAATTTCCACAGCTGACATCATGTACACGGGCACAATCGACTGCTGGAAGAAGATCATTAAGGACGAGGGAGGCAAAGCCTTCTTCAAGGGTGCCTGGTCCAACGTGATCAGAGGCATGGGTGGTGCCTTTGTGTTGGTGCTGTACGATGAGATCAAGAAGTACACATAATAAAATAACTTTTTTAATCTCCCAGTCCTCAAGGAAACCTTTCACGTCTTAATTCTTGTGAGTGGGTGATAACAGCTTGTGGTGAAATACAATATGGGCTCATACAGGCAAGTATACTTGACCTGAGTTAGCAGCCCCCCTTAGAAATCTCTACATATCACATCTATGACAACAGTCTTTTAGTGGGACAAAGTCAAGCTGTTGTTTCAGTGTAAATGATGGTGCGAAAGGTGACGTCACAACCCGTCAGTCAGTTTGTAAAGCAGTAGCTGAGGCCCATGTTTTATTGTGATCTCTCTGACCCCTGTGACCTTATTTTATTAAGAATAAAGATTTATTAGTCTTATAGTCCAGTATTTTTCTAATGAATGTTCTGTTGTTGTGGCAACCTGAAATCTGCAGTCAAATATGCCTTTTTCACAGCACACACACTTTTTGAGCATGAGCCAGCATGCACAATACCCGGGCCCTGGATCTGAAGCAGCAAAATGGAATTCAGCCATCATTCATTTAATTATTCACACCTGCCCTCTTCCTACTGTGAAACGTCAAATGTCTGCAGCAAAACAAGCTTTATTAAGAACACAATGCAGTTAAAACACTTTGGACCACAGCATGTTTGGTTTTGTAAAGAACCTTTTTAATAATGTGAAAAATATTCAAAGTCATAAGTATCACTGAAATATATTGAGTAGTTCCATGTCACCGAAGGGAAAAAAAATATTGTTTGTACCAACTGTGGCATGTGCTGCATCGGCACACGTTTGTTTTTAGGAGAGAAGAGATTACAAAAAGGTTTTCTGTCCACCATTTCGCTGTTTAAAGTTGTATTATAGCATACTGCTAACTCCTGGAACAAGGAGGAACAGAATATACATACTATCGAAATAATATTTCAAATATTTGTATTCATTGATTCCAAACATAATTCTCTAGTGCATCATAAATGTTATAAATATGAGAAAGGGGGGGGGGGCACACAAAACATTTATTTAACGCCACTCGTTGACACAATAACTTGTTCAATCATTTCAACACAACTTTTTTTTAACATATTTAACAAAACATATTTAACAAAAAGTTACTGCAGTACTCAGAAGCCACTACTGAACGACCATTTGCTGTTTTTCAGCATCTAAGAGAGAAGTCCCATCTTCTGTATAATTGATGCATTACAACACAATTCACTGAATAGTTGATGAAGTGAACTAAAGTGAACCCATGTAAGTGAAGAAAAAGATGCTTTAAGCTTAGTACCTTTGAAATGTAACCTTTTGTGATGGATGGACACCAACAGCTAGCACTAATAGCGATGCTCTCAGCACCAGGCTGGTTTGGCTGCACTGAGTTGCTTTGACCTGGATACGGGTGTTTTGCTGGAGTCAGCTGTGGTGGAAACTGCTCTGGAGCTTTGGTGGGCAGAACTGGCTGACCTGGGACCTGCTGATACGAAAGACAGAGATATATTTTTTTTAATACAGATGTGCAGTTTCCATAATCAAAATAGGAAACTGAACGTATTCCTTTAATTTTTCAAATTAGAAAAAAAGATTGTTTTATTTGCATTTAATAATTGAACATTTTAACCCTAGCAGACCATGGCAAACAAGTACAGTACAGGGAAACACACAAGCACAATGATGTTATCAGAGTTTGTATAACAACTGGGACGTTACGCTGTTGGCAAATTATTTAAATTTTGACTTCTGAACATTTTTTACACAATATAACTACAAATCAAATATTTAAAACTCTTCAACCAGAACATTCATTTGAATAAACATAAAAAATAAATATGACAAGAAGAACATCAGTAAATTGTTATTACTGATGTGTAAATTAATGTGCGAGTCTTACCAGTATCATTTATCCACAGCTGCTTTTTACTGTATGAAAGTCTTCTTCTGTTAATTAAATCTCTGCAGCCATCTGAAGGCAGCAGCTCAGACATGTGCCATAAATCTGCAGCCTTCAATATGAGAAGAGCAGCGCATCGCAGTGCCACATGCTGATCCTCTTTGTTTACCTTGAGTAAATCATCACATGCAAACAACGGCAGGCTGCTACAAAATGACTACACACACTATTGTTGGTGTCCAACTTCTCTAATGGGATCAAAACACTCAGTGAGGTTTGGGAACAAAGGTGCTTTTATGGTGTGCATCTACCTCATGTCTTAAAAGTAGCTGTACTTAAATATTGCAAACTGCGATCGTTCCCCAATAAATGAAATACAGACAGCCCAGTTGTTGGGCGTTGTATGAGCAGCTATTAAATCACCATGTTTTATGGTTTAGGGTATATAACACATTTTTAGCACAGTAAAAGCTGTCAAATCTAGGCCAGAGTTACCTACCTGAGGGTGTCTTGCTGGTAGATCTCTCTTTCTTGGTGGGGGACATACACACGGGGTATGAAGGAGCTCCCACGTATCCAATATGTCGCTGGTAGTCTTCCAGTTGTTCTGAGCGCTTTAGGCCAGGTGTAGGCTTAACAGACTCCAGTCTCTTTAGGAATGCCTGAAAGAAACACAATGGCATTTTCACCCGGTAAGCAGTGTTTCATAACATACTGTACATGCTTATTGTCTTGGTACACTGTTAAAGCCACCAGGTTTAACATGCATTTTTCAGTCCAGTTCACATTGGAATGATATATGCAGGTATATCCTGTAGCTCAGTGTCCAAAACTTTCTTGTGGAGGTTATCCATCATTAAAAGTGATTCATGATATAAGCTCTTAAGGTCCCCAGTCCTTCTGTGTCTTTTATGCCAGAATTTAGTCATAACACCCTAAAAATGCAGTTGAGTTTCATGCGAATGATGAAACTTTTTATATCATTTGATTCACTGAGAAATGTACTGTAAGCTGAAAACATTTGTTCTGGATTTGCACCATTTAAATCACCGTATGAGATTTATGAAGACTTTATATCTTTCACAAAATAGACAAGTATTTGCTTAAAAAATGAAGAAAAAATTCTAGAAATACCCAATTACTGTACATCATGGAAATATAAAATATCTGCTACTTCACAGCAAACACAACTAAACAGCATGAGACACAACAGTGTAGGCAAGTGGTTGAATGTCATGCGTGCAGTCACACTCCCACATACATGCTGTGCATAAATCCCTCAGTGAGCAAAAACTCCACATGAAGCATGGAAACTAACAAAAAGCTCAACCGTCAAGCGACTGTTCTATCAAAATTAACAATGTCCACCAGAGGTCATAAAAAGGCACTGAAGGCTTTTAAGTGCAGTTAGCCAGATTGGCCACTTACTGCATTTCCAATATATGAATAACCTGAAATTTCTTCAATCCAAGTTTAGCCCTCTATTCTAATATCACTTATTTGATATAAAATGGAGATAGGCCTATATTGTGTAGTCAATCGATCTTGCAATACGTAGAACTAGTTCTACTTGTGCAGGACAAACCGGGTGTCTTACATGTGTTGTGAGTGGGGTGGATACACTGATCACACGGCAGATTCAATTACTTCACTCTAAGAATAGAGAAGGCGAAGAACACTCTTGACAACGTAGAGAGATGCAATGTCCTTAAAATGACAGGAGCACAGTCTCCGATAATAACACCAGTCAGCATTAATGTAGAAACTCTAATCTGCAATGATGAGAAACATGTGACAATATCAGTGATCCACATTTGTCAGAGGTGATAAAAACACTCTCCTGGCTGCCAATTATAATTTCCTGAATCATTTTTTAAACACTGCTTCTTGCTTGTTCAAAGTGGTCAGCCAGAGTTCATAAATGGGGTTAGAGGCCAAAGCTGCAGAGGCTAAACTGTCTCATAATGTGCTCTGTGGCGCTGCTAGCTTGCCACCTGCTGCCATCTGTCCAAGCCCATCTGTATCTGTTTTCAGGGGTGGCGCTCTTAGTGACACTAACTCAACCAACTAACTAGCGTTTATAAATGAAGGAAAGACTTCAGGAGGTAAATATCTATTTAAAAAAGAACTGCAGAAAACCACAAAGGCTAATGTTACAAAACTGTTAATCACTATCATTGCAACAACTGTGACTGATTCTCCCAGAAAATATATTTATCTTTTTCTGCTTATTAAATAGTTGAGAAGAAATTACAAGGACATTTCATTAAAAAAATAATAATGCAGTAACTCAGTACAGTGGATCAAGTCCCCTTAATTCATCATTTACAGTCCTTCCTGAAAAAGTTGATACACAATAATAAAAAACGTGATGAGATTATACTTGAGAAGAGACTGCAAAAAACAATGGGCGTTGCCACTGTGATGTCACCTATTGGTGATCGTTTTAAAACATGGATGTACGGTATTATAAGAACTGGATTTGGTGCCCCGGCTGCCCGTGAAGCATTGTCTCCATGGGCCACCACTGTAAAAGACAACTGTAAAACTATTGAACGCACACCTCAAAAAAGGTTGATTTCTATTGTGAATTTTATTCCACTCAATTTTTATATTTGTAAGATTTCCTCAAGCTCAGAAGGGTGATTTAAAAACCTGTGACCTCACCCTAATGTAACATCTATGGACCGAGTGTGGACTGACAAAGGGAGAAACACTACTGTGCATATTCTATGGCCTGCATATCATGGAAGTAAACCCAGAAGCAATGGAACTTTTTTGCTGTATGTGTGTTCTGGTATCCAGTTCTAATAATACATCCATGTTTTCAAGCCAGGAGTTTGGCATTTGGATGTTGTAGTATTTTGGAGCCAGAAATGACCAAGTTTGGTCAAGAGGGCAGAGCTAGGGGGTTCAGCTATGTTACAATCAATTCTGATGAAGTGAAAACACACTGTGACTTTGGAAATGCCAAAGTTCTAAAACAATACCACTGACAACACCAAAAAACAAGTTCATGCATATTTTACATGTACATAGTGCCATACATATATCTCATTAAGCCTCTATCTCCACTGACAGGTCACTGTGTAGCCTTGCCCTAAAGCATATCCTTCTTTATCGTCTGTTTTACTCTAAACATGACAATAATTTACAAAATGAACGTTTTGCTGTATTGAAGAAGACTTTAAACTGGTGGTTTAGACCATAAACTCATTAGGAGAATGTTTACGAGGTAAATCAAGTAAATGTAGGGTTAATTTTCTCATTGACTTCTGTAGAACCAGACTTCTTTTGGAGGCAGTGGAGTCGCCCCCCAGGCCCGTAAGAAAAAAATGTTTTAACAGTCTATGCTAAATATATGACTTTATTTTATTTTATTTTTTTAGAGGTTTGAAAATTCACCATCCCAGATTTGTTTCAAGATTAATTGGCACTTTAGCTTTGTTATTAAGTCAATGTAGAGGCAGACAGAGGTGACAAAGTCTCAGCTGAAGATTTGACTTGCACTCCACAGGTAGATGGCACACTGCTTGTTAATAACAACACACCAAGCAGCTCACCGCAGTAATTATCCTTTGTTTAGTGTTTCAAGCAGGAAGAACTTCTTTGTAAGTAAAGGTCAACATGTCACAGAAGTCACATGACTCTTGTTACTGATTGGCTGAGACCGACTGCACCAACCTCATTTTAAAGAGCACCGAATAACGCATCTTGAAAAGCAAAAAGAAAAGAGAAACAGAGTAACAGGCATACCTACATTTATACCAAGGTCTGGGGTTAAGTGTTATACATTTTTCATTTTTTTATATTAAATTGATTACTAATTCACGTAGGAGGAAAAACTCACCAGGTTCTCCCTCTCGATACGTTGCTGTTCCCGGTGCCTGTTGAGCGCGCTGTGAGAGAGGCGGATATGAGGCAACTTGCTGGCCATAGGTTTTTTTTTCCTCGCTGTACTTTCTGGTCGAGGTCCTGGAGAATGGCGCGAAAGCTCTCGAAGAAGACGCTGGTTCTCACGTTCTATACGTCGGACCTCATCGTTGGTGAACGAGTAGTTTTTCCTGTTTGCCCCTCCAGGACAGTGGAAGCCGAGTTTACCTCCAAGCTGACTCTCTGAACGGAGTGAGCCTGATTGGTGAAAAGGACAAACCTAAATTACAAACATATTCAGAAGAAGCTACAGTGTAGAACAGCAGTGGTCAGGCATATTATCACTAGCTACAAAAAATAAAGGAAATGCTGCTTGATAGATAATTTAAGTATTACGGAAGATGAAATCCCTTTCATGTTGTATTGGTAATGATATTTTAAGAGCTAAATTTGTTCTTCTGAATGGATGATTATAAAAGATATTGAGCTGTATTTCAGCAAAGGATCCTTTTTTGTTGTTTGTTGAGTTTGGGACATAGGACAAAGTTCTTAATTTATAATGTAACATTATATGTATGTTATATATTGGGTTCTTGCCTGACAAATGTTTCACCACTGCAAAGATACTTCTGGTGTCTTATATGTACATGTCTGCATGGCACAATGCCTTACAACGCTTAAAATTAAACTAGCAGTTACAATTCCCCATCCAAGGGTCGCAATCCAAGGTTTTTAATCCGACTATCCTTTAATAATAATTTTTTTTCTAGTAAAGTAATACATACTGTACCTATTCAGTCTTTAATCTAAATAATCAAACTATTTGAGAAGGAATATACACACTTTCTTTGAACTGTGCAAAACTCTTGTCCACACTTAGGCCCTCACTTGTGACGTGTCAGTGTATAAAGCAGAGAGCATGGCAAGCGTCACTGACGGACAACAAAAGCCACAAGTTCACTCACACTCGTCTACATCCCGGTTAGAGTCGTCATCTTGATGCATGTCACTAAGGACACTAGAGGGCACACTTTCCTGCTGCTGGTGCTCTTTAAGGCTTCCCTCTTCGGCCTCTGCATGGTTCAGGTCCAGCGACTGGAGGGGACTGAAGTCAGGAGAAGAGAGGGGGCTTACATCTGTCACTGTGTCCTCTGACTCCTCTATGTTGCCGGTAGGCACATCCCCAGATTCCGCTGAGCCCACTCGGGTCCTTCTCAATCCAGGGGAGAAAGAAGGCTTGTGAGGCCTAGGAAGGGCTGGGGAATCTAAACTGCTTCTCCCATTACTACTGCTAGAGGAGCTCTCTGAGTCTGCATCTACACTGCTCTCAGTTGAAGTGAGTGATGGACTTCGGGTGCACCGATTTATTGTCAGTTTTTTAGGAGATTGTTTATTTCTCGCTCTTGAGCTTGAGTGTTTGGACGGTAATGCTTCTTCTTCAGATTCATTTGGACTCTGGCTGTACACATCCTTATAATCTACCCCCCTGGCCTCAGCTAACAAAGACATAAATGTTCCATTGGGCCCTTTAGAGTGCAAATTAGAGTCCTCATTATCACTATCACTGCTGTTATTGATGACTTTATCTGATGTACAGGCAACATATGATACGCTAGACGCCCTGCTCCTCTCTTCTTCCTTTGATTGATAGCTATTCTCTTTCCTCTCTGCTCTGCTGCTACTGTTGTCAACTGGCCTCAGGTCTTCTTTATTCCCATCACTCCTTGGGGTCCAGCCACCTTTGTTAGGTTCTGTAGCTTTTGCATCTGTCCTATTGTGTGTTGGTGGGCTCTTATTTTCAGCTTTCAAGCCTTTCTCTGCCTTTTCCCCTCCATCTCTGCTGACGCCGTTATCATCACAGTCACTGTCGAAAAACGAATGATCCACTTCACCTTCTAGTTCACCAGGGCTGAACATGGCTGGCTTCCCCGACACACTGATCCTGTAATGTAGTGTGAGACTGCAACATTATTTAAGAAAGATGAAGAACCTTGCAGATGGAACCTATTTAATACATATTGCAATTAATTAAACCATGCTGCTGTGTTTTTAGAAGCCACTTTTTTTTCTACCACTCCACAGCAGCCATTTGACCTCATTAAGTTCCATACGAAATGAAAATCAGTTAGCAAACTCTTAAGATGTGTAGGCCTAGTCCATCCATTGTGAAGATCAAGTCCTCATTAATTTGTGTGACATTATCATTGTTAGGTATTACTGTAGTTCAGACTTTTCAAGCTGCACTTATAAACTTTATAACCACACAGCACTGATGTTACATTTAAAATAAGTGCTACAGAACTGATGCATTTGTTCTCTACGATGGATTAACGTTACATATTTTAAGCAGGTCATTGACTGAAAAACCAGACATAAATGGAAAACAATGGCTGTTGGTAAAATGCATATTTAGACATACAACTCTATAAGATTCATTTGAAAACGTTCAGCAAAAATGTAAAGAATATTGCACATGATTTGTAGTCAATGAGCCCAAACTTGCAAATACATTAGCACGGTGCTTCCATGCTGTAATTTACTCAAACGTAGACAAGTATATGTAAATATAAAGTCCATAGCTTAGCGTTACAATCTAATTTAGTATGATATTGCGACAGACAAACTATAGGACACACAGCTCGATCGCTAACTAAAGTATGCTAGGTAACTTTATATTTATACGTCTGGTGAGCTAACTTTAGCTTTATGACAACGATATCTTACCCGGTGAAGTGTCGCACAGATAAACTGTTTCACGTTACAGTTGCATTTCCTTTTTTAGAGATGATGTGTTCCGTTCAGAGGGCGAAAAGATGAAACCCAGAGCTGCATAAAAACAAAATCTTCGTTTAAGCGTGTTACAGCCCGGCTGCTCCCAGCGTGACATGGTGCCTAGTAACCACTAGACAACGTCACTTCCTGGCAACGGTTGCTCTGGTGCAGACACTCTGCGGGAGTCGTGTACGTGAACTGTTACGTAAAATTCATGATTTTATTTTAAAACCAACAGATCTCGTATGTCAGCACCAATTTCCACTGTGCATTATCTTACAGAGAAACCTATTTAAAAAAACGTGTGATTAAAAAAAACATCGTCTAAGTCATTAGAATGAGTTAGAACCTGAAAATAATGAGAAAGTATCTCAAACTATTGACTTAGTATCTCAAAATATTGAGTTAGTATATCGAAATAATCAAAGATATCTCAAATTAATGACTTAGTATCTCAAAATGAGAACTGTTCTTAAAATAATGAGGAAGCAGTGGCGGTCGCCCTCCCTCGTGACCCAATTGTTGAAAAATGCATGCTAAAGTGCCCTCTAGGAACCAAAACAGGTGCTAAAGTGTCCTCTAGGAACCAAAACGTGTGCAAAAGTGTCCTCTAGGTGCCAAAATACGTGCTACAGTGCCCTCTAGGAGCCACAACATGTGCTAAAGTGCCCTAGGAAACAAAACGTTTGCTAAAGTGTCCTCTAGGAACCAAAACGTGTGCAAAAGTGCCCTCTAGGAACCAAAACGTGTGCTAAAGGGCCCTCTAGGAACCAAAACGTGTGCTAAAGTGTCCTCTAGGAACCAAAACGTGTGCAAAAGTGCCCTCTAGGAACCAAAACGTGTGCTAAAGTGTACTCTAGGAACCAAAACGTGTGCTAAAGTGTCCTCTAGGTGCCAAAATACGTGCTACAGTGCCCTCTAGGAGCCACAACATGTGCTACAGTGCCCTCTAGGAGCCACAACATGTGCTAAAGTGCCCTAGGAGCCAAAACGTGTGCTAAAGTGCCCTTTTCAGTGAAGAGGACGCTATATGTGCCTCTTCTTTTTTTCGTTTTCACCCCTACCCTTCAAAAAGTGTGTTCACACCACTGTGAGATCTTAAGTATCTTAAAATAATACTAAAATAAAGTTTCTCATTATTTTGAGAGGCTTTCTTATCATTTTGAGCTACTAAGTCATTATAATGACTTATAGGATCTTTTTTATTTTTTCATCACACTGGCGGAAATGGGCTTCCATAGAAACCAAATTAAAAACTTACACTGCAGTAATTTGTCTTTGTCAGCTCAAGGTTTAAACTACTGAAACATATCAAGAATCAGAAGTGGTAGGGGAATAGACAAGAGGTCATTTAGTTTTGCCTCGGGGATCTATTATGCCAAAGTAACTGCTCCCCCTAGTGCATACCCATTACCAAGAAAGGGGATTATCTGAAGGCGCGTCCCCTGACACTATAATTTGTCACGGGTTTTCTCTTAATAACATTGTTAGACCTAGAAGTGACACGCACTAATGAAATGCCAATGTATGACAATAGCACTTCGGTGAATCTGTCGTATAAACCTGTGTCTGGTCACTGTCACAGAATTTACATGCCTATGCAGGATGGGTCGAGATGGGGATTGAATGGGGGTTTATTAATGTGGCAGTCCCATACTTGCACAATCAGCCCATGGAGAAGAAATCACAAAGAGTGACAAAAAGTCTCTGCAAAATGAACCGTCCAGTCTAAGCTCTAAAGTTTTTAAAGAAAATTCAACATTTTATCAGGCCTAGTGGTGAGAAGAAAAGCATTTATGTGTCTGGCTGGTTGTGAAAACTCAATTACAGGGCGTAATTGTTTTCCAATGATGGGCTTTGTCGGACAGGCTGCATTCCGAAGCAGCTTCTTCTCTACACAAGTAGTTCTCCGAGTAGGGACCAGGGGCGCCTAGGGGTCCTTCGAATGTTTCCAGGGGGTCTTCAGTTAAATCAGGATTAGTGTAATTGCACTGTGATATTACATAAGAACAAGTATAGACTTCTGTTTACTCAAAATACTTAACGATAATCCTTCAATAGATGCTTGGGATGGTGTTATTTGGTTGTCTGTAGGGCTGCGTCTAACTATATTTTACTGTCTGTATAAATGTCATGCAATGGTGAAAAAGGCCATTTATAATTTTACAAAGCCCAAAAATGTCTTCTGTTCTTGCTTCATCTGACCAACAGTGTACACACATCATTACAGAGAAAAGTATCAGAGAATATTTGGGATTTTTTTTGCTTGAAAAATGGCCAAAACAATAAATAGATGCATTTTCTGTTTATCCACTAAATATATTAATGAACTGATCATTTCAGCTCTAGTCTCTAATTAAAAATAATAATAAAGATGGAAAATTGAGGACTAAATATACTGTACAGTTTATTCTTTGTAAAATTATATGTAAATCAATGATAAAACTCTGTTGACCCTGATGAAAGACATGTCTGAATAGCCTTTAATGTATACATATTTCACCAGCCGTTGTCTTATTAAGTGATAGCAAGTATAGGAACATACACGTCATGACATGGTACATTTTCCTTCTCCAGTTGTGCCTTTGGTGATCAGCCAATAGTAGTTTATCGTAAAAGTATAAATTACAAGAATTTAACATACAGAAACTATTCAAATTGCTAGGCACATTTCTATAAATCGAGGTTACATTATCACTCTAAAGTTTTGCAAATGCTTTTAATGTAATCAAACAAAATCAGTGAAATCCTCCACTGTTGATACAAGTCTTTTCCTCTGTCCAGGCTTCTGGATTTGTCCGATAATGAGCGTCTGAAAGGCTGCGAGAGCTCAGATGACCTTCGGCCTCTGCGGCAGACACAGATTATAATATGCAGTTTGATCCCAAAAATCAGGTCCTTTCCAGCCACACCAGCCCTGTGAACGATAACATACACACTACATTCATCCCTGTACAGTACTTTAAAATGTGTACTTTGTAGAGAGAATGAAGCCAGTGCAACAATTACCTTGTCTGTGATAACCTGCAAGTCCTCTGCTCCTGTGTAATGTGGATCTAGGATGAGATAGCGGATCTGCCCGGTAGTCTCACTCCATGCCACGCCAAGAATAGTGTGAGCCAAAACTCCCCCTCCTGCAACATAGGAAAACAGTAACATGAAAGGTTAGCTTGCAAGTTAGCTTTCTTGGGAACATTTTTTTAAACATTTTTACCAAGGCTGTGCTTGAATTAGGGAATTAAGAAGTCATGTATATTTGTATTTAAGGGTCAGTTAATATTTTATTTTTTAACCATCTATCCATTACATGTTGCTTTTAGTTTAGGTTATTAACCATATTTTAGCTGAATATTTTTTACTATTGTATAAAAATGTATAACAATAAATGTAGTTCATGATAATAATAAGCTTTATTTCTATATATGACTTTCAAAACCAGACTTACAGGGGGTTACTCAAAATTAAATAGATGGAGTATATCATGTGCCATAAAAACAAAAAAAACTGTAAACAAACAAGAAATTTGGAAATATAAAGAGGAACAAATTAAAGAATAGGAAAATAAATAAAAATATGAAAAATAAATAAAATAAAAATGTGGAAATATAACGACTAATACAATCTAAAATAATAATAAGCATTTGTATTATTTTTCACATTTATTTTAATTCATCTTTATAATTAAACATTCATTTTTTTATTCTTCTACAAAGTTTATTTTTTAATGGCACTCCCATGGCTCCATAGAAAAATGCAATAAAAACAGGGAAAAACAAATATACTCAAATGTTTTTAAAGTTTGTGTCAGCTGTTTAAGTGAAATTAAGGCCCACATGCATGTAACATAGTTAAGTTACAGTTCAGAAATACTCCATACATCCAGCTTACCGATCATGATGGGAGTCCCTTCAGAAAGGAAATGGTTGGCCAGTTCTCTGCCTTTCGATGCCAACTCTGAACCTTGACTAAGAGTAGAGACATTTATTATCAAATTAATCCAAATAATATGTACCCACAGTACACACAAGGGGTAGGCGCCACACAGCATACCTCACAAACATGATCTTGGAAATGACCCCAAGCAGCTGGTTCAGAACAGCCTGAACCTCAATGGATCCAATCCACTGACGTGATCCAACAAAGGATGCCTGTTTGTCTCCAACGTCCACTAAAGCCTGGAAAGGTGAGAGCTCATTAAAAGCAGCCATTTGGACATTTGTATTGTACTGTGACAGTTATGCAGTGTATCATATTTACAGGACCACTACTACACTGGAGATCAAAATAAGAGAACAAATTATAAATACTTGATTTATTCTGAAATAATGTTATTTTTAATTGTTCAGTATTTGATAGAAAATCAGCTGTGGCTGTACCACTGCTGTACTAGCATGTTTTTTATGGACAAAAGCACTTGAACAAAAACCTTTATTTTGTGAAAAAAAAAACAGTGAGCAAAGTTAGGAAACAGTAACCATTGCGTCAGAAGAGAAAATTTAAACAATGTTTTCAAGGGCCATAGGATTCAAAATTGAATAGGAAGTGTAGAGGCCCTTGCTTTGAATGACTTCAGCACATCTGCACCCACAGGACATCACTAGTTTCTCACACTGCTCTGGTTTGATCTAGATGCATTCTTCTTCAGTCTCTTCCATAGTTCAGTAACTGTAGTGGGTTTCTTAGACATTACTTTGTCGCCAAGGATTTTCTCTATGGGGTTTAGACCTGGACTCTGACACTTCCTCCTCCAAATTTAACTGAAGCGGATAGTCTTATCAAATTCTGAACAGTAAAAAAAGAGCAGTATTTCAGAATAAATCAAGTATTAATAATTTTGTTCTCTAGTTTTGACCTACAGTGTATACCTGTTGGATCTCCTTGTGAGTGGGCACAGCCTGCTCTACGTAGCCTTGCTGCTGGAACCAGGAGCAGATGGTCTGGAGAGAGCGATAAGCACAGCCCCAGCCATTGTCATCCATATGGTCCTGCATGTAGTGGTGATAGCTGTAGATCCCCTGGACCGAGTACACCTTGAGAAAACACACACACATAACAAGGTTATGTTTTAGAATCCATCTTCAAAAAGAGGAGATTAGGTCTGACAGACTTTAATGTGGTGATTATCCGTACCTTTCCATTGTCCAGTGTGGGATGTGTGAGGACCAGATGAGGGTTTCGGAGGTAGCCGTCTTTGTAGGGCTCATTGAGAAAGTGGTAAGCATTGGCTCTTCTAAAATAGGGCCAGTCATCGGGTAGCTCAAACTGTTGATGCAGTTCCTACTTAGACAGAGAATTTGTTTACAATAAAATTAAAAAATATATTAAAGGAAGCCCTAAAATTTATTATTGTCACGTCTACTAAAAGAAACATCCAGGACATTATCCAATTAATGGCTGTGACTGACTTTACACTGCACCAGATAGAAAGGGTAGGTTACCCTGAATTATATGATGTATAACGTGATGCTCTGTTTTTGAACAAGGCATAGTTTCATGCAGGTCCAATGAGTTTGCTCCACTGCCTGCTAGGTAAACTGCAGGATAAACAGTTGGATTACCTGTGCCCAAATATTCATATCTATGCTAGAGTACATGTTGATGAAGTGATTAAGATAACAAAGTCACCATTTTGACGTCAGGGGAACTAAATGTTGGGATGTTAAAGATTCTCACCTTACGTTGTGTCTCTAGTTGGCTGTCAGGCACTCCTGCAGGGTAAACCACAGTCACCAGTCCTTTTGGCTCTGGAAGGAGGAAGTGAAGCGGTTCAGGTACCAGCAGCATCGTCCCCTTCATGTGTTGCAGGATCACATTCTCCATCTCACGTAGCTGATGACTTAGCGCCTCCAACAGGCGCTCAAAGGCACTGTAACACCAGAAGAAAAATCTTTCACCATGTGAGCACAAGTCGTCATGGTAGTGGCTGGTGGTGAGTTCAAGTTTACTGACACAGTAATACAAAATGAAATATTCTTAATGTAAGACATACTCTTTGATTGTGTCATTGCAGGTGATACGGACAACGCAGTCCATGGGAAGAGTTGTAGACAGGAAGTGGGATTTCTGGACTGTTCTGCAGAGGATCGGAGCTGAAAGAGGACCTGTCTTTGTCGCCTCCATCATCAGGCGAAGATTAATGACACTCTGAATGACAAGGGGGGATTTACATTCAAGCACCAGTACACATACACCATAAAGACAACTGTGACTATTTCCATTATCAATTTTTGTTTTTTGCCATTTTCTAAGTCAAAAATGCAAAACATTCCCTGGTTCTAGCTTTTCATATACAGTATGAGCATTTGCGGTTTTTCTCAGACGTCTTTGATAGTAAGCTGAGTATCTGACTGTTCTTGAAACAAAACTGAATATGAATTTCAATCTTTGATCATGTATATACCTCACTACTGTAAATATTAATTTCTGTAAATTCAAATTTGAGCCTTTCTAATTTGTGTTTAGTCAGTATAATATTTTTTGTTTGTAGATCTGGAGTTGTGTAACAAACCCCTCACATAGTGCTGTGGCAGATTCCCAGTGAATCACATGGGGAGAAAACGTGTTTTGTGCATTCCCCTGTAAGGACAGTTCATGCTACATAAGAATTAAACGGTCTCCATAAACACAACATGTACATACAGCTGATGTAGTTTTTTTGCTTTTCTTTTTTGCAGATCTCTTGCCAGCGCTCTCTTGTTCATCTGTTCTGAAATTAAAAAAACAACCTTAATCACAATTTGGAAAAACAAAGAAAAAGCAGATGATCCCTTATGAGAAAGGAAAGTGAACTTACTGAATCCATTGATGTATATCTTCACATAGTGTGTTTGGATTTATTTCTTCAGGTGTTGCATAAACACCTCTGTTTGGCCAAATAATGACAGGACTGTCACAGACTGTTAGAACACAGGATTCAGATTTCACTTGAGAGTGAAGCGTCTCAAATGTTCTCGAGATGACTTTGTGCATGAGCAGTGCTTAAAGAAAAGACACACATACAGACAATATCAGTTCATAACCAATTACTACAGAGTTTACACACTAGATTTAATACCCTGCTAGTATTGTATTATTCTTGCTGCCATACATATTTTATCTATTGGTCCATTTTAAAACACATAATGAAATGGGTGCAAACTCTTTTATGTGAAACCGCACTTTTCTAACAAGTATCAGAATTTTACTTTGGTACACTGTCTTCACTAATTGTTTCTTCCAAACCTGTTTGTTACTCTAGTTTGTACACCGTATCCCTAAAGAAACAGTTCTCATTTCTGTACAAGGAGTACTGTAAATGTAGAGAATGACAAAAGTATACCTCGAAATTAATCTAAAGGAGTGGATCAGTGAGGAATCAGCTAAAACTTCTATTCCCAAAGATTTATTTATATCAAAATGTCTAGGAAGCAAGGAGCTGCCATCAAACTACTATGGTTGCACTATAGCAGTTACATTCATACAGAAAGTGTATTAATGAAAACATTTCTTGCGACTGATAAGATAAATAATCCAGGAGGTGGGTGGTTGCACTGGGGGATTTGGGGATCTCTAAAATCCCTGCTGTAGTCCTGCAGGAAGTGTTATATATCGGGATTGTGGAGGATTGGCGGTAAATGACGACACAGCAACCGAGAAGGACACAGCAGTTAGAAACCCCCCCATGTGATCAAAATATGCACCAAAACCATGCTAGTACACAGAGATGGGGACTTGAGACCTAATGACTTAGACTTGAAGTGGCTCAAGTCACTTGGAAATCCAAATCCAATCTGTTCCTTCACAACTCCTAATTCCAACAGATACTAATACATTATCTTTTTTATTTACAATAGCTTATACTGCAGATAAGTGACTTGATTGACGTGTGACTGAGACCTCTTTAATCCTTATCAACCAATGTCCCTACACCTTCTCTAAAGTCAAATTCATTCAAGCGCATTTTCAAGCTTTTACAGCACATTACAGCTGTGGTAAATTACATATTCAGATACAGTGCATACTGATTATTTGACTTCTTCACATTAAATGAGATGCCATTGCACTATAAATGACCAAAATAACATTTAGTGACATAATTCTACAGAAGGGACAAATGTTCCTGTTTCAAAATGTGTTTCAAGCACTTGAAGCAAACCTTGAAAACACTACATTAAAATCCAAGGATGTTCAAAGTCTTCCAGCACCTGTAAGAATCCTGATTGGCATTTGAGAACCACCACGCTCAAATGTATTGCCGCAAAAGTCTATATACATACCATCTGTGCTGTTCAGCTGAAATTTTAACTCCAGTGGCCCCCTGACACGAAGGATGGTCTCTGTGTCTGAAGACTGTGAGTCTGTAACAACCTGAGATATCACAAAAACAATGTAAATAAACAGAAAGAGAACCAGATGTCAGAGTTTCTATGGTTGAAGTTGATGATACTTGTGGTCGTATTGACTGCCACAGCAAGGACGCGAGGATGTGCCGTCAGCTGGTAGTAATGAAGTGAATTATACAGCTGAACAAAAAGGGACATGAAGGTTTTGTTATTGTTAATTTATCAGTAAACTTACCATCGTGGAGTTCAGTATTGTGAATCACCAAGCTAGGCGCAGGAGGCTGACATGTTGCAGGAAACTTCAACGTGTCTCTGGCTGCTGCGTCCTATTGGACCACACTGACCCCGCCCACTTGTGTTGCATTCAGGGTAACTCGTAATGAGAGGATTTTACAGGAGTGGTTCTAAACAATCTTCATTAAAAGCTATATTTAAAAATAAATAAAAAGAAATAAATACACCCGTGAGGGGTACAGAATGAAAGTATTGTTTTTCTATAAAAAATATATTTAGTCTGAATTGATATTTTGGCTACACGGTGGTGTAGTGGTTAGCACTGTTAGCACTGTCGCCTCACAGCAAGAAGGTTCCAGGTTCGCATCCCGGCCTGGGCCTTTCTGTGCGGAGTTTGCATGTTCTCCCCGTGTCTGCGTGGGTTTTCTCCGGGTTCTCCGGTTTCCTCCCACAGTCCAAAGACATGCATGTGTTAGGTTAATTGATGAGTCTAGAATTGCCCGTAGGTGTGAATGGTTGTCTGTCTCTGTACGTCTCTATGTGTCCTGTGATAGACTGGCGTCCTGTCCAGGGTGTACCCCGCCTCACGCCCGATGTCAGCTGAGATCGGCTCCAGCAACCCCGCGACCCCGACCCCGGGATAAGCGGTTGAAGATGAATGAATGAATTGATATTTTGCGGCCGGCATTGTGTGGTTGCCAGGGTTGTCTGTTGTTCGGCGCAGCTACTGTAGGTTGACACTGGGTGAAATGGAGTTTGCCAATCCTGCAGCTGAGACCAGAGACGGGCAGAAACAACAGTCAGTATAGGCCAAGCATTCACTTAATGGACTTAATGGAGTTCAACGGCATTAAAACATAATTCCCCCCTGTGATTATTAAAGTATTTCTGATTCTGATTAAAACGCACGCCGAATTCGCTACGTTTCTCCTTGATTGGTAAGCTAACTTTCATGTTAACTCAGCTGTAATGGTAACAGCTAACGGTAACTGTCAGTCAAACCTCCTCTGCAATACTTGTTTTTATGGTGGGATTTGCCAGAGGGGATGGGTTCAAACAGGCTCAAACAGACTCCAGTCTCCTGTAGGCTACTGTAATATGATTTTTACATGCCAGAATGGTAAGCACTTTGGCCTTCATTTTTGGCATAACAACAACAACAACAACAACAACAATAATAATAATAATAATAATAATAATAATAATAATAATAATAAAAAAAACTCCTAAAGTTGATATAGCTCCAGAAACTCTCCAGTGGATAATACTCACTGCTAATGAGTGCACTGTAAAATCTCCTGTAGGGATGCTGTTCATGCAGTAGTAATGCATCACTGATGCTGGTTCTGCTTTACTAGGATTGAGTGAGGCATAATATATCTGATTATTCCAGCATCAGTGCCCATGTCACCCTTATTATGCAACACTCGAAAACATGCGTCAACATTATTATATTTTTGCCCAGCTATTAGTATGGATTTAATATTAATATTTCTTTTCACAAGGACAAAGAATTTAAGGAACCTGAAAAGAGACCTACGTAATACATAAAGCCCAGTTTCTTGGTGCATTGCTTGTTTGCCTCAGGCTATTACATGTCAGCCATGCATGCTAGGCCAGGCAGGGTGAGCCGGTTGAGATGCTGATGTAGCTGCTATGCATATAAAATTTGGAGCTTTCTAACTATTATCGCTTGCAGGAAACATCACCACCAAAACTATTTGAACTTATCAGAACAATATAGATACAATTGTGCTTTGGGATCACACCAGCCGCAACACCAAATTGGTTGTGGGTGAATGTATCTTGCATGGTTGCTACGCTATTGCAGTGACAAAATCTAATCAAAGACAGACAGACAGACCTGAAAAAATACTCAACATCGCCTCTGGAGTAGTTCCCACTTTAGGTGTCTCCAGGACCACATTTTGCCATAATGGTGCACACACACAAACACAGACTCGCAAAAGGAAAAACAATACCAGCACCGCTGTTGCGGCTGGTAATAAAGCACATGCCTTGAGGCAGAGCTGAAAATGAGGTAGTTTTAAGGTCAGTCATGTTTCGTTCTAACAGTGCTTCTGGATATAATCATCAAGAGCTTGTTAGGAGTACTGAAAGCTGAAATAACCCACCTCATACAAACATCTAAAATCAATTGTCTGAATGTAGCAGATTGTCAGTTAAAATGTGAATAAACACACTTGACAGGCCCATGCACTGGCTCATTTGTAGTGTGTGCACTCATGAGCACACAGATGTAATGGCTGCATTGTATAGTACATTTTGTAAAGTAACATTTTTAGTTTGTCTGATGTGATCATTGTTTTTTTTGACCAGTTCTAAACCACAGTGCTTAAAAAGACCCACTGCTAAATCTGCTAGAGTGCATAAATGCAACATTACCAATAATTTACTGTATCTTTTAAAAGGCTTTATGTGCCTGAATGTTGCAAGCTGCCTGAAAAAAAGTTTCTTCTTGTTAAACTGAGTGCAGCTTAAGTATATACATTGTAACTGTCTGAAGTCATGTCTGTTGAGTTCCTGTGGACTTAGTCTGCTGGGCTTGATTTGTGATGAGATTAGCTATCTCTCTAATAAACAGAGTATCAGGAGCTTTTGACAAGTGCAGGGGCTGAATATATGGCAAGCACTATGGAAACTCACATTACAAATGCACATTCATCATATGGGCATAAGCAAAGTTTATATTTGGATTTGTTAGGTTACGACATCCAAGGAGGGAGTTTTATTTCTGTCAGTCTTGTTCCAACTCAACCTCAACACTGGGGTTGTTCCTTGAGAGCAGTGAAACATGAGGGATCATATTGTGTGCTCACACTGATAAAACAAGCTTCTACCGGTCACTGTATGTGCACAGGTATTTCACAACTAAAACAATAATCAAGCTCCAACCAGTTTATTTATTTGTCTATATCACGCAATGTAAACAAAGTTATATACACTACCATTAATGCAAACCTTGTCTACTGTGTTTCGGTGCTCTTTATGTTCTTATACCAGCGGAAGGCTCATGGTTCTTCGTGGGATGAGGTTATGCTACCCTAAAACCTCTTCAAAGCCCATCAGATAATGTCAAAACTCCACGGTCAGCCATCATTTGTACGGAAAGTTGCCAATTTGGAGACATAACCTAAGGAGAGTTTGGGAAGACCTACACACGTGTGCGTAAATATTTGTTGTATTAAAATACCGTGCTTACATATTAACAGAGGCGTTTATGCAGAAAAGAAAATACTTTTTTAGCCCTCTAGTGCTCTTTTTTTTTATTAAAGTGCAATACTGTAATAGAGTGATGATGATGAAAGTTCCCATTTGGGAGACAGATGGCTATCAATCAACAACAATACTTATACTAAAAAATATATTATTATTAATCATTTGATTAGTCGGCTATAAGACATGACAAGGAAATAGAGAGAAACATAACAACAAATAACTTAATTTAACATATAGGAAAAAGAAAAAAGTGGACATTAACCATTTACACAAGCTCTTCATGTTTCTTTGTAGTCCTGGATGAGAGCTGCCTCCTCCTTCCCCACATCTTGCCGTTCTTGCAGCACAGCATCCCAGGATTTCATGTGAAGGACTTAGGTTCAATTCTGTGAACAATACGCTTATGAAGATGTTGTGTCTTCACATCTACGGCCTTTTCTATCTATTGATGCTGATCCTTAGCTTTGTACTCCTCATTTTGTAGGAAAGATGCTTCAGAATTCATCATCTTCTCCTTCATCTTTACTCTTCACGTCGGAGAAAATACAAGACAAAGTCTTGTGTTGCTTGACTTATTCTCGAAAAATTAATTTGCTGTCCCACTTTGTTACTGATCAGAAGGCCCATGTTGTAGATAATCATGACAAAGAGGTTTGCTGATGCCAGTGCAGCTGGGGCCACCTCCTCTGGGTCCTGATGAGAGGAAGCAGGTGGGTCACCAAGACCCGAGGACTGCCTGCAAGACCTGCTTCAAGACATCACTGCAGCTTCAATTGCATTTACCTCTTGAATGGAAAAGCACTGAAAGAGGAAATCTGGAGTACTATTTGATAATAATTGTTGTCGCACAGTGACTTCAGCATTACCTTGTCAAATTCAAAAGAGCATGCATTCGAAACATTTTTGGTTTAATTTCTACATTAACTTTACCTTGCTGTCATAACTTAGGACATAGAAATCAGATGGTGACTCACCTCATTTATTTTGGTCTTCATTATCTTGTGCTTTTAAGCAAATGTGTCCTGCTGTGTTAAGTGAGAGGATGTGAGCATGTTTAACAACCTTTATCAGCTCAGTTGGCCTCTAAAAGTAGACATGTTTGACAGGACCCTCACATTTACAGCAGGTTTAAAGTTAGCCCTGTCATAACTGTGAGGTCTTCAAGCAACAACTCAGTCTCAATGAACCTCCTCTTAAGTGTAATAGGAAGTAAGGGGATTCTACTCAGAACAGTAGATACATGATTTCTACAAAACATCTCAATAAGCTATGATACAATTTTACAGATGCTGTGGAGACACAGGCCTGTATGGTTTCAGTATGTTTATTGATGGTGATTTATTTAACAATAATATGATTTATGAAGCTTTTTTAGGGTTGTGTCTAAAAGCAGATCCCATTTTCTCCATTAGTAAGTTTGGGCTTACAGAGTTACAGCAATTTTTGATAATACTTTTTTGGCAACTGTTTTGTGTTGCAGAAAAGGTGTCATCACCAATCATCTGTGGGAGTAAAAAAGCAAAAATCCCAGGGTCAAAACTTTGTATGAATTCAGACAGAACTGGTTTCATTTAAAAAGGTAAACTATGTAACATTTTCGTAGTAAAATGTCTAAAAACCACTATATCAGTGTTATATAATTACAATACAATGTTGTGTTGTGCTAATGCTTGGTGGCTAAACTGTACAGTAAAGTTACAAAAGCGATCAACACGCTCATACTTACATACCCCACAATTTAATTCACAGCATAACATTGGCTACAGTAAGTTAGTTTTATAGGTAGTGGCTCATCTAAAGCTAGTTCTCTAACACTACAGCCCATTCCCTCTGTCCGCTGCTGGGAGATTTTGCCAGGTAGGAAACAAACGTCAGCTCAAATAAGTGATGTCTGTCATGACCTATTCTGTGTTGTCATGTTTGGTTCAAGAGATATGATGCAAAATATATAATTTCTTCACGGTGCCAAGTAAAGTAAGACGTTTTTGCGATGGCTCCATTTCCGAAAATGTTTAGAGCTCCAAACCAATTTTCACGCTTTAATAAAAAAATTAACATCATTTTCACACAATCACCTGGGCTATAATGTGGATTTTACTGTAGCACAGATAAAGGAAAACTAGGAACTTCATCATGGGGACAAATATTTTTTTAGAGGGACATATTTAGCTATTTTCCCTTAACCTTCCTTATTCAGTCTTTAATGACAACAACCTCATCATTTAACATTATGCACCATGAAACTGTCACTGATAAAATAACACATAGCACATTTCAAAATGGGCATTTTTCCATCTTACAGGGATTAACAGCTTAATGAATTGCATCGAGTGTGGCCGCTCTGAAATCTAATGAAAAGATTTGCCTTTTAATCTCTAACCTATAAACTTTTTGTTGTCATATGGTGGAAACTTCCTGGGCCTTGTTGTTGAAAGATTGCCAATGTAAGCAGCATACTTATCCAGAGTTATCCTACGAGAAATGAGTACACTCCCAAATGACAAAGTCCTTCATTATTTAAGCTCTGAATGGATTTATTATGTTACACTATGCAATGCTATTTTCAGACCAAACAAGGACATCAAGCCATGCGGTAGGCTGATCATGGCTAAGGAAATCTGTTTAAGTAAATGATCACCAAAACATGTAAAATCCTCACTGAAGTATTTCCTGAACAGTCTTAAATAAAACTGATGGGATTCACTTCATGTTGCACTTAAACTCAAAGTGTCATGTTTTCTGTGACATATAAGAACTCAACAGACATGTTAGTGTAGAAAATGTGTGAATATTGTAGTTATTTTATTTCATTTATTTATAAGGATAAAGCACATAAATGTGTTACTGTTTTTAGCAGGATGTTCTAAAAATCAATTTCACATTTTCTTCTTCCTTGTCACCAGGGAGTAGAAATATTCAGGGATTTCTGCCAGAATGGGGTTGTTTAACCCCTTTACACTATCTTTTCTTAAACTTAACCAAGCAGGGGTTTTTTCTTTGCATAAACCTAAGAGATTTCTGGCAAAAACCCCGGATGACTAACTTTTCCCATGTGCTATTAGCACAAAGCCTGGTGAGCACATTACCCACAATTCAGCATGACCACTGATGATATGCTAGTAGCAGCTAATGTAGCCTGAAGCTAAAGGTTTTGTAACCTCACTTCTTTCTAACGCCACAACCACAGACTTTTTTCCTTTAGACCCAAACAATGTTGCCTCAAGTGATCTCTGGCAGTTTAATAGCCTTCACCAAGCCCCCACCACAATGACTTCCTGGTTGATTCAATATGGAAGTGCCAAAAACTGCAGTTCTCTGAGTGTCCACTAGGAGTAGTTTGCACAATAGAGCAGTTTCTCATTGACCCCCATGTTAAATAGACCGTTTTCACAGCATAATTAAACCTATTTACGGCCTGGTACAAAAAACATTTGAGTCTGTATGTTTAGGTCATATCTCCATGACAACACTGAGGGGGGTGAATTTCTTTGGACCAGGCTAGTTTTTATTTTATTGGAGGTTAAAGTTTATGAATAATTAGGGGCACAGCCTCTTGAGTGACAGTTAGCCCCTGGCCCTGACTTCTCCTCAGCTAGTTGTCAGGATTAGCACGCTAACTACGTCATCTCGACCTGGACTGCGGTCATTCGTGTGCTGGTGTTACCATAAGTGACAAGATGGTTTGCCCCCGATCAACTGTACCAACGTGTTAGCTCTGTTATGCCGTTTAAATAGCTGCACTTGCACCATGACTTGCAATACAGCTTACTATTGATGGCACATACACTAGATGCTAATCTGGAGCCTCGGGAGGATTCCGGCCGTGAGGGTCGTTGTTTTACAGTCTATGGGCATGGTACTGTGTTGAATATCCAACACAGTCTCACACTCAGCATGTGAAAGACAGACACTTGGTCAGGGGCCTTTGGAGTATTAGTTTAAATCATAAAACATAAATGGTGGCTGCCTGCACTTGACTTACACAGCCAGTGTGTTTCGCACTAGGCTGACACAGGAGTGCCTGCAGTCGACTCGCGCAGCCTGTGTAATCTCCGCTAGAGACACAGGAAATTTTAAAAAATTACTCCAGTTCCCTTCCGGTCCCGGAAAAAAATCTCAACAATGACTCCTACTCCCGTTTATCTAGTAACGTGTTCTGTTAGCCTAGCTCTCGGGCGGTGGTGCTAATGTGGCTAATTCAGCAAGATGGAAGTATCTCCCTCCCCCCAATGTCACATCAATGCCCTTTTTTGGTAGGAGAAAATGAGGAGGAGTTGACATTTGACAAGATGGCGGCTCCCAGAGCCGAGTACGATTGGATCAAGTTGAGAGAACGGGCCTCGACGGAGAGGCTACGTCCGTTTTTTATACAGTCTATGGCCTTCACACAGCTCAAAATGCCCCAAAATGTTCTGGTTCATGCTTTTCTTAGTCTTTTACAATAAACTTAATATCTCTGGGTTTACAAATATTGTTGTTGTTTCACAGTGACTATTGACAATAACGATAATTGGTATTTGCAGCCCTACAAAAATAATAATAACAATACCAGTGATGAAAAAATGATTAGTGTTTATTTGTGTGACTTTTCAGAAGGCCTATAAACTTGACTGAGAAGCTCTCTAAAAGACAAGCAAGACAGGCTGAAGGAGCTGGTCCTGTAGGGGATACATACGGTCTCTTTACAGAGATGACCTTGTGAACCTGTTGCACTATCACCTGTGTGTGTGTGTGTGTGTGTGTGTGTGTGTGTGTGTGTGTTTGTGTGTGTGTGTGTGTGTGTGTGTGTGTGTGTGTGTGTGTGTGTGTGTGTGTGTGTGAGAGAGAGAGAGAGCAAGAGAGAAAGAGACAGAGAGAGAGAGAGAGAGAGAGAGAGAGAGAGAGAGAGAGAGAGAGAGAGAGAGAGAAGAGAGAAAGAGAGAAACTACAAAAAATATCCAATAAACTCATATTAAATACAGAAAGTAATCCATTAATTTTCTGTAGGAATATAGTGGGAAAGTCAATGAGCCTAAAGACAAACACACTATTGAGCATTACAGGCACCTGCACTTGAAGTCCTATTTGAATATAATAGAAATATGATGATTTGTTTATGTGGGGACCGGGCTGTATATGATCAGTCCATAGGCTGCTCTAAATAAAACAAAGTCCCCTGCATGCGAGTAGTCGCCTCGAAATAATTTCTCATTGCTGATAGGTTGTTCAGCTACACCAACCCCACTTGCGCAAGGATTGGCCTAGTGCTTTTTTCCCTCTAGTTTCTCATTGGCTTTTGGTAACGATAGTTCACTGCCATCATATGCCCGTGCAGTTTTCAATGAATATTGTATGTGTTCTCTGGCTTTGGGGCTGATCATTTGAATCAGCGGGTCGAGGGGAAGAAGCCATCCTGGATGAGCGTGCACCAGATGATGGAATTTCTCCCAGGAACCGCAGCTGCTCGACCAGGACTGTCTCCCTCCAAAACAAGATAAGAAGAGCAGAGCCACGAGATTATACAGCGGGGAAGATGTTCTGCGCCAAGCTGAAAGAGCTGAAGATATCTGGAGAGTGTCCGTTCTCCAGCAGCGCCAGAAATAATGAGCTCGGAGACTTTGAGAAGCGCTCAACTGACGCGGCGGATTTATTGCCTATTTCTAAGGACGTGCACGGAAAAATAGGTGAGGATCTACCTCAGCAGAAGACAAGCAGAGCCAAAGTTAACCTTCATACTCTTGGGGAGAGCATACGAAAATTGGCATGTCCCGAGGTGAGTTAAAAATACATTTATTAATATTTACATCATGCAACTATGATTGGATTTATGAAGAAAAACATCTGGACTCCAGTTCTGTTTCTGTCGCATGTCTGCTTTGACGCACAGGCATCGTGCCTGTTTATCTTGAGATATGGTTATCCTGCTTTAAAAAAAAAAAATATTATTATTATTATCGTTATTATTGGTAGTGGGCGCTCCTGCTGTTAAATCGACTGTTCAGTCTTGCCAGACGACGACCTTTAACTCGCTGAACACTTTGTCATACAGTTTCAAAGGCTGCACACTGCCCTCCAACGAATGATGAGACTATCAGATCAAAGCACGAACTCTGAAAGGTAACTCGTGTGTTTCTAAATACAGCTGTCACCAATTACTATACGCTACACTCCTCCTATATGCTGCAAATACTCCTGCTGATGTAAAATAGGCCTGTACTGCACATCTTGTATCCCTAATAACAATAATGTTCCCATGATGTTACGGCCTCATTTGGCCCTGTTTATCCCTCACAAATGTAGACTGTCTTGCTGCTCTCACTACTAGACTGATATTAATGATAACAATAAGGTGTGATGCAGACACGCTGCTATGGATACCCGGAGGTAGAGAGACACCCCTTCCAAATAAGCCGAAAAACACATTGTTATCGAAAATGGCAAGCAGATAATGAAACATTCTTCAAATGTCAAACATTCACTGGTTGCAGCTTCTCAAATGTGTGATTTTGCAGCTCTTTTTCGTGTCATATATGATAGTGAACTGAATATGTGTGTGTGTTGGGCTGTTGGTCAGACAAACAAAATAAAATATTGGAAAACCTGAGCTTTGGGAAATTAGAACAGACATTTTCACGAATTAAATGAGAAAAATATTTAGCAGATTAACTGTAAATAATTGAAAATAACTCTAGTCTGATGTATTGAACAACAAATATGGTCCAGAGGGAGGTTTATTTGTCTGACTGATATTTCTTGTCTCGCAGTCCAATAATTTGCTGTACAGACTATCAGAGTTGCAGTGATGAACATTTAGTGGAAATGATGGACATATACTCAACCAAAACAGGTAATGCCGAATCTTTAGATCAAATGTGTCATTTTTATTTTAAAATTCTCTGTATTGTGGGCTTTACATCTTCACCTGTTTCCCTTCATTTGTCCGACAGCAATCCAGATGGAAGCTCTGAGAGTTGCTCTTGGCGAGGAGCTCTTCAGCATGTGTTATGAGGAGGACGGACACATTTTGAGGGTGGTGGGGGGAGCTCTCCAAGACTTCCTAAACAGCTTCAATGTCTTGTTAAAACAGAGCAGCACGCCGCCCAACCCGGACAGAGAGGATTGTGTAAACGAACCTTCGGTGCTGTGCTTAGACAAGGATGCAGGTCTGCTTACTGTCTATTTCTTCAACCCCCGCCCGACCACTGAGCTCTTCTTCCCTGGAGTCATCAAAGCTGCTGCCCGCCTGCTGTATCACACCACTGTGGATGTGTTGATGGACCCCCCCGGTGCTAAAGACAGCATCTTGCAGTCCAGCCCGCAGCCCAGTCTTCTGTACACAGTTGTAGTTAAGGATGCTAAAAATCTGAGCCCAAGTCCTCTGCGGGCAACCTCAGCTGGCACTCTTCCTACCTCTCTGTTCTCCACCATCTTCCCTTTCCATCTGATCCTGGACCAGGACTTGGTTCTGGTACAAATAGGACACGGTCTCAGGAAGAGGCTGTTCAGGAAGGATGGCTTGAGGCGGTCTTCTACCTTCCTAGAACACTTCTCTATTGTCTCTCCCCAGATCAAATGTACCTTTCAAGGTATTCTGACCATGCTAAACACACAGTTTATCATTCGGATCAAGCATGGAGTTTCCATCGCAGAGAACACAGGGAAGGTATGTCAACATGTCTGGGAGATATAACTTAAAAAGTGTCGTCACTGACTAATGAGGCAGAAAAGGTCTTCTGGTTGTTGTCTTGGTAGTAAGATAGACAAAAAAAATGATGCTATTTATAAGCAGTCGAGCTTATTAGTGTTGTACTCTGGTGCACTTGGCCTGAGGTAGAGATCAACATTATACCCCCAACGGAGATCAGAAGCAAATGTCAAACCATTTTATCCATCAAAGGCACAGCCATGCTCGTACTATTTATGTGAGGGTGCTCAGCAATTGGTCGCCATGACGGGAAGAAAAAAGGTATCATTGAGTAAACATAGCAGTGGTATAACAACATTCAGCAGTATCCTTCCACCCACTATAACACTTTTCTGTTAGTAGCTAGAGTCCGCCTGTGAATATTATCATTGGTCCAGGTCATCGTTATCCACAAAGCAATTTTAGTCAAAAGCAATTGGACTTGGTTATTTGTCTAGGAAGACGTTTTACCTCTTACCCAAGATGCTTCATCAGTTTGTGTACGCAACTGACCAGGCTGGGACTGGTCCAACTATCTGGTTTGGAGAGTGAGGTATTTAACCTCTCATCATCGGCCTTGTGAGAGGTTAAATACCTGGATCTCCACACCAGTTAGTTGGACCAGTCCCAGCCTGATCAGATGCGTACATGAACTGATGAAGCCACTTGGATGAGAGTTGAAACGTCTTCCTAGACAAATAACCAAGTCCAGTTGCTTTTGACTGAAATTGCTTTGGGGATAGCTACAGAGTCCAATTAAAGGGTCTGTACTCAACAATCAGAGCATTTATATAGCAGCAAACATCTCTTTCTATGGAACGATATAGTGGAGTAATGGTGCCCTGAGCAGAGAACGAAGTCTTCCTCTGTGTCGAGATTCTCTGTTGTTTGTTTTGATAGTTGGTCCGGACACGTGTGGCCATGAAAAAAACGTTGGCGTTTCACGTATTGGGGAATTGTTCGTGAGAGCCGTGTGCTGGCAATACCAGCCAATATTTTTTTTTCAGTATTTCTAGTACAGCTCCTCAAAACAAGTAAAAATCAGTAGGTGTCTCAGTCTCTCAGTTTCATCTGGGTTTCATGTATTATTCAGCTGTCAACTATGCACGAGCATGATTGACTGTATCTGTACTTTTACCTAGCTATTGTTGTCATGACAGTTAAGAAGACTAAGCAGCCTGATACAACCAAATGGTGTATGAATATCATATACATTTCTTAAGTCGTTTTGTGTGTTTCCACAGTCGTTTACAGACATGCTTGTGGCTCTGTGAGGCTGTGATAAAAGAAACAAGCGATAAAAGTTTAGGTCTAAATATAAGGAAGTATGTGCCGCAAAGTAGAGCAGTTGGCTTTACCACAGAATCCTAATACAATTCAAGTTATTAAATCTTTTAGTGTTTTTCATTTCATCTAATCGAAGTTCTAGTAATCGTGTTAATATTTCCAAATTAGCTGCAGACACAAATTACAGTTGATGCTGAAGGAATGTCATTTTGAAGTTATTTATTTATAAACTGAAGTACTGGACAAATAACTCTGACCTCATGATGGTGCTAAATGACAGGTCAGGAGATCATCTACAGTAAGTTCACAAAGACAAATGTCCGCACAAAATTTCATGGCAGCCCTCCCAATAGTAATAGAGACATTTAACTTTGAACTACAAATGTCAACCTCATGGCGGCCCTGGAGGAGGTCAGAGGATCACCAAAGTCACTAGGTTTAATCTTCTGGGAATAATGAACGTTTGTACACAGATTTCCTGGCAATCTTTCTAATAGTTGTTGTAGTTTGATGAGATATTTTTAAATTTCTGTTCCACTGGAACATAAACAAATCTTGTGACTGCTGTTAACTGTTGTGGCTGACGGTCTGCTACATACAGCTGCACTTTCATAAATACCACACAATTGACCAGTTGGCTTTTATGTCAAAGGTTTATTGTGTATTAATGTTTTTATAATGTTTTTATTGTTTATTTACAAGTGCACACATGCCAGTGAGAGAAAGAAAACATTGTGTCTTCTTTTGGCTGTGGGAAATGTGTCCTTAGTAAGAATAAATAACTAATAATAATAAAAGACTTTTGCTCCAGGGTGTAGCCTACACAGAAATCCTAACCAATTTTCTGCCCAACATTTACATGATTCCAACTAAGTTTACTAAAATCCACCCAAATTAACTCTTCTCATCATCTGATTTTTCCTTTCAGCTCATGGATCTTAAAGGTCAGATGATCTATGTTTCAGAGTCCAATGCCATCTTGTTCTTGGGCTCACCGTGTGTGGACAAGTTGGAGGAGCTAACAGGCCGTGGCCTCTACCTGTCAGACATCCCTATTCATAACGCACTGCGCGATGTAGTGCTGGTTGGTGAACAGGCCAAAGCCCAGGATGGTTTGAAGAAGCGCCTGGGGAAAGCCAAGGCAGCATTGGAGCATGCTCACCAGGCACTTGAGGAGGAGAAGAAGAAGACAGTGGACCTCCTCTTCTCCATTTTCCCCGGCACTGTGGCACAGCAGCTGTGGCAGGGCCAAACCGTCCAGGCCAAGAAGTTTGACCAAGTTACAATGCTCTTCTCTGACATCGTAGGCTTCACTGCCGTTTGCTCACGCTGTACCCCAATGCAAGTGATAACCATGCTCAGTGAATTGTACACCAGGTTTGACCACGAGTGTGGAGAGCTCGATGTTTATAAGGTAGGTTAATAGAATATAAGAGTATGCTGCTGAGCATGCTTTGGCCTATATACTTTATTTTTATCTATGTTGCAACTGCCGAATTGAGAATATATGAGACATTTCAGAAGTATTTCAGAAGTAGCTGACATTAGACAGTAACGTTCATACAGTATTGTCAAAAAACCTTAAATTGTCGTTTCAGTATCAAAGGTTTAGAAATGAGCACCATCAGTAGATGAACAATCTTGCCATTATGTCAGACTATTATGTTTCTTAAGGAAAAGTGTGAAGAAGATGGCTAAATACTGAGTCAGATTTAACATCCTATCTTTTTAAATCCACTTTAAGAAAGAGTGACGGTAGTTTTTAGGCATTTTACCACATTGGAATTTAATTTACACCCTTGCAAATAGTATTTTCTGCTAAATGTTTTTAGTTGTAACAATTCCCAGAATCATTATAAAAGACACAACCTCACCTGTAGCTTACTAACAACACCTAAATCTGCCTTTAACTGATATTCTTTCTAAGGAAAATTAAGCTGCTGATAACACTGGAAAAAAATATTTATTAGTACGTAAAGATCAACCACAGTGGCTAACAGATACACTTTTCTGTCTGTTGACAAATAATTCAGTACATTGGGTACTAGCATAGGGTGTATGACGTTAATATTGATGTTTATTTTAGTTTTAATTTTACAAAGTACTACACCATTCCTCAACAGGTTCAAAGGACAGACAGACTTTAGCTCAACCAACTACCCTACTGTCTGCCAAAGGCTGCTAATCTACAGGGAGGTTGGATAATGTAATCAAAGTGTCATGGAAGCATAACAGGGAGAGCAGCGTGTTTGACAAATATCTCGTAAAACGCTAGGAAGTCAGAGGTTCCTTCAGGACCCTGTTTCCACTCCACATGTATGAGCCTAAAAATAGTTTCCGTTTGTCTCTGTCACATAGCTGTCGAGTGCTCTCCGGTCCAGATTAACATTACGAAGAAGCAGTAGGAAAAAAAAACCTGGTGGACTTTTTAATATGACGAGGGCTCAAGTATTATTACAATTTAAGTTTTATTACTCCTCAGCTTCTTGCCCTTTGTCTTCTGCTGCAAGATGGAGCACAAGTCAGATTGCGAAGAGATTTTGATGAGTATCCACTTCACATTTGTAATTTGTCGTCATGGTGAAGTCGATTTTTAATGAAGTTTAAACTTTCAGGTTGAAGACTAGAGCACTGTATAGATTTACTGATAAATAAGGAGGGTGCACGTGACAGCTGTTGAAATTCTTTTCTCCGTCTCAGTTGCGAGGTTAGAAATCATTTTTAATGATCATCTGCTGTATTCAGGTGGAGACTATTGGTGATGCGTACTGCGTAGCTGGTGGCTTGCACAAGGAGAGCGAGACTCACGCCGTCCAAATTGCCTTCATGGCCTTAAAGATGATGGAGCTTTCAGACGAAGTTATGACACCAACTGGAGACCCAATACAGGTGACGGTCAAGTATCAATTAGTGTTGTACTCATTATTCAACTTGATGACGAGTTTTCATACAAAAACTCTATCTAAGTTTTCATTTAAAAGGAAAAGTCTCTCATTTGAAAATAAATTATCCTTTATACTATATACGTACTCCAACCGTTGCTGCCATTAAGGGACTTTTTTCCAAGTCTATATGTGTTGACAATTTAGCACAACGTTAACCAGTTTTTTAATCAAAGTAGTAGAGTATCTACAATACGCATGTTACTGTAATTTTACAAATACTTAATGTAAAGCTACCAAATCAAGGAACTAAAAGTTATGAATGATTTGTTTACAATATTGATCTAAGTACACGTAAATAATGGCAAATGACAGGGTAATGTTTAAAATATACAGTATATGCCAAAGACAGTTAGAGTTTTCCATTTGATGCAAATATGCAGTCATAAAAAGTGTCTGGGTATTTTGGGGATATTTTCATTATTTTTAATAATAGCAGTATGATAAATAATATATAAGAAGTGGTTGTTAAACGATTTATAGGTAATGCCTATAATGCCTGATGTTTTATTGTCTGTGTTTTTAAGTTTAATGTAATTCTTGCTTGACACTTTCATATTCAATCTGCCATCTTGTTCTGCAAAAGAGGACCACAATGGAAAAAAGCCCCAAGGCTTTTTTTGTGAATTTTAGTCCTCTGCAATTTTAAATATCTTGAATAGAGGCTGTCATTGTGATCAGCCTGTCATGTATGTTTAAGAAACCTGTCAAATAACTCTATCTACATGTGTGACATTTTTTTTCCACTTTTGATGCTCTACCGAGTTTTAATGTGGTTAAGGTTTTGAATACAAATAAAAACTATTAATGTTAAGGTAGGGTTAAAGGTATCAAAATTACATGTTAAGGTTTAGGAAAAGATTGTGGTTTAGGTTAAAATAGATATGTTTGTTGAGTTTGACCCAACCCTCCACCCTAACCTCCTCCCTGAGTGGAGTTTGAGGTTCGTTAAACTATGTCCGTTTACTTTCAGTTGAAAGGCTGGTGTGTATCGTGCAGATGCAAGACGGTGCCAAATAAAGTTTCATATCAACGTTTCTTTGGTTTGCAAAAACATACATCCCACCCTTTTTTCTGGCGACTGGAGTGGCTTATGTGGGATTGTTTTTGCTTTTCATGGAATTTGTTGACAATGAGAAAAAGAACATTTTCAGATGCCTGAGGAAATGCAGAATCTGTATATGTGCCAGTACCAAAACTACTGTCAGATATGGCTCAAAAAGTGGAAGTGGAAGGCTTTTATGCACTGCAATAGCACTACAGCAGCCTGAATCATGTTAAATGTTATTGCATTTCTCCTCAGATGCGTATAGGCCTACACACTGGTTCAGTACTGGCTGGTGTAGTTGGGGTGAGAATGCCACGCTACTGCCTTTTCGGGAACAATGTCACACTGGCCAACAAGTTTGAATCCGGCAGCCAGCCCAGAAAAATCAACATCAGCCCGACAACCCACAGGTGAAGTAACACAAGATGCAAATAATTCTTGCGCTTTCCATTAGAATTGAACTACTAACTTAACCATCCATCCATCCATCATTTTTTTGCCTGAAAGACACAAAAACAAGGAAATGTTAGATTTTAATAAGCCAATACTGTATGATATCATTTGTCTCCAGAACCAGTTGTTGCAGAGAAAAAAAGAGTTCTTGACAGGAAATTTAACTTTTAAAAGAATACTGTGTTTCCTCTTGTGTCAAATCATTTGCGGCATTGTTTTTAGATTTATGTTTTATTTGTATGCTCTTTGTCCTAGATTGCTGAAGGATCGGCCAGAGTTTGTCTTTGTTGCCAGGAGCAGACAGGAGCTTCCGGCCAACTTCCCAGAAGACATCCCTGGTGTTTGTTACTTTTTGGAGGCGTCCTTCAAAACTCCAAAACTGACTATGAAATGAGGTCAAGCTGCTGCAGAACCCAAAACCAGGCTTCATGTACCAGTGAACACAGAATATTGTGGTTTGGGTTGTTTAGATATTGATGATGTTGTCTATCAGTTAAACTCTTGCAGCTGCTTAATTACAGATGTGTTAGTTTGCTGTCAAACATGAGTCTTGTCTCTATACAATTAACCATTTGTACAGTTGTAGCACAGGGAAATACTCAATTCCTTAATTTTTCTTCCATAATGAGTAATCTCTGCAAATTGATATGATATAAAGTGGCTTTCTTTGACTGTTTTAATTTTGATATTTAAATGGTACAAAATACACAAAATGTGTCCAAAAAGGGCATAACAAGTCAGTCGCTGCTTCTGGTTTGCTGTAAAGAATTAAATATATATTGTCTTTCATAATATGCTATGGAAATACATTCTGGCTGTTGATCCTCAATGTGATATTGCTGAACACATTGGTTTCTTTTATCAAGATTTTTTTCTGTAAATATTTAACCTGACTGGTTCATTCACATCCGTCCAGACTACCTGCTAAAAGCACCTTGACCTGTTGGTAAAGTACGACAGGAGTAATCCACATTAGAACCGGCTTTGTGTGTTTCAGTGGCTAGTGTCAGAACAAATCATTTGGAAAAATTGAAGGAAACTATAAAGTCATTTAAAGATTTGATGTGCTTTAATCATTGTCATGTAATCAAAGCGCAATAAATATTGAAATTAACACACATGTGACTCTACCGTGTAAAGAATATAGTATTCTGTGATATAAAAGATTTGTAATGTTAAATTACACCACTGACACAATGACATGTTGTGGTTGAAACTACCTAAGTAGCCTACATTTATTCAAGTTATACACCTGTAATTACAATATTCAGGTACTTGCATGTTACTTCAGCACTTATTTTATGCTACGTTATACATCTACTTCACTACATTTCAAAGCAAAAGTATACTTTTTAATCTACTCCATACAATTTATCAGACAGCTGTAGTTACCTAGTCTATTTGGAGATTTAGGATTTAACATAAAGAACACATGATCCTCATTATATAGGCTAAGGTGTAGTGTACTGTACTGTACTGTGTACTGTTAGCAATTAAACAACACATAAAGGCATATAAAGTTGTTAAAATGATCTCATCTTTGACAACAAGCATTACATTATTACATTATTACATTACAGCATTACATTATTTAGATGTTATCTATGCAATAATTCTTAAACTGGCCAATATATATTAATATTCCCTTTCCGAAAGGAGTAATGGGTACTTTTACTTTTCATACAGTGCATCTTGCTGATATTACTTCAGTACTTTTCCCTAATGCATTTTTAAACCGTTTTTATTTTTTACTTAACCAAAATTTTAATGAAAGACTCTTAAAAAAATAGTTTTACATCGTGGTGTTGCTGCTTTTACCAAAGTAAAGGACTTCTTCAAAGTGATCAGATATAAGCTTATTATATAACATTTTGTAAAATAATGTTTGCCATGCAAGTTATTTAAAAAATAAAAAATGCTACTTTGCTTTAAGTTTTTGAAGATATATATTTTGTTTATTTTTGTATTACAGTACTAATTGTAGAACATGAAACTGTACCTATACCTGCAGTGACTCTAGGTTCACCAGCATCAGTTGGACAACGCAGCTGCGTTCTCATTGGTCAGGGTTGGCTTACGTAAGAGCTTCTCTGATTTTCTATTGGACAGACTCGCTGTCAGTTACTAGCTGAGAGGAAAAGAACAGGGGGGGCGGACGCAGGGACACTCAGCATCTGTACCAAACGATGAAGGTTGAGTCAGATTCAACGGATTACACTTCAAAATAAGGAGAAAAGGAGCGACTGCCATTATGGTATGTTTATGAGGATTTCGTATATGTTTTAATGCTGGTAAAATACTCTGTCTTTCGCGCGACGAGATGTGTTTGCGTTTGACATTTCCTCCATTAGGAGACCGCTATACTCGCTGTGAATTTCACTGATTATAGTGAACTGCATGCATATATTAACAGGTGAACACAATACGCATGTATTTTAAGCTTATACTATGTTTTTAGCATACAATATGTCGTATAAAATATGCATATATGCATCTAGGCAATGTTTAAAAATATATATGTTTCCATAAAATAATATTCACGTGTATTTCTATCATAATTTTACAGTATGGTTTTGTGAATCACGCCCTGGAGCTCCTCGTTTTAAGGAATTACGGCCCGGAAGTGTGGGAAGACATCAAGTGAGTTTCTGGATCGTGTGTTTACTATTCGGCCCTGTGGGGATCATTGGTTACACTGTAGCCAACCAGGCCACAACAAGGATACAAGGCAGGGCTACTGTACAGCCCAACTCACTGTCAGCTGGGGTAGACATTTGCCTTTTACTGTAATGATTAACCAAGTTGATAAATATCACGTTTTAAACACCATCCCATAGAAACTTTTTTGTCCTGTGCTCTATTAATTGTAGGCTTGAAACCACATTGTGTTATGCTGAAAAGGAGTATTACAACATGCAAAAAGTACTCCTGTATTCAAAATCTTACTTGAGCAAAAACAGGAAAATGAACAGCAAAACTGTACTTTAAGTAAAAGTACTCATTATGCAGAAAATGGTGGTCCCTGTAAATGTTCTATTATATTATTTGTTGCATTACAATGCATTTTATTGTTGTAGCTGGAACTAATCTCTATTGCTTCATATATTTTTGGATAGTTTCCTCTAAAACAGTGTTGTCTATCATGCTCTATGGCAATATGTGGATAATATAAATGAATGATATTAGCTGTCACTTCTACAATAGTTCTGTCTGAAATGTGTAGTAGAAAGTACAACGCAAAATATCACTCAAGTGAACTGGGCCTTAGCCAGGGTTATAAATCCTGAGGTCATGAGTTGAGCCCCACCATCCCCCAGAAAAATGTCACCAAACACCTAAAAATGAAGTCTCAAATATATTCTTAATGATTTTGATTATTCAGTATTTTATTAATTAATTGAACAGATAAGTTATAACCTTTTATTTTGTAACTTTTATTTCAGCGACTCTCCAAAACGTCATCTTTTCCATTACTAATGAAAACATGGTGGGTTTAAATTGGTGTAATTATGGTAAGAGGTGGTTAGAGAATTTTTATCAACCCCATTACGCATCAGTTAATCTTAAAAATTCAAACTCGCCAAATTAGGAGACACGCGGTTTTCAATGGACAGAGACTCTGCAGACAGCCCAGAATAAAATTCTGGTGGGAAAATCATGGATCCTTTATTAATACTTATTTTTTTGGACTACAAGTATGTCTACATCTACGATATCCTCCAATGTGGAAAGTAAACTCCCTGAAAGTTGATATAAACTCCCAAATTCCCAGAAGAAAATGTAGAGGGCATAACCTCAATGTTAGCTATGTCCCTGACTCAGTAAATGATCCAATTCCAACATTGTCAGGGTGTTTTCCTAACTGCATTCTGCAAACTAATGTAGCTTCTTTATCATATAGAGGTGGGATGTTGTAATTCATAATCCATACACACACACACACACACACACACACACACACACACACACACACACACACACACACACACAGACAGTAGGATGAATGTCTTCCACTGTAGTGTTAACATGTCATTTTTTCAGCATGTTGAATTGTTTGGCTCAAACTGCACAAGATGTGACCCTGCCTAAAAAAGAACAACCAGAAAAAAAACAGCAGCAGCAGCTGTCTTGTGTAAATGTTTTCAAAGTGGTCATTCTTCTGCCACCAAAAAAAAAACCTCTCAGCATATTTTGTTATCGCTGCTATTGTAACTCGTTGTTATTTAATGTACAATTTATCATGTTTGGTCCCTTTTCAGACCTTTGATGGGCTGAATCATTTTAAAACAAATTCTTATTTTTGTTACAAAAGCTTTCAAGCCTTGGTATGTTTTTTCAGCTGTTGCACAGTCTGATAAAATGGCGGCTGTTGCTCAGGACTATAAATCATTTCTGTTTTCTCAGTTAAACAGCATGAATCAGAACCTCATTAACTTTTCTGACAATTTTGTGGAAATTAGGTTGTCAAAGGTATAAATAGCACTAAACTTGGAACTGTTTTTATACCAAAGGACCTGCAGTAGATCTAAACCTGAATCAAGACAGCTCACACTGTGTGGCCACAAATAAGACAAATAAGTTGTTATTGTATTATTTCTGTAACCTGAAATTCCTCTGCGATTAAACCAACAATAGAAAAGCAATTGCAAAAAGGCAAAGCTATTGGTTGTCAGGACAAGCTGCCAACGTTTATTTCTACTGTGACGTTTGCTCATAACTGCTGGATGCACTTTATTTTCAGGAGGGAGGCTCAGCTTGATATCGAGGGTCAGTTCCTTGTTAGAATCATATATGAAGATGGCAAAACATACGATCTTGTTGCTGCTGCAAGTAAAGTTCTCAGTGAGTCACAGCATGTTTCTTGCAATTATAAAAATTACACTATACACTATGTTGTGTATTATAATAAAAATCTGTATGGTATGCTGAGCCACTGATGTGATTCTTTCTGTATTTCAGAGGTCGATGCAGGAGAGATCTTGCAGATGTTTGGGAAGATGTTTTTTGAATTCTGCCAAGAGTCGGGATATGACACCATTTTGCGAGTGTTAGGCTCAAATGTTCGTGAATTCCTGCAGGTAGGCCCTCTCTTTAAATGAGAGCTGGATGGTTACCCACACTCAGGACTAAAAGTCAAGATATCTCAGCCTCTACTACTCAAATTTTGAACATTAATCCGTCCCTCACAAGTCACATATTTTTTTCATGCTCTTTGGTTCATCTTTAATCTAAATTTTCAGAATTTGGATGCTCTACATGACCACCTGGGTACCATTTATCCCGGGATGAGGGCTCCATCGTTCCGCTGCACTGATGCAGAGAAGGGGAACAACCTGATTCTTCACTACTACTCAGAGAGAGAAGGCCTGCAAGACATTGTGATTGGCATCATTAAAACTGTTGCTCAACAAATCCACGGGACAGAGATAGAGATGAAGGTCTGCTTTGCTGATTTTGTTCCTTTTTTATATGCAGCTCTTAAGCCTCACTCTGCTACTGATGAATGAAGAAGACTTTTTCCATGTTCCTCTCTTAATTTATGATTCAGCATTCAATGAAGCCTTTTAGTTCCTGTAAATGTGTGTCAGAATATGCGTGTGCTGTATTGCTGAATAGGTTATTAATACTGTATGGAGATTAAACAACAGAAAGTTCAAAACACCCAAAGAGAACAATACTGCACTGGGACAAATTAGTTTTTGGTTAATGTCTGTGAGTCAGAGGATATTTATAGATCTCAGTTATAGTCTGTAGCTCAGGAGTCTTTCAGGGAGTTTTATTTTAACTTTATCAAACTGTGGATTAAGTTAAATTGGCCATTGACTGCATTGTTGCAACACTGTTGTCAATGGGCAGCTCACAAATCACAGCCTGTAATCTGCACCGATAACTGCGGCATGTTAGTCTCTAGAGACATCCCCTGTGCTGTGGCAGGGGTTTTCTCTTCAGTTTCATAACCCAGCAGTATGTTCTCCCAAACCTAATCATGTTGTACATCTCTTTCAGCAAGTGTGTGTGTGTGTGTGTGTGTGTGTGTGTGTGTGTGTGTGTGTAATGAAAGAACAGAAAATGGCAGATGCTCCAAATGTGACACCCAATTTCTGGAAATATTTGCCACTGTTGCTGTGGCAACCGGTGCAGAGACAGCAGCTTGACGTCAGAATGCCTTATGCCCATAAACCCACTGAATCATGTCATTTTACACTTTCTGCACGCTATAATTAAATACTTATGTCAATTAAATCATTAATTGAATAATATGAACAACACTAATATTGCAATGGGGAAATATTTTATCGCTGTAACCATGTTACACAATATAGGCAACGAGAATTAAAGCAAGAAATGATTTGTTACCCTAAAAAGTTGTCAAGGAGGAATTATATGTATGGTGTGTTGAATTACGTATTATATGAATTTAACTTTAAGCCCTGTGGCCAGTTTAATTTCATTTGAACTTAATTAAGTCAGTTTTGCAACAATAATACCAATTTTCAAACTATTATTTAACTTCCTCTGATGCAGATGATCCAACCGAAAAGTGAGGAGTGCGACCACATCAAGTTTCTGATTGAGGAGAAGGATTCAGAGGAAGAGGCGTTCTACGAGGACCTGGACGGCTTTGAGGAGAACGGAACACAGGAGACCAGGATCAGCCCGTATACTTTTTGCAAGGCCTTCCCGTTTCACCTCATGTTTGATAAAGACCTGATGCTCACACAGTGTGGGAACGCCATTTATCGAGTCCTGCCTCAGGTGTGGATTCACATGTAATTATGTAAAAGTCTGGTTTACATACAGCAAAGACTGTTTTATCAAGTCAGCACTTTTTTATGTTTTAGTTTGACTTGTATTGGTCTCAGTCACTGTCTTAGATTTGGATGCCCATAATTCAGCAGTAATTGATTATAAAAGGGATTAAAGCAATAACCTCTGATCTCATATAACAGAAATATGCTATAACAGAAATATGCACATTTTATTTTATTCCCCAGCTCCAGCCTGGTACCTGTATCCTCCCTTCAGTTTTTTCTCTGGTCCGTCCTCACATTGACTTCAGTTTTCATGGCATCCTTTCCCACATCAACACTGTCTTTGTTCTGCGAAGCAAGGTAGATATGTCATATAATTTTGTTTTTTGTCACAGCATTGTTGGCCAATCCCATCAATACATTTCTTATATTACCAGCATAGTTTTCAAACAAGGTTTGAATGTATGTCACAGAATGTGGTTATAGTCTTTTATTGTTGAGCTTAATGATTTCCTTAGCATCTACATTGCACTTTGACTCAGCACTTGTTATTGAGGATTTTATTGTTTATATGAAGAGATTACTGAGCATGCAAACAATAAGAAACTGATATGTAGCATTTTATATTACATTTTATGGACGGAGCAAATAGTGCAAGGTTCTAAATGTCCTGAAAAATTAAATATACTTTTTTCTTTCATGCAATTTCGATACTTATTGCAAGATAACAGTACTGTGTAGCACAGATTTCAGTGATAAATCAAATGGAACATCAGGAGGGAAAATGCACTAGTGTTAAAATAAAAGCTGCTGTGCCTTGAAAAAGCATTAAACTTCTGTACTCATTGTGAAGAGACTGGTCTCAAAGCGCTGCCACTCCTGGGATGCTACTTACTACTTAGTACTTAAAAGTTGATATTTTCTTCTTTACACACATAAAATCTGAACAAATTTTCTTGAATGGTGAAATGATGCATGTGACACTTAAGGCAGAAAAACCCAAAGATTTAAAAATGAAGACTGAGCCGAACTGGTGCCCAGTTTGGAAGCAGATTTAGAGGAGAACATATAATGCAATATTCATAAGTGTGATGTAATCCTGACAGGAGGGCCTGCTGAATGTGGAGACTGTAGAGAACGAGGACGAGCTGACGGGGGTTGAGATCAGCTGTCTGAGATTGAAAGGACAGATGATCTACTTGCCAGAGGCGGAGAACATCCTTTTTCTTTGCTCACCCAGGTAAATCCAGTTTGTCCCGACAAAAGCACAGACTGAATATACACACACGCCAATAACACTTACTCTTTTACCCACTTTACCCCAAGTCCTGGAATCCATAATTCAGAGGTGATCGTTTTGATGAATGCCTTTGCACATAAAAAAAACCCACACAGAATACAGTATTTTATGTAAATTGAGAAAAAAAAACTGTGACACCTGCTTGCCTTAACAGTTTTGTTTAAAGTTTCCTGTGTAACAATTTTTTCAATGCACATTAGTGTACAAATATTTAAAGTGTGCCGTATCTATTTGTTTTTAAACCAGTATTCAGACAAATTAGAATTGCACTTTGAGAAAGTTGGGGGGACAAATATTAGTATGGGTCAAGCTCCAACAACGCTGGATTAACAACAACATGGCCCCGCCACGGCGCGACTTAGGACCGGAAGTGACAAAAGTGACTAGTCTTGATATACTCAAGCTCTCTCGGTTTTGGCGCAGTTTGGCTGCTATTGTTGGCTTTTGAATATTCCCAATTTTAATTAGTAAGTACGTATTTACAATATTCTCAAATTTATTTTCTGCTTTTATAAAACTTAATATAGGTACATGGTCAGGAAAAAAACCCCACAGAGAAACCCGAGAGCAGGTAATTACATTGGTTCCTCTGCTATGACCTCCATTAGCCTCTGTGGCTCTTGTATATAATCAGACATTTCTAGAAGGGTTCAAGACATCTTGTCCTCGCAGATTGAAGACACTTTGCTGAGGACAAGATCAGTGTTTTCACAAAAGGTTTCTCCCTGAAGGTTGATAACATACAACACAGTGTGCCTTTACATGGACATGGATATCCCTTTTATGATCCGGTTATTGGAGTTTATTTATTTATGAGTTTAGTCATTTAAACACCATATCACCTTTTCAGAAACCTGGATATTCTACTAGGTCCAACAGAAACCAGGATACTGCTGCATGTAGTCACCTTTTCCTGATGTAAACAGAAATACAAACAATGGCAGCAGGGAAAATGTCTTACTCATGGTCTCACTTCAGGAGCAATGAAGAAACAGAGGTTTGTCTTTTGGTAACAAAAGGTGCATATCTTTATCCACTGCTCCCCTTTCCTACCTAGTGGTAGTAGCAGGCTGACGTCTGTGCAGTGGACGTTGCAGCGTAGCTCCTTTCAGGAAGTACAGTGTGTGTGTGTGTGTGTGTGTGTGTGTGTGTGTGTGTGTGTGTGTGTGTGTGTGTGTGTGTGTGTGTGTGTGTGTGTGTGTTTGTGTGTGTTTGTGTGTGTGTGTGTGTGTGTGTGTGTGTGTGTGTGTGTGTGTGTGTGTGTGTGTGTGAATGTGCCAGGGAGGAGAGAGAACGCGGATGAGGTCAGAATAGACAGCTGTAGTTGGGGATCAGAGCAGAGAAGAAATTTGAATAAATGTTGTAAAGAGGAAGTAAATGTACAGTGTGTTTCATATTTACTCTCGCTGGTTTTGCTATTGGTTTTGTCAATACGGCGCCTGCTCAAATACAATGCAGTAACTGGGTTACTAGTATTCATGTATGCAGGGAATATGAATAACCCAATTTCTCTGCTCATGTACACACCATATCCTGAATATGATCATAAACAGGATAAGCCTCATGTACGGGATATTCATGTGTCTGACTTCACCCTTAACAACAGAAACATTAGTCTTAAAGGGTGATCTCATTGCTGGTGGTTCATACTTTGTTTTGTTTAATGAATGCAATTTCCTAATATGATCAAACCCAGCGTAAAAAGGCTGCAGTTTTCTTTCTACCCACAGATAAAAATCATACATTTTCTGCCATTTTACTGTGAAACTGTAACACCAGCAATTACAGATGAGTACTAGAGTACTAGTATCTCCCAGTTTTCTCCTTTCTCTGTTTCTCTAGTGTTATGAACCTGGATGATCTCACACGAAGAGGCCTTTACCTGAGCGACATCCCACTACATGACGCCACGCGTGACCTCGTGCTGTTGGGGGAGCAGTTTCGCGAGGAGTACAAGCTGACCCAAGAGTTGGAAATCTTGACAGATCGTCTGCAGCACACACTCAGGGCCCTGGAAGACGAGAAGAAAAAGACAGACAGGTTAGATGATTTTTTCTGTTTAGAGGTCATTTATGTGTAATTGTATACCAAATCCCTGTCATTTTCTGTAGGTTGTGAGTCACCCTCAAACTCAGTACAATAACAGTGCTGTCATTCCTGTGTTGGAAAAATAAGTCTCAAGGATTGTTCATTAGTCCGTCATTAAGGGAGATAAAATAGGAGTCTCTTCAAGTATTCCCTTTAAGGATAGACACTAAGAGGTGTCACTCCCATACAGTTATGTTGAGGCTACGTGACAGTTGGACCACCTAGGGTCAGAATCTATTGCCTTAGCTAGTCTTCAGTCCCTGTTATGGTGAATACAGTTGGTTTTGACTCTGGCTCTCAGAAAGGGGCCTGTCATAGTAATTTGGCACAGCAGTGGGTGACAGCTGGAGAGGAGCACGGCGGTAGAGTGTGGTCTTTATTAAGACTGCTGTAGAGGCCCTATCTTCTTATAAGAAAAGGCTTTCACTCTGCCTCATGGATCCCTATATTATTATTCTCGCCATTCTCCAGTCTGAAAGTGCCTTGGGCCTCGAACATTGATTAGAATTCATGACTCCTCTCTAAATATTTAAGAGAACTGCTGCTGCACCGTATTTGCCTTTTAAAAAGCTTTAAAACGGTATATTTTCTGATGTTGAAAACATACATATATGCTGTTTTTGTAGGTTGTTAAAAGATGTCACGGATGAATACGTATAGTCTCATCTCCTGGGTGAATATACTTATTTCCATGTATAGATTTTTGTGTAGTGGCCGTTATCTGTTCTGTATCCTCATATTATGATGCATCATGGAAGGTATTTAAAAAAAACAGGCAGCCATGATCTAACCAGTTACCATAGAAACACAACCCTCCCATCTGAGAGCAGCTTGTATAGCGAAATGACCAAAAGGTGGTGGGTGAGCAAATAAAATGCTGATCCAAAGGATGGACTTCAGTCTGGCAGCCCTAGCCCATTACTCTGCTGCTCGAGTACACCGTCACTACACTTTTGCTCAGAAATGTTCATTTCTCTTCTTCCCTTTAAGATTGCTCTATTCTGTTCTGCCTCCATCTGTTGCCAACGAGCTGCGACACAAGCGGCCCGTCCCAGCCAAACGCTACGACAACTTGACCATCCTCTTTAGTGGCATTGTAGGATTCAATGCCTTCTGCAGCAAGCACGCCTCGGCCGAGGGAGCCATCAAGATAGTCAACCTGCTCAATGATGTTTACACACGCTTTGACATCTTGACAGACTCTCGGAACAACCCTTATGTATACAAGGTTAGGAAGCAAGAATTCTACCATGACAGTTTATCATGCATATGTGTACATTTCCCTCAGTAAATGAGTGATAATAATCAAAGTCTACAAAAAAAAAAAAAAAATGCAAGTCTAGAATCTGAAATTGTGAAGTTGCTATGTTCTGTGCTGGTTCTAAAGTGAAGCACACCAACCTTCTTGGTGAATGATGCAATTATGCACATACTCAGTAAGAGCATTTATATCAGTTGACTTGAGTTTTTCACCATAAGAAGAGTAGTACTAACTTCTAAACACGGTGTAGGTTTACAGAGGGACTGTGCCATTTTATAGGCCTCGTAGCAGATTTACACCCCAGGCTTTCAGACAAGAATGCACTTTAAGAATTTAAACAGACCTCGGCACTTCCAGGGGATGAGCTTCAGGCACTGGGTCACCAAAAGAAGTAATATTTACTCTACAAGCTGAATGGCTAGGTGGTCTTAGGGTTTTAGCAGGGCTCAAAGAGGCCCTGAATGTCTTAAAGCTGATGTAAGTGTTTAAGTGTTAATTTCAGGGTGTTTCTGCTTATTTCGAGGCGCACAGTGCAAAAAAAAAAACAACCAAAAAACCATTGTAGCACAGTGGGAACATGTGATTTCATATGAACCAAAAGTAAAGCAAAGCTAAATAAGGTTATTATTAAATAATGATACAATTCATGTGAAGAATGACAAATAGTTTGTCTTTATACAGGTGGAAACAGTGGGTGATAAGTACATGACCGTGAGCGGCCTACCAGAGCCATGCACACACCACGCCAAGTCCATCTGCCACCTCGCTCTTGATATGTTGGAGATTGCTGGACAAGTCAAAGTGGATGATCAACCCGTACAGGTGTGATAAAATTCTTGAGTGTCAGATTTTTCTTTCTTCTGTATCGTTATGTGACTATATACTGTACTTTCTGTACGATAAACTCCCCAAATAATAGGCGTAAATACTGTTATTTGTATTGAAGCTACATACACCGAGCATACTTTACTTTAATATATATATATATATATATATATTTATTTTTTTTTCACAATAAATAGTTTTATGTAATTCTCCAAATCATACTGTAGACTAAGAAACTTTTGGCCACAAAAAATTCACAATGAAATTTTTAGATTGGCAGATGGTTTGTGTGTGTGCATATGAATGCCAATGTTTCTAATTGTATACTGTATGTCTCTGACATCATTCTCAGTTTTGCTTCACACATTTAATTATTAAGCAGCTTGTTTTTAGCAATGCATCTGTTATTTTGTCACATAGAATTTAGGCATTTTGGAGCTTTTTTTTCCCACTATTGCTCTGAGTGTCTGGCATTCAACCTAATATGACCGTGGTATTTTATGATCGATTTTAGCAGAATTCTATCTGTGTATGTGGACATATTTCTACAATGAAATAATGCATTGTGAAAAGTTGGATAAAAAACAGCAGACATTTGTTTAACTGACTGTTGGAGATTGTTATTGTATCAATGACTGCAGAGGCTTGACTTTGGAAAATCATGTCTGGTTAACAAAAGGCTGTTTATTCTGGACATGGCACTGGCAGGACGAGTCCGATTTAGTTGCAGAAACAGACTGAAATCATCTCACGATCCTGTGTCTAATAATAGACTCTCATTTGTCTCCGACACTAAGCGTGTTCATGCTCTGAAGACAACACTGAAGTGCCTACAAGTTCAAGTGTAAATATTAGTCTGTAGATTGCCTGGGGCTACTTTTGGAATTGCTAAAAAAAAAAAAATCCAACTTCGTGCACGGACTGATTTCTGGCAAAGTTATATCCACCCACCAAATGTTGCACCTTTTCAGTCCATAGCTTTAAGAACTTGTGCCAGCAAACTAAAAGAAGCATTAAGCTGGATAGTTTTTATCTCTCTCTATGGATCACAACTCATTGACCCCCTTGATTAACATTTACACAGGCTTATTTAAATGCTAGAATAGTTTATCTCACACTCAAACGGTGTATTTTCTGTTAGTATAGTTTAGAAGAAGATAAATCAGGTGTCATGGGCTACTTTAAGTAATGAATTAAGCCCAGATAACTTATGATCAGCGCTCTGTTTATCCTATAAATATTTACACTTGGCTTTGCCTATATTTGACAGAAAATAGTTTTGTTTGTGCATTTGTATTTACTCTAGTTAAATTATAACTGAAATACAGTGGAATCACAGTTGAGTCTCCTTTTTTTCATTCTCCTTTCGTTCCAGATTACTATCGGGATCCACACAGGAGAAGTGGTTACTGGGGTGATTGGCCAGAGGATGCCCAGATATTGCCTTTTTGGAAATACGGTCAACCTCACAAGTCGTACAGAAACTACTGGTGAAAAGGGGAAAATAAATGTCTCAGAATATACTTACCGGTAGGTAGAAGAACCTCCTAATTTCATGAGTGGCATATTGTCACCTGTTCTCCTTATTTATGTACAGTCATGTTTGGATTTTATCACTGGCTGTAGAGAAATTAGGTGGATTTAAAGGAGATTTTGCAACTTGGTGAAACAGTAGCAGTATTTGACATGAAGGACAAGTTGTCTTAGCCTTTCAATTCATTTACACCCAGAGGTGCAGGACAAGGGCTCAGAGAATCTTAAAATACCTCAATCACCCAAATAACAGCGTCTTCTCTCTGCTGCGGTCAGGGAGGCGCTACCGCTGCCTCAAGGCCAAAATAGAGAGGAAGAGGAGTTTCTTCCTTCAAGGTCCAGAAGTGACTTACACCTATCCAACTCATGACACATAATTCACCTTCATCCATCTGCCACATTGCATATACCAGCGGTGTCAAACTCAAATTCACAGTGGGCCAAATTTAAAAACTGGGACAAAGTTGCGGGCCAAACTCAATATCTCTCCAGATATGTATTGTTGAACCTTTTCAGTGCAGGTCCTTGTACTTGTCGTGGTGTTTCTTATGTTTTCTCTGCAGACAAGACAAGACTTTCTTTGGCCATTTTTGGGGAGGGGTGGATTAAGTTTGTCCGAAGAGACTGGTAGCATGGATGCTCATGTTTGTCAACAGAACAGTAGACGTGTATGTGCTTTATACTCGCGGGCCAGCTCTCATAGGACCTTGATATGATCTTGCGGGCCAAATATAATTACACCGGGGGCCAGATTTGGCCCACGGGCCTGAGTTTGACACCCCTGGCATATACAGTATGTGTACTGGTTATTTCAGTGCTCAACACTGGCAACCAGACATCCACTTTTGGTTGCCAAAACTGAAAGTATGGTTGCCATTTTTTGGATGATTAAGATATTATGCTGTTATATGTCAGCTTAAAAATTAAAATGTGATAAAAAAAAGAATAGTAACTGAACAAATAAACAACAACTTAACTGGCTTCACGGCTGTCTCTAAAACATATGCAAGCATGCAAGTCGCACCAATGAACGTGCAACTGTAGAAGCAATATTATATTATATTTAAATATCACTAACAAATATTTAAAAAAAAAATATATACAGTATATTTATATATATTTATATATTTTGGGGGTGCCTGTTCGCTGCACCTGTTTTTCACATGTTAGTCAGAGGTTGTTAATGATGGAAACCAAAGGGCAAGAATTGGTTACTGTTTTCTTAAAATGGTCGCCAATGGCAACCTGGCAACTGTTACTGTCGAGCCCTGTATTGTTTCAATTTTCTGAAACTTTTCAATAAAATTTACTGTTACTTTTGTTTCCTCTATAAAATATATTTTGTGTAATATTCTATTTTTCTATTTGCTGGTTGATTTGTGGAGCTAGGCACAAAAGCCTTTCACTACATGGTACTGTTTGTGTATGATGATGATTTAAAACATAAACCAGTAGGTCTGTTTGGATCTGTGAATTTGATGTTCTTTGTTGACACAAAATGTTAGCATAGAGGTTATTTAGAGTAATATACAGAATCCCCCCCAGACCCTACAGTGAGAGTGATTTATGATGGTGTTGACGTTGTTTTGCAGGTGTTTGCAGTCTGCTGAGAACGCTGACCCTCAGTTTAATTTGGAGTATCGGGGCCCCATCACCATGAAAGGAAAGAAGGAACCCATGAAGGTGTGGTTTCTGTCCAGGAAGCCCACCGAAGAGTCCACCACAGTTAGCTAAAGCTTAACAATTCATATACACTAAAACACCATTTCAGTGTATCTGAGTGTCATCTAACAGAGGCTTCTGTATGGTACTGTGTAGTCAAAATGTCCTAACACAACTTTTGAGGCAGGGATGAGATGGATCAGGGGGAATAAAAAAAGTATTATCCATAGACTTACAGATATTTTTAAAATGTTGAACCTGTACCGCTGCTCTCCCTACTTGTTTCTACTTGACCATGATCTGAAACAATGGTGTGTTCAAGTGTTTCATGAATAGTAGAGGTTAGTGATATTCCAGTGTGATGATTTTTTTGGGACAAATATTTTCACATCGCTATTGTACATCACTAAAGGTTTCGGTAAGTGAAACATTTTCCATCCATCTTAAATGTTTATTTGTTAATATAGTCATATACTGCATTTGTTCTGTTCTAAATAGATTATCTTTACTCTATCAGCCCAAATATTTAATGAATATAATACAATTACTATAGCTTGATATCCTGTTTGTGCAAAAACATTACTGTCACTATTTGAATGACTGTGATAGTTTTACACTGAACATGTAACACTGGTATCAAAACCACTAACATAAAAATAAATTTAGATTTTTATAGCTGCTGTATTTATATCACCATGATTACCAGTTCTTTGGTACAAAAGCTACTGTGCTAAATATATACATATATTACAATTCAAAGAGTTTTTAAAGTCACAAATGATACACGTTGGGCCGTTAGTAACCCTGTGTCATAATGTATCTATCGCTGCATTATGAAAATAATTAAATTTAAAATGAGCACTATACACTACTCCATTTATTGCACCTCTTTTTCACATTTGGTCTTTTTCTGTGAATTAACATTGAATACCATTTTCAGTTCTACTAAAAGTTGTTGAGATATTGATCTACGTATTTATTGTTGACATCTTGTTATTTGGTATGTATTCTTTTTTTCTAATAAGAAATAGTTATGTAAACTTTAATATGGGTAAAACTACTGTTTGTGCCTCTATAAGTTAAACTGTGCTGTATGTATTGGATTCGTTTCACGAGTAAATGTACCACATTTTTTCACCCTATTTTTTTTTATTATTATTAAACTTCAGTGTCCTTGCAAGGAATCCTCTCTTAGCAAGAAGCAGGTGCCCCTTGTTTTGTACGAGTCCATATCTGTGCTTGTAAGAAATTGTAATGTAAGAAATTTATTTTAACAATGTTTCTGGTGGGAGATAACTAATAAAATAGTCTTGAGAAAGTGTTGTTTACTTTGTATAAGCTTTGCAATCAGCCTGCTCGTTGCGGCTCTTATAAAAAACTAAACTTTACAGAGGAAGAGAATCAGAAACAGAAAAGTAATGCATGGTCTTGGCTCTCACATAAGGCAGTGTGCAAGCCTTTAATAGGATATTATTATGTAAAGAGCTCACTCTGGTGGCCACTCAGAAGATTACAAGCTTGGGTCAAAAAGTCATTACATTTGAAGCCTCCATCATGCTATTGTGAGACGACACACTATTTTATGGTTTGTAATAGTTCGGAAAGTAAAAATGATTTTGCAGAGACTGTGGCTCATTTCAGATTCATACATATTATATAAATGTATTGAATTATACTTGGTGATGAATGAATGTGTGTATCACTTTAATGTTGTAGCTGTTTAAGGTGGGGATCATTTGAATTGCCTTATACTGCTGGGGAGTTTAACCTATAATTAAAGATTGTATTTTACAAGTTAACTAAAGCTGTCAAAAAAGTACAATATTTGCCTCCAAAATTTAGTACAGTAGAAGTATAAAGTAGAATACAATAGAAATGCTTAAGTTATGTACCAGTGCCTAAATTAAATTTTACTGAAATCACAGACTTGGACTAGACTAGAGGGTCATCCCTTTGGCCTTCATGTGGACAACCTGCTGTCTCAAGGTTTCAGTCACCTTAGAGCGGCTTACCATTTTGCAAAGTCACCAGGAGAGCTGCAGATAAATAGGGTGTGACCAACAACAAGTAAATTGTCACCAGGTGCCAGATTAACACCAACAACTGTGAGGTATCTGAAAGTAGTCTCTAATTTTGCTGTTTTTTTTTGTTGAAGTGCCTTGGTTATTTAAAAAAAACATGCTAGGACAGCAGTGGTATAGCCACAGCAGATATTTTATCAAATTCTGAAAAATAAAATATAAAAGTATTTCAGAATACATCAAGTTTTTATAATTTGTTCTCTAATTTTGATCTCCACTGTACATTTGGAAGGCACATTGAATCCTTCAGCTCAATTGTATCTGTGCTTGGCTACCTTAGTGGCTAACTTGGCTATAAGCCAGTAAGCCTTTTATCAAGGTGGTGTATGTATTTCTTTTTCTTCACAAATGTATCTTTGCAAATAATAAGTTGCATTCATGTTCATGTATACTTTCAGACATTTTGTGAGAGAGAGAAAACGTTGGAAACTTTAATTTGGTGGATCCCTTGCAGTTATTGCGAGGACTCCCTGGAGGTCTTACTTACCATCTGATGGTATTTTCAAAATCCCACCCTGACTTTTTTGTTGAATGATGAAAATTAACCCGTTTCTTAAGTTGTGCCACTGTTTTAGAATCAAAACAAAGATGGCGGCCCGTCGGCTAGCACCTGGGTAGGAAATATACCTTTTTTTCAACTTTCTTTTTAAAATTGCAAAATACAAATGACAACAATTATATTCATACATTGTATAAATGGTATAAAACATTTGTCAAATGGCACAACAACATTGTAACAAGACAATATTTTTGCACTACAGGATTAAGAACGGATTACAAAGAAAGTGCTACGGATATTAATAATGAATTCAATTCTAATATCAATAGAAAGGTTGAAATGAAAAAAATATTTAAAAAATTTGATTTCAATTTCAGTTAACTGACACAGTTCTTAAGAATATCACACAATGTTTGTGCTTTTCTCCCATTTACCAATTTTAAAGATTTTACATATATTTGAAATTAATTTAGAAAAATAAAATAAAATTGGGGGATTCTATTTGTGTGGATACTAATTTTTACCAGACAGAATGAAATTATAACAAAGTTCATCATTTTTGTTTCGCAGTATCATACCCAATACTTAACATACACATACTAGGTACTTTTAGCACCAGATGGCTGAGGGCAAAGTAATTAAGTAGCTGTGGAAGGGACTTGAACATTTAGCAGCAAAATACCCTTGTTTTCTCAGAGGTTTGTGAGACAACCAGAAGTAAAACAATTGTTAGGATTGGATGTTTGACCAATATAATACTGATATAATACTGCATACTGTACTGTACTGTACTCTATGCTCTCTTTTTCAGGAAGACCCTGTAAATACTCAGAAAGTTAATGTCAGCAGGTTTTCGTCTGAGGACCCTGGGTTGAATCCTGAAACAAATGGGGAAACTGGTATTGTGGTGCTAAAAGCAGAATAATATGTTCAAAATTCAACCACAAAGAAGCAGTAACCAGTTAAGGGCCTTGCTCAAGAGCCTGTCAGTACTAGTAATGAGGGTGGAACAAACACCGCTCTTTTAGCTTCCCCCATCCAGATTCCTCTTGCCCATTCAAATCTGCTACTATCCCCAAAACCCTCATGCTTGGATTGATGCTACAAAGAAATCCTCACAGTTTGAGTCACTGCAGCAACATGCCCCTGCTTTTATACACCATGTTAATGTTGTATGTACTGTTACAGCTGACACTAGAACAAGGATAAAACATTGTTGGATATAGTTTAATTGTGTTAAAGATTACTTTCAAAATACCTTAATCATGTATGTCTCAAGCTCAATTACCAATTGCATCACTGCATTATAGTAGAAAGTTGTATAGTGGAAAGGTCTTTTGTGTGATAAGAGGCAGATGCATTGATGTGGAAGTGATTAAAAGGCAAAGGTCTCTCAAGCCACATAATAAGATGAGAGGAAACTGAGATAAGAAAGAAAAGTGAGAGGATTTAGTCATCCCTTTGTGGGACTCGGCAGGGATGTTTAAGATGTACTTTTTCATGGATCATGTATCATTCATGTATGTGTGCTGCCTTACCTCTGCACGTTTAAAATAACGACAAATAAGAATAGCCTACTTATTTGTTGTTGTTTGTAAATGACATTTTTTGACACCAGTTTGTAGTCAGTAACTTGTGTTTTCACCATTCTTTTGTCCTAAAATAGACTTCAAATTAGTGTGTTTGTTTGATATTAACTTCAAATGTCAAAGGTCTCATTTATCAAAATTGCAAGACTAAGTTCAAAGGTATCATTGGAAACGCATTACCAACCACACTGACCACTGCTGTATTTGTACAAAGCAATAAAAATCTGGTGCAGTAATATCTTGGCTGAGTGATAAGAGGTTTGGTAAAGTTACATCAGAGACAGTTAAGTTTAAAAGCGTGAGAAACCATGCAACATGTTTGTTTAGTTGTGGTCTCAGCCTGACGTACAGCGACCAAAAAATAGGCAGATTAAAAAGTTCAAGTTCAATTTAAAAATGTTTTATTTTCTGCACACTGAGGCTAGTTACTGCAGTTCTGCATTGGATATATGGTTACTGTAAGTCATGACCAACACCTTTTGCAAACAGAGATACAGGTAAAACGTTGTTCAAAAACACTATACATTATCATATTGTGTGGTTTATTGGGTTTGGAACTGTTCTGTTCAGGATCATCGCATTGCCCAATCAGCTGCAGCTGTGGAAATTGCCTTGAGAGAATATGAGCTTTAAACAGCCACATCAGCATTTTGATTAGATGATGAGATAAGCGGGTGCATGGTTTAAAAGGAGTGGCAGACTTTGAGTAAGACACTCCTCACTGCAGGGCCGGCCAGCTCACCTTCACCGCCACCATGACTTTCAACGGCAACTGGAAAATTGATCGCAATGATAACTATGAGAAATTCATGGAACAAATGGGTAAGTGGTGTCAAACTGAGATGATAAAATGCTGAAGACGTAGTGGCATATTTCTTAAATATGTAGAACTTGATGCATTGGTAGAAAAATCAGTGTCTGCTACCTGTGAAGTAGGATGACCATAATTTAATTAAGATGAATTTAATCAAGATAGTTGTTTTTAAGTTAAAATGTCAGTTATGCAGCAAACTGATTATCCCGCACGTTTCATTTTCATAAACATATTTAGGAGATTTAAAAATCAAAGTGCTGTATGTGGTCAAGTTATTAGATAATAGCCTACGTCTTTAAATGCTTAAATAGAAAAGTAAACCTAATACTGGATCTTAAGTCTCACATAAGAACCCTTGTGACCGAGAGAAAGATACATGAGACCGACTGAACATGTTTTGAATTTGACTTTTGTACCTACTTACCGTCTACAAACACACAAACGAAGGAACTTCATGTGCATGAAAAAAAGATTAAATCCTGACAAACTTCCTCTGATTGTTCACAGCATATTGAACATACTTATATTTGTCCGTTGATAGGAATTAACATGGTGAAGAGGAAGCTGGCTGCTCACGACAACCTCAAGATAACCATCACACAGACTGGAGACAAGTTCAATGTCAAGGAGAGCAGTAATTTCCGCACCCTGGATATAGACTTCACCCTGGGGGTCACCTTTGATTACAGCCTTGCAGACGGAACAGAAGTATCAGTAAGTTGAAGAGGCATCTACAGTGGATGCACCTTTTTTTCCTCCATCATTACACTTTACAACCACTCAGAAACTGACCTTTACCAGAAAAGACTCAAGTCTGTCTCCAATTATCTATATTTTAGTCATTTAGTGTAATCATTTGTTTAGTTATAAACACTTTGTGGTGCCCTGGGTGTTTCAATCACTTTAGACTTTGAACCTTTGAGCTGTAAGAAACAGCTCATTTGTTAGCTCAAGGTTTGACCCTTTCACATCATCCCTTGTGCCCAGTTGATTTTAACTCACTACAACAAGACAGTCACAACCATAAAGCTGTCAACCTTCTGCAAACATTTCCCACCTAGTATTCATGTTATGGATAAGCTTCATGCTTCACCCCGCAGGGCTCATGGACCATGGAGGGAGACATGCTGAAGGGGATCTTCATCAGAAAGGACAATGGAAAGCAACTGACAACAACCAGAATCGTCCAAGGAGATGAACTTATACAGGTGGGGTGAATTTATATTTGTACAAATTAGGGAACCACAAGTCCACATTTTACATCAAACACTTGGGAAGCAAGTGAACACTCTTGATAATTCAGCGTTACGAAAAACCTGTGAATAACCGTATGTGATCTTTCGTCAACAGAGCTACAACTATGAAGGTGTGGACGCAAAGAGGATTTTCAAGAGGTGTTAGATCAAGCTGATCAACAGAGATGCTTGACTTCAGCATTACATACATTATTGTGTTGAATTTTCAACTATGTATACGAACATAACCTGTAAAAAGTGCACTACTTGTAACGCCCATAAAGTATCTGAACTAGGTTTGACTTGCACAGGTTATTTTTTTTGATACTTGCAGCAATAAAGCCATACTGTAAAAGCCTCTTTTCTGCGTTTTTTTATTTGTTATATTTATCAAAATGCTAATTTTCAGTGAGAATCTGGGGTTTGTGTGAAGTGAAATACAAGAACAAACACAGTGAAGTGATGAATTTGAGTGATACCATAATTTAAACTTTATTCAACAATGAATAAAAATAAATATATATTATCTACAAAAATATAAAGTGTAGACAGATTTGTATAAGCTTCTTTAAATTGATCTGTACTTACACAAGAAGCATTCACTGAAGCACCAACAACTCAGTTCAACAGTAATGTCAGGCCAAATCCTAACCACACAGAGGTATGAAAAGAGGATTTAGTGAGGCATACAGTTCAGACACATCAGGCCACATCAGCCAGTAACTTAATCAGATAAAATCAGTGACCTAATGGGGAAAGTCCTCCTTTGTTCTTGAGTGTTGATGCAATACAGTATAAATAGGTTCTGTCCCTGTATACCTAGCACAAGATAACCGATATGGATTGATGCAATGCCAATTGTAACAGTATGTGACACCGGACAAAAATACCTTTTGTCAAACAGGCTTTTGAGTATCTAAAGCCTTACTGTGACAAAGAATATGGATCATGGGTGCAAGAGGAAGTCCAATTATCAGCTTCTTTTTCCAAGCTTGCACACAAACAGACACATGCATGCATGCACATTTAATAACCCAAGTAAGTCTTTTACTTATTATACATTAAGGCTCTTTAAAACTGGGATGGTGGGATGCACTTACAAGCACATTCGTTCCCATTTTCTGCCACTGACATTTAAACATGTCAAACTTTTGCCACTTGCGGCTGAATGCAGAGTGAACAGAGAGTTTGCCGCAGTGGTTGTAGCTTCCAAATCTGCACGGCTTTTAGAAATATTATCCCTGGCACAAATCACACACACACACACACACACACACACACACACACACACACACACACACACACACACACACACACACACACACACACACACACACACACACACACACACACACACACACACACACACACACACACACACACACACACACCAGATTTAGTGACTAAATGTGTGCGGTTGGACAGAGGTTACTGTGTATCAACAAAAATGCAACGTGAAAAAATATGTATTAATGGCAGGGTGTTTAGGAAAATACGTGTTAATCTAGTGAGCATAAAGAAAATTGATGTCAGTATTCTCGAGAATGTCATATGTACATAATAAAATCATAAAAATGGCAAAATCTTCTTTTAAAGTACTCTTAAAGTCATTTTAGTGAATGCATAGTACTGTATGCCTTGGACAGTCAGGTTGTTTTTTTACACCGTATTGTCCGCATCATATGTTCATATTTACAGAGGATGCATAACCAAAAGTATGTTTCATTGCATGAGCAATAGAAGGGAACAACATTCAAGTGTTAAAAAAGTATTCAAATCAACTGTAGTTACAAATGATTATTTAATTAATTGATTTTAATACAATTAAGTAAAATCTAATAGAATTTGTGTTTGTTGGACTCAAAGTCCATCATTATCATGCTCATGCTGTACACACAGCTAGTAAGACTTCGTAAAGGCCACATGCAGGTTTCAGAAAATTAGTCTTACAAACAAGAATAATTGCTGTGTTGTATGGTCAAAATCAGATAGGCATATTAATTATATCATATATTATTATGAAAATACCTGCAAATACAGACCTGTTTAAATCTGTCTACTTTAAAAGGAAGACTGAAAAATACAATTTGACATCACTGTTAATTACAAAAAAAGGATTACAAGTTACAAGAACCAGCACAATCGAAGGTAGAATACACAAGGTGACATGTTCGTACAGTATATGATGACCCACTTAATAGGGCTGCCCCCCCCCCCCCCCCCCCCAGATTTGTAGACTGCCAGAAACTCATCACAGTCATGCAAAATCACATTTTGAGAAAGATCTATACATATTAATGAATGATGGCAGAAGGATCTTTGTCAATAGACTTTTACAGCCAAAGCATCTGACTGATTCGGGGCAGCCCTCAGTCATTCATTAACACATACATGTTATAAACTAACTGATAAATGATAACAGTTGAAATAAATCAGTAACTGAATATACGCAATGTGTCGCAATGTCTGTTCCCTGCTCACCTAAAGCCCTCAATGTGCATAAAGTCGGCAGGCTGCCCAGATGTTACTCCTTTGACAGGTGTAAGTAAGTGAAGTGCGTTTAACCTGCAGCTGATGACGCAAACCCTCGACCCGTTTTATTTTCTGTTGTGTAGAATGACATCATATTCTGCTAAAGTATCTTAACCATATCTTTTCCTGTCAACGTGTGAGATCTGTCTTCACTCTCTTATTTCATCTTTGTATAATTACTGTACAGACTACAGTATACTCAACTTCACTGTGGCTCACCATAATCTCACGCCTTACTTTAAATATATTGGTGCATCTTCAATTCTGCAGAACTACTGCACTAATAAAAAATATTTTAAACTTGACATAAGGTTATTAAAAATAACAATAAGGACTCAAGAACCCTTTGTGCAAACTGAAAACACTCCAGATTTTGGTTCAAACTAAATCTTCTTGCAGCAATACTGCAGGACAATGGAAGACAGTACAGTATACATGATAGTCGATAATCCGTCAAACGTTACGCAACAGCATTTAGAAATAGATTTTACTTATGTGACAAGCTTGCATAAATAAACCCCGCTCAATTTGGAGATGTCGCGCTTCAGGACATATTTCCATTCTGTACACTCTTTGGCATCCAGTTAGTTCTCTACTGACCACTGTCCATCCATGTAAACAAACCTTACCAAGTAACACTCATAAAAAACCACGTTCATCCAGTCCTTTGGCTGTCACTGGGTTCCATTTTGCAGTGGGCTTATTGCTATTATGGCCTGTAAAGAAAAAAAAAGAATAATCTTGTTTAAATTATGTTTTATGATTCACCCTGTGTGTACAGTTACACCACAACAAAGAAAACCACTGAATACTGTCATTTAGTGTTTTCCAAAAAATAAACATGTAGGAGTCGGCAATCTAGCTGCAATGGAAGGAGTCTCTGTCTGTCTTCTGATTTTCTTAACCGCTCATCTGATCGACTTCACACTTGACAGGTGTTTTGATGAGGACCCAAGGAGGTGCAGTGTCAAGTGTGATCTCTTGAGATATACTGTACACATATTCATTGTATGTTATGTACACACTGTGTAGTGTATTGATAGGGGACCCCTATTAAACTGACAAATGGCATGTTGGGTACAGCTCACTCTCTATAGATGGCGTCAGTACATTCAAGAAGAGCTGGAGAAAGAGAGACTGGAGATGTTACATTGAAACAAACTCAAACATTTCAAGCATCAGCAATGTAACTTTCAGAATTAACACTTTTGTTCCTGTAAAGAGCCTGATCCCAAATAGCTAGTTATTAGTAAATGACATGCATAAATGACGCAACTATGTCATGGCAGGTTTTGCTTAGGACCCAATGAAGTGCAGCATCGAGTGTGAAGCTACAAGCAGCACTACTGGAGGCCAAGCAACCAGCCTGTTCTGAACAGGTACATTTTGAACGGTTACAGCAGAACTATAGATAAAACCACTATTGTAGATGTCATTTTCTAATGTGATTATGATATATATGGTTAAAATAGCAAATTGTCTGGAGAATAAATTGAGAAACTGTTATTGAATTCAAAATAACCATACAGGAATCAAATCAAGGTACTTCATTACACTAATGCCAAAATAATCAAAAATCGAATTTTGCCATAGAATAGTTCTGCTGATTGATATGCAACATTGTACTCAATGGCCTGAAACAACCATATATTAAAGGATATATATATATATATTTATATATAATCTAATCTACATTCTGGTTTGCATATTAGAGAGGCTTACTTGTTTCAGGTCTGGCTTTTGGCACATCTTGTGAGTATGTGTCAGTGGGGAGTGTGTGGCTGGTATCTTTGCGCTCAGTCACAATTACTGTCCTTGGCACAGTGGCAGAGAGGACAAGAGGCCTCTGGTTGTGGTACTTGAGACGGTATGTTTCCGTCATACAGTTGTCCACAGTGAAGTATGTTGTCAAAGAAACCTCTTGAGCTGGCGCAGCCTGTTCTCTGCATCCAGTCTGTCTTTCTTCACTTTCACATGAGGATGGGGTACTCCTCTCTGGCTCAGAGCCTGACTTGGAGCTTGCATCTGAGAAGGTTCTGAGGCCTGAAATATCAGGCCTCCTGTGAGGACTAACATAGGACGTGGATGAAAGACGAGGACTTGATGGAAAGGGTTCTTGAAGCATCCTTGGACGAAACACTGCGTGGCTTGTTTCACCCTGGTGAGGAGAGATCCGCTGGGTTGGTCGGAGGTGAGGTGACCCTGTCGAGCCGAGCTGACGCTGATTGTTCAGTTGGAGAGATTCTGCTGTCACATTGCTGGGAGGTTGGTAAGGCAGGGTCATGGGGGAACACTGGGATTCAGAGGCAACAACCTCGCTGCTGGAGCGGTACATGTTTTCTCTGTCCTCGGGCTCTGAGAGAGCAAGATCATCGGAGCTGTTCCATTCTGAGCTGCTGGTTTTTGTAATGTGCCTCAAGGCTGTACTTTCTCCAGTGTGCCCTCTACAGTTTGTCAGCTCCTGCTGGTCACTCTGCCTGTTATCTGAACCAGTGGAGTCCCTCTCTGAGGATACTGCTTTTCTGGAGGTACCTGAAGTGTACTTTGATTTCCTTCTACAAGAGAGAATGATGGGAATTATAATTTTAATGTTATGGAAATTCAATTTTACGAATCCTTATATGGTATGTACATATTAGAACAAGTTATATTGTTTATAATAAAGGGCACTACCTCAAACTTGGACTGCACTTTAGATGTGAATGTGAAACTTGGTCATGGTTCTTTCCCTGAGGTTTGGGTTGATGTTTACCTATAACATATAAAACAAACGTGATCAAAACACAGGAACAGAAAAATTAAAAAACTAAAAATACAAAGCTGTCTAGCAGTCTGCCTTTGGAAATGTCTATTGTGGCTCATAACTATTTATATACTGTAATTAGTGCAAAGGTAATGTATTTTTTATCTTCTGACCTTTGCTACTCTTTAAAGTTGTACTCCATAAGAATTAAGATAGTTGTTTTGACGGCCTGTTCTTTTAGAGCCTCCATCCACTATGTGTGTTGACTATTTATTCTTTTGCTCTTTTGTAAACTTTGACACATTAATCTCTCTACTTTCAGTCAGTCCCCTATATCACACACACACACACACACACACACACACACACACACACACACACACACACACACACACACACACACACACACACACACACACACACACACACACACACACACACACACACACACACACACACACACACACACACACACACACACACACACACACACACACACACACACACACACACACACACACGTCCTTACTGAAGTTGAGGTTCCCAATTTCCGATTTCTAGGGAATGCAGCATAACTGTTAGTGACGATCTGGGCTGACAGACCAACCGTCACTGACATGGTAATATATTTACATCAAGGCAGGCAGAAGTGTTTCCATTAGTGGGTCATATGATCAATCACCATTGTTTTAACTCACTCTTTGATAGGTAGGAACTAAGAAGACAATTAAATAGATGAAAATCTTACAGAGTACAACTTTAAAGTTACATTTCTCACAACAAAACCAGATAATGTCAGAAGATAAAAATCTCAAGAATACAACAAATGAAAAGACATTTGGTATAAAATAAATAACAGGAAGACAATTAGAGACTGGGGGGGGGGGGGGGGGGTTCGAGTGGTGAGATTAATGACTTGTTTTCTCAGAATTTGGAGATTGAATTCAGAATCCTTAGGATTAAGTTAGAATTCTGCTAAATCCCTGGTTTTAGACTTTAATGTCATAAGTATGATTTACTTTTCCCAGAATTCCAAGATTAAAATCAGAGCTAAAATACAGAATAAATGTAAACGGTAAAATGTATCAAAAGTAGAGACCAAGCAGAGGCAATATCACCTACACATCTGACTATGAAACCAATGTTGTCTCAGGACACAAGGTGGCAACAGCAGAGTTTTAACCACACAAGACTTTCTCACACTCTGTTTACCAGCGCAGCAAGCGGCAGTGTGGAGCTGAATTCCTTCCCTTTAAAAATAGATGTGTGACTTTTTTCTTTGCTGTTGCCCTGGAGAGGCCCATGCAAGGATAAACGCTTTGGCTGTCTGTTGGAAACTCTGGCTCTACATGCACATAGTCTCGATAAAGTATCAAGTGCAGCACACTCAAAGTGCTGCATGAAAAAGAAAGATATTTATGACAATGCCAGCAGCCACGTCCAGCTGTGCTATCTGAATGAGCTTTGCAGGATTATCATCAGATTAATGCCTACGCAGGGCTGACTGGGTGAAGAGGTTAAAGGAGCCAGTCCAAGCTCAGAAATCAATCTTCAATTACTTTCACATTATCAGCTCAAACTTCATCAGTTATCAAAGAAGTAAAACAACAACCTATATTACTCTGAATTTTAGTTAGGTAGTATGCATAAATGCAAAAACCCAAACTACTTTAGCTTGAATAGAAAACTGGTAGCCTGTATCATGATATTGAAAAACTAAGTTCTTATTTTTAACCTTGTAAATCTTTTTTTCTGGAAGTACTGCAGAGTAGATGTGAGATATAACTGACCCTGACATGTTCTTTCATGCTTTTAATCATAATTCAATTCTCGCATCATGTTACTTTGGTTGGTGATGTCTCATTATATGTATTTTATTTTCCTTTTATCACCTCTCTGTTTTTATGTCTGCACCGGTGACAGCTGTGACCAGATGCATTATGTTTTCGGGTTGTCCGTCCGTCCATCTGTCCCATTCCTGTGAACGCGATATCTCAGGATCACCTCGAGGAATTTTCTTCAAATGTGGCACAAATGTTCACTTGGACTCACTGATGAACTGACATTCAGATTTTGGAGATAAAAGGTCAAGATCACTGCGACTTCGCAAAACCCATTTTTGACCAAAACTCAAAAATGAATTCCTACTCTGATTATGACGCACATTTCAAACTAATATTTAATAGGATAAAATTATGACTTGATGCCATTTTATATCCAAAAGGTCGTGACATCATAATATTTCTGGTCATTATTCTAAGTTTGCAACTCAGAAACAGAGGGGGAGAGATTTAGTTGTGATGACACTAATCTTGAAACTGTGGTGATTGTAAAGATATTCTGTGCTGCTGGGGTACACTTAATACCTCTTATTAAATTCCTTCCAAGTCTTCACGACATATATTATGTAAACTACAACTTGACTGAAATTATGTTTTTTAATTAAGGTTGAAGTGATTTGAAATTGTTGCCAACTATTTATTTCACATTTCACCATACACAGTGTCAGGCAACTACACAAACCATACATTTACTAAACTTATTACAGTACAAAGACTCAATCTTGGAACTTACCATTATGTGAAGGTGAGGACGTTGTACTTGATTTAGCATCGCCTCCCTTTTGGTGCGGCTGACTGAAAATAAAAGATTACAATTATTCAACACACATGTTCAATTCATTGATGAATCAATCAATCGATCCGTCCATGACTAGTAAATTAGTATCAGCACAGCAACAAACAAACAACCTTTCATGGTCTTTTGAAGCACTGGGAAAATAAGGCAGAGCACATGCAGAATGACAGATAGAAACACATTTCAAATTCATTATCCGAGTGGATTATAACATCCAAACGATTTGATTTTCCTTTGTATTAATGTTGTTTCATAAGGCCTTGTGTAGAATCCAATGTATTAGTTGATAATTCATTTTATTGGATGAGAGTAAGCCTTTAAAAGCTTAAAATAAATTTGAACTTTAATGAAGATATCTAATCATACAACATGTGCAATTTGGGGGAATATGACACGATAAGAATGTTTATAAATAAGCGGAGAACCCTTATATAAGCGTAAGTTCCTGGTACCACATCCTTTCATGTGCATTTTTTCCAAAAGAAATTACATTTAAGTGAAGCACATTACCAAGTTTTACAGCTGCAACTAAGTAACCACTTGTAAAACCCAACTTAATTACCAAAAATATCGGCCAATTAATCAGGCTGATTAATTCCATTTCTAAATAAACGGCATCTGCTAATGACTGTTGCCACAAGGCCAATTTGCAAAATAGTTGCAAACACATCTGCAGGCAGCATTCTCAGTGTGGTTGCTGTAAACAAAGTTAGCGCTCCCCCTTGTGTCAGTTTTGCCATTCTACTGACAGACATCAGCGTCACAGTAGCAAGCCTTCAACCATGTAAACTAGCTTACAGGGATCGAAAAACTATTGTATAGGTGTCCCCAGACCCCACACCTTCTCCCGACAAGTAAAACATTCATCATAATTGTCATCTGGGATGGTTGTTGGACAGTAAGCCGTCCACATGCCAATGTAATGCTTTGAAACAGGGTTTTTACTTTGTTTTTTGTGAATTATGCTACAAGTTATAGCCTAAAATTGAACACAGACTACACAGAGACAATTCAGACAATAATTGTTAATGCAAATAAATGTGCATGTAAGTTCATCAATTTTGTGTCTGATTTGTTATTATTATCAAATTGTTGCATTTTATCAGATGCAAAACAAAAATCAAACAAAAACACAACATGATATGACAATTATATATGTGACGCCACCCGCCCTGCTCTCCAAATATCAACCTTGGTTGCCCAATAAAAATTTATACCATGGATACAGTTATACAAATATAACCCCAGTAACATTCAGTACATTTCAGGAACACATTTATAATAAGATGTTGCACTTACATACATGTTCAGTAAAATTAGCTTTCAACAGATGTTTATTGTCTACTAAAATAAAACAACAGCTCCAGCTGTGCAAGGTGTGATGTTCGCTGGGGAAGGATTCAACAGTTTGTGTAGATAACATTATCTTAAAGTTTGCTTCAATAGTGCAGTTCCAGCTTTGACATTATATATAGCAGAGTTTATCTAAAAGATAATGTCATGGGAACAAGTGGTGTGTCCTTTTGCAGTTCAGTTCTAGCCTGGTTTCCAAGGAAATCAAAACTATTTCTGAGTGATGATGCATACACAGAAGTGTCATCCCCCATCATGAATCTCAGAATAACAAACTTGGGAGAATGTACTGAAGGAAGTAGGTATGTGAATTGAGAACCAGTTCCAGTTGAGAACCGGAAAACAAATGGGAATGGGATGCTTCTGAGCTTATCAACTCCTCTTATTGATGCCGTCATATTTTTAGGAGAGTTGTGAATAGCAAAACAACGACATCAAACTAATACACTGTTGGAAACTTGTTGGAGAGGAAGATATGTTGCAAAGCGTGACTTTGAAGAAAGATGACAACAGTGCTGCAGCTTTTAATTCCTGTCAAATGATTTCAAGTAGGGGGGTCATCACCAGCAATATGATGAAACATCCTCCTACAGTTGATGCTGAAAACCTGTACAGGCCAACTTTTTTTTTCCCACACAGAAAAATTGAATCAATAAGGGAATCAATAAAGAATCAGACATAAGCAGAATCAAAAATGGCACTGGCATCAATAAAATCCCTAGAAGGAAGTGTACTGGGAGGTGATTGAAAAGCATGTGGTCTATCTTTGGTCATTACTAATTAAAGATTCTCTTCCATGAATTAAACGTTTTCTCCCTAATTTCCATGGAAACAGGCTGTTAAAGGATAGGTTAAATAATTGTTCAAGTCCAGTCAGGAACCCATATGTTATGTGCACTGCCTCTTTCCATTATTCCTCCTCTTTCATACTGGCCATTAATAGATCCCTTCCTAATGTGCTTTCTATGCAAGTGATGGGGAACAATATCGTTATATCCTCATTCTATGCAAAACATTTTTATTGCATATGTATATTTAAGTTGATCTGAAGTAGGAATGTTAATAATTAGTTAAACAATTACAAAATATAGATTATTTAATATATTTTTAAAGTATATACAACTAATTGGGGCAACACGTGCAACCACATTTCCCTTTATTTGGAGTGGCTTAGTTGTGTGTTAGCTGTGTGTCTTTCTGGCATCCTTTGTGTTGCCAGGAAGATACACAGCTGACAATGTCCGCAGGTGGAAGGCCCGGATAGCTGCAGACCTATACCAGTCATGCGGACCTGCAAGAAGTTCCAGGAAAGCGGGTGTATGTTTCCACAACCATTCACACAAGATTGTGGCTGCACGACCGTTACAAGACCGCCGCTGTCCACAGTATGTGGAAAGTATGTTCTTAGCCTCCCAGACGGTTGAACTGGGGCTCAGTTGACGCTTGTCTGTTAATGGTATGGTAATGGATCGGTTATTGAGGGTTGGTTAACGGTTAAGAAAAAAATAAGAACTTTTAGTTGTCTTTATTAATCAAATCAAGTGGTTACCTTCCAAAGTTAAAGTGTTTTTACCCCCCCCTGTTACTAGCCCTTACTTTGGAAGATATCCAGTTGACTGATCTGAGTCAGACTGGTGGAGCCTTATATTATCTTCAAATAAACCTTAAATTACATTCACACACAAAGTATTTTTCTCTCCATCACTTCCATTGAAAATGCATTAAAAATTATCTTTAAATGATCTTCTAATCATGAACAGGAGGAATAATAACGGCTACCAAACACAGTTTCAATATCAGTATGGGCATCTGACTATTGTTTTTTCAGGTTTTTGTTTAATTCAGTTAATCCACTACTTACTTATTTACAGCTTGCATAACTGGGTGATTTAATGACGTTGTAATATTCTTACTCCTTGAATGTGAAACTCCATTTGTCCATTGAACAACATAGCTGTTTCTTACCTTTGCAACTGTGCCTCTGGTGTTAATCTCTGGTCTTTAACAACAAAGCCTTCAACGCCAGGTGAGTCAGGATTGGTCGAGCCACTGCTGAGTCTATCGCTGCTCTCATAGCCAGACTCTGTCCTTTGGATGGTCCAGGTATCACTACGCAGAAGTGTCTTGGGGCCACCCTTAAGTCTGCTGCCCCTCTGTTGGTTGGCCCTGCTCTCTGACTCTACTGAGCTGTGGCTCTCAGTCTCATGCCGCTGCTCATCCTCATAAATCGTCATTAAACATTTCTGCTTCCTATCTTCTCTAGTTCGTACGTATTCCCGCTCACGGTCTCGACTCTGTTCAGTGTGCACTGAAGGCTTACTGTGCCGCGGGCTGTCGTTTTGCTGTTGACGGCGCTGCTCCAGTTCGTTCAGCACAGTGTCCACATTCAACACCTCCCGAATGGGTCTCCAAGTCGACTTGGATTTATTGCGACTTCCTTCACCTCCACTTTTTTCCCATTGCTCTTGGCAGCTATCCTGATCAAAGCGACTTGGGGACGAGTTGTTCCTCCGACTGTGCACACCACCCTGCGTGCTGAGGGACTGTCCACGTGACTCCTGAGATCCTCTGCTTGAATGGTTTGATGTCTTCTCAGTGCGTGGATAGGTTTTTAACTTTTGGTCCACAGAAGGCCTCGGACCATTCTCTGGAGGAGGTGAAGATCTTGCGTGTGCCATCTCTAAAGAGAGTGGACACAGGTTATTGATCAACATGCTCTGACGTGCAGTAGTTATCTACATTGGCTTGCCACTGTATGTCTTTGTTTTTGCCTCTCTATTATCAGTGTTTCCTATGATGCAGACACAATGCTCTACCTTTGTGTTGTGAGTCAGTTTTCCGATGACCTCGATCCTTTTTTGATGTTTCACTTGGCCTCTGCAAATTCTCCATAAAAGGTTCCTGGAATTTGTTAGGACTGCCAAGGGGATGTTTCTCTGAGGAAAAAAATATTGAGATGGCAGATGAGTGGTTGCTCATGTATGTTTTTTAACTTCAGATTCATTTTTTGGCTCTTACGTAAATAACCTTCTCTGAATGCTGATGTCACTGAAGCAAATAATGAATAATTGTTTTTGGGACCTAGATTCCTTTTACCTGAATAAAACATCATGGGGTACTAACAACCAATTAGAGAGTGACACCACTGTCTATGTACTGGAGGCATTTAACTTGAGTATATATATATATATATATATATATATATATATATATATCTTACCAAAGAACAGATGCTAGTGCATCATTAGCAATGTTAAAACACACTACTGCTACCACATTTGCAAACCCTGTGGTGTATTTCCTTGCCTCTGAAGCAAGCAGGTCACTGTGAGAAACAGGAGATGCTGTGAACTGTGAATATATGCCTCCAAATCCGCACATTCACCAACAGCTGCTCTGCCTTTCACAGTTACCTCTCAACTCCTCCTTTCTGCATGTTGCCATTGTTTTCCTTTATCTTTGTGTTTTTATACAATTAGTATACTTGAAGATGTTCTATATTTTGTGAAGATCTAGAGTAAAACATAATGTTACATAATGTAACAACATTATAATAAATGGCTCTCTAAAACACAAGGTAAAAGCATAATGCTGGGTGCATGTGCATGGCTGCATGATGTTACAACAGTGGTGAGTAACAGCGGTGAGTAAGCTGTAGTATTATGGATGTCCAGATTTGTTCATGGAGCCTGCTCATATTTAAGTAGTTCCACTGAAAACTGATACTAAAATTAGATGGAGCACATTTTCCACAACTGCCAAGCAATTAACCAGTAGGCTAAACACACCATGCTGAATCTATACAGAGACTCTCAGGCTCAGCAATGCAAGAACAGTATAACACTGCAGTGCAGTTGTAGTTGTAAGAGTGAATAAGATAAACTGTTACCACTATGTACTGCGGGGCAAAAAACAGTACTTCAGTAAACTTCAATCTAAACTAATTAAACAAAAGAGATAATAGTAAATATTGCATGCAAAAAGAGCCATTTCTCACTCTATAGCAAAAAACAATCACTTACGCTTATTTTCATAAAAACAAGAGTCCAGTCCCATGCCAGTCAAAGTGTTTGGGCACCACACAAAAGCAAAACAATCCCTCTAAACGGGCAAGGCTTCATTGCAAAAAACAACAAGCAGATGAATGAATGATGGCAAACATCGGAAATATGTAGGGGAGGAGTGAGAACCGTGGAGCAAGAGAGAGCTTGGCCACAGGAGCAGGGATTAGGGAGGGAGGCGTGGGTGGTAATCTGCGTGCAACAGAGGCATCATCCACATGTCAAGTTCAAGCCAGCACACAGGGCAGGACAATCTTTCCGCCTGCGGTTTATCAGTATTCTCTCAATCCGCAAACGCAAACCATAACTGTAATTTGTAGTGTGTTTGATGTTTAATTTTGCTTAGTGATACATTCAGGAAAAATATTCAGATGCTCTGATAGATTGGGATTTATTGAAATAAAATTATTAGACAAATTGAAATTGATCAGCATTATGAGCCCATCATGATCTCTTATTAATTGTCCATACTAGATACACTAACCACACAAACTAACCTCTGCTATTAGAAAAAAAAAACCTCATTGTTTTCAGCATTTTTTCAATGAATATAAGACACAAAACAATTGTGAACATGCGTACAGTAATTTGTCATCTCAGTGAGTACATAACCTGAAGACTGACTGGTGATATAAACTGCTTAATGTTACCTCACCATCATGTGTGTTACACTGAGACTCTCACACTTCCTTTTTTAGTAGGAAAATCGCCTTGCGTATGAGAGAAAAGCTACATTTTTGGATAGTTTCATGTCACTTTACAAAATGTACTGTGTATTATAATTAAAGTGATCATCTTGGGGTAATCTGGACCTAGCCATTATTATAATTCTGTTATGAAAGTGGTTTGTAAGATACCATGTGTAAATAATATACAGTGCTGATGTAAAGGCCTTATCATCATTCTAAATGAATATGCACAGCTGGAAGTCTGCTGATTTCAGTTGCTTCTAGACTGCAGGTGTACTACTTGTTGGGAGTAGTGAGGTGATATTTATCCCAAGGTGGTTGAAGACTGACACAAAGTTTTAATCAACAAGGGCATCGCCTTCAGAATAAACAAACATACTAGTTTCATTGTAGGCAAGAGCCATGGGATAATCATGTTAATCCACACTGACACGTGTTTATGAAAAAAAAAAAAACCGAACAACTGCCTGTCACATTGTTTGATATAGTAGTATGTTAGTGTTTCTTAAGTGTCTGTATCTAAATAATGATGTTATACTGTATTTATATTTTGATACATTTCGGAATACGCACATTTTGTATGAATGTGAATCTGTCAGAGTTTGAGGGTTAGGTGTGCTGATAACTGGAGGATCGTCTTACCTGTAATATCACCATTTATTTGGGCTTTGTACCGAGGACACATAGTGGTTTGTCTCGGTGCATCTTCATTAGACACTGGAGATCCCTCAGGGTTGGTGTAAAATAAAAGAAGCGGCTGGAAATGTCCCCTGATACATTTCGAGGCGACATCTTTCCATTTGGATCCAATCTGGGGGAAAAAAGCAAAATGTGATATAAGAGCATGTAACACACAGTAACTGGCAAGAGACTTCTGAACAGGGATAAAGCAGATTAATAGCATAAAGTTCCTAACCTCCTTTACAGTAGCATCATCGAAAAACATCCATTTTGAAGATTTGGTGTGATAGGCAAAGGCTGAGTAATGTTTACTCGAAAAACAGATCATCCCCACCAGATGAAGCTCACTCCGTTTGGCATTTTCATCATTGACTCGGTTGAAAAGCTGAAATAAAACAAATTGAGACAAGTCTGATCTCCACATATTGCTCTTTGGAAGATGTTAAATCCTGTGAGAATGAAATCTATTTGTGTGTGTTTTTGATTCCCTGTTGAAATGTTTTTAAAAGATTACAGCACACTGATCTTCACCATTGTAAACGGCATCACTTTCTCTAGCTAGCTTCAGCTCTTACCCCACAAAGGTTTAGACGTGGGCCGAGTGACCGTATGACATCGTCAGTAAGATCAGACTGCTCAGCGTCCCATACAAATCCAATAGTGACAATGTCTGGACAGTTCATGAGCACACGGCGGATCTTGATACTTTGACCACAGTTGCTCTGCAAGATATATAACAAAGACATATGAAGGTTTTAGTGGCATCTAGCAGGAAGGTTGCAGATTGCAACAAACTGAATACCACACCCCTCCCTTTCTAGACATGTAGAAGCTACAATAGCCTTCAGGTAATGTAGAAATGCAAAAAGCAATTTCTAGAGCCTGTGGTTAGATTGTCCGTTCTGTGCTCCTGTAGAAACATGGCGGTGCAACATGACGGACTCTGTGGGAGAGGACCCGCTCCCTATGCAGATATGAAGGGCTCATTCTAAGCTAACGCATTCTTAGTTTCAGGTGATTATACACTAATGAATACATAGATATGAATGTTATATTATATTTCTGCCAACAGATCACCCCTACATATATCCAACACACTGCTCCTTTAAATAAGGGACTGTATACGCATTTGGGAAACAAAATAAGTTGGTATTTCAATATCAAAATAATGTGTGTTTAAGATGGAGATAGGTCACAAATACTGGAAGCCGGAGGGAAAAAAATTAAAAATCTGTTTTATTTACAAACTGTATGTATTTAAGATGTGTGATAATAGAAAATTAGACATTTCAAGGGCCAGTTAGTTTAAGCATTTCTACTTGTCTTTCTTGACAAACAACAGCGTGGCCCAGTTAAGTCAAAATTCAGCTTTTGTGAGTCTGAACAAAACCCTGCAGGTTCTTGGATGTTTCCATTATAGGTTTGTTAGCAGTAACAATAAGATACGACACATTTACGCACAACAAACAACAAAGATTCAGTGATAAAATCAAAAGGCAGAAACCGGTAAGAACCAATGTTACAAAGTGCTTTACACCAAGTGAATAATAAATCAAACATACAGGAATAAAACTAACAAGACAGATAGCAGTCAACCAGACACTAGATACAAGTCTAAAATGTGCAGTGAGTTAAAGTTGAAGTGAAATTGATCTTTGTTTTTAAAACACAGCAATAAAACAAATAAGGTCTCTCTTTCTCACTCACTCACTCACACACTGTGATTTTTCACTTCAAAATGTCACAATAAGGATTATTGTGAAGATGGAAAATCAGCACATATTATATACAGTAGCTATATAGATATTATCTGCTCAACCGTTGGAGCTGGCATTTTCTGGAAGAATAAAGGGTTAGGGGAAAAGACCACTCAGCTTCACCCAACTGATGCAGACTGAAGGGGGAAGACATCGGTAGGAAATACAGATGAGAGAAATTCGGTATATAGCCCCTTACTGCTATTTATATCTATGCACTAGTCTGGCACAGTCTCCTTCCGGCCGCTTCAAGTGCAGAGTCACAGCAGAAAGCACAGAGTGTACTCTGCGTAGCTGCAAGACTCCTCTTTGTGTCCATGTTACAGTAACATGCTTACTGTTCAGCACTTAACTTAAATTATGGTTGAATTCAGATGCTTTAAGAAAACAGTATTGAGCCACGACTTCCAGATGTCTGACATCACAGTTTGAAATGAACAAGGGCAGTCAGTCACGTACCGGGCAGCTTCGGAGGTCACCTGTGTTGTTTGCTGCCTGCAGCAATTCTCCAAACATGTCTGACCTGAGCCGCTCGTTCTTCCCCAACATGCGATCAACCTGTTGGCTGTGCATAAAAACAGAGACTATCGATAGGACAGGAATCAGAGGATTTTGATTTTTGTTGCGTTAAAAAGTTAATCAAACCAATGAATCAATTATCAAAATAGTTGGATTTTAATTTAATAGTTGACAACTATTCATCTTTGCAGCTTTGCACCTCGGTAATCAAATGTAACCCAATAGAAAATATTCTCTATATAGGAAGATTGTAATGTTCAGGTTTTCTTTTCCCAATATTTATCCCTCCTGTTTTTAAAGAGGCAAACCTTTGGAGACACCTCTCAGTATAATGCAGTCCAGTTCATTACACCACTGAAAACTATAAATTAAGACATACAGTTCAATGAATACCTCCCTGACAACTGAACATTTTTGTCTTGTGTTTTACAGTGTATATAACACTAGTTTAAAAGCACGGTTCTATAAAGTACAGAATACATTAAACAATAATATTAATACTTCTAAGCAATGAGCTTTGATGCCAGTGAATGCAAACACAGTCACAGTCTGCAGATTTTTTCTTGATTTACTACTTTCTTTGACGGGACTCGAGGAAGCGAGCATGCATGAAGAAAGTGAGTTGAGGAGGGAGATGCACAAAAGAGAAAAGGAGCTTCATATTTGAAAATTACATACTTTAAATTATGAAAAATAAGGCCAAACAATCATTGCAAATACTGGATGTTAAGGTGTGGCAGGAAGATTATAAGATGCCTAAAATTGCAATAAAATAATTTTCTAGTAACCTTATTTAATATTTTGACATTTAAAGCAGGATTAGCACTCTGACCTGATTTTTGTAGCCCAATTTTTAAAGCAGTAAATCAAGTACTCACCATAAAGCAGTGGTTGAGACATAATGTACAAATTCTGTGAATGGATGTGGGTCTGAAGATGCACCACAGCAGCGACACACAAACTGCAAAAGAAAAACTGTATGTTATTTTACAGATAACATATTACGTTAAGTTGGAGCAGCTATGCAAGTCTTTCTTAATTAGTATTTTTCTATTTACAGTAATTATTTCCATGTACTACACATCAATATACATCATCAAATTATTGTTTTCTTGGCAGATAAAATGAAAAGCGGTATTGAAAACCTTTGTTACCTGCTCATAAAGCGTCATTGCAAACTTCTGATGGGTGATGCAGGATTTGGATGAACAAGCATCAGTCGCAGTGTCTGAAACTATGTGTAAATGAATTCGCTCCATGATGTTCTCCTAATATATAGGAAAAGAGAGCAAATACAGTGCCAATTATGAATACATGCAAACTCGGCACTACTGCACAACGTTTCCTTAAAAACTGTGAGTTAATCAGACGAACCCACTCAAACCTGTATGTGAAACACCTCAAAATATCCACATATTTGTCTATTAAGTTTAGATTCAAAGTGGATGTTGATAAGAAAAAAGGGTGTCTATCTTTTATAGTTTGTGATGTAAAGTCAGACTGAACTACTGTCTTCGCCTCTTCCTCCCATCAATATACAAAACACGAACTACACAAATAGGGGGATTTTAGATGATCTTAGCACTACACAGACAAAGATCAAACGAATAAAACTCTGCCAAAAACACTGCTTTAAGGGGTTTGTCTATTCCTTGCACATCCAACCGGAAACTTCAGTGCAATGAGTTTTTAACTGATAACGAAACAGTTAGTTCTGATGTCCCCAGATGACCTACGTAAGCAAGACTATGGAGAGGACTGCCTATTTCTACAGTATATATATCTATCCTTAACGCCTGTCCCTGGGCCCGATTCCTCGCAAAGCCACACGAAAATGCTTTACAGCTCACAGTCCAGAAGAGGCTATGTTTACATTTTCCCAGGTCAAGTTTTCAGCTTTGGTCTGCCTTTCAACAGATGGACTTACTTGTGGGATTTGAAAGGATTCAAAACTCATCCTAAATCGACCCTCTTCCTCCAAGACAGTATTATGATATGTCGATTTTATTTATGCAATACATTGTGTGATGTGGTCACGTTGGTGGCAGAAACAAAGTTTACTTTATTTTGCCATCGTCACATTACAGTTTTGATCTCACATAGCCACAAGTTGTTTCATTACCTTATTGCTATGCATGCTGCAAACAGATTCTTTACAATCCAGTGTACAATCCTAACAGTATAATAGATAACACTAGTGATAACATTTTGCTGAGACTACATTCTGCCAAGACATTTTGTCAGTGGCCTTTGCTTCTTTTTACCTTCAATGTCACAGAGGAGGAGGTGACATAACATTATTGGATACACAGTTACTGTGGGAAAGTCTTCCACTGGATGTCACTTTGATTAAAAGCCAAAAGCACAGCATCTACGTACAAAGCACTCAGCAGCATCATCCATCAGGCCAAGTTGGAAGCGTTGCTCATCCTTAAAAGTTTCAGCGAGGGCGTTACGCAGGCTGTCGGAGGGGAGCACACGCTCTCTGCTCTGCTGAAACTGGCTAAAGATGCTCTGAAAAAGAAAAACAAATGTTTAGTTATTGTCCCTAAAATGAGTAAGTGTTCCTCACCAAATTATAATACATTATCAACTTTTACTTTCATAGACAGTTATTTTAACATCAACAGTTTTTCATCACCAGTATGATAGAGTAATGGCTATAATAAGTAATGAAATATAGACTACAAATAATATCAGGTTTAGCTCAAAGTGAATAGATATAGAAACCTTCAAAGCACAGAAGATGCAGGCATCACCGAGACAGAAGTGACCTGAGAGTTGCCTCAAACTTCTCCTGAAGATGTCCAGCTGCCAAAGCACCTGTGAAGGTTCAACAACAGCAAAAACAAAATAAAATATGCTGACATGCACACAAACCAACTTCAAGGATTTCAGAAGTTCAAATTGAAAAGATATATCTTACAAACTATATTTTTGATGTTGGCATAGAATAAAATGCTTTTTTTTATTATATAAGAATTGCTAGTGCTGCCAAACCCACTATAAGTTAAAACTCAACTTTTTTCAGCGTTTAGTCATTTTAAGCTCATTATATTCAATTTGCTGGTCCATGTGAGTCCCAGAGAGCTTCTCTTACCAACCAACGTATAAAAAAAAATCATGTCACATGTCAACGGTTCACTGACACAGTGCCAGTGAAAATAGTAAAAAGAAAAAAAAGAAGTCTAGACATATTTTATTCAAGAGTTGATCAAATTATTTTTAAAAATGTGTGAATGTTGGTTATACATTTTATTATTTTTAAAAAAAATTAAATTTTAATTGAATATTCCTATATTGCTGATAATGCTGACTAAGTAATGTTGATAATGAGAATTTGTTATTTGATCTGTTTGAGCACCGAACCAGTTTTGTCATTTGGAGTAAAATTATTTAATTTAAGTTTTTTTTAGTAGTTTAGAGCTGGTTGAAAAGGGTTCTTCACCTGAACAGCGCTGTTTAGGAAGCAACTATTTTGCCCGGGCTCATTCAGCAGGCCTTTGGTGAGCGCGAGAGACAGCATGCTCCCAGGCTGGTAGGATTTCTTCATGCCTCCTCCAGGTTTTTTGAACATCTTCACCCATGCCATGGAATTAGAGCCTGCAACTGATTAAAAAGAAAACAACAACCTCAAGTTCTGACATGTATCTTCTGTGTTGTGTTTCATTATGAGAGAGCTTGTCTGTCTCTTTGTGTCTTGTACCCCATGTGTAACCTTAAAATCATCACATCATGTCAACTTAAAAGGAGGCTTTGTTTTCGGTTTGTCACCATGGTTATGGAAAAACAACAATACTCGTGAAACTTGCTGAAAGGGTTTAGCTTGGATCAAGGAAGATCACATTAAATAAATTATGGAGTGGATCCTAATCACAGGGTGGATACACAAATATTTGTTTTAATCGCTTGATAGGCATATACTGCATAAAAAAATGGATGTAGCCTCTACCTCGGATCTCAACTTGATCCAATCATCCTCGCCCACAGGAGTCGCCTCTTGTCAGACTTTGACTCTGCCTCATTTCCTCTTACCAATAAAGGGCATTGATGTGATGTTGGAGGGACATACGTCCGTCTGGCTGACTATACTTCCGAGGCAAAGTGAGGGCCAGCTGCTAACTGTCACTCAAGAGGCAGCGCCTCTAATTATTCATAACTGTTTACCTCCAATAAACTAGCCTTACAGACCTTAAAAAGGGTTAATAATGCTACGAAAATGGCCTTTTTAACATGGGGATCAATGAGAAATTGCTCTAATATGAAACCTTCCCCTAGTGACAACTCAGGGAACTGCAACTTTTGGCACTTCCTTATGAGATCAACCAGGAAATCTCTGTGGTTGAGACTTGGTGATAAGGCATTCATGCTGCATTCATGTGGTGTTGGAATAATCTGAAAAATTCACACTGCATTCACACTGTGAGAAGTGGCAGACCTTGATGAATGCCCTTATATTATTATAGGTTGTGGACCTACCCAAAACATGCTAAACATGTTAAATCCTGTACATGTCAGTGCATTTTACTTTAATGTCTATATTTATGATTCAAAATATGAATATTATTGCATAGCACTATAGAGGCATTATAATCAGCCCTGGATGAAAATTCTGTTAATCTTGGACACAGTTTTTATTACATCACTAATCCAAATGACTGATTTGTCTGCTTGCCAGATTAATCATGTCATCTACCTTCTCCAGAGTTTGGGGGAGACTTGCTGCTGCTAGACATGCTGTGAAGCGGGAGCTGGTGCGCTGGTCTGGCCATGGGCTCCGTCCATTTCATCCCCGCTCAGCTCCGGAGCGGTTAGTTGAAAGCATCGCCAGGATCAGCCCCAGGGCAGCCTCAGCCATGTGCTACTGGACATTGAATGGCAACTGGACAATATCTGAGGACAGGTGGGAAGGAAGAGGTAAAACATAAACGTGCTAACACAAGTCACACTTATATAGGTATAAAATAAACAAACAAGTCCAGTACAGCAGATAAACACTAAGTTCAGTTACTTCTCACTCCATAACTGATACTGCTGTATGTCTTCTGCATCTGCATTGTGACCACCACACTGGCTGATGCAATTACATTGCAACATTTCAACCTTTTAAGATATGTTAACACTTTCTTTTAGAAAAAAGACGACCTTAACATTAACATTTGTTCTGAAAACATATTTACGTCCTCGTACTTGACTGACCCATTGCGTCATCACTGTTTTCAGAAAAAGCATTTTAAAATCAGAGAGATAGAAAAACAGAATAATGCAAGGAACACTATTTATTTATTTAAAAAATAACTAGTTTATATATATAAGCAATTTCTTCAAAATAATTGCATCCTAAATCAAACATACAATGTTTCTGTAAAGTATTCAGATAAATGTGTTGCTTTGCTTGTGGATGTGATAATGTGCCTTCATTATAAAAAAAATATGCATTAAGGAGCTATATAAACAAATGTAAACATACAAGAGGCTCAACCCACCACCAAAAATATACCAACACACACGTGAAGCCTTTTACTACTGTCAGCAACATGACACAACAGCACAATTATGTGTTTTATCTTGATCTCCTCTGGTTTGTTTACATTTGCAATGTTAACACATAGGGAAATAAATCTGCATTTTCAATAAAGATTAGATAAAGAGACAACTGTGATATTTATTTTTAAGGGGGATATCAAACATTTACAGGCACACGCTTTGTTTTATTTTGTTGTAGACTTGTTCATGTACATGTACAAATGAGTGATGCATGTCGTTTTGAGGTGATAAAACGGCCTACTTCATAAATATTCCACTGTTTTCCTCCTCTAAATTCACCTTTAAAGACCTTAAACATTTAGTGTCAGTACCCACGTGTTTCTGCACCAGCCTCTCTGACAACATGTGATGCCCGTATAGGTTTTTAATGTCTAACATACGCGCTCATCTTTGCAGTAGAATTCATAGAGAGGACATACATCCTTTACCTAACGGGATTTGATGACCATCCTGAGGTTTCCTGCGTTAAAAAAAAACAACAACAAACAAACAAACCTAAAGCATTGACGATGGCGCTCCTACAGCAGGAGACATGCTGCCAGCGTTGCACCAGCCTCACGGTGAACTGTACACGGGAACAGCGCCCGGTCAGCGACGGTAGCACAAAATATGTCGCAACTTGCATTCAGGCAATAACAAAACAAGTGCTCTGCCGACTCACCTTAAAAGGGAAACAGGTACTTGATCGCCTCCGGTGAAGGCGCAGGGCGGTCCAGCTGTCAACGCGTAAAAACCCCGACACTTCTGCCCGAATCCTCCGAATAAAACTGGCTAGAAAACACTGCAGATATGTCCAGACGCATGTAACGCACTATCTGTCATAGTGCAGCATTCCCAGTCCCTCCGATGCGCACACAAGGTGGAAGCCCGAGCCGCTGTTTGCTGCCACACACACCCGGGCGGGACAGTGTTATTTCGGTTGAAAAATCGTCCCTTTTTCCCCCACTGTCCAAACGGGGCCAGTGCTGGCCTATGTGCCAGAATGTCCGACGCGGATTAGTGATGTTTTCAGACTTGAGAGGTCAAACTCCGCCCCTAGTGTAGCCTCAAGTGCACTGCTGCTGTATTGCAATCTTCCATCCCTGCCTGCATGGCAAACTGTGTGCTGGCGGAAGGTCAGACTTCCAACTTGTCATGATGATGATGAGAGAAGACATCACATGACTGCACTGGTTTCATAATCATGCAGCACTACGGGGACTTAACCCTGCCTGTGTTTTATTTTATTTGTTTGGTAAATGCTCTCACTTAAATGTCAAACAACTGAACAGAATACAGTTTTTTATTTTTATTTGAAGTAAAACACTAAATGTGGAAATATGCCATATTTGCCAGCCCACAAATAAGTTATTCTGTTTGTTTCTGTTGTTTTAATCCTATGTCTTAGGATTTCTACACTGGTGCAAATAAAACATAGTATTTAACATAATGTTCTTTAATATATTCAAAATCTACCATTTCTGTCAGTATGACTCTGCAGTAAACAGGACATGGAAGCACAAAGCCGGGGGCAGATGGAGGGCCGGCAGTAGAAGGGGAAGGGGAAAGCCTGAACAGCTGAGCAGGTTTAAGTGTAGGCAGGATGACTGATGGTGCATAACAGCCACAGTCAGCAAAAGTGACACACTGATCAGAGTATCTGTTTTTATACTCCACTTAAACCTTTATTTATCCCCAGAGGATCTGTCCAAAAGTAAGATATCGCACGAATTGGCTTGCACAACTTTTTCTGAAAATATCATACGAACCTGCTGATGAAAATACATTGTTGTTTGGGTACATAGTTTCATTATACGGTACAATGCTAAACTAAAAGAAAAAATAAGTGATTTGATGACGTAGTGAACTTAACTTACTATCCTCATACCACATGCCAAGTGTTCATTAGCTGCTGCTTTTGTCTCTTCCTTTACAGTTTTTCTCGATTGCTAAGAAAAATTTCTTGTGAACACAAACCCCAATTTTCAAGCTACATTCACAAAACCTCAGACTCTTCTTGCAAAACCAAACTTTCACCTCAAAACAGTTCAATCTGTGCCCAAAACTGAACTTTGTTGTCAAATCGTGCCCCAAGTCAATCAAAATTAAAAACACTACTGAGCAGCCACTAAACACTACATAGAAAAATAGAAAACACAATGCTCAGGACATGAAGCTGAATGCATGTTGCAAAACAAAAAACCTTTGCATTTAGCACTTTACACAAAGACAAAAAACAGAAATCTTGAGCATTTACATGTAGCACTTGTACAGTACAAAAAACAAAGATCTTTTGCATTTACAGTGCACGTAGCATTTGTACAAAACAAACCGAAATCGTATGCATTTGCCACTTGTGTACAGTTTGGCATTGTCCTCACGGACCATATCAACAATTAGGGTCTCATGGTGTGGGGAGAACATACCTGTCCTCAAAAATATACATGGAATACTAGGCCTACAGACAGTTAGACTAACCCTCCATTAGATTACTACAGTACATTGGCACAGTGATATAATGAAACATATAATTACTTACAGTATACTGTGGTACAGTATATACTGTAATATATCATATAGTAATTTGATGTACATACTGTACTATAGTAATGTCAAAAAAGATAATTACCTGTTCTCTTCTCTAAATCTTTGAATTATGGTGGACACAGTGAATCTACCGATGTTAGGTTGTACACTTTGTCCGGCCTCCCTCATGCTCATACCATGGACAAGAACATGTTCAATCACAGTAGCTCTGATTTCATCAGATATTACTGTTCTTTGTCTTCGCTGACCACCTTGACCACCTCAACCTCCTCGACCTCCTCGACCTCCTCTCACACGAACTCTTCCTCTCCGATTTCTATCCATTGTAGTGCCTCACAAATCAGTGCTCTCTGAACTGGCTTTATATATTCCCTCACATCATTAGCCACAAGTGTGATCAATTTTGAGTTGTTGTGTTCAAGTGGTGACACCCGGGCTTTAATTGTGTTTGACTTTTGCCACCTGTGCTTACTATTATGCAGCACAGGTGCATCACAAAAAAAAAGGGGTTGGGAAGTTGTGTCGAAACAGGTGAAAAGTGCTCATGGTTTTGCCAAAAGAGTGATTGATTCAATCAGTGTGTTCAGGCAACAGAGAAATTGGTTCAGACAACAGGGTTTAGTGTTTTAGCAATTGAGAAAAACTGTAAATATAGTGTGGACCCCAGTGTGTGTGTGTGTGTGTGTGTGTGTGTGTGTGTGTGTGTGTGTGTGTGTGTGTGTGTGTGTGTGTGTGTGTGTGTGTGTGTGTGTGTGTGTGTGTGTGTGCATGTGTGTGTGTGTGTGTGTGTGTGATGTGTGATGTGTGATTTGTGTGTGTGTGTGTGTGTGTGTGTGTGTCTCCATGAGTTGTTACACTGAGAAGTTCTCGCTGGTTTTGAGTGCAAGAATGAAATCTGTTTGTGAATATAAAACAGGCAGAGCTTCTATTGCAGTGATACACTGTGAATGTGACTGGAGGAAGTTCAAATGAGGCTTCACTATTATTTTCATACAGATCCTGATATATCCCCATACTTGAGCAAAAAGTGTAGTCTATGGGATGGTACGGTCTAACTGTATATAGCTTTTCTTTGATCCTATCTTGGCTCCAGCAATAGCACTGAAAGCTCCCATCAGACACATGAAGTGTTTTTGGTATTATTTATTTTAGGCTTCTCATATTTCACCCTCTGAAGGTTGCACAGCTGAGCTCTGTTCAGATGAGCTGTCAAACTCTACTGTTCTTTAGTTTATTTCTGGAGTCAGTTCTTTTCAGTCATTTTGTTGTTTCTTTCTCTTTTTTTCAGAGTGTAGTAGTTCAGCCAAAAGTGACTTAAATAGACTCCCAGCAAGAATAAATCAGAAGCGACAAGGCCAGTTAGAGTTTATACAGTAGTTTTTTTTAGTTTAGTTAGTTCTATTATTATCAGGTTTTTAGACTTTTATCTCAGAAAAAAACTGCACCCAGTTCTTCTGCAGTATATAAAACAGGATTGACATGCTGGGGTCTGTGTCAGACTGTCTGTCCTCTACACACATACTGTGCTCTACCATGAAATTGAACCTGCTACATGCATCGTTGTGACAACACTTAACATTTACGGTAAAACTCAGGGAATAACCTTGTCAAACCTCTCAACTTTCTCACAGTTAAATGTCAAGACATTTTCTAGCTAAATTTTTGGAAGTGGGTGAGAAAAAAAAATCCAAAAATGCACAGCCACTGTATTAATTCATTCAAATGAAACAAATGGACATTATGATCATGACGGTAAAGACACAGCTGAAAGAGTAAATATCTTTTTTGCACATCTGTCTTACAAACCATTCGTGTGAATGTGAAAGATCTAGAATTTTCTCTTTTCCACCTTCTCCCATTACGTTAGTTATTAAACAATAAACAGTATGCACAAGAATGTAATACACTTAAACTGTAGAAGTAAAATCATGCAGCTCGAATGCTTTCAGCTCAGCTCTTCAGAAACACCAAAATATCACTCACATACATCCAGTGTATTTTGCACTCATACACAATATTGCTACTGTAGGTTGTGCTCATAGAAACAGAATTAGAGTAGAAAGGACATTCCCATTGTATCAGCATAGCAGGATGGTCAGGGCGGCAGCCATTTTTATGTGTACAGTTGCCATTGAAAACAACTGTAACTGCTGCAGCGGCATAACTCCAGAATAAACTTCCATTTAAACCAATTTGCAGAAAGTCCTGGAATCACTGAGGTGAGGTTTTGTGACAAACAAACGAGCAGTGAGGTAGTACGAAGCACGGAGAGGCGTCTTTTCTGCTCCATGTCCTGCCTTGAATTGAGGATTGCTGGATTTAATTGCTGTGGAGTTCTCAAACTAGTCAGTGTGACACACTTTACTGACGTGTGTTGTCACCATAACAACTAGCAACAATCACCATTTTCTCTCGAACTAGTCACACAACCGTGGCAAACAGTTCAATGTCCGTTCCACTCTCATTCTATTTCTATGGTTGTGATGCAGTAAAGTTACACGTTTTTAGTGCATCAATGACAAAAAACCGTACAGCTCAAACAGTTACATTTTCTCTAGTGTTATTCCACTCCAAACAAAGGCTATTGGTTATTGGTTATGAAATGTATTTACGCATAAAGTTCGAGTCCATGAATATGCTATTTTTATTTGATCAGTTCCATGCCATCACAGGTCAAAGTCCAGGTTTCTGTCTTGCGACCTTAGATATTTCCTCAAAATGTTTCCGAATTGTAATGTAAAATATTTTCTTCTTCTTCAGCAGTCAACAATAGAGCTATAAAACAGTGCTCTCATTGTTATTTCATATCTACAGATCTATAAATTAAATGTTTTGTGTTGAATTTTAGATTCATTTTTATCTTATAAACATCAGAACATCAAACACTGGTGATGTTTTTTCTGTAATATCATTCTTTACAGTAGATATAATTGAAATACTGCTTACTAATAATCACTAAATATAACTCACTGCATGTTTCAGCTGTGCCATCAATAAACAGGTTGCATTTTTTATTTACATTACATATTCATCAATTCATCTGAACATTCATAAAATTTACAGTTTTGCTTTCAGTATCACTGGAAACTCTTCGACTTCGTGTATAGCACATGCATTTTGCTATTTACATGATTTTCTTTTCATACAGTTTAAGTGTACAGCAAAAACCCTCTAAATGCATGAAACATTTTGTGTCCGTTGAATGGGAAAAATACAGAATATTGGTAAGGAATTGTGACTGCTCTACTAAATGACTGTTTGGCCGTCATCACAGGTGGGGCCAAAATTCTACAGCCAACATCCTGTAAAACCACCTACAGGTCATCAGACTCTGGGACTGTGATGGGCTCCAGTGTAACAGTGGGTAGGATCAGATGGGTGCCCTCAGTTATCCAGCCCTGGGCTGTCCTGTTGAAGGTGGGTCGCATTATCCCCGGCTCCTGCAGCTCTGGAAACCTGGGTGGGTTCAGGTCAATCTCCGGGAGCTTGAATGTGATTCCTCTTGGAGCTTTGTCAAAGCCACCAAAAGGAGTGGCAACCCTGTAATTGACATCGAGTGTGAATGACACTTTTTGAACTAATTCACTAGAATGTGCTTGTAGTTTTCTCACCGGTTAAAGCATTTGTACTCAGGAAGGTCTGTTTGTGCGCCTGGTGCTGAAATTGTCAGTTTGAGAGTTTCGGCGAGGTCGGGGTCATTAAGGATTGCCTGATCCCAAGGAGAGTGGTAGCACTTGGACATAGCTGTGGCGTTCTCTGCGGTCACGTCTATCAAGAGAGGCACCATGATATCATTGTTGTGGATGATTTTCCCAACATACAACAACAGAATGACCTGACTGGTTTGCAGTTTATGGGTTAATGCTGAGCTGTATTCTTTAGCCTCTTTTCTGGGCGGGAGGCTAAACTTTTAGAGGGGATTATGAATAGAGACTGTGCTTAGAAAACACTTACACAGGCACACTCAGTTGTCTGTCATTGAGATCTAAAGGCCTTAAAATAGCACATAGTTGAAGTGTGCACTCATATAACGTGTCGACATCGGATGAGACCCTACTGGAGCATTTTGGAATAAGCAGAGAACTCTGTTTATGTTTATCTGCTTTTTTAAAATATAATATAATAAATAAAAATATTACCACTACATATTCTATTATATTTAATTATTATATATTTAATATATTTAAAGATGTTGAGATTGTAATAAATCATAGTTACATACATGGTATCAAACCACTCAAGTTAGTTGCCAAAAAAAACAAGACCAGCTGTTGCCATTATTATAATAGTATTACATAATCAGTCAATGTTATTTGACTGTGTAGCATAACAGCTAAACAGTTTAACAGTAGAATAAATAATACATTAACTGCACGAATGACCAAATCTAATCATAAAGTTAACACATTTTTTTACGCTCTACTGGTTATAATCTTAAAGTTCCCATATTATGTTAATTTTCCGCTTCATATATGTATTTTGGGTTTCTACTGGAACATATTTACAAGTTTTAATGTTAAAAAAACATTATTTTTCTCTGTCTGAATATACCTGTTTTCACCCTCTGTCTCTAACGCTAATTTTTAGCGCCTGTCTCTTTAAATCCCCTTGCCAAAAAAAGCCCAGTCTGCTGTGATTGGTCACCATTTCTGGGTCCTCACCTGCACTCTCGTTTTCTCTGTTCCCTCATTGCAGCCAGGAAATGACTGTAACAACATTGTAACGGCACTTTCTACCTATATACAGTTTATTTGGGACATCAAAACCGTACAGAAGTTCTGAGGGCTCGTTTAAAGGCACAGTTTATGAATAAGGGCTGTGTGCATTTCTCTGTGGATTTAACGTTTTAATACTTTCACAGTATTTATATAGCACCTCAACCCAATTTATAATTTAAAAAAGACATGGAAATCTCATTCTACACAATGTGCGAACTTTAATGTTCCATGTTAGATTCAATGTTAACATCCTTACTAGCTGAACACCATAATTACCTGAAACAGTGATTTCTGGATTAGCAGTACTTCCATCAGTTGGTGCATCCACTTTAATTTCCACAGTGTGTGTTGTCCCAGCTAGAATATCATTCTGCAAAAAGTATAAAATACAGCACATGTATTGAGTGTTCAATAGAGTAACAAAGCGTGAAGCTGGAATATAGCTGCTCTTGTCTTCCATGCACTCAGAAACATACACACTCACAACTACATTGCACACACACACACACACACACACACACACACACACACACACACACACACACACACACACACACACACACACACTCACACACTCACACAGATACAGAAACACATCAACAGGCACTGATAAAAAGGGGAGCAACTCCTTAGCAAAGTGCTTGAGCAGCCTCTCACAAGATTTGGCTGGAGGATGTACAGGAAAAGGCACGAGGCACATATCTCTGTTATCATCCATGTGTTTAAACACTTTTTTCAAGAGCATATTTCCCCACCAATAAGGTTAATGAGTAATACAATTTTACACATTTGCATGCATACAGCACTAATGTTAGAACTGCAGATCGTGAATGGACATAGAATCAAAGCATTTATTAAATCCAGTCATTCGAGAATGTGAAATAACTGACACAGACAGTACAATACATACATGTTGACTTACATTCAGCTGAGCGTTTGCCTCATTTTGGATACTTTCAAATGTATATTTTTCTGATCTCCTCTGGCGCATTTTGAAAAGCCGGGAACCTCTGTTGGAAAGCAACGATAACTCCTCCAACATAATGTCTTTAGGCGTGCTGAGCTTCTTTCCGAGATCCATTATGTCCCCAGCTGAGATGAAAATAAAGAGGAAAAAAACATGCAGCTTTAGTAGACAATAATCAATCAATCAATCATTCAATTAATTAATAATTTAATCAAATCAATCAATCAATCAATCAGTCAGTGTATTAAATGTTGCATATTGCATCACAATGGTGATCCAACAATATTTTCAAAGACTGAAACACTTATAAGTCAAGCTGTATCGTTCAGTCAAGGTACATTTTCTAAAATGGATAACCAAGCAAAGGTTTTTGTCATTAATATCATATTTTTTGCCAAAATTGGGCAAACGTGGCCAACTGTCCCAGGGTCCCAAAGTTTATGGTGTTTGGCAGACTCAATAATTTGATTAATTGCACATTTGTTTCACACCTTTCACACATGCACTGCAAACCTGAAAATCTTGACATTACCAGCAGAGCTCTACGTGAGAACGCAAATGTCTTAATAACTTGGAACTAACATCAAACGGCCTTTACCCTGCGACCTCCTTAGTACAAAGTCTGTGCGATCTCAGATTTAGCCTGTGTGTGAATAGAACTGCTCATTGTGCCGAGAATTCACAACGAGCGAGTGGGCATTTTAATGATGCTTCCATCATGCGGTGCAAAACTGAAACTATGAAACAAACATCCAAGGATGAAGCAGAAGGGTCATTGACATGAAGACGAAATGTCTTATAGGAGATACCACGGAATGCTGTCGATAAGGGCTGACGCTGAAATTGTCAGATAAATTGAAGAAACAGCAAGAGACTTGATTGTTTATGCCCAAATTACAAACTAGCTTTGTGACTGCCGCGTAATCCACGTCATGTCTGGTCTCCCGCATGTCTACCCGGGTGTCACTTCTCGTCTAAACCAAGTATTTCCAGTAAGAACGCATCCAACATAGAGAATCTCCGGCTGCGTGCTACATGTGTAAAAGGACAACTTTGGACAATGTCCGCACCTGATTCATCGGACAGTTCATATGAGAAAGCAGATTACAAAAGCACAATATTGACTGAAATAGTCAACACCTTTAACCTAATCCTATTGGCTGACTTGTAGAAAGGTCCAGTTCCCCCCCAAAAAAACAGTTTATGTTATACTTACATGGGGCATTAAAGGCTTAAACAAATGTCAAATAATCTAATTCTCACAAACTCACTTGGGTAGAGGCCGGTTGAATATTAGCAGATGGTTGGGAGAGTGGGTTGATTCAGCCCTGGTTTTAGAGCTGGGAAGTGCTGGATACACAATATAAATATACCCTGATATCATTTTGTCAGCTAAATAGATTTAAAAGAGCATCCATAAATGACATCAAATGTGTCACAAAATTAAAATGTTTCCATTTTGTAAGCCCGGTCATGGAAAATGAGATATCATTGTACTTGAGAATTTGTTTTGGATGGATATGATGCTACATCATCCACCACTACAGACGGTATGTGCCCCAGCTGTCACAAACCTTCACGTTATCCAAACGACTACACACAGTTGGCCCTCACAACTTCCCTCCCTTCTCCAGAAATAGACTTTTGAAAAGGACAGCGACAAAGGATTAGTCTTCATAGGTAGTAAATCACCCCATTAGCTTATTTATGGCAAGTGCCGGAGAGTATAGCCCTGACATTTTGAACCCAGATCACAGTGGATATTCTCTTGCAGCATTGTGTTTGTCTGCACTAACATCATACCATTGGTACCATGGACCTCTCGGCAAATAGCTGCTGCACGCTTCTTCCTCTCTCCAGTTGGCATTGTACAGAATTGTGACATTGTGGCTTTGGCAAGGTTGGCAGGAGTACTGGAAGCACATACAGGACACAGGATGTAGTTGTTCTCAAGAAGGAGTTTTAATCTGAATATGACTCTCTAGATCATCAATGCAGTGCTAGCCTATACGTTGACAGGTTACAGCTAATCACATAGTTTGGTGTGAAGGTGCAAAGTTATCTTTCATCAGTTGCCAGAAAAAATACCTTTAATCTGTATTGTTGTATTATTGACAATACGAAACAGACAATATTGAGAAGGTGAGAATGAATACTTACCCTATTCTTATCTGTTACATGATACACTACCACAATATACATAGTTTGTTTTAGTCTATAGTAAAGTATCCCTCCTATTTAATGACAGAAACTATTAGAATTTGAAGATGATTTGGAAGGCACCCCGATGTATAAATCTGCCATGTCAGTGTCTGTCATGTTATGATAATCTCTCCGCCGACGTTACGTTTAATAGATTACAATGTATTGCATAACCCTAAAGCCCCATTGTACTTGCATCAGTAGCACACACGTAATTCTGAAATCTGGCCTCTTCTCTGGACCAATATTTCTGAGCAAATGTTAATGGTATCCCTCTTTATTGCTGTGACAAGATAAATCACTTGTGTAAAGGTTAAGGGTGAATATTTCTTCCTTACTCTGTATGCATAGCGCGACGAAACAAATGTCCAGCAGTACAAAAATATCAAACCCGTAATTAGCTTTGCTTTGTTGAAGAATGCAGAACATGATGCGTCATGGTACAAGACTAAATATTTAATGTTCATTAACTCAAATGTACCCATCTGCTGACTTTGCAGCATTTTGTTACATTTTTATAATTTCCATGCAAACTGAAGAGAAAGCAAAGCAACGTATTCAAAAGATAGACCATTTATCCAATTAACTTATAATCTGTCAAATTTCAAATAAATAACTAGAATTTCTAGAAAATAAAAGCCAAATTTATTTTATCACTATATAGTGACTTTCTCAACTTTACTTCTTCAATATAATTTGAATAACCCACATATTCAAAATACACTCTGACAACGCTTTGTCCATACCTGTGATGGTATCCCTAGTGTGCAACCTGTATCCTTGAAGGGGAGACACGGAGGCTCAGGGGTCAACCTACAGTAGGTAGTTTGATCTTCCCTGATCTTCACACTCCCGGACACTAAAGCCAAACTGTGAGTGTGTCTCTGTGTCTGTTGTGAATGGAATGCAGCTTACATCAATAGGCTAAATTTAACCTGCCAAACACTCAAAACCACTCTCAAACACCATGGGGCAAGGGTAGCTACCAGAGAGAGAGAGAGAGAGAGAGAGAGAGAGAGACAGAGAGAGAGAGAGAGACAGAGAGAGAGAGAGAGGGAGGGGGGATGGACAACACAAACATGCCCACTGATGTTCTTTGACGTGAGGACTCCCCTCCAGAGATACATTTCCCTCCTTGTGTTGAATCTTCTAAGTTAGCACGTGTCCGGGGGCGGATGTAACCTCTGAGGCCCTGTTACCTTTCAGTTAATGCTGGGCACAGCTGCTGCTTGTGTATGCCTCTTTTAAAACTGAGTTTTGTTACTGTAATTATGTGCGATGACTGACTTTGGGTAATGATATACAGACCAGTGAAAGGGAGAGGGTGGTTAAAGGGAGTGTGGTCTGATATACGAGGTTGTGATCAGCCAAAAAGATATTTTATAAAGCAGCATCAAGGTTATTACCCTGGCTGCTAAACATACTTCAGACATACTGAACATTTAATCTCCAGCAGAAAAAATATACCGTTCGTTAAGTTCCAACAATGTTGGCTTTTACAGTCCATTGAGTTACTTATATTACTTTTGTATTGGGAAAGTAGAGAGGTCAATAAAAAGCTATTAAATGCTACATGTTATAAATGTACTTATAACAAATGGCAAGGTGTGAGTGTATGTTTGAACACAGGCGTATTTGTCAGTGTCAGTCTGAATAAATCTTCTCCACCCAACATTGTTGGAGATCCTGCTCTCGCTACACCCCCCTACCCCCCCCCCCCCACACACACACACACTCACGCACACACACACACTCACGCACACACACTCACGCGCACACACACACACACACACACACACACACACACACACACACACACATACACACACACACATACACACACACACACACACACACACACACACACACACACACACACACACCCACCCCAGTGCAACTGCAGCATCTATATTTATGTCCCTAATTACATTTCATTTGAATAAAAGAAGGAATGCAACACACATTCAGATTCACATTCAAGTCAAAATCATCTGCACTAGAAAATGATGCATACTTTTATGATATCGTAGAATAAAAAAAACACTTTAAAGACTGAAAGCATTTTTATGTCTTTTAATTTTTCAGTTTGTGTTTAAAAGGTGCAAAAACATAACATTTAACTCGAGAAAATCATCAAATACAGGGTAAAAGGCTTAAATTATGGCTACATCAGTCATATTGAAACCCTGATGTTCCACACAGTGTTTGATCAAAGATGGGGAACGTCATGAATGCAATATTTATTCCTCAAAAATCCATTTTGATTTATTGCATGTACGTCATCAGTTTGACTTAGGTCAATGTTAAGAAGCAACACTTTTTGCAAGTTTTCATAAAAATGCACTGCAGCCTCCTTAGATGTAGATTGTATGTATGTAAGCTGTCATTAATAGAAATGTTCACTCTTTTAATATACTTGCCATCACCACTGCAATAGAAGTGAGATATAAAAACAATATGTCTGTAACATCTGTAACGGCTGTATGAAATATTCAAAGGTGAGGAAGTGATCACAAAGTCACAGTGAGTTTTAAAGCTACAGTAAAAATACATGACTACAAAGCCACACATAAGATTTCTTAAAGTGCCTCATTCCTCACTAAATATTTATAACCAAAAAATGTCAAAAATGAATAGTATTTTGAGTGAGATACACCATTCCTCAAACATTTCTTTCAGCTACTTCACGTTCACTTTTGCTCTCATAACACTTCTCTTGACTGTCATGGTCCACATCTGCCCTAAATCAGTAATAAACTCATACTGTACTTCATGATTATGAAATATTCAAATAGGCACAATTGCAAAATCTTCCATCAATGCTTAGCAGAGTAATATCTCATCAGCAACACAATAGCTACAGTAAGTCGTTGTGCTCGTCAAACCAAGTGACCACTCGTACCATGATGATAGCAATTTTTATCACTCCCATAACAGGGAGAGGAATAATTTCAAACAACATATTAACTTGTCTACAAAGGCCTCTCATAAAAAGCTTGAACCAACACATGTTAACCTAATTTTCATCACAATAGAGCAACATATTCCATCTCTTTGGACCAAATTAGCTTTTTTTTTTACTTCCATGTTCTTCATATTTTACACAAATGTAATACAAAGGTATATTTCTCTTTATCTGATGTATGTCTGACCTCATCTTAGTAGTATTAACTTCTCTGGACAGCACTATGCAAGGGGGAGTGCTGTGCTGTCTCACCCCATGTATCCACTGCTGGCCCTGCTGGCAGGCCTCAGAGGCTGGGCAGGTCTGAAGGGAGGCCCATAGAAGGCTGGTTTCTCAGGTGTATATGTCCTGCTCATGAACGGTGCCTGAAAAGCCGGGGTCACATGATAATGACCCATAGTGACAGCTGCCGGATCAAGAGACACCCTGCGCTTCCATTCATCTGGAGGCTCTGGCAGAGATCTGCGGTGCCCTGCAGCTTTGACATGAGAGGCAACAGATGATGGGAGGCTCTGAAACACAAAGGCCTCATCCACTGAGCCGGTGAGGCTCCTGGATGCTGCATCCCACGGTGACAGTGGCTTGTAGACTTTTTCTTGAAAGGACGTTTGCCTGTGTGTGGGTACAAATGAAGACTGGATTCCAGGTGTGCTCGCAGGTGACAGAAGTCTAGGAGAAGGCATTGAATCCAGTCGCTTTGGCAGACTCAGGGAGCGGCTTCTACCAAATCCCTGAAAGAAAAGCACATATTAGTCGACTGGTGTGGCAGCAGTGTTGCAGACTTTGCTGCCACCCTCTGGCTTCATGGAAGCCTGTACAACTAATTATGTTGTAGTTTTTTCAGGTTTTATTTGACATTAAATCATTAGTTTAAGTGAACAAAGGGGTGCAAACAAATAAATAATCATCTAGCTAAAATAACCTTACAATTTCATAGAAAAAATGCCCACAAAAAAAGTAGAAGAGTCTCTTCAGTTGCAGAAGAGTCAATGTATCCCATGTGTGACAAACAAGACATTGTTTGATTGGCCATCGCTGTTAGTCTGATTAGCTTATTTATGTCCATAGAATTGGGAACATGGGTTATAAATTGTTCTAACGATGGTCCTTTTGTCACATTTATTCCCGTTACGTCCACTTGAATACATAACACATTTATTTTGTCTCTTAAGAACCTTTTGGACTTTTTTTTGTTGCAGTTTTTTCTATACAATTGGAAAATGGATTTTAGCTACACACACACCTGACACTATCTTTTGAAAACCTTGGATTCAACAATGCAAACCCTTTCACAATTATCTGTCTAAAATAAAAAAGGTAAAAAAAAGGTTTGCGTGATATATATTTTAAGATAAGATTCAAGTTAAAGTCTTAAAGCAACATTTGAGACAAGTACAAAAATTGGAAATAAATGAAGATTTCACTTACCTGCTGTTGGTTCAATACACTTAAAGTAAGTAGAGTGGCAATATTACTACATCAGAGACAATTACAATATTATGAAGCTTTGCTTGGAACTATATCTGTGCTCACTTGTCTTTGTTTCATCTGCTTAAAGGGGAAATCCACTCTAAAATACAATTGAACACCATTGTTTCAATTATCAATATTCACAGATACTTGTTAAACTAAAGCTTTATTTTCTACATTTTGGCCGCGTGAAGGTGAACGGTGACCACCTTCATTATTAGCTGATCTACCTATCAGCCTTTAGCACCGTCACACTCAACTTACGTTCCCAAATCTGGCCCACAATAGGGTGATATTTTTTTTAATTCATAATGAATATAAACTGATTCATTTTTTGTACATGTTATGTAAATACGGTGCCAGAGTGCATAAAAAGCATCAAAATAGAGCTTGTTTATAAAAAAGGAAAGTGCCAGGGGAGGAACCCCTTAACAGAGGTCCAGGCATAAACTTGCTGTATCTCATCAGGAACATAAGGACAGTGTATTATGCTGTAATCTAATGTTACTTTCCTTTTTGACCATGTAATCCAAACATGACAAGCAAAACACTAGCAACTGTTGATGGATAGTTGTCAGCGCTAATATGGGTGTGTTTGATATTTTTCTAGGAAACTGTTTTTTGATTGTTGTATTTGACAGCAACATGGCTGTTTGCTGGCTGTGCAACATGGAGGTGGTTTCTATTTAATATACTCAAAACTTAATCAGAATCATGCCTGTCGTTAAATGCACTGTTAGAAAAACATTTCTATAAATATGTAACATACTTATTATTATTATTTTAGCATCACTAATTGTGATAATAGATACTTACTATAAAAAAAAAATTTAGGTTAGCAAAATGTAAATTCTACTTTAGGGTGGATTTCCACAGAAAAATTTTCGTGGACTAAGATCATAGTTCCAAACATTTCATATTCAGAGTTAAATGTGGACAAGCAAGCTCATCAATCCAGAAACATAAAGTCATACTAGTCAGTGACAGTGATAGCCTTCAGCAATTTACCGTTTATAGTAATATGAGCAATAGGTTTTGGAACAACACCAATAGCGTAGTGAATCTTAGAACAGGCATTGCTGAAGGTGTGGTAAATTCTGTGTGAAAACGTGAGGCAATGAGAGAGATGAAGGAGGAAATATGGTTGACACAGCAGTTCAGGAAAAGAGAACCAAAGTTTGTGACACACATAAGAAGTACACAAGTAGAGGGAAAGAGAAATTTAATAGCATGATTGTGCTGAGAACAAGAAGTGCAATAAACAGTGATATGTTAGAAAGACAGAGACATGAACAAAAACAAGATAATTGTTTCCTTTCTTTCATTTTGAGTTACTACTGGCAATATATCCACATAAAAACATTTAAATTCATCAGGGTTAACAATCACAACTAAAGTTAGTGCTTTTAGCTGTTGTGATGCCATTCAAGTTTGGAATGAGACTGAAGGTATTGTAAATTGTATGCATCCAAAAAAGATGTGCATAGACAGTTTCTCCCCAGACACACTAAATGATTAAAGTGAGTTACTGTTAACTCAGATGGCAGAACTATGAAAATAACTTAATTTTATAAATAAATGTATTAATGTTGGTATGTGTAGTTTTGGGGCCAGTGATGACTACAACTAGATAAAAATGCATGTTAGACATGTAATATTATTTCTCACATAATAAAAACAACTAAAGAAAAGAAAAACAATTCAAACTGGAGACCTCAGTGGAACTAGGCTCTCTACACACATTATTGCACATTTAATAGCACTTCCTGAGAATCACTCAACATTATCTACAGTCACATTTCCTTTTTCAAGCACACATGCACCTGTGATGATATCATGTGCTAAATTATTTATTTATGTATCTCTTTATATAATGTATATTCTATTGATTTATAATTCCAAGATAGCTTTGCTGTACATTCAGACTTTCTTTGCATTGCCAGCTAAATATATCTCTATATCTGCATATTGTAAATTATTTTGAATGAGACCTACATTTGGACAAAAGTCTGTACATTTCCACCTTAAGTAAGATATTTTAGATGTTACCGAGTTGCAGATGTAATTGTGCACCAAAGCGTGACCATATACAGTATTAAGAGCTAATGAAGTGTTGCAACCGGTCTCCACTGTTTGCCTGTCACTGCTGGCTTCTTAGCGGAAAACTTCGGGCGAGGTGCCATTTGGCGTGCGCCTCTAGCAATAAGAGATGCAGGAGAATAAGCTGAAGCTATGCTGTCACCAATAGTTGAATGCTGGGAGGATGCACTTGCAGGTCGGGCGCTTGGTGCTTGCTTTTTGGTTATGTGATGGGCTGCAGGTGTGACAGCGTGCTTTTCATCCAAGTGGTTGTCAGTTGCAAGGGCCTCAGCTGCCAATCTTGTGTTTTGGCGAGCAGAAGAATTTTTGGAACTTACCAATACAGGAGACTTTGCAGGGGCGTCTGCCTTGCTTTGAACAACAAGCTCAGAGGCATTATAAGGAGAATGAGAAGGGGCAGATCTATGTTTAAGGCTTTTGGTAACCTCAAACTTTGATGCTGGAGTTGGTTTAGGGTTGGGGCTTTTGGCCTCGGGGACTGCATCGTACTTGAATAGTGACGAGTCCAACTGATAAGGCTGATGTTTCATAATATCTAAGGGGTTGAGGTGCTTTGGGGCTGCTTTAGGTTTTGCTTTGGTCTTAGGCTCGATTTTGGGGCTTGTGGAAGGGGGTTGCTTGGCCGCTGATGGAGGATAGAAAGGAGCATCAAGGGGATTGTATGATAAAGGAGGTGGGGCACGAACAATTGAAGAATACCTCCAGGAGTTAGGGAGGGAGGGGGCTGGGGAGGTTGATCTTGTTTTGTTAGCTAGCACCGTCTCAGCATCGACAACAAACTTCTCCATACGGGACTGTCTTTTGGCAAACAACTCTGCACCTTTTCCAGTCATAGTTGTACCATCACCAGTCGAATTACTACCTATTTCTGAGACTCGACCCTTTGGAGAAGCCTGAAATGCTTTTGATGCATGGACGTATGACTTCCCTGCTTGGGGTGGGCAAGAGGCAACTGATTTTGGAGCACTGTCTAACTTATTCCTTGAGGGTGAAGGCGGGTGATGTGGGCTGTAAGTAGGACTGCTGGCCTGCATACTCACAGGGGATCGTGATGGCTGTTGACTCCAGCTATTTGTGGTTGGCTGAAGATGAAGCTGAGAAGAGGAGTTGACCGGAGCCCAGGCATCGGCAGGTGTTAGAAGTTTTGCCTGAGTTTGATCTGGTGCCCAGTGGTTGGCCGTCTGTTGAGACTTTGCCCAATCTTGCTGCTGCAAGTAATGCTGACTATGAGACCCCACAGGACTGTGAGAAGGTTGTGAAACCGAACTTCTTGGCGGAATATAGGGCTCACCGGAGGGGCTCCTCCTCATCCAAGGTGGGCAAGATGGGTTGATGGTAGGTTTTGGAGCTACCGGAGGGGGATTCTTGAGTTTTATTGTTCTGGGTTGCATGAAGTTACAAGCTTCAGCACCTAGACTAAAACAGTCTTCCTCTGACTCAATATAAGACCTCCTTTCTCCTTTGTTTTGAAGGTGAAGATTTGAACCTTGCGCCATCTTTGATGCCTGTTTATTAGCAGCTTTCCTTCTAGTCTCTGGTAGGATTCCGGTCTTTATCGCAGGCACAGATATTCGCTCATCTCTTGAGGCTATGATGTCTCCAGTTGGGGACCAAACCTGTGGGTGTGTGTTAATAGGCACAGGTACTCTGAATCTTGGTTCATGCATCTTTGCTGGAACATTGTCACCAGGCATGACAGGAGCAGTTTTGCTGAAGTGAAACCCTAGGAAAGGCCTTGCAGTTCTGTTTGGCACCAAGGGTCTTGGCATGTTGGATAAGTGGTTCATCTGCTGAATACTTTCTTGGTATTCTACATGTGGCTGGAGATTTGCATTCATGTAGTTAGCCTGATCAGTGTGCATATACATTTCCTCAGTGTCATAAATATTCTGTGCTGCTGTGTGTTCGGGTCCTGTTAGTGTCTCAGAAGGTAATCCTTTATTCCCCATTTCTTCACGTTCTGAAACAATTTCGTCCATCCGTTTGCGGCGCTGGGCAAACATCATAACACCCTTTCCTTTTGTTTCTGGTAGTGCTTCCATTTCTCGAACACTTCCCCAATTCAGGCTTAAATTATGCTGCTGGTAAACAGAATACTCCTCTTCTAACTCAGAATCACTTGTTGCCACAAAGTTATAACCAGCTGATCTGACTTCTTCGGTTTCCTCCTCTATTTGGTCTTCCCTGTCAGGCTTGTTCTCACCGGTCCCGTAACTCACAAGTGTATACTTTTTGACCCTCTGGCGGCGTTTTTTAAAGAGCAAGGCTCCCTTATTTTGAGGGTTGGGTGCATCTGTCAGTAGCCGGGCAATTCGCTTACATTTGGACTTGGTCTCCTTGATGTTTCTTTCTGATTGGCTATCGTTATCCCCAAGCCCTGAGACAAAGGGGAAGAAAAAAAAGGCTTTGAGGGAGATGACAACTTTTACACCTTTGTCAGTGCACATTTAAGAAGCTACAGTATTAAACTGATTAATGCTCAGTAAAGTAAAAAAAAAAAAAAAAAAAAAAACAGAGTGCCATTTGCTTAATATTTGGGTGTTTTGTTTGATACAGTATTTATTTCATCTGAGTTTGAGGATTAAACAAGCCATTGTTATTTGAAGCAAGCACACTAGTAACAAGTAAGATAAATATTAAAGGTCCCCCTGCTGAAGCAAGCACACTAATAAAAGCATCATATTTACTTACAGCTAACTTAGGGCAGTCCATGAGGCAAGAAAAGTGAGGAGCTCACTTTCCATTGCCGTCAAGTCTTACGAATGGATAAGGGATCGGGTGACAGGCTGGGGTGACACATGCTAGTGTCTGTCAAATTTGTTTCTGCCAGCCTCATCATATGGTCATATTTTATTCTTATCCTGCTGTGACTATTGAAGCCATGGGAATTCTCCCTGTAAGTCCACCTCAAATAGATCCCACGTCACAGCATAAAAATAACCAGCACCCATAGTGCTTTGCACAAGTTATTTATCGATTAACTAAAGTCTTCATAAAACACCAAAAATAATTGCAGTTAAGAATATAATTTGAGTTAATCATCAAAAGTTGAGTCATGCCTTGGACAAGCAAACACAAAATGATATGTCATAAGTCATACATAAATGAAATGAAGAAAAACATTTAGTACATGCAATACAGTTTGCACTACTAACTTCACGTGTCCACTGGAATCTAACAAGTAAGGGTAGAAAAAAGATACTTACGTGTGGACTTTGCCCTGCGCCTGTCCGGTCTGCACAGATCTGTGTCAGACTCAGAGTTCCACTTCTCTGCCTGCTCAGCAGCCTCGTTTGAAGAAGCAGGAGGTGCTTCACTACTCCCTCCTTCCTCTGAAGATTCAACCCTCCTGTTCCCAATCCCTGGGCCATATCTATTACTGGCTCCCAGGGGCTGCTCGGTGGTCAGGGTCAAGGCCAGGGTCAAATCAGCAGCACAGCCAAGAGAGGAGGAAGATGACCGGGAATGCGGCCGTGATATCTGGCCAGCGTGAGGCCCAAAGTCGGGGCACTCTGTGTGTGGGGACAGGGATGTTGGTGAGGGTTGGATGTGTGGAGACTCTGTAATGGACTCTCTTGATTCACTAAGGTAGATGTCATCCTCTTCTTGATAGGAAACATCCTCTTCACTCCCGCTAAGTTCAGATAGGGACTGTTGCTCGCCTGCAGATTCCCAGTCTTGAGACTGAAGGCATTCTGTGGACTGGAGATCAGACTTCTGGATGTTAGCAGGGAGAGGGTCTAATGGGTACTCTGCATCACTGGCATCATCTTCATTGTTGGAGCCACAACGTTCCGCGGATCCATCTGAACCTGACCAAGGGATCATGTTATCATTGTTGTCTGGGTCTTCAGCTTCTGGTTCCATCTCTGATGTGGTTTCACAATGTCCTGGGTGTCACCAACAATACCTATGTTAAGACAAAAACAATCTGTTTGTGGCCAAGGAGCCCTTTAAAATGTTAAGACATTTTAGCACACTTTCAATATTACATGTTATCTATATAAAATACCCAAGTGTAAACACTAGATTAAATTATTTGCCAAAGTAAACATATTGATGTTTGACTATTACTTATGACCAAGTGTTTACTGTTCAGATCAAGAGATGTCAGCGTTAATAAACTGTGTAATATTTCTAACTAACATGTGTACACTGAATTATTCCTATCCCCAATAGGAAGTGCAGCTTTTCTATGGTAGTCAGATCAGCCATCGCTGTAAATGGAATGGTATGTAATATCAAGGGGGAACCAGCATTCACATGCAGCAGGGTAAGCAAAACAATTGGGTGGCTGTTTTCCGAACTCCTGTTTATACAGTGAGGTTTGTTCCCCTCCGCTATTCCCATCTATCACTGCAACAAATATCACCATCTCCATTTAAGAACTGAATCTGAGAGACTATTTGTTTATACATAGTACAGATACTAGGTCTCCCTACTGCTTCAGCTGAAGCCAGTGTTTAGTTTAAATTCAACAGTTGATCTATCAAATAGGCTACCAAACTATCCCCTCAAATTATTCTCCTAATCATAATTGGGTCTAAATAAATGACAGAACATTACTGTATTGATTAAATAAAATTGTCAACATTTTTTCCATCCAATTAATTTTTGTTTAACAAGACTGACATGAAATCCAGCGGTTTTGTTGTTTACACCTTTTCCAGGTTAGTATATAGAAATGGACAGAAAATGGTGCTTTAAAATATATATATGGGTTATATGAAACAGTAATTTTCAATTTTAATATGTTGTTACTCATGTTGGTGTTCATGACAATCTATAGCCCAGGGTTCAAGGGATGTTTTGGCCTGTTACATTTTGGAAAACTGCAGAGCATACATGGCATGAACACAAGCTCTCTATTCTCAAGCAGAACATTTCCTGACAACCACCAGAAGGTGGCGTCATAACACTGTAGACCAGGGGTGCCCAATGCTGCTCCTTGAGAGCTACTGTCCTGCATGTTTTAGGTTTCTCCCTGCTCCAACACACCTGACTCGAATGTTTTTCAAACCTGTGACAAACTTCAGCTGCTTGATAAGGAGCACATCATTAGACCCAGGTCTGTCAGAGCAGGGAGAAACCTAAAACATGCAGGGCAGTAGCTCTCCAGGAGCAGGGTTGGACACCCCTGGCCACCATGGCTTATTTAAATTCACCTGCAGATCACAAGATTAAAAAAAGACATTTTCATCGTAATTACAACATAATTTCAGCTGTGCTATGAACATATTATATATATATAATATATATATAATGTGTAAGACAAAAAGGTAATTTGCTTTAATGGATAGACACCAACGTCAGATTCCTGCCAAAGCCCCGAAAAGACATGTTTTAAGTTAAAAAACGTGGCCCACTGTTCCTAAACACTGCATAACTTTTTGTCTACACTGTTAAACACACAGACACAGACACAGACACACACAAGCACACACACACACACACACAGGTGCGCGGCAACTTTATTTGTTTAGCACATTTCGTACACAAAAGCAACTCAGAGTGCTTTACAAAGTGGTAAACTGTGTGAATTGTTTTTAAAAAGCAAACATCAATCAAACAACAATGTATACAGTTTAATAAAATAAAATAATAAAAGATAAAAACATCAAACCAGACAATAGATACACCTACTTAAGAAAAGCCCATTTACAGGGTGGAATAGGCAAAATAAAATAGTAACGTTTTTAGCTTTGACTTGAAAGCGGTCAGAGTCCGGGCTTGTCTGATATCATCTGAAAGGTTATTCCAGGTCTAAGTTGCATTTTAACAGAACGCTGCTTCACCCTGTTTTAACTATGTGAACATCCAGTAGGCCTGCCCCAGATGACCTCAGGGTTCTACAAGGTTACAAGACAAAATGTGGCCAAGAGCCACGGAGGGATTTGTAAACAAGCAATGAGATTTTGAAAGAAATTTGATTTGATTCGAGAGAAATTCAAACCAGAAAGTAAAATAATTGAAATCACCAGCACTCAAGCAGACTGTATTTGTTTCAAAGTCACAAAACATAAGTATAAAGCAGAACAAACAACATGATTTTGCTATAATTAGATCCTTAGAAATAGTCGGATCAGAAGGGTAGAGGTTAGCCTTGAGGGTGGTGCAAGAGGAAAAGTCATTAAAATCCTAAACGTAACATAAATGTGAACTGAAAATCTAATGCAAATCTGATCTAAATAAATCTAGATATGAATTAACATTTTGAGCAGTGACAGTAGCCTTCCACAAAAGCTCACGCAGTGTCCAAATAGAATAAAATGTCAAGTCAATCAAGTCAGGTAATGGTCAACATGAGGATTCATCCACTGTCGATCAATAAATCTCCAACAAAACAAAGCATTAGATAAGTAAAGAGACAGGCTGACATCGCCATTCGTAGTATTTACTGTATTTACATTATTTCCCACCTGAGTACATCTGTATTTAAAATTTAGACCACTTCAAATGAGTTCTGTATACGTCCTGTCTAACTATTTTTTCTGTCAACATACTTCATACACAAAGTCCATTGATGAAAAATCTGGAAAGTTGAAAGTTAAAATCTTTAGCTTTTAAAAGCTTGAATGTTTGTTTCAATTTGAAAAAAAGTTTGATTAATATAATTTAATCACACAAGCTATGTGTTATAAAGGAATAAAAAATATTTTTGCAATATATGAGGTCATTAAAAAAGGATTGTTATCATTTTCATGAGGCCAATCATTGCAAATTAACACATTTGAATTTCAATATTTAACTGATTGATTTTACATTTATATTAAGTGTCTCCCAGATAAAATATCTGCTGACCATCTTTGTAATGCTAAATATAATGCTAAATTTCAGTGACAGAATATAAATGATAACAAAAAGCAGTTTTGAACATTAAAAAACAATGATAGTATGCATCATTGTGCACGCATACAGTTCATGCAGACATTTCGTTATTTGCCGCATGTGACATAGCTTTATGTGGTACAACATTAAAGGTTGCTGAAACCTCAGATAAATTGCATTAGACTACATGACTTTTCTTGCATTTTTATTATACTGCTGTAGAATAGAGAGGCTCTTTGACACATGCAGCCCTAGGATTCCTAAAAGGTCTGGGGCAATGTGTCCCATTGCCCACGCTTCTCTTCACACTTGGTTCCACTTCATCATAACACTCAACCATCATCAAGCCCTACTTTGGTGCTACGGGAGATTCTGTATCCTAGTATGGAATTATCTTCAGAATGTTGACTCATTGCCATGGAAACAGGGAGTCAGAATCCCTGGCCGACGAGTGAACTCTTGGTCCGGGGGGATGACCCCTGTGAGGATTGAGCTCTATCGGATTAGCTCTATCCACAAATTACTTTTTTGTACTTACATCAAAATAACTTTTATCAGAACAAATATTAACCCAAATAGATGTTGCATTTAGTAAACCTTTTGATTTAAACTAAAATTAAATCACTTCAGAGATGTATTTTACGGTTTCATAGTGTCTCACACAGCAGTGAAGCCTGGTCCTATATTATTAGAGAAAGAGATGTCCATCAAAGCCAAAACAAGGACTATGAGAAAAGCTCACTAAATTAAATTCACAATAGTAAGGTGAATGAAAAAAATATTATGGTACAAGAATGCAGCTATTGAAAGATTGAAGGAGCAACAAAATAAGGAATTATTTGCCATCATCATTCATTACTTACAGCAACCATTCCTGAAGAATGGACAGTGAAAAATAAAAAGTATATCCTAAACAATACCTCGTCAGTCGATATCCAGCATTGTAGACTTCACATCCTTCTGGTTTCAGCGCATCACAGAGAGAATCTGAGCACTTGAAGTGGACTGCAGATGTTCAGGTTCAGGTCCTGCCACCTTGCAAATTGGGCCGCCTTGCTCATTCATGTATGCTACTGTATTTAAAGGAAGAGAAGAAGAGGTAGCCCCCAACCCCCTTCAGACACAGCTCAGTAAGTGTCGTGCAGCTGCAGCTTGTTCACTTAATGAACTTGTCCTTAGAAAAACATTTTATGAATTTGTGAGTGATTTGAAATTTGCCTTCAGCTTGGTATCAGTTCAGGTGTTAAGTGTTTAATAATAACTTCACTTGTTCACTACAGAAAGATATATAAAGAAAATTAATACAGATATGCATGTTGTTTTTCAACCACTGCAGTTGCATTAACAAGCATTTGCTCATCACTGTCAAATTTGGTGATGGAGTAGAATACAGGTTAAAATGACGCATTATAAAGCTGCTGTACAGTAAATAGATGAGGTAAGACTGCTGTTCTTTGACATGATGCCCGTACATGGAACAAAATCTGAGTTTGAAACCATGGTTTGCAGATGGAAATGGAGGACTTATTTAATACAGCTGCAGCACAGACACTGCTATTCACATTCAATTGTCATATCCAGTTAGATTTTAAAGTCATAGTCCACTAATGTATTAATTTAAAGTTGTAAAGTACCCTGCTTATTAAGTGAAGATGTATCAATGTTTTGATGACCTGATGGACCCATTGTGGGGTTAATGGTTGTCCCACATTATAAAAATGTCATAAATGTTCAGTCTCAGGCCATTCATGGGTTCTCTTAATGCTGTGCTGAGCATGTGAAACAGGTCATTTCTGAGATTCCTATCTGTGTAGATATGAAGCTAGATTTGAATGTACAAATCTCCATAGCTCCTTGATAGGGAGAGTGAGACTTTGTGATGATGTTTTGAAAAACAGAGTAGCTGTCGCTCCAGGCTTGCATTCTACATGCTATTGAGTGCATTTTTGCACATATTGAGCATTTGACGTCCCTTTTTTCTGGACATATTGTAATCTGAGTGTCGAGTTACGAACAAAAATGAATGGGTTAAATCAGGGCTGCAATGTAACCTAACACTTATTAATTCTTTATATGAAATGTCAGAAATAGTAGGAAAGGCTCATGATAATTTCTGAATACAGGCAATTGCCAAATGTAACACACACATTTTCCTTTTAAATTTAGTTGTAAGCTCTTTAAAACAGTGAGTAGCTGTGGTTTATTGGCCCATTATGTTACAAAATGAGAATATATATATAAAGGGCTGACACCTATAACAAGATAATGATTTATTACCACACTCTTCTGATTTATATTTCACCTCACCTGTCTCAAGGGTCTTTGATGCACACATGATGAAATTGTGCATGTTATGTAGTAATTTATGCAGAATTTTATGACAGCACCATCAAAGTAGATCCCATTCATGGCAGACAATGCACCAATCATCTGCCTTTGTGGATAATAATGATTAACATAGTGCTGGTAAATGTGTCGTGATAAGTGTGTGAAACCTTACTTTACTTCACTGCTAAGGTGCATTTAGCCTCTACTTGACTCTGAAAGCACAGCAGCAACATGAAATTTGACAGCATACTTTCAGAAATTAATGGATTTGGAAAATTTCAAACCAAGTTACTCTTGATTCAGATCTTGTCTCGAATTACTCTGCCATGTCACTTTCTGCTGAATAACTTCATGGCAGCTGTTCCCTCTCACCACTGCAACATCGCTGCTTTGGATGATGGAGGCGTCTTTGAGAATTTAACTCGGGAACAGAAACTGGCTGTTGGTGTTCCAGCAGAGCAGGATGGGACTCTGAGCTCCTGCGAGATGTTTTCAAAGCTCCAGTATCAACATCTGTCAGGATTGAACAGTAGTGAGGATGCATTTACTGTTCAGTGTCAGAACGGATGGGTTTATGACAACAGCACATTTAAATCTACTTTGGTAACAGAGGTAAGTTACTTCAATAAATATAACAGTATTATACTGTGTGTCATGTATGTTTTAATGAAATGTTACATTACTCTGAGACAATAAAGACATCCACATCTGTGTTTTGTAAAATAACAATTGATATATAGACATCAAAAGACAAAATACATATTTATTGTAATCACACATTTGTTTTCATCCTATTTGTTTGAAATGTTTAAACTAAATGCATGATGGACTACTGCAAACATAATATTTGAATGCTCTAAATGTTTATTTGCAGTGGGATCTTGTGTGCAGCAGAAAAGGGATGAACAAGGCAACAGCCACCATTTTCTTTATCGGTGTTATGGTCGGAGCTCCTTTTTTTGGGTTTCTCAGTGACAGGTAAGATCGTTGATGAAAAGACAGAATGGCCTCCATATGTCTCAAATGTCTGTAAGAAATGTGGGATAGGATTAAAGGGGCCATTCAATGATTTTAAACATTTCAGTAAGTGAAAACAGTACAATGTCAAAGTCTAAAGAAGAAAATAACCCTGATGACATTGCCTTTGTTACAAACAATAATGCAGGAAACAAGGTAAACGTAGGACCTAAAAGGCCAGATATTTTGGCCTCTGCAGCTTTGATTTACATTATTCTGCCTTTAATCTGCATCTCGGGTCTCAAAGGCATGAGCCAAAAAGGCTTTGATTCAAGTGAGACGTATCTTGATTTTATTATTCTTCAAACTCCATAAAAAAGGTTGTTGGAACATTATGTACGAAATTTACACCAAAGCAAAGTAAGGCCCATGCACTCATCATAATGTAAGTATTCGATCCTCCGATGCTCTGAGCTCCGAGAGGGAACCCAAACACCGTCTGCCCACACTGCCATGAAACAGCTGGATTTAAATCAGCAAAAGGTCTCTTTAACAAATGTGAGCAATAGGAATACATATATACATAAAAGAGATACACAATGAAATAAGTACAATAATAAATAAAAACACACACAGAGATCATCTGCAAATTAATTGAGATTGAGGGCCTTTTCATGCTGACAGTCTGAACCAAGGATCATTTGGTCCGGAACATGGCCACCTGTATTTTTGGTTTAGATCAAACTGAAGTCCAAAAGTCCAGACCAAACGAGTTAGGTTTGAAAGGGCCCCAAGATTGATCTCAATATTTCAATAGTTTTTAACACAACATTTTCTTTCCATGACTAGGTTTGGCCGGCGACCAATGCTGTTGGTGTCCTATTTGTCGAGCATGATGTTTGCAGTTCTGAGTGCATTCTCCACGTCGTATGTGATGTTTGTCATCCTGAGGTTTTTTACGGGGATGTCACTCGCAGGGATAAGTATCATTTCTATTGTTCTAAGTAAGTAGGCTAATGCTAAAACAATGAGATGAGAAAAATAGAATATATTGAGTGTTTGTTCACATTTGGTTTCAGTTTCAAGAAATGAAATGTGAACATCATCAACAACATTTTGATCCGACTTCTCATCTCTGCTGTCATTTCTCCAGATATTGAATGGTTCGGCATTGAATACAGGACCTTTTCTGGTGTAATCATAAGCTTGGATTGGACACTTGGAAACTGGATTCTGGTTGGAATTGCGTACTATGTAAATCATTGGAGGATGCTCATTGTAGCAGTTACCTCACCCTTGATACTTTCCATCATGGTTTGGAGGTATTTAAGTTTCATCCTTTCTTTGCAGCATGAAAAGCTGAATCCTGAATCAGAAGTGAATGAGACACTGAACCCAACATGTGTGTTGCTTCAGGTGGCTTCCAGAGTCTGCAAGGTGGCTCCTGGCAAATGGAAAGGCGGATGCTGCTCATCATTACATAATGCAATGTGCCAAGATGAACAACAGAGCCAAGTGTATAGCCACCATCACACCAAGGGTACATTTTAACATTGGTTAACTTAGAATCTCACAGTGATATAATGGGAAAAAAAACTTTGGTCAAGTGCCACAAGTGTTATAAATTAATAGTTGTGCTTGCTTTCTCACAGGATTTACACGAATCTGCACAGTGTGAAACTGGAGATGAGAAGTACACTATTGCAGATCTTTTCAAGACGCCAAATATTAGGACACTTTCTATATGCTCAGGGATAGTGTGGTAGGTGTCAATTTCTTTAGATGGGTTAAAGGTATAGTTTGCTGCTATGTATCCTGCATTGTTGTGATGTTTTTATGGACTTGAATGCAAGTGACAGAACAATCCATGCATGACTTTTTTTCAGGCACAATTGTGGTGTATAGTGTGTGTTGTCAGTTTATGGCAGTGCAAAAACAAAATTTCCATTTTATGCCTATCTAACAGACAGCAAAACAATCTAAATCTGAATGCTTGTTTGCTTTCTTTCTGATTGTTAGAGATGATAAATAAGAATCTACTGTTGGGGCCAGGAGATGATTAGCTTAGTTTAGTATAAAAACTATAGAAGAATGGACAAACAGCTAGCCTGGCTCTGTCCAAAGTTTAAAAATAGGCCTACTTGCACCCTGTCACCTCCTTGTTGCTTTTGCATTTCTGTTAGAGATTACACAAGCCAGATAAAACTGTAATGAGCCTTAGAAATGCTAGTAGGTCGATTTTGAACTTGAGGCAGAGCCAGGCTAGCTGTTTGCCTTTGTTTATGCTAAGCTAAGCTAATTAAAGCCTGGCTCAAGCCTTAGTTGAGTGTTTTTCTTCTCATCTAATATCCTTCAGAAAGAAAGCAGATAAGCGTATTTCCTGTTCGGCTGATAAAATATTCTTAATATACAGTAATGTCAATAAGTACATGTCAGTCTAATACATTTAATATAATTTGCAATATGGTATATATTAGAAGGATGACTGGTGATACCAAAATAATATAATGTATTGTAATTGTGAGGCTAAGTTTACTGCTGTCTGTTATGCTGAAAATATCATATAATTGGCATGTCAGTACATAAAGTTTCAATGCTTTGTTCCATTTTCTAGGTATGGAGTTGCATTTACATATTATGGGATAAGTCTGAATATCACTGGGTTTGGACTAAACCCATACCTCACACAATTCATATTTGCAGCCATTGAAATGCCAATGAAGGTCGGTGTGTATTTCTTTCTGGAGAAAGTTGGTAGAAGGTCTGGCCAGGCAGGAGCCCTACTGTTAACTGCTCTCTGTCTCTTCATCAATATGTTTATTGCAAAAGGTTATTTTTGTGTTTTTCATTAAACCAGTTTGTATCAACATATCTGAGACTTAGAATTATCTTGATAAAATATGTAAGCATTTTCCCTCAGATAAGTGGGTCATTCGTACTGTTGTGGCTGTCCTTGGAAAAGCCATGTCAGAAGCATCATTCACGATTGTTTTCCTCTTCACAAGTGAACTCTATCCTACAGTCGTACGGTTAGTCAACAACAAACCGCAGACAATGATCTTCTACTTTGCTTGGAACAGATGTTCTACAGGTTTGGATTAACCTCAGCGCTTTGCTTTTTTTAGACAGAACGGTTTAGGCTACACCTCTTTCATGGCGCGGCTGGGCGTGTCCATATCTCCACTCATCATGCTATTGGAGGACACGTGGCATCTCCTCCCTGCAGTCACTTATTGTGCTGTGGCAGTCGGATCTGGTTTAGTCGCTTTGCTCCTGCCTGAAACATTAAGAGTCAGACTGCCAGAGTACATCCATGATATTGAGAAACCAAGGTAAAGTAGAAAAGAAGATGAATGATGATGTACTTCAATATTCAAGCTACAGTAAATGATTACTGTAGCAACTTCGCTGAACTTCACTGCTAAAGAATAATCCAGTCAACCCTGCAAAGGCAGGTGGAATATGGGTCATTTTAGTACACTGTACATTTACGCAACATCTTCCTAAATAATTGACATGTTTTAATCATTTGCATGTTACAAAAATAAATTTTTGTTCGTGTCATTTCCTGAACTCAGTAATCCATTCATGATACAGTACAATTACTAACTTTAGTTCCCTTTATATTGCAGGGTGCACTCGAAAAGGAACAAGGAGACTCTATAAAAATCTAATTTATTGATGGTGACAGTAATACTTTAATAACATCACTGTATTATTGATAATTAAAACTACATTATTTCGAACAACAAAGACAGAACAAAATGTGAACAACAACAACAAACATTGCTAAAAGTTGAAAATGAACAAGGAGGAAAAAAATCTAAAATAATAATCAAGAAACTAAATTTTTTTAAGGGTTCCCATGTTGCCATATTCATGTCACATTTTCGTTAGTTGGACATTGTATCAAGCTTAAAGACAGTTCACATGGAACAAAACACGTATTAACTATAGACCTTTTCTATGGACTTCCATTGCTAGGCAACAGCCTTGGTGCTCGTTAACTTCCTGTAAGCTGATGTCACATTCACTGCAACAGGAACCAAACTTGGACACATTTATAATGTTTATGTTTACATCTTTGAAAAGATTCAATTCAATTCAATTCAATTTTATTCAAAGTGCCAAATCACAACAAAAGTTATCTCAGGACTTTGTGCGGTTTTCATGTATTTTATACCAAGTCTGTAAAGTGTCCTGAGATAACTTTTGTTATGATTTGGCACTATAAATAAAACTGAATTGAATTGAATTGAATTGACACTTTACAGACTAGGTATAGACCACACTCTATGACTTATTTATAATTTACATAGACCCAACAATTCCCCCGTAGACTTCGGTGGCAACAAAAACTATCTATACATAAGATCTATACATACTTAAATTCACACCTCACGCGACACATTCATCACATAATTTAGATCGAAATTCTATAGATATTGTATAAAGGGCCTCAAATGTTTTCAATGACACCGATACTTAGCCTGTCCACAGTATATGTGTTATGCAATTTATTAAGTTTTAATGATTCAAAAAGTGTACTGTCTAGAAGCCAGAAGACGAAAATATAAATGTAAAGGCCTTTACACTAAAAGGACAATTTTTTACACGCCAATTTATTATTTTTTGAACAGGTTTTGTCATGAGTACTTTCACACAGAATATTATGAGGCGATAAAGCGATTTTTCTGAGCTTTGACACAGTGAATAAAGATGAGGATTATAAAACAACAACGCAGAAGCTCTGTAGGTGCATTCAAGATGGTAAACTTTAATCCATCAGCACATCCCCAGTATGAGTATTGGCAGACGAGCATTTTGTATTTTTGTGTTGATTATCCGTCACGACCACGGTGTGTAAAGGTCTGAACTGTGAATTTACTTGTAATTGGCAATAAAAATTTTACTAAACGAGAACATGACTGTTGTTTTTTAATGGAACTGTGCTGTGTGTTAAATGTGAACACAATCCACCTTGTCATGGTCTTGGGTTTTGTTTTAGTTTGTTTCTTGTTTTATTTTGAAAGTCACTCTCCTCCCGTGTCTTGTCTTGTTGTATTTCCTGTCTTTGTGTGTTGCTCGGTTCCAGTTCTATTTCATGGTTGGTTATTGAGCATGATTAATGTAATTAATGTATTTAATGTAACAGGCACAAGAATCATTTCTACTGGCAGAATGTGTGTCATTCATTATTTAAATCTGTCTTAATTGATATTCTGATGGTGTATTCGTTATTAAATCACCCAGGATATTTTAATAGTGTCTTTTAAACACTGGTAAAACTAAATGTGTCTTACGGTCACGCTCAGAGCCAGTGTAACCGTGGAAGACTGGAGAAGAGGCACAATGGAACGTGCTTGAAAGCCTGCACTGCACTTTTGTTCATAATCCAAGATCATACTTATGCCACGCCACAGGAGAACAAATCCTCATCTGCGAAAAACTGAAAAAGAGAGTCAAAAAGGCAATGTGACCGACAAATTCAGAAAACGAGGGTAAACAGCTTCTTGGCACATACGCCTACCATACTTGCAACACACGTTTGAAAAAGCACGGCACTAGAGAGCACTATTCATTTGAACGCAATATATAATTTAACCACAAGATGGGAGGAAAACCTACACAGTGCCCCCTTAAGAAAAATTAGAAATAAAAAAATGGTTAATCTGTCTGTCTTCACTCGAGTAGGAAACTCTTGTGATGTTGTGATGTATCAGATCAGTCCAATCAAAAAAACATTATCTAATAAGGGGATGTGTCGCCCAGTAAAATACTGCTCTTGTTTACCCCCAAGTGAGCCATCAAGTGGCCACTCGATTTACTTTGTGCGGTTTTCATGTATTTTATGCACTTTTTTCCAAACTCCTCCTAGAGAGATTATCGGATTCATTTCATATGTTCTTGGTATAAGAATGTATATTAATGTGACACTAAATTGTGAAGGAATAGTCAATACCTCGAACAACAATGACATAATTCATGTGACTACCTACCATTTTAGTCAGGTATGGTGTTTTTCATAACTTCTCCTAGAGAATTCAACCTATCAATCTCAAATGTGGTCAGCAGAATCACAAGACCTTCATGATGCCATATTGTAAAGCATTTGTGCTTTACTGGAACGGGGTGGGGGTGAGGTGGGAAAATTGTTTGTTTCGCCCTGACACAGTAAACTGTTGTAGGATAACTTTGCATTCTCTAATCTGCCCCAGATTTTATATTCTGTATGAGAGTCCAAACCTAAAGACATCTACACACCCATATTGAGCCAGAGCCACAGCACCACCTACTGACAACAGCAAGTAATGCTTATGTGACAGACGTCGGATTTACAGGTGTATATGGTGTGGCCTATCTGATATTTAGCAAAATGGTGTATTGTTAATGTGTGTTCTCTGGTGCCACATAGTGGACATCGGAAGAGAAACAAAAATTTGAATTCCTATTTTGCAGAGCCCAATGGCCGATGCAGAAAATAATGTCTCGGGCCATGCATGCAGTGTGTGATGGTTGCAGTCTGATGATTGGGTCTGCCAGCGTCCCACCCATCACGCTACTGCAAAGGTTTGGTGTTATCATGAGCAGTATAAGTGGTTAAAAAAGCCCTTAACCATGCTGCCCCAGCTAATCAGCGTTAGCCGCATTCGGCTGTTAGCGACTGTTAGTGACTGTCCGGGATATCTCCGTTAATTGTTGTTACACCAAAAAAAAAAGTCTCAATGGCTTATATTATGAGTGTATTTGCCGAAAGAAACCCTGGGAGGATTTTACGCCGGAATTTCACTTTGAGGAAATGTCTGATGTGCTGAATGTCATTCCCTCCCTTATTATCATGCGTAACCCTATACACCCACGCTTCATTGTGTGTGTGTGTTGTTTTTTTATATATTGCATTGCTATAGACTGTTTAAAGTGATCATATATGAAACAACTAATCAATGCTGTTGCTGTAAGCTATAATAGATCAAGGAGAGATCCAACAGTAGCTATGAATTCCATAGATATAGCTATATGAGGATCAACCAGATGGCATGCAGTAGATGATAGGATATTTATTACAATCACTTGAGACTTGACTTGGACTTGTGACCAAAGGAGTTCATATGAGAAGACGGCGTTAGTTAGGTTTAGGAAAAAAAAGAATCAGTTACCTACGTATGAAGCACGTTATGTACTGTACGTGACATAACTTAAGTACTACATAAGTTAAGCATGTTACAAACATAAGTTAATTAACATGCATGAGTTGAAGGACGCGAATGGTGAATTTTGGTTTTACACGGGACACAAACAGCAGTCTCCTGGGTGGAAGTACACTCTGTTTGTTTGGCCCACCCGCCACCATGACTTCCTCCCCACTTGGACTTTGATTAGAAATGTATTTGTCAAATACGTCAAAAAGAAACATTCTCGAAATGTAATTGAGAACGCAGTTTAGTTGTATAGGAATGTAACTTTTAAGAAACATGGCTGGTAAATCTTGAGTTGAATTGTTTTCAAAGAGTATTGCGATGTTTACGGGCATGCACAGTATCAACAGGCATGTACTTTGGAATCACTAGCAAATCATTCATGTACAAAAAATATGTTACTTGTCAGTCTCCTTAATACGATTAACAAAACAAACAGTCTCTCTTCTTGAATGACCTAACTACACATTTGCACTGAGCTGAACATTAACCACCATCATTTGAAACTGTACAAAAGTCTAGTTTCAGACCAACAATTGTGTGCTTTTTTGATATTGTTCTCTGAGCCTCACTCCAAATTGGAAGTGCTGTATCGTTTCTTTCGAAGATGAAGTTTGAGAACGTGCTGGCAGACGTGAACGGCTTTGGGAGATTCCAGTTAAGGATGATCCTCATGGTGGTAATCCCTCGTGCGACTTTGCCTTTTCACTTTCTGCTGAATAATTTCATTGCGCTCATTCCCTCACACCACTGCAACATCAGTTGTCTGGATGACGGAGGTGCTTTTAGGAATTTATCTCAGGCAGAGAGGCTTGTTGTTGGTATTCCAGTACAAGGAGATGGGACTCCAAACTCCTGTGAGATGTTTGCAGAGCTTCACTATCATCTGCTGCTAAATTCCTCTAACATGACTGACCTACCCACAGTGCCGTGTCAGAATGGATGGGTGTATGATACAACCATCTTTAAGTCTACTCTGGCCACAGAGGTAAATGTTTTGTACAGTATATAGCTCTATTTCTTTTACAAAGGATCAAAGTAATACAAATCCCAGATTAGCCACTAATTTCAACTTTTTTGTCTCGTCTGCTTTTCACATAGTGGGATCTGGTGTGTGATAAGAAAAGAATGAACAGAGCCATGGCCACTATCTTCTTCACTGGGGTCATGATTGGAGCAGCAGTATTTGGCTATCTTAGTGACAGGTGTTCATAGTTTTAACTCTCAAATCAGACACATTGGGTCTGTATGGTAAAATTAAACTGCTTTATTTGATATAACAGAAACATATACATTGCAAATATTTTATTTGCCACAGTATTATGTGTATTGTTTATTATCTCTGCTGTTTTGCCATTGCCAAATTTTACTGACTACACCTGTATTGAGTCAAGAATTTAGTCAAAATGCTCAATTATGCATCAGAGTCTAAAATACAGCCAGTGAAGCTGCACACAGAGGAGACAGAGGAGCCTATCTGTCCCGTCTACTCAAAACGTAGATGCACCAAAGAATCTTGTCTTCCTTTTCTGGAGAGTCCAAAGTTAATACTGTCGAATGACTAAGGGGCAGCTGTGGCACAGAGGTAGAGCGGGAGGTCCTCCAATCTGAAGATCCTCTGGTCCGGAGGAGTGGGACAAGACACTGAACCCCAAATTGGGTGTGTGAATGTGATTTGAATGATTAGATTAGATAATGGGCAGGCAGCCTCTGCTGTCAGTGTATGGGTGTTTGTGTGAATTGGTGAATGTGATTAAGCACCTTGAGTGTTCAGAAGATTAGAAAGTTGTATATAAGTCCATTTACCATTTAAACTTGAATGTACAGAAAAGAGTGCAGCTCAACTTTAGACGTAACCTGACCCTATTTCTAACCTTTACCCCAACCATAAAATTAAACCTAACCTTGATCATCTGGTGTGTTTTAACATGATCTATTCTATAGACCCTTCTATCTATGTCCCACAGGTTTGGCAGGAAAATAACACTTCTGGTGTCCTACTTGACAACCGCCTTCTTTGGATTTGCAAGTGCTTTCTCATATAATTTTTCCATGTTTGCTGCTATGAGGTTCTTAACTGGAGTTGGAATTTCTGGAATAAGTATTATCTCCATTGTCCTTTGTGAGTTTTATGTCATAGTACCTGTCTTTCTTATTTTGAGAGAGAAAATGTAAAAACTGTAAATCTCAGAAAACAAAAACAAAGAGGAAAGGTTCAATTAGGGGTGATATTGTTTTTGTGGGATTTGTTTTTTTTAATAATGTAAAGGGCACTTGAAATTAAGTTTGTTGTGTTTCTAATTTAAATAAATAATAATTAAAAAGCTAGAACTTGTTGATAAGTGCTAACGAGTCTACCGTATGTTTTAATAGATTTGATTTATTATCGATGCTCTTTACAGGTATTGAATGGGTGGACATCAAACATCGAACTGCAGTGGGCATTTTAACAAGCTTGGACTGGAGTATTTTTACTGCTCTGCTACCTGTTCTGGCCTATTTTACCAATGACTGGAGGTACCTCATCGCAACGGCAACCACTCCACTGTTTCTGGCAATGATCTGCTGGTGGTAAGAAAAAACTTATACTTGAGCTTTCAGCCACAACAAACCGTCTGAACATTCAGTTTAACAATCCTTATTCTCATTAACAGTATGATTTCTAGTTTCCATAAGGCAGAAGGTGCAAAGTATGAGTTTATGTAAAAATATTAATAAATTCTATTAAAATCTGAGAATTTAAACTTTGTTGCAGGTGGCTCCCTGAGTCTGCCAGATGGCTGATAAGTAATGGAAAGGTACACAGTGCTCATTTTTACCTGAACCAGTGTGCTAAAGTCAACGGCAGAGAGCAATTCATGGCTGACATAAAGCCTGAGGTACAACATTTTACATAATCTGATCACTTCCAGACAGACATTGACAACCACTAAGACTAAAGTTTCCTTTTTACTCTCCAGACTCTGTCCAAAGTAATACTTGTAGAAAATGAAAACAGAAAATATTCCTATTTGGACCTTGTTAGGACCCCCAGAATGAGGAGACTGGCTCTACAAACTGGCATTGTTTGGTAGGCTATTTACATTTCTTAGTTTTTGCCTTCAAACAACTGAGATGTTCACTTTTTAAAAATTGAAAATATTGAAAAATATTGCCTTGACAATTTCAGGTTTGCAGTGCAAATGTGAAAGGGGCGTAAGAGATGCAGTGGGCTTTGAACAAACTCCAGTCACCCTGAAAAATGATGTCGAAGGGGTGCCTAAAACATTCTCAAGTGACACCGAGCGGTCCTGACCAAGTGCAATGTTTCCCCTATATGCATTCAGCAGTGGAGGTGTATATATATATATATATATATATATACTGTATATATATATATATATACACACACATAAGCTTGAGCGTGTTAAATGACTCATTTGCCTTTCATCTAAAAGACTAAGACTATGACTAAATTTTAAATTTTTCTTTTTGTCCAAAACAAATTGAACAAATGATGCAACATTCAGTGGAAGTGCAGCAAAAATTCAGACTAGACATTGTACAAACAATTTACACAAACAGGTAATGGCTGTCCAAATTAACACTGGGTGATACGGGTCACTCATAACATAACTGTCAAATCACATTTTAATTTCCAGATGAGTAACAAGACAGAAAAAGTACCATGTGTACTTAGTTGCCATAGCCCTACCCGGCAGGGAACGCTTTGTAGGCTCACATTTTTTTCTTGCATGCGCGCTTCACCTCCACTGCTACAACTCCATCATAGGGGAATTACTGAAGCGTCTGCATGTGACGAGTTGGGGGCTGAATGTAATCCACTCAGTGGATATTTTTCACACATCAACATACTGTGTATTATAGGAGTTAATTTTGCCAAAGTGTACAGTAAGTTGACTTGAAATTTAAACACAGAGTACCATTGCTATGGTTACCAACAGCTACTTTGCACACTGATTTAGAGTAGTGGATTAATATTTGACTGTTACAGTATCCTGTTGTGGATAACTGCCAGCCATTTAGAAACTAGAATTTTCTCGAGCAATGTCTAACTTCATTAAACTTTTGTTGCTCTGTCTTTCTTGGGTTGTTGTTAGGTTTGGAGTGGCCTGTACATATTATGGAATCAGCTTGAACGTCTCTGGATTTGGTGTAAACATTTATCTTACACAATTCATCTATGGTGCAATTGAACTTCCGGCAAAAGTATTTATTTTTTTCACTTTGAGCAAAGTAGGACGGAGGTTGAATCAGGCTGGAACACTCATTCTAACTGGACTGTGCGTATTCTGCAACATCTTTGTTCCTGAAGGTAAACGATCAATAGCGAGACGACTATAATAACTGCAACAATAGTAGATGACAACAACAGTAGAAAAAGCAAAACTTGGAATAGAAATAGTACACTTGCATTTTTTATTTTCTCTGTGAATAAAAATAAAAATAAAATGTGAATAGTCAAATTCTACTCTCATAGTGGCTTTAAGTATAAGGTGGGGTTAAAATGTGCTTTGGCAACTTTTCCTTTACAGATAAAGGTATGTTTCGGACAGCTGTGGCAGCGCTTGGCAAGATGTTCGCTGAGGCATCTTTTACAATTTTATATCTGTACACAACAGAGCTTTATCCCACAGTAATGAGGTCAGTGAACTTTCTAATATTGAGCTTATATTATGCACGTATACAAACTGAGGGTACTGAGACATTCTCTGTATTCTCTCAAATGTGTTGTACTTTTCCTTATGCAGGCAAAATGGATTGGGTTACAGCTCCTTCATGGCCCGTCTAGGTGTGTCTGTATCCCCCCTGATCATGCTTCTTGAAGAACAGTGGGGCCATTTACCGAGTACTATTTTCTCCCTGGTGGCTGTTGGTGCAGGGCTGTCAGCTTCTTTTCTTCCTGAGACACAAAATATTCGTCTACCAGAGACTATTGATGATGTGGAACACACAAGGTACTGAGCCTTATTTTGGAATGCATAAAATGCAAAATTGAAATGACGGTGATACAACTACACAAAAATGTCTTTTGTGTTTTAGAAGAAGATCCCTCCCCACATCTGACGAGATATCTCCATAAGTTGCGCGGCATATCAATGGTGCTAATGTTTTTTGTTAAATAAATGAATAAATAACCAAAATCTGTGTAACTTTTTTCATTGTAAAGATGTATAACAGTAGCCTACTACTAATGATTGATTTTTGAACAAACAAGATACAAAAACAGGTACAAACAAGATACAAAAACAGGAACAAACAAGATACAAAAAAGATACAAAAACAGGAACAAACTAGATACAAAAACAGGAACAAACAAGATACAAAAACAGGAACAAACAAGATACAAAAAAGATACAAAAACAGGAACAAACTAGATACAAAAACAGGAACAAACAAGATACAAAAACAGGTACAAACAAGATACAAAAAAGATACAAAAACAGGAACAAACTAGATACAAAAACAGGAACAAACAAGATACAAAAACAGGAACAAACTAGATACAAAAACAGGAACAAACAAGATACAAAAACAGGTACAAACAAGATACAAAAACAGGAACAAACAAGTTACAAAAACAGGAACAAACAACATACAAAAACAGGTACAAACAAGATACAAAAACAGGAACAAACAAGATACAAAAACAGGTACAAACAAGTTACAAAAACAGGAACAAACAACATACATAAACAGGTACAAACAAGATACAAGAACAGGAACAAACAAGATACAAAAACAGGAACAAACAAGATACAAACGCAGGTACAAACAAGATACAATAACAGGTAAAAACAAGATACAAAAACAGGAACAAACAAGATACAAAAACAGGTACAAACAAGATACAGAACAAGGTACAAACATGTTGTGCAATAGCGTAAAAATGTAAGTAGTATAAATTAGTGAAGTAGTGCAGCAGCAACAGTATAGTGACGTAGGGTATCATGGCAGGGCTCAAAAGTAAAAGTTGCCAGGTTGCCATTGGCAACCATTTTTGGCATGGAAGTTGGCAGCCAGTTTTTATTTTATAAAGAAATAGGTAGAGCAGACAGCAAGATGTGCAGCCCACAATAAATATATTTTTAATATTTGTTGCAATAGTGATAAGCAGACGTATAACTGCATAGAATAATTACTTAATTTGACAAAACATAAGGTGACTAAAAATGGTAACAGTGTTTTCAGTTTTGGCTGATGCCTGGTTATCAATCTGACAACAACGTCTAACAGTAAGTGTAGAACCCTGTTTCATCCATCTTGCAGAGATAGCCTTCACAGTTGTATCTGGCATGTATCATTCATTCATTGCCTACCAATGTTACTCATCTATTCATACCTCATTATATTCATTCACTCACTCACTCATTTCTTAGTAGGTTTATTAGTTAGTAGTTTTTTCTATATCATTAGCGTTTAAATAATAATTTCCTTGATAAAGGATTTAATTACATTGTTTGTGTAATCTTATTAACAACCTCAAAAATTGTGACTGGATTCATTAATGGCTATCATTTATTTCCAAGTTTTAAAGGTATATAGTATAAATACAGATTATTTCTTCTGTATGTCATGAAATATAAATTAAAGGCATTTTCACTACCCCGCCCCTTTTTTTCCCTGGCCCTCATGAAAAAGTGACAAAGATAATGATGAAAATAAAATAAAAAGTTAAGGAAGAGCAAACATTTAAGGAACATGGAGACCGAGGACAGCTAGCTAAATGTAGCCTACTTAAATATTCAAAAGGCAAAAGTGCTCATTGTGCAAAATGTATATATACTGTTTACTCAAGACAGTTGCTTCCTTTTATTCATCATATTTATGAAATTCAATTAAAACACTCTAGTGTTTTGCTCAATGGCACCCCAGTAACTGCATTACTTTCAGGGATTCAAACTGTCTCTGTAACCTTAAGACCACCTCATTCTCCACAATATTAACAGTGTTAGTTGCAGATTTACGTTTGAGCTTGTTTTCTAGTGAGCATGGGGCACACTGACCTGCATGTACCTTGGCCTTTTTGATTCTTTAACTAAAGGTTTATCTGTTACCTGTTGTACTTCAGAGGTGAATTTTATTTCTATTTACAAAGGATCAAAGTGATATAAATCAAAGAGTTTGTTCTTCACATAGTGGGATTTGGTTAATGATAAGAGAAGAACGAAGGAGTCTTTATCTTCTTTATAGGGGTCATGATTGGAGCAGCAGTATTTGGCTATCTTAGTGACAGGTGACTTCAGTCGTTACTTGTTTTTTTTGTTCGTAGTTAACCATTAGATGTACGTCAAATAATGTTTTTCTGCAAAAATATAGCTATATGCTTTCATAAGGCTCTGTGCTGTGGTGTATTATCAGCCATGTTTTAATTATGCACAAGAGAGTTATAAAAGCTAAAAGTAAATACAAAATGAAACCGCAAATCTGTTGTTTCTTAGACAGATTTAGCCCAAAGTCAAAATTAATACTCGACTGTGGGCTGCTTCTCGTGTCACTGTTGACTTCACCTCCAGGTTTTGTCCAAAGCAATTCTGTTAGAAATCGTACGCAGAAAATATTCCTATTGGGACTTTGTGAGGAGAAGGATTCTACTAACTAACATTTTGTGGTAAATTTCTGTTTCTGGCTTTAAACAACATTAACCTCGTACTTGTAAAGCCTGACAAATGTATATTGTTAACTCTACATGTACCTAAACATTACGATGGATGACTGGTTAAGCATTGCCTCTCTTTTTGCCTTTGATGCCTGGCTACACTATCAGTATGATCATACACTGAGCTGTCCTGACAGTAAATAACTAACTTGTGCTGGCATTGTTCACTCCTATCTTGTTTGCACATCACGACACCTGGTCATGTATTTTCACACTTTCTTAACCTGTGGCTTAGGCCCTTCGAGCAGTGAGAGTAGCAGAAAGCAGAATTTCTGTAGCTATGGTTACCTATGGCCATGGTTAATATACTTTGTACACTGATTCTGTGGATAAATCGACTCAGATTATTATTATTATTATGTGTCCTATTATATGAATGTAAAAGACAACGGGTTTGGGGGTTCTTGTATCTATTACGTAATCATCTTAAATGTTGCTGGATTTGGTGCGAACATTTATCTCAAATAGTCCATCTACTACTAATTTCAGCAAAGAATAAAAAATGTTTATGCCTCAAGGTAAATTATCTATTTATACTCCTTTGAAAAACTACTACTACAACAAAAAACAACTAACAAAAATTATTTTTGTAACTTTTCACCTTCATTGCAGTAAAAATAACTGTTCAATTATGTCTGTAAAAATGCCTCATTCCAATGGAACAAGTTTGTCTGACTGCGAAACATTTTTGAGGCCAGTTAAAAGTCCTTGCCCATTGCCTCCCACAAGTCTTTTCTTCCTAAAGAATGTAGTCTTTCTGGCCTGCAGATACCTGTCCGCTGCTTTAAAGGTTGTTTTGGCAGAAAAAAAATACCCATAACCAAGGGTCTTTTCTGAATAATCTACAGAATTATCTGAGAGTGTTTGCCGATTAAAACCAAGATCAGGTGTTTATTCATGAGTCCATGTTTCAGATTTTATTCAACAAAGTTACTCAAATGAACTCAGTAGACCTCTTTAATGTGAACAGGGCCCCTGTTGGTATAAACTGAAATGCTTTTTCTGTAGTCTGAAATAGTACATTTATGTTACACAGGCAATGCCGATTCGGTTATAGCTCCTTCATAGCCATCATAGGTGCCGGTATCTCCTCGGATAATGTTTTTTTAAGAAGTCAGGCTCCCTCTACCAAGTACTGTTTCCTCCATCCTGGACTCTGATTTAAATTTTAACAACCATATCAAATCAGTAACCTTGTCAGAGACACAACGTCAAAATGTAAACTGGACAACTGTAATGGCCTGTTAACTGGGCTTTCGAAAAAAAAAAGGTCTTCAGCAACTCCTAATTATTCGCAAAGCAGCTGCCAGGATCCTCACCAAAACTAAAATATATGAGAACATTACACCAGTTTTAAAATCCTTACACTGGCTATCAGTCACAGGGAGAATCAATTTCAAAATCTCACCACATCCACTTACTTTCTGGTTTGAAAGTCTATCTATCTATCTATCTATCTATCTATCTACCTATCTATCTATCTATCTATCTATCTATCTACCTATCTATCTATCTCCTCTGAGTGCCTTTAGTTAATAAAATGATATTTGCAGTGAATACACAAATAGTAGTCATGGCCCTGTGCACTTTCATTTGCTTATTTTCTTACCAAATCAGCTCATGGACTCATTTGGTTGTGTGTGTTATAAAAAACACAATCACATTACACTAGTTTTAAATCCTATACACTGGCTACCAGTCACCCAGAGAATCATCATTTGGGAGTAGCTCAGTCCATGGGTGACTTGGCTTGGAACCGGAGGGCTGCCAGTTGGAGTCCCTGTGTGGACCATGAATGGAGCGTGGACTGGTGGCTGGAGAGGTGCCAGTTCATTTCCTGGGCACTGCCGAGGTGCTGTTGAGCAAGGCACCAAACCCCCAACTGCTCCAACATCTCTCCATTAATTGCATGTATATAGATCCTGTCTGTGCGTGTGTGTAACTTATTACTTAACTTATTATGAAAAATAATAATAGAGTGAAAAAATCGAATTTCCCCATTGTGGGACTAATAAAGGAACTCTTCTTCTTCATTTTCAAAATGTCATGCTTGTTTTACAAATCACTCCGTGACTCTGGGCCTCAGTACTTTTCTACTTGTAACCTTGTACAACCCTGAGGTCATCTGGTGCAGTCCTACCGGTTGGTTCACAAAATTAAAACACGGTGAAGCAGTGTTTTGTTAAAATGCAACTTAGACCTGGAAAAACCTTCCAGATGATATCAAACAAGACCAGACTCTGACCTCTGTGATAGGAAAAATGTGTTAAAGATTATACTTTTTGTGTTTCAGAGGAAGATCAGTCTAAAAATGGGCATAATCTGTGTGCATATTTACAATGTGCCATTTCTAAAGAAATGATCATATGCATCACACGGCCACTCATCCATGGCTAATTTTTATGTCGTAATGCAATAAAGAGATATTTCTTCAATTAAATATGATAAAATGATGAGTCATTTCCCCATGCAATGAGGTTGCTACTTTAACTATTACCACAAATACACAATGTGCCTCACACCCTTTAGCTGTAACGTGAGGTAAAATATTCACCAATTTCAACTGCAATCCAGCAGCCCCTGGGTTTCAGAAATGCCAAAGGTTGCCTCGTCCAGGTAGGGCAGGGTTTGCTGTGTGAAGGCATGGGCATATGAGTTTAAGTAAAGACTAAGGATTTTGTGCACAGTGGAAGGCAACAATGAAGTTCGAGAACATTCTAGCCGATATTAATGGATTTGGAAGATTTCAGATAATGGTCATTGTAATCAGCTTCATTGGCCGATTCACAATGCCCTGCCACTTCATGCTAAACAACTTTATAGCAGCTGTTCCCTCTCACCACTGCGACATCAGCTCTCTGGATGATGGTGGTCTTTTTAGGAACTTATCCCAGGCACAGAGGCTTGCTGTTAGTATTCCAGTCCAGGAGGATGGGATTCCAAATTCCTGCAGGATGTTTGCAGAGCTTCAGTATCATCTGCTGTTCAACTCTTCCAACATGACTGAACTGCCCACAGTGCCGTGCCAAAACGGATGGGTGTACGACAACACCACCTTCAAGACTACTTTGACCTCAGAGGTGACCTTCATTTCTTGTCCTTTATAAAACATCAAACAAAATAAAAAGTACTCGTTCACCTTCATTAACAACTTTGAGGGACTCGTGTCCTCAAACAAGAGTGAATCTTTTCTTTATGTTTTTTATAAGTGGGACCTGGTGTGTGATGGAAGAGGGAAAAACAAAGTAACTACTACCATCTTCTTCATTGGAGTGATGTTTGGAGCAATAACCTTTGGAAGTCTGAGTGACAGGTATTGCGGTTTGGCTACTTTCTTGACGTTCAGTTTATAACCTGGGGTTTCAACCAATCAGTAAAATGAACTTGACTTTGTCTTGACGTAGGTTTGGCAGAAGGATCATGCTGCTGGTGTCGTATTTGTCTGGGATGCTATTTGCTGTTGCAAGTGCTTTTTCTACATCCTATTTGATGTTCGCAGTGTTGAGGTTCTTCACTGGGTTTTGCATCACCGGCATCATCATTGTCTCAACAGTCCTGAGTAATAATATATTTAAATTTCTGTTTTAAGCATACCCTGTATCATGTTGAATTCACCTCAGAAACCTAGGCTACCAAATGTGGGTCTACAGACAATAAAACAAGATTTCAAAAAGTGTTGTACTAACATTTTTCTCTGACTTTTGATCCTTGCAAAGTGATAAAGTTTTTATTCTTTGCAGGTGTGGAATGGGTGGACATCGAGCACAGGAAACTTGTTGGAGTAATCGACAGCTTATCCTGGACATTTGGGAACGCAGTATTCGCAGCTATAGCTTACTTTGTGACTGATTGGCGTTGGTTAATTGTTAGTGTCACCTCACCTTTGACCTTGGCCATCATCACCTGGAGGTACGACTCAAAAGCTCAGATCTTTTAGTCTAAGGCTTTCTACCCATGCATAAACATTGGGGGGGGGGGGGGGGGGGGGATATTTAGTTTGCACACTAATATTGCAAACTCTCAAAAATGTTATTGGCCAATGTTTTAACTATCACAGTTTAAGATCAAATGTGCAAGTGAATACTTAGCATGAGGTAGAGTGCAAAATCAAGAGCACGACATAATCCAACAGCCAACTAAGATGCAATGGACTAAATCGGACTGGAAATAATGACAATATGTATTTATTGCTCAAAAGGTTTTAGACAACTCCTGATAGGATCCGATAAGAGGGGAATTCAGAGAGTAACTTAATTTTTCCTCTATTCTTCTCATGGCTGTATTATTAAAGCAGTAAACTGGTAACACCATAATGTATGCCTTTCGCCAAGAGTAGAATTATGATTATGTTATCATGCAGGTTGTGGATATCACAAGTTGTATTTAGCTGGACTTTTACTGGGGGGAAAATCGAATAAAAATAAAAATAACAAAAAAGTGATGTCACTTAAGGCAGATTTATTTAGCTAAATACTGCAAGAATCTGGGAATGTGGAGTTAGAAAAAATTAGGTTGAGGCCACGTTAGCTGCTGCTAGCATAATCAAATCTGGTTATGTTTCATTGGCGGTTAATGTAGGCGCTCGCGTTTGACAGGGGTGAAAAACATTTTTCCATCTGCTTCTGCTACATTAATTTCTATCTCTTTTCTTTTGGTAGCTCACAGTGTTTAGTGTGCGATCTACATCTCTTTCGCCTTTGTACGCTTCTTTTGTGAAGTGTCTGTACCCGTCTGGGGTTAGGTTGGGTACATATTATTCATTAAAGTGTTTTTAATGTAAACACACAAATAATTCGTTCCCATGTAATACGTCAGGAGTAAAAACATCAACATCTTTGCCTTCAACAATAGGTGGATGCCAGAGTCAGCCAGGTGGCTCATTGCCAATGGAAAGCTGGAGCAAGCTCAGATGTATTTGAAAAAATGTGCCAAGATGAACCAAACAGACGAGTTAATTCACACACTTAAAACAGAGGTAAGCTATATTCCAGATGATGGTTGAATCAAGAAAACTAACAAAAAGCAGTATGAGTGGTTATTAATCCTTGTGGTTGAGAACAATGCTGCTTTGCATTCTTTCAGACACTCTCCACTATCGTTGTGACTGAGAAAAGAGATCGTCCCTATTCGTACATCGATCTGATACGAACACCCAAAATGAGGAAACTGGCCCTGCGTACTGGTACACTGTGGTCTGTATTCCCAATGCAATCACAGATTTTAGGTTTTAAAATATGTTGATGTATAACTTCTGGGTCAAAGAGTCAGTTTTACATTTTGAAAGATCAGGTAAATAATTCTGATTGTATCTAAATCTATCAATTTGATATAATAAGTCTCCACTCTCTCTTCCTCTATACTAGGTTTTGCGTGGCAACTGCATTTTATGGCATCAGCTTCAACATCACAGGCTTCGGGCTCAATATCTACCTCACTCAGTTTACCTATGCTATAATTGAGCTGCCAGCCAAACTATTAGTTTACTACTTACTGGATAAGATAGGCAGACGATCCACTGAGGTGGGAGCTCTGCTTATGGCTGGCGTCTGTATTGGAATCAACATCGTTATGCCTAAAGGTAGGCATTCAGGTTTAGGTTATTTTGTCATTTTAAAATATAACTGTTTCAGAAACAAGAATATTACACACTGACATATTAGTAATTTTAAATTTAACAACTACTTCCCTAAGTTACTGATGTCTTGTTTTCAGATATGTCTGTTGTCAGAACAGTGGTGGCAGTCATTGGAAAAGGCTTTTCTTCAGCATCCTTTGCAACTATTGTGCTCTACAGTTCTGAGCTATATCCCACTGTAGTAAGGTAACTATGCATGCTTTCTTTTCCTTGGGGGGGGGGGGGGGGGGGGGGGCTAAATTAACACTACAGGTCACTGAACACTTTTTTTTAACCTAAGAGTGATAAAAAATCATTCTAAAGTCAGTCTCTGTTTTTTGTTTTTTAGGCAAAACGGTATAGGTTTCAACTCCTTCATGGCTCGACTTGGTGTAGCTGTGGCTCCTTTGATTCTCTTACTGGATGAGGTGTGGAAGGAACTTCCCCAGGTTGTCTTGTGCTCTGTGGCTGTACTGGGGGGAATCGTGGCTAGAACGCTGTCAGAGACACGCAACAGGTGCCTGCCAGAGACCGTAGAGGATATTGAACAACAGTGGTAGAGAACAGTCACTGGCATCAGTGCATACTCAGTCAAGAAGTTGTTTTATTTTTTATTTTTGATGATTGGGATGGGATGTATGGTCTATTTTGTAGGAATTCACTTTCAGTTTATGCCTACAGTAGAATTACCTTCAGGGTGTATCTAAATATTGGTTAATTTCAGGAGTTTTGCACAGAGTTCAATCTGATTGAACTCTGTGCTCTTTAAAAGGACCAGTGGGTAGGATTAAAGGGGATTAATTGGCAGATATGGAACATACGATTCAGTAATGTTTTTATTAGTGTATGATCACCTGAAACTAAGAATAGTTGATTTAGCTAAGAGTGAGACCTTTACATAGACCCTCTTCCATGGAACCTGCCATGTTTCTACAAAAGCCCAGAATGGACAATGGCTTTTACGTTAGCTGTACGCCACCACAGGTTCTACTACACAGTTGAAAAGGGAGGGGTGAGGATGAGTTGGCTGTTCAGTTAGCTGCAATCTACATCCTCACCGCTAGATGTCCCTGTATACATAGAATATTTGAGCAGTGCGTATAATATACACAAGTAGTACAGGGTAGTACAGTGTATTGACAGGGGGGAAAAAACTTAAGGTACTATGCAGAAACCTTTTTTGGCTCATGACCCTGGATAACCTTTCTAGTTTACCCAAATAATTATTTTCACTTCTCATTTAAAAGTGAAAAGGCAGAAAAAATGCTACATTTTATCTCATAACTTACACCTTAAACAGTTGGAACCACTATTATAAGGTGAATTATATTCAATGTGCACATTTTTAATAATAAAAAATGGATCTTTATGAAAAGTGCTTTGGACCCTTTGCTTTGGATTTTGTTTCCTTAATACTCCATAACGCATCACAAGCTGAGCTCCAGTAGTACTATTTTCTACTTTTAACACTAGTGATATTGCCCTGTGTATTGATTTATCATAAACCAGCCTAAAAAAAAATGTTTTTACATATTTACTCAAGCAAATTATTTAAGCTGCCAAATCAGTACTATCTGAACACAAAAGCATAAAACACTCAATTAAGGACCACACTACTTTTGCAATAACATATTTTAGTAATCATTATAAACACAAAAATTAAGTCAAAGCTCCTTTATTAAAGAAACAAAGCAAGCATATTTTTTAATGACTCAGCAATCCACTTAAGGAAAGTCAACCACATCCAAGTGACAGGTTTGGGATATTCCTTTTGAAAATCTTTATATCCAGGTCTAATATTTGCTGCTGAATTTCATCTGACATTACACTTACAGTAGTTACAGAGTTAACATGGATGGGGAAAAGAAACAAAACTCAAACAAAATATAAAAATCAAAATGCCAAATTTTAAACATTAAGATACAATGATACAGAAATATCTAAAACTAAAGTACAGACACATGTTTTCCAGGACACTTCGTGGCTGTTGTTCAGTACTGGGAATACTCTTTGCTGTCTAGTTTGGCAACGATTCGCTCAAGCTGTCTTTTAGCTTCACATTGTGGGAAGTTACTCATTTCATAGTACTGGGGGGCAATCTTCACCAGCCTGTAACAGAAGAAAAAAGACAATGAATAAGTCTGTCAGAAGATGTGCAGTCAAAGCTCAATCATATCAATTTATCTTTATGAACCTATGTCAGTAAACGTTTAAATCTCTGCACACATACCACTCTGGTTTGATGTCTGTGCAAGTACGGATGTAGTTTTTGGTGGTGAGGACAAATTCATTGTAGAGCACCCACTCGGGCTTGTGGTCCAAGACTGTAGATGGGTGCAGTTGGACCACTTGGTTGTCCTTCACTGTGAGGTAATGGCCTGTGCGCTCTAAATGAGCCACCTGGAGAATAAAAAAAAAAAAAGTATTAACAGATAAATGTAGACCTCTACAAGGCATAGAGGGATGTTCGCCAACAAACATGTGTGATGTTATACTTATATTGAAACCATAACTTATATCTTGTAAAAACATCATGAAAGATGTCAGGGTGTTTTACCAATGAACTATTTTATCATATAATCTGTGTTCACCTGCATGAAGAAGCCAGTGCAGAGCGCTCGGCGGATGTTGGTGTAATAATCTCTGCTGGTGAACTCCGTGCTCCGACGGGGCAAGTTGAAGCGGTCCATGATCCTGGACAGCTGCTGCCGAACGTTGTCAGCAGACATGAGTGAACGGTAGTTGACAAAGTTGTCATAGCACCATTGGTTAGACTCGTGGTCTGGAAGAAGTATAACAAGGATTTAGACATTTAGTTAAGTGTCAGGCAACTAATTTAAAGCTGCACTAATCAATATTTTTTTATGTAGATTAATGACTGCAGCGTGATGCAAAAAATAAAGACGGTGCAGAACTCAAACCTCATATCTACTAAAAAAATGTTTATTGTTACTGGGTTGTTTGACATTAGAAAATGGTATATGTGCAGAGTTTGACAATGTTTTCACATCAATCTGCTAATATCCGAGTTTAACAGATTGTTAAACTCAGATGTATGTTCATGCATGATGTGGTGACATGAGAATGGAGACATCTCAAGTTAGTTTTTTCAAATGAAAAATACAAGGACAAGGCGATAATACTAATTTTTAATCAGGGTAATTTATCTTTCTTGTGTAAAAACTGCTAGACACAGCTCATTATTTCAATCTTGAAACAAGGGCATCTCTGAGACTCACTTTGTTTGAAAGCGTGGTAGACATTGAGCAGCGTCAAGTGGTCTCCATCGATGTGAGCAAACCTCATCTTGGACTCGTCTGCTGCCTTCTTAGCCTCCGTGGGTCGGACAAAACACTGTGGGACTAAACAACGTTGGTATGGGCCCCAACAAAGCCGCCCATAGGGATGAGTCAAATATTCACAGAAAAATGGAGCAAAGCCTATGATGCTAGGGCACTCGACACTGCGTTGGGACAGGGCAGGACCACAAGCTCTATCAAAGGGGGCTGCAGTCTTTTCTCATGGTCATTCCCAACTGTAATGGCTATTAGCTCGTAGCGAGGGGGTCATTTAACCACATCTGTAAAACAAGAGTTTTCACACAACTACAAAGTGTTAGGGACATCAGCAATGTTTTGACTTTTCAAGATTCAAAAAAATGTAATGTTTTCCTATTGAGACATATTGCTTAGGCATTTTAGAGAGCAGATAATTAAAATACTTCCAAGCTACATATTATAACTACACATAATTATAATAGGTAAAATTCAGAAACCATTATTTAAATGAAAAGAAAATTCTCACAAATGTGATGAATATGTATAAAAATATTGTGTGGTGCCTGCCCTATCCACTTGCTTTGGTGGTGAAAAATCCCTATCACTATCCAGGAAATATACTGGACATATGTCCATTACAAACTGTAACCTAAAAGTACCGTATTTTTCGGATTATAAGTCGCAGTTTTTTTTCATATTTTGGCCGGGGGTGCGACTTGTGTGTGAAAATATTAACATATTACCATAAAATATCAAATAATAGCCTGGGCTATTATTTATGTCAGTCACGTAAGAGACTAGGCGTATATCAGCAATCGTCACAGACACACACATATCAACCACTCAAAATTCGGCGGGGGCTGGTCATGGCAGAAGTGCATTGTGAAAAAAAAGATGCTACCTGCTAATGCTTGCAATACTGTTCAGCTGCAGACCCGGAGCACAAGCCCCTCACTTGACACAAGCCCCTCACTTGTCACAAGCCCCTTGCTTGACGGAAGTGACGAAAAGTGAGGGGCTTGTGCTCCGGGTCTGCAGCTGGATGCTACTCAATGCTTGAGCTAAGTGGCGCATTATCTACCTTTGGAGTTGGCGGAGTTGTTCAGAAGTGACACCAAGGAAGAAGAGTTCATTGGATTTAGTGATTAGGAGTGACAGATTGCTGGTAAACGTATTGCATGTTCTATATGTTATAGTTATTTGAATGACTCTTACCGTAATATGTTACGTTAACATACCAGGCACGTTCTCAGCTCATTGTTTATGCGTCATATAACGTACACTTATTCAGCCTTTTGTTCTCTATTCTATTTTTATTTTAAATTGCCTTTCAAGATGAAATGTCTATTCTTGGTGTTGGATTTTATCAAATAAATTTCCCCAAAAAATGCAACATATACTCTAGTGCGACTTATATATGTTTTTTTTCCTTCTTTATTATGCATTTTCGGCTGGTGCGACTTATACCCCGGAGCGACTTTTAATCCGAAAAATACGGTAAATACAACGCAAACTTAATGGACTGCTGCAACATTTACATGAAGCCGTCCAGAGCAAAAGGTATTCTGACCAAAACTAAGGTGGAGTTGGTTAAAAAGGCTTTTTGATGATGAGTTCATATTGGGGCTGCATGGCTATGAAAAAATGGCAGACAATGTTATTTAATATCGTGATAAAATAATAAAAATAAAAAAAATCACTTGTATGATTAATAGAACGGCTGTCATTCATGTGTTCTACAATGATGTGTGCAAAACTAGCTGGGACACTTTTCCAACCAGTCGAGGCAGAAGGCCGCCCCCCTAAAGCCGCCTGGTTCTGCTCTACCTGTTAAAGGGGAGTTTCTCATTGTCCCCGTCACTCATGGGGGAATGTTGGGTCTCTGTAAATAATAGCGTATGGTCTAGACCAGCTCTATATGAAAAGTGCCTTTGGATAACTTGTTATGATTTGATGCTATGAAAATAAAACTGCCTTGATACCCAAAACTACCGGTGAGTAATACTGTGTTTAACCTCAAGAGACTTGGCCTAGAGAAGGCAAGGAAGATGTCAGCCCAGTCCTGGGCATTACCTGACAGCATGGCAGTAATGGAAAGGATCTCGTTAGAGCAGTTAAACTCGCAGCTGGCAATGACCATCTTGGCCAGCTGGGGGTCCAAAGGAAACTCTGCCATCATGGAGCCTAGCTCCGTCAGGTCACCATCATCATTGAGAGCTGCCAGGTAATTCAGCAGCTCAAGGGCCCTCATCAGTGTCTCAGGAGCTGGAGAGAGGGAGCAGGCAGAAAGGTCAGAGAGGCGGGACCAAGTAGGGATTAGTAAATAAGTTAGCATTCAATCGAACTACTGCAGAGCAACTCACCTGGTGGATCCATGAAGTCAAAGTGCACAAGGTCATCAATACCCAGCTTTTTCAGCTGCAGCACAACAGATCCCAAGTTGGATCGAAGAATTTCAGGGTATGTGTTGTCCTGCATTAACATTGAACGATGTTAACAAACGACAAAAACTACCATGAATGTGCAAACAATGTGTATTAATTTTAAGGACATGCTTAACTGCCGCTAAATCAAGTTTTTTTATTTTGTCTACTGCATAATCTCTAAAAGAGAAGAAGACAACAACTATGACCGTCACTTGCCTGCATCTCTGTTTTGTAGGCTTTCTCTGTGTAGAGGCGGAAACATTTCCCTGGACGCGTTCTGCCGGCTCGTCCCGCCCTCTGCTGGGCAGAAGCTTTACTGATGGCCGTGACGAGCAAAGACTCGACGCGGATACGAGGGTTGTAAACCTGGACACGCATTTGAAAGCATGTTTAAATGAAAGATATGTACAAGGGACCACTAGCCCATAATAAAACCTACTGTATCTGCATTTCTACTAATTAGCTTTACAAAAATCATCCAAACACTGACGTACCACCATATAACAAATAGAATTAAACGCATCGCACACCTTTTGCTTGGCGAATCCAGGATCGATGACAAACACCACACCATCAATTGTCAGAGAGGTCTCAGCAATGTTGGTTGAAACCACAACCTGAGGATGAAGCGATATGCTGTCAGATATCTATTAGTAGGCGCAAATGGATGTATAACGTAAACCCATCCACAAAATAAAATGCATACTTTAATCAAATGTAGGAGTCCTTTTAGAGTGAAATCTGTGTCCTATTACTTAAAATGTACCTTTCTTCCTATTGCACCATTGGGTTTTCTTGGAGGAGGAGCCTCAAAGATCCTTTGCTGCTGCTGTGGCGGCAATGTGGAATACAGTGGAATGATTTTGATGTCTCCGACTTCAGGTCCAAGGTCATCTACCTCACGCTTGATTCGTTTACAGGCCTCATCAATTTCCTGAAAAAAATATTGGACTTTGTGTGTTGACGGAACAAAACTATGCAGCTGTAATGAGTATTCTCCTAGAGCAGTAATGCAAGTGCCACAAGTCGTACCTCTTGACCAGTGAGGAAGAGAAGGCAGTCCCCTTCCTCTTCTTCACACATATGAATCTGGATAACAGTGCGGATTGCTGCTTCAAGGTAGTCTCGCTCTGGTTCGGGAGTGTAGAAAATCTCTACAGGGTGTGTACGCCCCGGAATAGTCAGGAGAGGACAACTGTCGAAGTACACCTGGAACTTCCCTGCATCTAGCGTGGCACTCATGACGATCACCTGTGCATAAAGGGAAAACTTTGTACATGTTTTTCCACTTTGTATTTGTTTTTAATTGTCTATTATTTTTCTTTCTTTCTTTTTTTTTTAAATTGGCCACCCTATTTAGTAAAGTAACTAGTTGTAGCAAAACATAACATATACTTTGATAAAGGCAAGCAAATAATTAACAGTTGTTATTAAAATATGAACTCGTACCTTCAGATCTGGTCTTTGCCGCACCACCTCCTTGAGTACTCCCATCAGGATATCTGTGGCCAGAGTTCGCTCGTGGGCCTCGTCCAGAATGATCACACCATATCGCTCAAGCAGTGGGTCATTCATAGCCTCTCTTAGTAACATACCATCTGTCATGTACCTAAAGAAATTGCAGACATACTTTGTTAGATATAGACATTATAGATATAAACAAATAAGACTGGTTGCTCTGTGCCTATAAAAAGAAGTTATTGGGTATTGGCAGATATTAACTTACTTGAGTATAGTCTTAGCAGAGCTGCAGTCCTCAAATCTAATGGAGTAGCCGACCTCCTGTCCAAGCATGACGTCCATTTCGTCTGCCACCCTCTGTGCCACACTCATAGCCGCCACTCTCCTGGGCTGAGTACAGGCTACTGCCCGTTTAGGCCCAGGCAAGCCCCTAACCATGTCCACACACCACTGTGGGATCTGGAGATAGAAGTAAAGGTTGCAATTAATTCAGTTAAAAAGAATTTAAAAAAAAAAAGAGAAATTTACTTTGTAGCACCACTGTGCCGTCATACTGGATATGCTGGTATTTCCAAAGCTTTCGACAAGCATTACACAAGCATTTTGTGTCCAACACATCACAAACTGGCTGATTTATGCATTTCAGACCTGTGTTGTCTTTCCAGAGCCAGTTTCGCCAACAAGGACAAAGCTTTGATGACGTGTGATGATATCACTGAAGCGTTCCTTGTACTCCCACACTGGAAGCTGTAACCTCTTCTTCAGGATCTCGTAAAAGCGTGGCGTGTGCGGCAGGTTGGTGAATGGGTTGATCTGTTGCTGCATAGCCATCTGCTTGATGGGTAGCAAGCATGGCACGGGCACCGTGCTGTTAGACGGGATACTAGCAGGCTTCGGATCTCTGTCCCGGTCTCTGTCCCTTTCCCGGTCCCTATCTCTGTCCCTGTCCCTGGAGCGGTCCTCGCGGTCTCTGTCCCGGTCTCTGTCTCTCCTGTAAACATGAGGGCAGGGTATTTTTTGTAAACATTTCTCATGTAAAATAAACCATTGTGAAGCTACTTCTTGATGTTCTGTCTGTGCTGCTGTTGAAATTGCAAAAGTATTAGTTTGGCATTGTTCGCATCATGTGGGATGAATAGCAGAGATGGGAAACTTTTCCATATTAACATCTTGCAAGCATTAATCAGACAACTCAGGATGCTTACTATTGTAAAAGCACAGTGCATTGACAAGATCGCAAAATATTCATTCAATTTGGTTGAATTATCTTGGCAGACTTTCTACATTAATAAGTAGCAGGTGAAAAATATCTGAACTCAGGGTCCTAATTATTGAATAGAAATGAACTGAATTGTCTTAATTGCCATTGTACCACTACAACGAAATTTACAGTACAACTTGGATGTTGATGTGAACATTGTTTACAAGACAAAACTAGAATATATGGTGAGTTCTATATGACAATACTACGAGAATTATCATGCTCTAATGTACAGTTGGCCGCCCGATAATGGAGTTTTGAAGCTGATACTGATATTTGACATTTAATAACAATTAGAAATTGGTCACTAGTTTTTTTTCAAAAGCACATAACTTAAAATATATATACATTCCTAGAAAGGAAGTGTTTTTTTTTTTTTTTAGAAAAGGACTCATGCACTGGCACATTTTACAGATGACAAATTAAGTAATGCAATAAATCCGTCCCCTGCAAAAGTTATAATATATGTTTTTTTGGTTTAAACCTTTTTAGTTCTTTTTTTACTGTTAATTGTTTTATTGTTTACATACTGTGTACACTATTACATTTTGTATTTTGCATCACTTATTGATGCTTTTGTTATTTGCACTATCCTGTTTTGCTACTGAAACATGCAACTAAAGTATAAAGGATATGGACTATCTTATCTTTTTATAAGCGTTTTATAATATTTGGCCAACATATAATAGACAATACAATACAATTCAACAGAACCACAGCATAGTACCCCCTTATATGACAATTAAACTGAATGAACACCTCTCTAGAATAATTTTAAAACTAAAACAGAACGTTAACGTCACAACGAAACTGTCCAATGAGTTTTTGAACATGTCAACGTGAGTTAGAGCCCACAAAGACCCCAATTTGTGGCTAAATTTAGCAAGCTAAGCTACTGAAGCGAGATAGAGTGACGCGCGCGCGCGCACGCGCACACACACACACACACACACACACACACACACACACACACACACACACACACACACACACACACACACACACACACACACACACACACACACACACACACACACACACACACACACACACACACACACACACACACACACACACACACACACACACACACACACACACACACACACGTGCCTCAGTTGTGAAGGTAACGTTTGTTAGCTCTAGCCGTCCTCGGTAGCTACAGTTAACCTACATGAAGTTAATAACACTGTAGCTACACACAACACATTTATAACCCTGGACCGGAGGGCAGTCAGGTGGTGTCGAGTGGAGGCTGAAACCAGAGTTAACACAAAGAACAGCTAAGGTTTTATCTATTATTCATCCATGGTGGCCGTTAGCATGAGCTAACAGTTAGCTTCCTCACTGGGTAAAGCAGACGGGTTCAGTCTGGAGCTTCACTCACCCTTCAGACCTCTTCTTAGTGGAGGAGTAATCATCGCCAAGGTCCAGGCGATGTCTTTTGGACATCTTTAGGACCGATTTTTAGATTATATTTAATGTAATGACGCGGACACAGTTTCTACCGGGCAACTGAACTTGATTCCAGATTCCTGTGCTTGTGTTTTTCTTCTTCTTTTTTTTCAAATGCGTTTCACAGCGGCTGTACGGATGACTTTACCGCCCCCTGCTGGCCTGGAGTGTGAACTGGCACTGATAAAACCTCAGAGCTCCAGACTTTATCTTTATTTGAACGAACGACTTAAAACAGGAAAAAAATCTATATATACTAAAAAGAAATACAGTTCTAAAGCCAACTTCATCTTAAAGGTTGAATATGTAGAATCTTCATTAAAAGCTATATATTTTTAAAAATAATACACCCACGGGGCGTATTGAGGGGTAAAGAATGAAAATATTGCTTTTCCATAAAATATATATATTTAGTCTGAATTAATATTTTATAAAAAAAATTTGACGGGTTTGACAATGACTTTCTGTCACGTACTGTTTACATTGTATCAGCCAATAGCTTCTGGCATTGTGGGTTGTCTGTTGTTTGGTGCAGCTACTGTAGTCTGGCACTGGGTGAAATGGAGTTTTCCAATCCTGCAGCTGCTTATTTGTCCCAGCAGCTGAGTGACCGGAGACGGGCAAAAACTAGAGTCAATATAGGCCAAGCATTCACTCGATGGACTGAAATAAAGGAGCTCAACAGCATTAAAACGCACATGGAAGTGGCTACATCGGTAAGATAACTTTCCTATTCACTTAGCTGTAACGGCTGATGGGAACTGTCAGACTGTCAAACTCCTCTGTAATACTTTTCGTTTTTATGGTGCGATTTGCCGGAGGGGATGGGTTCAAACAGGTTCAAACAGACTCTGGCCTCCTGTAGGCTACTGGACCGGGTCTGACAAACCTGGCAACCTGAGTGTTTTTACTTATTTTTTGTTGTTGCAACTACGATCTTCAGACACTTGGCGGTGTTCTGCTCATTCTTCATATTCAACCTTTAATACACAGCAGACCCATTCAGGGATAGGTAGAAACCTGGGCTTGTCCCTACTCCCATTCTTCACCATATCAAATATGAAACCAATAAAACAAAATAGACGGACAGTTTTAAATGATACAACACAACACATTCCAATCAAGCTTTTAAGAAAAACAAGAACAAAAAGAACAAGCGCCATCTGTGAGATTGACATTCTCCATCCTCATTGCTGTACTTTTCAAAAGTATCTCTTGTGTAGATCATTTTAAATTGCATTAAATTCATACTTTGTTGAATCTGTCATGAAGATCATTCCACAAAACCACCCAACAATGTTCGTCAGAAAGTTTGTATAGGATTATGCATCATTATAGCACAATATTCACTGGCACAATAACATCATTCAAAACAGTAATTTCTTAAAAATATACCAGCAAACATCTTACAATGACAAAACAATAAACACATTACAGTAACCTTTATTTTTATTAACCTTTATTAATGCACTGCTAGATGTTATGTTTTAAACTGACCCTTAGTGTTAGTAGTGTACTTGTGCAGCACTGCGTTTTCTTAATTCAATTATATTTATTTATTTATTGACTCATTTATATACATATATTTTGTATCATGCAGCGAGCTACACTCCATGTGTGTATGACAGTTATAGGTGCATATAATTCATACTGCATGTGCAATGCTACACCACGTGTGCCTTCATCTTGTGCAATTCCAGATAAGGGTGTATAACTTTTTATTTAATTTCATTTGACTGTATATGGCTTTATCCACCAATGAAGTTGATCATATCAAATTCCATATCATATCTGGTTAGCACTGTCGCCTCACAGCAAGGAGGTTCCAGGTTCGCATCCCGGCCTGGGCCTTTCTGTGTGGAGTTTGCATGTTCTCCCCGTGTCTGCGTGGGTTTTCTCCGGGTTCTCCGGTTTCCTCCCACAATCCAAAGACATGCACGTGTTAGGTTCATTGATGACTCTAAAAAATTGCCCGCAGGTGTGAATGGTTGTCTGTCTATGTTCGTCTCTATGTGCCCTGCGATAAACTGGCGTCCTGTGAAATGAACAGATCACTGCATAGGTTTAAGCTTCAGTAACGGGACTGAAGGGAAACATGATGCTCAGCTGCACGCCTGAAGAAAACAATGGAAAGGAAACGCCAGCCTGCACGTGCCTTTTAAACTCTGAAAAAAACAACAGAAGATCTGCTCCACCCAATGCAAACAACGCCTACTGACGAGGTTATACAAGACTTTATGAAACTCCGTATTTTGACTCGACAGACGATCAACAACAAAGTCTGTAAAGTTTTAGTCCGTGCTGAGCAGAGCAGGGGGACCATGCATCTACACGGGTGAGTAGACTTTGCTCATGCAGCGGTATGTGCAGTTACTCTCTCCGTGTTTGGCTCGTAACTTCATCCGCAGAGGAAAATATACTGCGACAATGAGTTTGTCTAGTGAGAGGAGCAGCGGACGCTTCATTTAGCTTCGTTCTTCTTTTGTTGTCAGAGTTTATAGGCCTCTATTCTACAGTCATTCTTATATCGTGTGCATTTATGTTAAATATGGACAGGAGTCTGTAACGCACCAGAGCAACCTTTTGTAACAACAGCTTGGCAATTAAGTAACGGTAACAGTCTTAGAGTAGGACTGCGTTTGCCTTTTTTTGAGGAAAATGTGCATAATATTTGTGCTACTTTCACACTTTTGTTAGATTAAACCATGCAACTGTGAAATACTTATTACATGTGCATGACTTAGTTATAATACTCCCAAAAACGTCTTTTTTTAACTTTTTTTTTCCAGTGGTAGGACAAAATGAAGTATGTACTCAAGTACTGTGAGTAGAATTGGGAGGTACGTTTACTTTACTTGAGTAATTCCATTTGAATCTACTTTGTATTTTTTAATCCACTACATTTCAGAGGAAATGTTGTACTTTTTACTCCACTTCCTTTACTTGGTAACTTCGGTTAATACAAAATATGTTCAACAAATAAACTAACATACATTGTTTAAGATTAAGCTACACAGAAGTCTATAAAGTAAATGCAATTAGCCACACATTTGTCATCTACAACACTAAGTCATATTTACATTATGTCCATAATTTAATCAAATAGTCTGAAACTGGCAATTCAGGCATAATGAGTACTTTTACTTTTTGTATTTTAAATACATTTTGATGCTGATACTTTTGTACTTTCACTAAAGTAAAAGTTTGAATGCAGGACTTTTATTCGTGACAGTGTATTTTGTCATTGTGGTATTACTACTTTACTTAAGTAAGTAAAAGGGCTGAGTACTTTTTCAACAATGCTTTTTTTCTGACTTCTGCTGTACGGAAACTTCTGTATTTTCAACCTGCCTTTTCCCATGTTTCTGTGTCTGAGTGACTACACTGAGGACAACACTTTTTGAGTGCAGTACTCTTCCATTATAAAGTATTTTTTATAATGTGTAAAGCCTTCGTGCACTTTTAATGCAAAACATACAAGTTTATAAATATATGGCACCATTCTTAATAATTTTAATGTCTTTCAGGAGCATACTGGGAGCGGCACTGTTGGCTCTGCTGGCAGGCTGTCAGCAGTATGTCTCAGCTGACAGCGACTCTTTGGCACCACCAGAGGTATCGCAGTACAATGGTACTCTGTATGCAGCCTGCAAAATGAGACCCAGCAGCTCACTACCTGATGGTCTGCCCAAAGTCTACGGTCAGGTGCTGTTTAAGCAGGATTATGCTGAGGGAAAACTCAAAGTCCTTCTTCGGATCAATGGCTTCCCCACAGAGGGAGATCCAAAGCCCAGAGCAGTGCACATCCATCAGTATGGAGACCTGAGCCAGGGGTGTGACTCCACCGGGGGCCACTACAATCCATATGGCGTCCATCACGCCAGCCACCCTGGAGACTTTGGTAACTTTGAACCCCAGGGCGGAAAAATCAACACGATGATAGAATCTGAGGCAACGCTGTTCAGAGGGCTGTCTGTGATTGGAAGAGCAGTGGTGGTCCATGAAAAGATGGACGACCTAGGGCGTGGTGGAGACGCTGGGAGCCTGCTGCATGGAAACGCAGGCCAGAGGCTTGGCTGCTGCATTATTGGGATTTCCACCCCCAACCTCTGGGGCATGTATGATAGGCGGCTGAGGAGAAATGATATTTAAAAGTAGATTAAGGGCAAACTCTGCAGGTCAACGTACAGAATTTGCCTTTGTATTCATTCATTCATTATGGAGTGTGGTCTAGACCTGCTATCCTCTATAAGAACTATCCTTATATAACTTGTTATAATTTGACACTAAAATAAAAATAAAATTGAATTCATTGTATCCGTTATATTCCTTGTCTGATAATGAAATAAAGTGGAAATGAATAGTCGAAATTTGCCTTAAGAATTTGTCTGTCACAACTGCAACCAAGTTTTCTCAAAATACAAAAAGTATAAGAATAAATCAGATCTCAAATATCAAAGTTTTTATTTTTTCTTTGAAATATTTTAATGTCTCCACCTCACTTGCATCAGTGCAAACGCTGTCACTTATGACTAGACCACTCCCCAGGTTACATAACTCTGCCTTTCAGGCCTATGACTCTCTTTCTCTCCAACAAGCAGTTGATCACTTATGAGAGATTAATATGGAAGTTTAACCTTTGTAATGCCTTTCGTTCATATGGAATGTATTGTCTGAAATTTAACAGATAGTTTTATGTTTATTATGCTAGATTAAATATTGTTAATTATGTAAGAAATTAAATACCAGATTTTGAATGTATTAATTACTCAAAATGATTTAATTCTGTTTTATGCTATTCCGATCTGTTAAATTTAAATATTAATTTACTTAGATAAAATCATCCATCCATCTATAGAATTACTTTAATGATCCCAGACTGGGGAATTATTTTGTAACAGCAGTAGTGGGTCAGCAAATAAACACTGTACATAACATAAATATAATCCAATATATACACAGTGTATATATACAGTGCACAGTGGGCTATAAACAATGAACTATAATTATATATACAACAAATTGTGCAAAATATACTATAACAGTAATAACAATAATGATATATACAATTTTTTTTTTAGAAAGAGCAGAGTACTCTGTCAGGCAGAGGTGAGAGAGTTATTATATACAGTGTGGATTGTGGCAGGAAAGATTTCCTGTATCTGTTGCTACGACAGCGAAGCGGAAGCAGCCTTCTGGAGAAGGTGCTCCGCTGTCTGACCAGTGTGAGTTGGAGAGGGTGGAGAGGGTTATCCATGATGGAGAACAGTTTTTTCAGTGTCCTCTTCTCCACCACAGTGTCCTGTTTGCAGCCAATCACAGAGCCACCCTTCCTGATCACTCACACAATAAACTACAGTACAACTTTTTCAACATCTACTGGACAAATTGGCACAACACTTGATCTTTGGATGATTTGTCCTCTACTCACTTAAATCAGGTTTTCCCAGTTACAACAAACAAGTAGTTGAAAATCATTTATTTTGCAGAAATAAATTCATTTTGTACATGTTTGCACACATTTAACACATATGGCTCTATGTCATTTCTATCTGGTGTATTTTTTTCCACTAAACACAAAGACAGATCAGTGCTGGTACTCTACATGTTGCGGCTTCACTAGGTTACAGAAGTTAATACATTCTGTAAATATATTCATGACTAAGATGTTTGCTCAACATCAGCTGACGAATTCTCATAAATCATCAAACATTTGCTTTGAAGACACAGAATTAAATAAGAGCATGGGTTCAATAAGAATGCGGTGATCGCAAATGAATAAACAGTAGGCCTATATTGTCATGCAACATTATACATTTATGATATTGTGTCTTACTGATAAAATAAAAACTTGTGTAAGGGTGTCAAAAAGATATCTCACACTGTAAAATTTAAGAGGGTAAAAATCAATGAAACTGTTTGGAGATGTTTGTATTATGTTTTAAAAAAATTCCAGATGAAGCTTCTGCTTTATCTTATCTGTTGACAGTGATCAATAACATGGTTTCTTTAATGTTGAGCGAGAACAGTACACTGTTCACTCTTATTGCCATATATGACGGTACTGTGTGGAGGTTTGAGGTTACACAAAAAAAAGCACCCTACAGCCATTATGCATATTACATAAAAAGAGCCATAAGAATAGTTTATAATGTAGGATATTTCTCACCAACTCTCCTTTTTTAAAGTCAAATGCCTTGACGTTTATGGATCTGATGGGGAAAAAAAACACCACACAAATAATATGTAGAGCCAGAAATCATATCATTTGAGAATTTGAGAGGAGGGTAGTTATAATTTGAGAGGAAAGTTTAATTTAAAGAAACTCTGTGTTCGTACAACGATGAAGAGTTTGCGTATTTCAAACTGTGGGGTGAAAACCGTGGAATGATTTCGAACTGATTTTGGAACTCAAGCAAAGAAGCAGCATTATCAGGTAGGACTGTGTTAAGGGTCTAGTTTAGTGGCTACATGTATGTAGATATCTGTGAATGCATGTTACATATGTATGTATATGTATGAATGTGAGATAAAATGTATGAGTTAATGTATCAATAGTTGAGAAGGGGTAGGGGCCACTATATAAGTATATAAGTAAACCAATTTGTGTTTATGTGGAATCAAAGTTGTGTATCGATATACTCATATCTTCAGTGTCTTTTTATGTTGCTGTACATATTTGAAATAAAACAGAGAAAAAAGAAGTGTGGACAGAGGTAGAGAGGTAAAGAATAATTCATTTCTACTCATGACTGCTTCTTTCTGTTCATGGTGAACTGCAAATTGCCCTTTGTCCCTCTTAGTTGTGAGTTAATTTCTATGTGAAACCTGAATCGGTGTCTCTCGAGTCAACAGCAGAAATCTTATGCAAAAGACTGAATCTGAAAGTCTCAAATGCAGAAAAATCTAAATAATCACACATCTGTAGCCAGCGGGCGAAACTGACAAAAAGTTGGGACTCGCAATTCCAATCGTGTCTTCCACTTGAGCACCATGGACAGCTGAATTCATCAATACACACAACACGTTTAATCTGAAAAATGGTGCGCACCGTTTAAATATGGTTTCCGCGTTGAACCACATGCTTCCTGGAAACGGTGTGCAACGGGCTTTGAGGTATGTTTTCTCTGGTTCGGTTTGGTGTGTCGGAACTGCTACTCATTCAGCAGCGATATGTTTAAACCCTGCTGTAATAAAAGTCAATGCGCCTGCGCACACAACAGGCTGATCAACGCAACACTGTTTCAATGGAAATGTCTACGTTTTGACAGGGCTGACACATTCAACTCAGCAATCCCTCTTCCTCTGCACTCTCTTTGTTACTAGAGGATGAAGAGAGCGGTCAGCCACTGTCTGTAGCGTGGAAGCCATATCAGCCATATTCCACCACTTTTTTTTGTTTTCGCTACTTTTGTCACCATATAAATCAGTTTGTCCACCTCCAATACACACACTATGTAAAGCTTCAAACTTTGTGACAACAGTTTGGGAATAACCTGTTTTAACATGTCAATGTTGAAGAAGAACTTGACTGACCTGCTCAGAGTTCTGACCTCAAACCCTTTCAACACCTTTTGGATTAACTGGACTGCGACACAGGCTTTACTGGCCAACCTCACTAATGCTCTTCTGGCTGAATGGGAGCAAAATCTCCAAAATGTGTTCCAACATTTTGTGGGAAAACAATCTCAGAAGAGTAGAAGCTGTTTTACTTTTGTACAATCACATATGAGTGCTATGTGCTTTGAGACGCTCAAAATGGATTAGGTGAAAGCTCAAATTAGATAATCAGTAACTGACAATTAACAAAGAATTACTTTTTTTAAAGCTTTGTAATGAGTCATTCAAACTACTTTGACAGGGCTATATTAATGAGGAAAGCCCTCGTGTAGTGTCCCAATAATTGGTTTAGATATTTCTTGGATTTGCAGTAATGCAGGCATCGCCTATCAACACACCATCTGTCACACCATTCTGTAGAGTTCATTATTCATTCATTCATTCATCTTCAACCGCTTATCCCGGGGTCGGGGTCGCGGGGGTGCTGGAGCCGATCCCAGCTGACATCGGGCGTGAGGCGGGGTACACCCTGGACAGGACGCCAGTCCATCACAGGGCACATAGAGACGTACAGAGACAGACAACCATTCACACCTACGGGCAATTTTAGAGTCATCAATTAACCTAACACATGCATGTCTTTGGATTATGGGAGGAAATCGGAAAACCCGGAGGAAACCCACGCAGACACAGGGAGAACATGCAAACTCCGCACAGAAAGGCCCAGGCCGGGATGCGAACCTATAACCTTCTTGCTGTGAGGCGACAGTGCTAACCACTACACCACTGTGTAGCCCTTCATTATTCATAAGAAGGAAAAAAGTATCATGGTATTACAGATGAATCATTCATCCGTATCTTTCTGATAATTTATCTCGATACTCTGCAATATGTGAGCAGCTCATGGAGCTTTACATTTCCTGACTAAAACAAACCTCTGTCCCGTCTGAAAGCTCTGTCTCCTGGTTTGACTGGGAATCCTCCTGCTCCACAAAACAACTTGCAGTGGCAGCAGAGGATATTGTGCTATTGATGTTTTCCACAGTTAGAATACACTCCGTTTCAACAGTTTCAAGCCCTTCAGTGCATTCATCGGCCTCGTCTTCTCTACCTCCCGTGGGGACAGGGTTCTCCAAAGTTAGCTGTGAGTGGCAGGGGTCTGACGGATGTTGCGTGGGAGAAGAACACTTAACGCGCCGCTCTTCTTTTGACCGATGACTTGTGAAATCCGCCATGACCTGTGATTGGGCGTTGTTGTGACACTCTTCGCTGTCCGGTGTTTCTGTCTGAGGGCTGATTGGCTCTTCCTCAGCAGACTGGTACGAGAGGTTTGGCTGGAGTGTCTCCTCAAGAAGCTTCTCTTGACCACCTGACACAGCCGGTGGTCCGCTCTCTTCGACTGGGACTTCTGTGGAGCTCTGCTGACTGATGGCTATTTTTTCATCGCCTGTAAGAATAGAAGACTTACTAAATATAATCTCACCAACACACAGAGCAATAGATGGCGTACACTGACAGAAGTATAAGTCACGTTGAATATTCACCTTCCTGTCCGGGAGACTCTGTTGAGTCAGTCTGCTCAGTATTCAGGATGATGGTGTCTTTTCCTCCTACAATGACAAAACAATATCCAAAGTAAGCCTTTATAAAAGTGTTACTTGTAACTTTGTATTTGACATTTTTACTTAAAGATCACACTACTTCTTCCACCACTGTCTCGATGTCACTACTTCAAACTGTTGGATTGGACAGAAATGTGCTGATGTCATTTGGGCAGATATATATAGCCTATATTATCATCATATAACAAGTAGTGCTGGGCGATATGACAATAGCATCAAAACGATACACAAATGTCCATCATGTAACTTTTTCTATATCGTTTCTATTGCAATGTCGAAAAATTGACGCTTTACGTTCTAATCTTTGCACGTTTCGTTTCGTTCGCATAACGAATTATTTGGTGGTTATTTCATATACAGTAAACTACTTATTTATTGAATTACAAGAAAGAAAACTATATTGCTATGTAGATCGTTATCGAAATACTTCATGAGTAGTGGCTCAGGAGATAGAGCGGGAAGATCAGCGGTTCGATCCCTGGCTCCTTCAGTCTGCATGTTAAAATGCTCATTATCAGTGTGAGAAGGTGTTTGTGACAGCAAGAAAGAAATTAATGTGGCAAGTCAAAGAACCTTAGGGAGTTGGAAGACTAGAAAGGCGTTACAAGTACAAGTCCTTTTTTCACCAAATGTCTTAAGAGAAGATTTTGGTCAAACTGTCCTGCCCTAATGAGAAGTTATATACAAAGGTGAAGTTTAAAGGTTAAAAAGTGAAGAAGTGAGAAGAACATACTTCCATATATTCCCAGAGACACATTATAAGTCAGGCCTCCAGGTAGCAAGAAGCAAAAGGACAGAAAAGAGGATAAGGCATGTAAATTATTGTAAATAAGTATAATTCAAGCTTCAATGAAAATACAATAGTCTTTATTTATTAAGATGCCCGTGTTCACCTGGCAGGCTCCAAAATCCAGACATTTCTAATGTTTTTAGTTTCTTCTCCAGCTCTGCTACTCGGTTTCCAAGAATCCTAACGACAAAAGACATAAAAACAATGAAAATCACATGTTCTGTCTGTGACTGATATGAACAATGTATACAGAGAGAGAGGGCAAAGTATGAGATGGAGTACTTGTTGATTTGCCGTTGATGCTGAATCACCATGTTCTTCTCGTGGATGGTTTCCAGCAGAGCGGAGGCGAGTGACTTGAGGTCAGAGATGGACTGAGGAGTCACCGGCAGACTGCAGCCGTTTTCTTCAGACAGTAACAGTTCCTTCACTGCACATACATCATGATTCACAGTTTAAGGACAGACGCCATATGCTGTCTGCAAATGACGGGTTTATAAAAACTATCTTTTTCTTCAACACTGAAAATGTGGATATGGCATTTTTTGACACTGTACGTACTGATGGATGGAGTTTTTCTAAACCGTTCTGACCTTGTTTTGCAGAGAGCACCCCTGTCAGCGCACTGCTGTTGGGTTTCCCATAGACTTTGGAGGTTTTCCTACAATCCAGGGCACTCTAAAAAACAGTGAATAGCATTATTGAGAATGAGAGGTAAATGTTTCTGAGGAAAAAAAACAACTTTCTAATAAGTTCGCTTTTGTTGTTTTCATAGAATTAAGAAAACGATCAAAAACATTTAAAATTGAACTGCAGGAGTAAAATATTGAAGAAATAAAAATGCTACCTTGTACTTCACCAAGTTTGTTTTGAGCAAGTTGATCTCTTCTTGAAGTTGACAGAACCGTTCATGCAAATACCTGAAAGATTATTTTGACCAGAAGCCCGCCATTAAAACTTTAAACCTCATCAGTTCAATCATCAATCTGTTTACACGGGAAGAAGACTTCACTCAGACTCAGCAAATATATCATTAAGGATCCCTTTTTATTTTACAGATTATTATGCATAAATATATAATCTCAAGTAGTAAGAGTGTTTCAACAGCATGTTAGACTTAGGGAGAGTCTCTGAGGCACCAATAAAATATCTTTCAGAAAAGAGTAACAAACCTGTTCTCCATGCAGAGTGCGTCTATGTCTAAAATGCGGATCTCATCGTTGCCCACGATGTGGTTCATCTCCACGTTGAGCCGATGAGCCTTCTGCTGAAACACGTCACGCTCTGCTCTTACGTCCTGAAGCTCGTCCGTGAGCGACTTCACGCTGTGCTCCAGAATTTCGTTCTATGGCGACGCAAAACACAGGGAAAACTGTGATTTCATCTGATATCTTACAGGCAGAATATTCCATCCCCTCATATTTCTTTATATTTTTGACTATTTGAGGAAGATATGATGCTTTGTTATACACTAAAGTACCTAATAGTATATACAAGTACAGCTGAAAGATTTAATCGGCAACTATTTTGAAGATGGTTAATTTTTGCACACAGATGCCAAACATTTAAGGGTTCCAGCATCTCAAATGTGACAATTTGCTGATCTGAAGGAGCCATTAAAAAGAAAATCACTTAGATATCCTGAATTATTATTATATTATATTATTATTTAAAAACAAAAGACAGGAAGTAACAGTCCCCACCTGCTCCCTGGCTCTTTCTAACTGTTTGACCAGATCCTCTCGTTCATGAGCAGGAAAGTGTCGAGTGCCAACCTCCTCGTCTCCCAGCCTCTGTTTAGTGATGGTCATTCGTAGAAGCTGTTGGGACAGACACACCCAGTTCTGCTTCATTTCACTTGTCGAACGAATACGTTTTAAAATCGATCCATAACTGGCAAATATTGGAGATATATTCACAAATTAAAAGACACACATGAAGAGAAATAAGCATGATTATAACCTAATTTGATGTTATTGCAATTCTCAGCAAAGTGCCCAGTATGTCGTGATACCTTGTTATCACCTTGAGCTTCCACCAGTCGCTGTTTCAGCTCCTTCACCTCCTCAGAGAGGTGACTGCTTTTTTCTCTGGAGTCTCGCAGTAGCTGGGCTAAATTCACCTGAAGATGACATCACATAGGTTTGATTTAAGTGTTACATGAATATATTATCCAAACTTAATATCTAATGCTGGACAAAACAAAGTTTTCATGTAAATATACCCCCCCCCCCCCCCCCTTTTAACCTAAAATAATAAAGGAAGCAGAAGTGGTGAAGAGCATTTGGTGGTGCATTTGTCCTTCTTGCACAAATAAAACTATAGAGTTGCTATGAGCAGCAATGTTGGTTTTTATTACTTAAGTGTCCACAAAGCCTGGTTGCTCCTGGGACTCACCTGGCTATCATTAATAGCCTGATTTATAAAACATTTTATTCCCAAAATATGATGAAAATCATTTTTTTCTATCTATATCATTCATTATTGTCAAAATTCACTCACTCTCCACCCTTAACTTTAATATGTCAACAAGAATTTTGAAGCTGTAGCCTTTTCCAGTGTTCAGATTTCCATTCTAGGAAAATATACAAGGTAGCGCTTACTTAGTGAGTGAACTATTATATTCACACTATTCACCCGTAGTGTCTCCCGTTAAAGTCCACCTACTTCTACACAATTGCTTTTGTGTAAATGAACAAAATGCAACTGTAATGGACTTGGACTTATTTAGCGCCTTTCTAGTCTTCTGATTACTCAAGGTGCTCTCACACTACTTGTCACATTCACTCATTCACACAGACATTCACACTGATGACAGTGGACATCTACATACCATCTAATCTGATCTAACCATTCACACACCCATGCGCAGCACGGGGAGCAATGCCGGGTTCAGTGTCTTGCCCAAGGACACTTCGTCATGTGGACCAGGGGAGCTGGGGATCGAACCGTTGATCTTTTGAATGGAGAATGATCCACTGAGACACATCCGCCCAACTGTAAGGATCCTTTTCTATAAAATCACTTACTTGATTTCTTTTCTCAGGAGGAAGAGACGGATCTCCATCCTGTTAGTTTTAAAGTATAAGAGAATTATCATTAGATGCAACTTCCACATTTAACTGTTGACAATTACATTTGTATTCTCCATTTTTTTGCCTATTATAACGCTCATGATGCCTGTTTACGACGGTTCAGCTTACAATGAGTTCTCTGTACTTCTTCTTGAGTCCCTGGTGTCGCTCACGGAGCTGGTTGGCCATCAGTTTGAACTGGTCCCTCTCCTGCTGACAGGTGTCCAGCTCTTTGGACAGGATCAGAAGAGCTTCTTTCTTACTCTCCAGCTTCCGCTTACAAATGAGGAACTGCGCGTAAGAACAAATGTTGTACAAGAGAAAAGTTTAATCATTATATGAGTATTGAATAATACTGGCTATGTAGGCAGAAACTACATTTTAGCTGTTTATTTAGGAAGATAAGGATGCAGTTTAATTATATTGTTACGTCTGTAAGGTATTAAATTCAATGCCTGTTTCTGTTCTTGATGCTCCCTTTACTGATGTAACAGATGGTAAAGTATGGTTCAGCCCATCTGGTAGTAAGAACAATCGTAAAAATCCATGCTCTTTTCCAATGTAATATTATCTCTGTTTCTCCTGTAATATTTTACTGGAATAGTGGTGTGAATAACTTATGCTGGGAAAAAATCCAGTCTCTTCCTCAAAATTTTTTTGTGGTTAATAAGGTGAAAGAAGTGTAATTTAACATGATTCATCGATGTTACCCAGTTAAATCCTTCTTTATCAAATTCAAATATGTGGATCTAGATCTGAAGTGCCCTTTGAGACTCCCTTACTGAGACTGTTATTCATCTGTTTGGGAAATGTGAATATACCCGTAAACTGTGGCAAGATCTTTGTAGATTCACTTTAGAGAATATTTGCTGGGATTTTGAGCTCCTCTTGCAAAATGTCCCTTCTGGCTTTGTCAAGAGTTACGCTCCGGCTAAAATAGAATATTTTTTAATTAATCACATTTCAAACTGTGCAAAGTTTTACATCCACAATTATAACTTTGCCAAAGTAAAACCATTTTTTGTGTTTGCATGAAAGAACTGGAAGTGTATTTCAAGTCAATGTCCTCTGCTAATAAGAAGAAAGCTATCAAAACTATAAATCTGTGCTCCCACCTTAATATCTAAAATTCAATTGAATTTTCATTGCTCGTGTCCCCTAGTGTATGTTACTCCCCCCCCCTTTTTTTTTTAAATTATCATTATTTATTTTTACCTCTAGGTCTTTCCCCCCTGCAGCTGTCAGACTGTATAATCAGCACTGATCCCGGTAGACCACACAAACCGAAACAACAATTATAAATAACGATAATTTCAATCACAATGTGCAATACTCTGAGCCTTAGTGTAAATCTATAATACTTAAATATTATACATGATCAGTGTAACACATGGCATGAGGGGGGTCAGAAACTCATCAAGAACAGTCATCTACATGTACTGATTGTGACAGAGTATCTGTAAAAAGTCAATACACCTGCAGTTTGGTGCATATAGTTTTACTGTATTTCTCCTCATCGTTTGCATGACATACACATACAAAACATACATTAACTTCCTCATCAACACAGACTGATCGCAGCTGAGATTTAATCCTCTTTCCTGTTTAAACAACAACTGTCTCTGGCTGCAAACCGGAGGCGACACGCAGCATTTAAGGGGGACGAAACGACACAAATGTGCCGGTAGTTTTGATGCACAAACCAGTGGATGTAAGTGAGTTTATTTCGCTATTTCCACGCCGCTCTGCGTCCTTCCAGTCTCACCTCGTTGACCAGCCCCTGCCAGTCGCTCTCGCTCCTCCGGGACGGATCCATCTGTTTCCACGCTGCAGGAAAATAAATAGAATAATAATAATAATAATAATAATAATAATAATGACACCAGGCGAGTTTCAAACAAGCATCACCATGCTGGGATCAGATTTAGAGACATCAAAACGGATTAGGTGATCGAGGAACTCGAGCTGCATCACTTCCGTCCGTCCCTGACGTCAGAGGAGTGTCACGACGCCTTTGCAAACCCTCGTAAATTCGGGAACTACTTAATTTTATAAACAGTATATTATTTAGTTATATTTTTTAGATGTATTATTTGCCCATTGGTCTGATTTGTATGTCCATATTGTGTTTTAATCTGAAATAAAGATTTTTAAATTGAAATATATATTAGAGAATTACTTACCTGTTGTTTCCAAGGTCAATATCATCACAATACATCACATTTTTAACCTTTTAACTTTATTTTATTTTTTTATATCATTCACTGAGTTTCATTCTCCAACTCATGCTACGCATTATATTGATTCTCTTTTTTCCACTCTTATTGTCAAATGTTTTATTTTATCTTACTCGTACCAGTTTTGTATTCATTCTTTCTATTTTCCCTGATTGTAAAGCACTATGTGTTGTATTTGTGAATTAAATTTTTTTATATATATAAAAAATAAAGTTTATAGTTGTGTTGTTATTAATGAATCTATTTGGCTGAAATGTATAATATAGATTGTCCCATTGAACCCAAAAACAGGGTAAGATAACATTTCGTAAGCTGAGTTTCAATTTGTCTTTGGATTATTTAACGATGTTATAGTAATATTAAACATTTTATCCGTATATATTCAGGTGGTATTATATGTTTTATAATGCCTTATATATTGATTGATTTATTACATACTCCACACATAGTCCACATATTGTCTGCACTTTGTATCATAAGTTACTTAAATGTAATGTTCTTGTGCAAACAATGACAAACTTATTATTGACATCTAACAAATACTTTTTACCCCAAAGTTTAATGAGCCACTTTTTTAATGAGCCATCATATTCAACACACGTTATATTGTATTTTGTCTAAATCAACAGATTGACCAACACTAAATGTGGTAGATATAAAGGCTTAAGAAGTTTTGGAGTTTCTAGTTTTCTACTTATTATTGTATTTTAATATTGTTCTAACTGACTCTTATATGCAAACTGGAAGTTTAATAAATTCATGAAACTGCAATTATGAACACTTGTAAATAATAAAACTGACTCCACAGCAGCCTTTTGACCTTTGACCCCTTATTTCGTGTCATCAGGCCAGAGGTGTCTCGTGGTTCTTTTCCTTATTTCTTCCAGTGTGATTGTAAAAATTTTCCTCTTAGATTGAATTTAAGGCTCTTTGACATATAGAGACATAGAGGCTATGACATATCGGCTATTTCAATAAATTCACTTGTGACAGAGAGTCCAATAATCATCTTTCTGCTTAACATATTTCCAAGAATGTGGTTAAAGCACACACGGCCAGATTGTTCCTTGAATATAATTGAAATACGGACAGAAAAGATGTAGGCAGCAATGCTTTACATTGAACAACTAGACAGAGTGAGTCAGGTGGGGAGAGATTTGACAAGAGATTACAACAAGAGACTTTTCACGTCACCCCTCAACACTGAATGACAGGAATAACAGACTATGATGCACTCTGTGTCTATTCTTAAATAAACTATATGATTGCAGTTGAAAGAAAACGCTGCCTCAGACGCCTGACAGCACAATCACTTTTAAACGTACTGAGGCACTTTGTCTTTGCTTAATGGACACTTCTCACAGTCTGAGCATCAGCCAATAATGGAGGACAGAGTAAAACACAGGTGAATACAATACATGTGATTAAATGTTATTTAATGCATTTATACAAACTCATTCTTACATAAGCCTACATCATTGCTAGGTACGACATGAGGATAGATAGAAGTGCAGCAATGTATTTATTTTCAGGAAATGTGAAATGCTAACAAAAAACATTTTGCTTATGCTCGATCTTGTTAGCATGTTGAGATTATAAGATGTTTGAGTCTATAAGGACTGTGGCCTTATTGTGCACACCATGACATTGTTATGCATGTGAAAAATCTTCATATTCCAAGCCAAATAGACTGTAATTAGATCTGTACAATACATGAAAAATATCAAAAGATCAGTAAAGAAAAGAGCACACGTTTGTCTCTTAAGACCATGTAAATGTAATTTCAAGTCACATAGCAGCACATAATTAACCTTGTGATTGTAATACAGAGCAACACTCATTATAATTATTATTATACATTTTGCATAGGGAATAAGGAGTACATTATATTTAGTTTTGACACTTATCAGGCACTCTTAATACTTTTACTGTTGTTAGCTTGTTATTAATGCTGTGCAGTTAGGCCTAAGCTCATAATATTAAGCTAATACATTCAGGGAAAACCTCTGTTTCATGCACATTTAAATCATCAGTCATGACTGTAACTGGGGTGAGATGTCTTCATAAATTCTCCTGACTGCTCCAGTCCAACCTTTAACATTTTACCTGCAGTCGTGACCGAGATGTGAGAATGTTAGGAGGGTTTAAGCTCTCTTTTTAATTTTTTTCACACAATTACTTCTGTTTGATTTTTGTGTGTACATATGAGTGCAACACCATGAATAACTCCCAGGAGAGACTGCCTGAAAGTGTATGCAATCATCATGATTTCTAAACAATTATCACCTCAGCCCTCTATGTGACCATTCAGAAGAGCTATAGACAACTTTTCCAACACCTGTTCACTTTAAGGTGGCACAAAACTCTGTGTTTTGTTCTGTATAGAGAGGTGCAGCACCGCAAGCCAAATACTAATTATTTCAGGTTTGCATTAACTTAACAAGTGCACCATTATAAATAACAATGGTCTTTACGTTCTTTATAACCCTTGATGGATAGGTTTCTTACAACCTGTGAGGGCTGACCACAATACAGTCTACACCAGCCAAGGCCACGATGGACACCCGTTGAATCGACCAACCAACTCCTCTTAAGATAATATCTAGTGCATAATATGATTATCTTCATGCTGTTTTCATGTCAAAGGTTGCCATTGTTTATATATCTGTCAGCCTTCAGTTTCAAGTTAAATACTTAGCACCTATCATACGTCCATAATTATTAGAAATGCATATGAGTTGCAGAAACTTGCCAAAGGGGTTCGTATCAAACCAAGAAAGATACATGTAGTTGCATAAGGAAGATATACAGCATTTGGGACTTTTGCTAGGCATTATAAGCTTAAATCTACAATAATATTCTCAAAAACCATAGATTTGCCCTTAAAGCTGGAGGAGAAGATGAAATTCCTCCTGTCAGTGGTCACAACTGTAAAGGACCGAGGCGACTGCACATAAATGTCCTTGAACTTGTGAAATGTTTTGGTCTCCGCATCCCAGAGGTAGATTTGTGTGAAAGAATAATCACTGCCAAGAGCAAGGTAGTGCTTGTCTGCTAAGATGAAAGGTTGGAGGATCATCGCTCCTCGAGAAGGCAGAGCCTGCACCTCAGTGAACTGCTTATTGGTCCACTTGAGGATTTTAGAGTCCCCAATGTAGCATGTCATGGCCAGATACAACTCACCCTCCACCCGGAAAGCTTTGACTGCCACCACGTCATCGACATTTGGGATTTCGCCGTGAAATATGAACTTCAGGGTGCTCTTGTTCCATAGGTAGATGACAGGCGGCTGAGAGCGACTGGTCAGGATAAGGTAGGACTTTCCGTCCAACTGGACAAATTCAGCATCTGTATCGCGAAACCACTCGTGGAGAAACTGGTAGGAGTAGAAACCAGTTTCATTGCGGTCAGGTTGGTCCGTCCATTTGTACAGAGTAGACAAACCTGCTTTGGAGCTGTCCACGATCACAAAGTACCAATCACCGTCCATTTGGAAGACCTCGATATCATTTGGTTTTGAGATGTTGAAGACCTCAATAGTTTGAAACTTAGTGAACTTGTTTTGTCGATCGTCAAACTTGTAAATGTGGGAGCCACCAAAGAGCTGGGTAACAATTATCAAGACGTGACTGTCAATCAGAACCGACTTGCATCCAACAACAGACTTCCCTGAGAGGATATAAAGCAATGAAAGTTAATACAATACAGGACATAACAATTAAGTTCATCATTAACTGACACTCTCCATCCATCCATCCCTCCATCCATCCATCCATTCATCCATCACAGGGTGGGTTGGAGCTCATCCGAGCAGACATTTCACAAGAGACGGACACTTAGAGACAGACAACCATTCACGCTCCCAATCCATGCCTGTCTTGGACTGCAGCAGGAAGCCAGAGATCCCAGACCCAAACTCACATCGGGGGGAACATGCAAACTCAACACAGAACCTTCAGAACCCTCCTGCTAAACCACTTCCTCCTAACATACAGCAAGTGCAACCCAGTCATCAGAATAAAACGTTGGCAATGTACCTTTCTGCAAACCACAGATGTGCTGAATATCAATGTTTCTAATCCGCTGCAACCCGGTTCCTACTCCTCACTTCAACACAGTTTTGATGCCCCATGTTTGCAGTTTTAAGCATGATTAGCACTGTCAATTCAAAACTATTAAAGTCACTTAGGTTTAGGTATCAAAACAACATGGTTAGGTTTGGGAAAAGAATAGTTTGGGTTAGTACGTCTGTTATGTAATAAAGTTTCACTTTGACATGGGACAAGATACCAACTGTGCTCTCCCAGGTGAAAGTCCGGAGTGTGTTTGCTCCAGCCATTCACCACTACCAACTCCCTAAGTGGAGTTTAAGTTTCTTTATACTATAACATCGGACTCCACAAGAATCTGATATTTGCTTGTTTGCATCCCATCAAGTTAGGAAGCAGTGTTAGTCGGCATTGCTAACCCATGCACTTCTGTGCTGCCATGACACTGAAAAAATCATCTCATTGTTAAGATGTTCTCTTAAATAGAACGTACATATATATACACGGTGTGTGTATATATATATACACCACCATAAACTATATAATATATATATATATTATTGTTAATAAATCATATTTATTTATAACAAATCCTTATTGTTAACAATGACCAGAACCAACAATGACTTAATCCATCTCTCAATGCTTCATTTAGCCTGTCTGTGGGTCTATGTCCCAAGCTCATCAGCTCCTAAAGATGTAAATGTTTAAAAACAGGTTATGAATAGATACTTTCATTTTTAAAGAAAAAAATCATTTTTTCTTGAGTATACAGTGAACTTGTTGGGAACTATTTTCAGTCACGCATTAATACATATTTGGTGCTCTAAATACTACAGTATTTAAAGCAGCAAGACAGTGTTGGTGGGATTGACTCAAAATAAACTACAGAATAAGCTACAGTGCCCGTGTTCATTGTAATATGTTTTTAATATGACAAAAAGGACAAAACCTTTGTAGGACCAATTCATTGTTGGTTTTGGTCTTTTCATGAGATGTTCTGACTATAAGAAAAATACAGTATCACCAGACTTATCCTTGAAAAAAAAGACTTTGGGTGGGTGTTGTCAAACCTGTTATATTGTCAAATTTACGGAAATTCATTTCAACGTGATCCCACTCCATGATCACACAGCTGTTGGAGTTAGGGGCAGCCATCGCCACGTAGATGTCCTCTTTAAAGGAGAAGATATCCGCTGACATGGACTGAATGGGAATGGACTGATGACGCACAAAGTCTGTGAGAGGCAGAAAAAAAAAACAGAAACTGTTGTCTGCTGACAAAGTGAAAGTCTGCAACTAGAACCTCACTGCTTCAATCACATTTATAGATGACCCTGTCATCAAAATCATGACCTGGGTTTAATAGCATTGTTTATTGTTTGGTTTTAATTCAGCATACTTTCTAACATTATTCTTGTAGGTTTAAATCAGTGTTATGTGTGGTTTGAAGTGTGGTTATGTCAGCTTGCAGTTGCCTTGTCTGTCATTTGACAATAGTGCGTATGAACAGAATCCAACACTCATTAAAAAAACTTATATTGTAATATTTTTTCTCATTTGATTGATTGAATTTGATTCATTTTAAAGGCACAAAATAATATAAAAAGTACAAAAATATATTTTTTCTCTATTTTTGATAATTTCAGAATTTTACAACATAGTAATTATTGAGTAAGTATTTAGTACAAATACCTGCAAAACTAATGATATTCCCACCAGCCTCAGCTTTGCTTTCTGTTTAGTGCTAATAAGTGAACGTTAGCATCTTAACATGCTACACTAAGATAGTGAACATGGGAAATATTATACCTGCTAAGCATCAGCATTTTAATCTGCATGCTGACGTTAGCGTTTGCCTTGTAGTGCATGAGTGCAGCCTCGCAGAGCTGCTTGCGTAGCTGCGGATGTTGATATGCATGTGCATGTATGTGTGTGTGTTTTCAGAGGCACACATGTTAACAGGCCTTTAGTGTGCTTGTTTGTTTTTGAGTGCATGGTAGTTTCCTGTTAAATTATTTAACAGCTTATTGATTGATTTCTTTCTTTTTTAAACAGTGCATCTTTAGCTGTGCCTGTGACTATTCATAACTACCTCTGACAGTGTACTTGTCATTTTACCTGTGGAGATACACTCGCCCGGTGGAATAGGAAGGTCATTGAGCCGCTTGCCCTTCATGTCACTTGGGCCTGCGCAGAAGACATCTGATACCGTGGCATTTGTGTTTTTCAGCCACATCATCAGCCACTTGTTCTCACAAATGCACTGGAAAGAGTTGCCTCGCAAATCCCTAATGTATGACATGACAACATCAGATTGGAGACCTTTACTGAACAATGTTATATGTTTTATACTCATTAAAAGGAAAGATTGAAATGGTTAAGAGTGCATTGAGCCGTTTAACATGTTCCTATGTGTGACAAAATAAAGTAAAATTAAAACTTAATGATAGTCCAAATAACAACGTTGCAGGCTGCTGGATAAAGACCTTGCATCTTCAAACCCTTTCAGGAACTAGAATGTTGAGTAATTGGTTTCGCTTGATGATGAAGTATTGCAGACACTAGATGATTGATTCATACTTGCATTATGCATTACTCATTACACACTGCAACACCTTATATCATATTATATTGCACATACACATATTGTATATGGTGCTACTCATCAAATTTGCACTATTTTTATTGCTTGTCTTTATATATATTTTGATTTCCTTTATTGCTCGATGTTATTTATTTACTTGAAATTACTTTTTTACCATTTACTGCACTTGTTTACTTATACTTTTATGTTATATACTGTTGAAGAGCTGCTAAACTGATTTTCATTGTTTTAAGCGCAACAGAGATCTATTATATTCTGTTCTTTTCTATGAACCATCTTAGCTGGAGTTTACGTTACAAATAGGTTGTTCTTTGGAATATACACAGCATGTCTGCATCATTATAAGAATAATCTCTTATTGGAATAAAAAAGAAATTTAAAACAGCTACGAATAAAAGCCACCCTAAAACTGTAATGCGCAATAGAAGAGAACAGAGACAGGCATTTATAATTGTGCTATCCATATTATTCTTGTGGGGTTTAATGCTGCAAAAAAAAAAATACAGCCTGAGTCAGCCTCACTTAGGAATGAGAGAGAGATGACACACACACACACACACACACACACACACACACACACACACACACACACACACACACACACACACACACACACGCACACACACACGCACGCACACACACACATACACACACACACACACACACACACACACACACATACACACACACACACACTGCTGACACCACAACTGCTTACTCACAGTTCCAGCAATGAATCCAAGTCAGAAAACAGATCTCTTGGCAGAAACCTCATCTTGTTATTGGCAAGCGATCTAAACCAGAGACACAGGGAAACCAAAAGAATGTACATTACTGTAATTTCTTCTGTCTTTCTCTGTAATAAAGATGTTGCTCCAAATACTGTATGGGCGGTAGGAAGAACGACAGAAGACTTACAGATGAGTCAAATCTCGCAGACCACGAAAGGCATTTTTGGTGATTGTTTCAATCTTGTTCCCTTCAATGAATCTGTTCAATAAGTCATAAAATATGGGTTTAACAAAGCAAATTATGAGCAAAAGAATAATGCACGATGTCATATATTATATATAATGTCAGATGGGTAAATCTGTAGATGTCGATACACACGTCTGAATATTATGAAGAGGTAGGTAGAGATGTGGAATGAGGGGTGGGGCGGGAGATGATCTGCAGTTATATTTAAAGCATGACGTAATACTGTCCTCATAGTTATTAGCTATTGTGTGGCACATTGAAAATGTTATGCATCTAGTTGTGAATATAGAATAGAAAAGAACACAATGTAGTTTATATACGCGTGTCATGTAATAACACTTAATTGATAAAATAACAAAAAACAAATAAACGTGAAGTTTTTTGACATGTTACATTAAGAAAGCAGTCTTTTCGTCAGCTAATACTCACAAGTATTCCAGATGTGGAAGGCCAGAGAAAGCATCATCTTTGATTGTCGTTAAAGAATTTGCATTTAGAAGTCTGAGAAGGAAAAACAAACCCAACCAACTCAATACTAAAAACTAAAAAAAGAATTCAACTTCTGCTAAACTGTTGCTTATTTTTTCAACTCTAAATATCTCTGATACAGATAGACAGAACAAGTTGTCATTATTAATTATCCATATTTTATTTCTTTATCTTTGCCTCTACAACTCTACGAATCAATGACAGTTTTCACGTGACAGGTTGCACTTACAGCAGCTGAAGAGAGGGCATTAGTGAAAACATTCCCTCTGTGATTTCAGAAATAGACCCATTTACCATGCTCCTGTTGGAAGAAAACACATACATCAAAGTCTTTCTAGGCTCTGTACCAGACACCCCAAGAGCCAACTCTGCGGGGAAGCCCACAATAGCAAACAAATTGTCTCCTTGAACGCAACATTGATTGCTTTACTGGAGAGAACATCCACAAATGTCCACCCAACGACGTGTTACTCACAGTGAGTTGATCTCATTCGGTACGGTCCGTGGGATCTGCAAAGTACCGACGCAGATGATGGTCTCCTTGGTGCAGGAGCATCCTGAAGGACATTTGAAATTCCTTTTAGATTCAACCGCTCCATAAATACACAGAAGAGCAAAACCAGTCAGGATCCTCTGCTGAGTCGATGTCATGTTGCTTTTTGAACAGTAATGAAAGAAAACGAGGCTGTGGTCGGTGGCTGCAGCGGCTTTTACCCGCCTCGGAGACATCCAAATGCAGCACTAGTAAAACCCCTGACACAGGCTGATACGGCTGCAGCTGCGTCCCGGAAGGCTGCTTCGGGTTTCGGACAGCAGGGGAAAAACAAAAACCTCGAGTCGTCAGTATCCACAATGGTAGTTTATTGAGGAGAAAGTGTCAACAAATTGGAGGGTATGGTGTCCTCATATGAATTCATGTCATAAAACACAATTTTGGGGGGAATAATAATATTTATGTGAGATTATTTCAGCACCATGGACAGCATTAAGACGTTTTAAATGTAGGGGAGACCGGGGGCAGTTGTAACAAATTGTGGTTTTGTCGTTACTTAAAAACCACTTGAACTATTTGGATATGATTTGTATCACGGTAACTTGTAGTATCTGTGTGCTACTTGTTAATAGTGAGGGATCCTGGCTCATAAAATGTTGCTGAAAAAAACCCACAAAATGATCACCAAGAGAGAAAAGAAATACATGAAAAATGCTTAAAATTAGATGCAAAAATAACTAAAAATGGATGGAAAACAATCACAGAGATGCAAAATATGTCACACTAATGCCAAGATACGCCTAACAACAACAATACGACGAAAATGTTAAAAAAAAACAAAAAAAAACACAGAGACACAAAACTAACAAAAAAAACTAAAAATACATGTAACACAACTCCAATCAATTTAAAATGTCTCACAAAAGATAAACAAAATGACTGAAAATAGACGCAAAACAATCACAGAGATGCAAAATACACCACACTACTGCCAAGATACGCCTAACAAAGACAAAACGACTAAAAATGTAGAGACACAAAACACACAAAATGGCCAAACCTGGATGCAAAACAATTACAGAGATGCAAAACGACTAAAATAAGACTCTTATGGAGTCTTTGAGTTTGTTCATATACAGACAGGAAGGGGGGACTCTTACACGTCTATGTCCAGGGGCCCATTGCCGTATACTCTGTCCATGTTCGAGACATAATATTGATTGAAACACTAGAAATCAAATGTTACAACTGTTGTATGAGCACATGGGGATACTAAAATCACACATTATAACCATGAATACCAAGGACCACTCAAGTTTATGCAGGGTGTCCCAAAAAAATGTATACACACTTTAAATACTTGTTAAAGGTGTTCATTAAGATTCATTACATTTTCAAAATGTAATAGAATTGACAAAATGACATACAATTTTGTTATTTTGACACCGCCTGTTCCCAAACTGACGTATGTTCTGGTCCAGACACTGTTGACAACAAGAAGCAATGGAATAGCACACATCCTAAATTATCTTTGCACTTCAACTGCTTTTTCATACTCCCGTTTTAGAGTGAATTTCATCTCATCTCATCTCATCTTCATCTGCTTATCCGGGGTCGGGTCGCGGGGGCAGCAGCTTTAGCAGGGGACCCCAAACTTCCCTTTCCCGGGCCACATTAATTCCAATGGGTTTAATCCGCAAAGAAAAAACTGCTAACGTGTGTACACATTTGTTTTTGGACACCTTATATGTACTTAAACATATTTAATATTAATTTAGCAATTTATTACAGTTTAATTAAAACTGTGTAATCAAATCATACGATTATTATTCATGGCAGATCAGGGGAGTGATTACCACAGAGCACATGCAGCGTTTCATTCTGTCTCATTTCTGATTAGTGGAATCTGAGATATTACAAATGCCCCTTGTTACAATTGCCCCAGTCATCAAGACTTTTCTATTTTTTTTTGTTCTCTATTCACCATTGAGGCATGCGATACAAAGTTTCTGAAGCATTTGCCCCAAAAAACATCCTTGTTGTCAAATATTCTCCTCTTAACTACCAGTTATTAGTTTTACAACTTTGTTTGATTGTTATAGATCTGACTAAGAGCTCTACACTGAGCCAACTGCAATCCTCCATACACAAAGTGGTGTTTGTGGTGGTCTACGTGTGCTGTTACATGACTATGCCACTAGAGGGTAGCTGCAGACAACCAAAGTCTGAACAACTTACAGATTTGATGACAAAAAGCAAAACATGTTTTGACTGTAGTCTTTTGGATTTTTTTGTATGATTATATCTGTTAGAGCTTTTCTTTTGAATTCTGTTGAACAGGTGAAATCGATGTAGTTTGGTTATTTTTCGCTCATTCATTATTTTGTCCTACACACTTTGAGATACATGATTTGGGAGAATTATGTATTTAAACATCTTGACAATTCAAGGAAAATGTTAATTTTCCTTCCGTTACTTTCTGTCTGTGTCTGGAAGGTTTATTGCTCTCTCGTTTTCTTTCACAACTACACACACGTACATGTCTTTTTCTAATATAAAATGCTATATTCTATATGTAAATTAAAAGCATAACATAACTGAGAACACTACATACAAACGGATTCTTTCAAAAGCATAATCAAGTTTTTAAAACAACAGAAAAACAAATGCATTTATTACTTTATTTACATTACTCAGATTTTGTAACAGTTATTTTTATTTTTAGTGTTGTAATTGAACTATTACTACTGCAAATGTGTGATAAACATGGGGTTATTGGAGCACCTACATGTTTAAGGTAGATTGATGTCAATATATATATATTGGGGCGGCAGTAGCTCAGCCCCCTCGCTCTAACATCTCTCCATTAATTACATGTATATGGGTCCTGTTTGTGCATGTGTGTGTATTTTGGGCCTGTGTGTGTAACATGAATAATAATTGAGTGAAAAAATCTAATTTCCCGTTGCTGGATTAATAAAGTAATTCTTCTTCTTATAGTAGAAAAATTCTAAGGTTTATATTGTATGGTGTAAAAATATGAAGACAGTGGGATACAATTCATGTCATTTGATTCTTTGGATTTGCAATCAACATCATGTCCCTATAGCTATACAATGTATAGCATTATATTTGCTCGAAATGCCATAGTATCATTATTCATAGAAAGAAGTACTCACTAAACAATGGGGGTGTTAGTTGTCGCAGCAGGCCCTAACAAGGTGCTGACCTTTGCTGGAGCACCAGTAGTTTATGAGTATGAGTGAAACCAAATACCCATTGCCAGAAGGGGGCAACCGTACATGTCTGCCATTGCTGGCATAATTCACGCCAGCTCTACATCTAGCATTGCTCTTTTTAGGCTAGAGTATCCCTGAAACACTCAGGACACGTGCAAGCTGAAATCGGAGGACGCCACAGCAAACAGCTCTTTACTATTTCTTTCTAGACAACCATCATCACATTGTGACATTCTTCCTATGTTTTGGATTAAACATCTTGACGCAGATAGAAAAATATTACCATAAATAACTAAAGTGCTTCTGCTGGGAGAATATTTTCCTTGTCGACAAGGAAAATACACTGATCCTGGAGAGTATAGAATTTATGAACATTAAACTACTGTAACTGAACGCATAGAAAGCATAAAGAATGAAATAATGATAAACTCATAACACAAGATTACAGACTTGGATAATTGGTCTGTTAGTACAACGCCAATACTCAGACTTAACATTACAGTAATAGTAACATCATGGTATTATTGTAGTATATGGTATGGTAATATTTATATTAAGCTCCTGTATGGATGTCCCCTCTTCCCCATGTGTAGGACTTTTTAGGACAAAAAACTAGTATCAAGAAGAAGGCTGTGCTTGAAAATCAAGTATATGCACACATGCAGTGTATAAATGTTTATATGGAGGACATTTATGAACCCAGTTTTAGTTTTTTCCTCATTTTTCAAAAATCCTTACTTTGAATAGTGACAAAAGTGTGACATATAATGCAATACGATAAGATACAAGTTGATGCAATACATTTATATATACAGTATATATATATATATATGTATATACAATGAAATGCAATATAATGCAATATGATATAAAACAATACAATACAATACAATACAATATGATATGATACAATACCATACAATGGAATACAAGGAAATATGATGCAATATGATATAAAACAATACATTGCAATACGATAGCAAATCATACTTTACCATATAGTAATTCACGACCACACATTACATATATTGCACATATTACACAACAAGTGATAAGAACACTATAAAGCTATTCCACATTTTATGTATTTTCGTGTAACCCTAATAAATGTGGCATTTTAAATAGATAAATATAGACTTTGGGCACCAATGGGTTAATACAAATTCACAGATGTTTAACTTTCTGATAGGTCTGCAGTTTTAAATGTGAAGTTGATAGATTTAGGATTTTGGGCCACATATTATTAATGATCTATAAATGATTGGTAAATTATTTATTTATTAATAAACAGTTTACAATCTGTTACGATAAAAAAAAAAAACCTATATAAAAGGTGCCTTGTGTTGATAACTGTTTTAAAAAATGACACCAGCTGAGCTTTAAAATTTCAGAGGGTGGTTAATGCTGTACAGATTATAAAAATATTTCAGGCGCATTTGTGGGTTTTTTTGGGCCACAAAAATTAATCTGACTTTTCTTAACAGGCAACAATATAACATTTTGTTGCTTCTTTCAAAGTGTGATATTTATAAATTGGTAAACCTACTGAACCCTTCACGAGTGAGTCATTAAATACTCTCAGTGGTCATTTATCCTCCTTAAGTGAATTGTCATTATCATTGGTTTCGGGTAACACTCTAATCCCTTACATCCAGTAAACTAGCTCGCATATGACACTTTCAAATCCAAAGATGACCTTTGACCCTTTGAACCATAAAATCTTTGAGGGTTGGGAGGGGTAACCTGGAGAAGTGCGGAGTCTGGCTGCTGGTGACTGCTTCACAGCAGGTGTTCAAGACTCAAACTTCTCCAGTTCCCACTCAGGAGCCGCAGAAGGCTCCGGAGTCGGTATCAGAAAGTCACCGGCACTGCGAGATGGCACAATCCCACAGGAAACAAATATATCATACTGGAGTTATATATTCAACAAGTCTGTGTTCACAATGTACTTCAACATTCAGAGCAATCTATCATATTTCAGATCTAGTTTTTAAAAGAAAGACAATAATAATAAAAAGAAAATGTATTTGACATACAGTGGCTTTAATATTTGAGTAATCACATCTTAAAACACATAGTCTGACATTATTAGATATATCCAGCTATGTTTTAGGTCCTCGTTGATGCTACATGTCGTTAACATTCAGTTAAATATTTAATAGACCATGCTATATTATTAATATTTGTAATGATCAGTGATGGAATTAAAGTAATTTATTCAAGTACTCTACTGTATGTCTTATATAAATAATAAATACAGTAAACAATTCTTAAGTAGATTTATTTCATGGTACTTATGCTTCTTCTCCACTACATGTCAGAGGCAAATCATGTATTTATTAGAGAGCTAATACTGACTAGTTAATTCATTAATTAATTTTACATGCAAACAATTTCATATTATAAAATATGATACATTGTTGTGGATAGAAAGAACAACGCAACCGAATGAGAAATATTTAAATCAGCTCCAACTACATCAGTAAGAATCATGCCTACAAGGCAATGCATAAGACTAACAATGATAATGATACAATATTATAATGTATCACCATTAGGCACATCAGAATCTGATACAATCTAATAATATGTTTGCTTTATTACACATTATTACAGTATTTTGTGGTGGATATCCTGTTGCAAAGTCAAATAAACAGTTTTGCATCAATCTCTGTTATATCTTATTAATAAATAATGGTATTGTATAAACATTGATTACTAATTGATTGCATAATGTTTTTTATGTGGTTTAATATTTCTAGACAATCACATCACACTCATCAGTATGAATTGTATGTGTGTAAGTATGTGCTGGTGTTAGTGTGAACATATAGAGAGTGAAAATTAAAAAAAAATTGTTAGTATAGATCATTTAATTTGCCAATTATTATATTGTTATCTCAAAAAAAATTAGTTGGAATTACAAAATGAAAGGATTTTAATGTTGTTCTTCTGTTTGTTTGTTTGTTTGTTTTATTCATTTACTGATGTACCTAAAGTATTATATAAGCATGCTCTCTAGAAGACAAGGTTGTATATTAATATTTATATACAGTATATTCCATCCCCTACTTTAACATTTACAGTTTCCATTTCATGATCACTTTCATATAAAGACACGTGCCATCTGGTTAGCTTTTACTTGTTGGTGTGGCTAATCAGTGCTCCTGCTGCTGCTCTCTGGATGTGACCTTTAACTTTTTTATAATGAAATACTGTAAAAATCTACAACTCCATGCTTGATAAATACACACCTCTCAGAGTTTGTCAAACATGCAGCCGATGTAGCCTCACGCCTGCTCTGTGAGTGAGTAAACAACTGTCAGACCAAAGCTTGTCAACTCTGAAAATCTGTATTTGTAAAATCAACACTTGCTAAAACTAGAAGATTTGCTGTGACTGTTCAACTCACCCTTCACACTGAAACGGTTAGTTTTAGAGCAGGTACATATAGTGTATTCTGTATCAACATCTGATGTGTTTAAAGGGTGGGAGCGAGGGTTGAAAAGGTCTCCACATGGACTGTTGGTGGCATTGATTAATGGTGCTCATGATTTAACACCTGCTGTTTTAATGTAGCCACTGTAAGAAACTGATCTCAACACGCTTGCGTGAGCGGTGTCCCCATTTTAAATAGCTGCCTAAATTTATCAGCTTTGTGGAGGTCACTTCAACCTGTTTATGTCGCTTCTTGTTTTGGCACAGAAAGATATATTTTTTTGTCTTTAACAGCACTGAATGTGTGGAAATACAGACCTTGTGCATCGTTTTTCCATATGTATTATGAAAGTATAATGCATAAGTATAATGGAGGTGGTTATACAATCATTTCATGGATATTTATGGAATCATTGTCTATTTTTTTTATCGCTGTCAAATATTCATCTAAGAAGAGGAATGACAAACTGACTAAGACTGTTACAGCATTAAAGCACTGTTATGTAATTTAATAGCAATGAGAAATAGGGACATAGTGAAATAATTCAATAGTTTACTGCTGTTTTCTCTTTGCAAGGCAGCAGATACATCCATACAAGTTACAGAGCCTTTACTGAAGTAAAAGCACCTGTACACAAAGCAAGGCAAGACAAGGCATCGTTATTTATTTCATACCAAGGTAACTCAATGTGCTTTACATAAAGACAAAACATTATTTAAAAACAGTCTAAAAACAAAATTAAGAATAAAAAGAAAAAAGAAAAGAAAATAGATAAAGCTATGAGCACATGAAAAGAGAAATGTTTTCAACCTGGATTTAAAAGTGCTCACAGTTGGGGCTGATTTCAGATCTGCTGGTAGTTTGTTCCAGTTGTGTGTAGCATCACAGCTAAATGCTGCTTCACCATGTCTAGTTTGAACCATGGTGAACTGAGTCAGTAAATCTGAGAGCTCTACTGGGTTTATACTGTACTAACATGTCATTCATGTATTGTGGACCAAAACCATTCAGTGATTTGTAAACCAGTAGCAGAACTTTAAAGTCTATTCTGGTGCTGAGTGGGGGCCAATGTAAGGTCTTAAGAACTGGGGTGATGTGATCTGATCTCTTTGTTCTGGTTAAACTTGAGATGCAGCTGTTTGATACTTTTGGGGGAGTCCAGTCTAGTCTGATCTTTGTTCTCTTTCTGTGAAAGACTGGATACTTTCTTAAAAGGGCCCCAACGAGACGCTGCCTGTTTGAATGGGGCCGCAAGCCAAAAATCACTAATTTAACCTTCACAGTGTGTTTTATGTCAAATATAAATGAATGAAGTAACTGCAACAGTCAAATAAACGTAGAAAAGTAAAAAGAACACTATTTCACTCTGAAAAGTGGAGCAGAAGTATAAAGTAGTGTGACATGGAAATACTTAATGAAAGTACCTCAAAACTGTTCTTACAGTAAGCACTGTACTTGAGTAAATGTACTCATAAAACAAATTATTTCTAAGAGGCTGCACCGCATAAACGATGACACTGAGGGTAAAAGTGGGATTTGAGGGCGACAAAAGCTTTTAACCGATGGCCCCTGTCCTTGATACTGCTGTCAGTGTGCCCTCCACATGGAGCAACTGTTGGCCCAACCCCTCCCTGCTGCATACCACCAATCTGGGGCCCCATCCAGAAACAACACTTGTGTCTTCAACACTTTGACAGAGCTCTAATAACTAGATCATTACTGTGCGTGTTAACACTATTCAGCATTGTCCCTGATAGCAAACTAAACTTAAACTATTATTGAACAACCAACCCTTCATAAATCCCCCACGCAGGTCCCACAAGGCCCAGTGGTGTCAGTGGATCAGATTAGACTGACTAACCCTAAACCAAACTACATCTACAGAAGACTGGATCAACTTGTAGTAAATTCTTTTAGCTGACTGGCACCAGCTGGTGGGGAATATTTTTCTTCATCAAGGAAAGGCAGCTGCACTCGTGGCATTCTCGCGTCCACAAATGTTATTAGTGCCAATATTAAGTAGCTCAGTACATTATCCATACAATATTTATTCCAGCGTTCTTTGCACACCTAAAGAGCACCACATCCCAAGTGTACCTGTACGCAGTGTGTCCATTTGCTATCTTCATTTTGCTTTTATTTGTTCGGAGTTATGTTTCTTTGTATATTCCTGCATGTTAACCCAGGTATGGGGTATTATATGGACCCTTAAGTCAAATATCCGAGAGCCAGCTAAATTAACTTGCCATATAAATACCACAAAACCTTGCAACCAGTGTCTATTCACAATAAGAACTGTATACAAAGGTATATGAGGGACAACTGTGCTAGACAGTAGGCCAAATACTTCATCTTCCTGTAATATGTTCTGAGAAATGCTACGGGTCTCAGAAAATGCAGTTTTGGGAAAGTCATGGAGGGGAGCTGTTCTTCCAGGAAAGGTGCTGAATCTTGGCACTAGGTTAGTTTCATATAAGGCCTCGTGCTTCAAGTATAAGTTACAGAATGTCTGATTGTAAAATGGCACGCAGCCTTCCCACACTTGACATTCACAGCAGAGACAAATCATCGTGGGATTTTCCTTGGGACCCCCCTTCCCATCTCTCTCTCTCTCTCTCTCTCTCTCTCTCTCTCTCTCTCTCTCTCTCTCTCTCTCTCTCTCTCTCTTTATCTATCGCTCTCTTCTCTCTCTCCCTCCCTCTCTCTCTCTCTCTCTCTCTCTCTCTCTGTCTGCTTGTCACTCTCCCTCCCCCCCCCTCTCTCTCTCTCTTTCTGTCTGCTTGTCTCTCTCTCTCTCTCTCTCTGTCTGCCTGTCTCTCTCTCTCTCTCTGTCTGCCTGTCTCTCTCTCTCTCTCTCTCTCTCTCTCTCTCTCTCTCTCTCTCTCTCTCTCTCTCTGACTCTCTCCCCCCTCCCTTTCTCACCCAGCTCGCTTTTCGTCCTCCTCGTCCCTCCAGCCAGCCAGAGTTTTCCGTCCTGTGTTGGGGATAACATCGTAAACGAGGACCACCTGACGGTAAGACGGGACTAAATGGAAGCAGCGGAGGAAACTCTCACTTACCGAGATGACACCTTACTTCACAGGAAGCTGCTCCCAGAGAACAAGCATAAGGACAAATCGGACAGTAAGGGTCACGCCATCGAGACAAAAAGCGACGAATCCAACTATGTGGACCTGGACATGAAACCGGACGACGCAAAAACAGTGAAAGTGACTTTCACTGGCGAGGGAAACCAGCTGTCTGTTATCAAATGCGACAGTTCCGAGCAAGGGGAGCATGACGAGGAGGGTAAAATCATTTCAGAGGACTTTGTTGAAGAGCAGTTAGAGGACAAGAGGGCCACCGTCCCCGGGCCTGTTTCGGGTGAGCCTCCTTTGGAAACTCTGACCAAACTTCCCAACAGGGATCAGGACTCGGAGAATGAGAAGCAGCGCCAGGCCGAGCTGGAACCGAGTGACTGCAGTGAACATGTGTGCAGTGAGAGTGATGAGCTCCAATACACGGACATGTATTTGAACAGCAAGTCGGAGTCTGACGATGGTGCCAGCGCTGTGCTGTCCGATCACTGCGGCTCCGACACCGTGGAGGACGAGTCCCACTATATCACGACGCACGAAATCCAGTTGACGGAGCTCGACCACGACGTAGATTACGACCTGGGACGGGGGACCTGTTGGGATTTTGAAGACGACAATCTGGTTTATTCATTTGTGGATTACGCGTCTTTTGAAAGCGATGAAACGCAGGAGGGGACGTTGATACTGGAGGGCAGGAGTCAGGCGAAAGTGCAGTCTAATCTTGGTGGAGCCGTTGTCAGCACCGAGCAAGAGGACAGTGATCTTTGTGACTCGGACAAATGCGCCAGCTCTGATGAAAGTGAGTGCAAAACCCCTAGCGAAGACGCCAATAAGGGGAAAATCCGTTTGTCAATAAAAACATCCTCCAGAGCGGTGAACGAACCTGTCAATTTACTTGACAACAACACCCGTGGGTACACAAAACACTTTGGTGACGAGAGTCACTTCTCATTCGTGAGCTCCGGCGCCAGAGTGGGGCCCTTGTGCGACAGAGCCCAATACTTCATCCCTGCTCCGGGCCGTCAGCACCTTGCATCCAAACTGAGACGGAAAGATATTAATGAGTATTCCAGTGGAGCGTCCAGCTCCATCAGTGAGCTAGACGACGCCGACAAAGAGGTGCGTAATTTAACTGCCAAGTCTTTCCGGAGCTTGGCATGTCCATACTTTGATGCCATTAATCTTAGCACCTCTAGTGAGTCCTCTGTGTCTGAATATGGGCTAAATAACTGGTCAGCTTATGTGGACTGGAATTATGAAAACATATCGCAGGAAAAAGAGCGGAGCGTAATTGCGCACAAGACTTCGAGCGCAACTTGGGCAATGAATAAGGCTGTGGACAGTAAGAGGCATGATAAGTCCATAACCGGCATGAAAGCTCCACAAACTAAAATGTACGCACTGAATAAGAGGACAACTTCTCAACAATCATCCTCTTCCAGCAAAAATATCGAGGTTAACGATTCCGTTCAGCCAAAGCAGCGTGGAGTTCTGCTGAATTTTCGCTGTAATGTTGAAGCGCCTGAAGGCGCCAGACGTCCAAAATGCTCCAAGAAAGCACGATCGAACGAGGCTACTGGGACTGTGTTGGCCAGGTCTGCGTGTGAGATGCAATATCATCACTCAGATAGCAGTGAGGATACACACAAAAGAGCAGTTTTTGCATCAAGTCTTTTGAAAAATGTGATTTCCAAAAAGATGCAGTTCGAACAAGAGTGCAAAATGGAGAGGGGTGAACTTCGTGGCACGCACTCAGCATCCTCCCCGAGTTTCCAATTCAAAGATCAAGACGGGATGAAAGAAGGGAGCCAAGGAAGAGGCTTAAAAAGGCAAACATCAGAATCAAGCTCAGGTTTTACTATTAATTCTGCTGATGATCAATGCCCTGAGGGCAGCACACCCAGTTACCGTGAACCAGCAGAGGAGCAGAAAAAAACACCAGATGATTCAGAAAAGGGACAACAGGAGCCTCCAAAAGCATTGCTCAGCCATAGTCAAAGTAGTCCATTTAGTTCACTGAAAGAAGAAGAACCAGAACCTGTAAACAAGACTGATCCCAAATCTGTAACTGACACACAGACTACAGCAAAAGGATTAGACACCAGCAACATGCTGACAAAACTGCTATTTGTTCCTGTCACAGGCGCACATGCTGGTGCGCAGAAATGTGAAAAAGAGTTTAAAATGGGCAATAATGGAAACATAGTAGGCAAAGATGAAAACGAGAAAGGAGGAAAAACCCCTGAGATAAAAATATGCCTGAGGAGTTTGAAGGAAAACAAAGGCTGTACACTGAATATCGCCAACCTGTTAACACCAAAAATAAGTATTAACTCTGTGAACACTTTCAGGGCAGCAGGTGATGCCAAATGCCACATTTGGTCCCCTGCGGATAAAATCCCAAACTTCTCCGTTAGAGACATAAGAGATACTAAATGCAAGTTTCAAACACCAATATATCAGGTCAGAGATGTCCGTAAATTGGTAAAAAGTTCCTATCGCTTTGTTTCATTGGAAAATAGTGAGAGTAAATGTTCTTCAGCAGCTGATAAATGTGAGGCCACAAAAGAGCCAGTAAAGCATGTATCACCATCTCCTATTGTGATTAAATGTCACTCTGTAAAAACAGATGCTAAACAACAGACGGCTGAAACCTCTCGAAGTGAAAATATACCATCACACTGCACAGGTAGGGTGCCACTTGTTACATCTAAGCAGCTACACCATGACCAGTCAGAAACTCAGCCAAACATTGAATCTAGGCTGACAAAACAGAGACAGGAAAAGTTTGCATGTGAGACGTCTGAAAGAAGAAACGAGCCCAAAATACCAAAACAGGCCGCGTTAGAGAAGCTTAAAGCTGCGGTCAAAACAATGGAGCAGCTTTATGTTTTTGATAGAAATGAATGGAAGCGTAAAAGTCAAGCTCCCCAACCAATCACAGACAGTCATGTATTGTCACTTATTGCCAGTGAGGAGCAGGGAGCAGAGGAGCTGGAGACAACGAACGCTGACAGGATTCCTCAGTCACAGGAACATAAAGGAGCTCTGAATATTATACATGTTCCCTATAATGATGACTCATTTCAAACACAATCACAGCAAAGTAAAACATTTAGTAACAAACATGTCCTTCATTTTGGCAATAAGACAAGGGTCAGCATTAGTTCAGTTAGTAACCCTATTCCACAAAGCTCCGGGCTGCAAACATCATCGACTATGAAAAGCTCCAAGACACCGGTGGCTCCACTGTCGGTGAAAATCGAGCCCCCGAAGCACGGCCAGGTGGAGCAGGGAAAGGTCAAAATCATTCCCACTAATCCCACTGTCGCACAGGCCTGCTCAGACTCTGAGAACTATTTGACCATACCGGGGCTTGGGTATACGAAGGAAATCAAACTGCTGAGTCAAGAGCCTGTTTTGAGGGAGGCGAGTTCAAACCAAATTACAACAGGTGACAGGAAGACACCTGAGCAGAAAAGGTCTCCGTTATATATGGAGTACCCAGCTGCAAGCATCTACCATCACTCGGGGGCAACAACGGGGCCTCCAGCACAGCAACAGGTGTTGTGTTTTTCTCCATCTGTCCCAACTGTGTCCCCTACTCCTTCTGCCGGAGAAGCAGTTCCACAAACCCAGCGCAAGATGCTTTTGGATCCCACTACAGGGCATTATTACCTGGTGGAAACTCCCATACAGGCCACAACAAAGAGACTATTTGACCCTGAGACAGGCCAGTATGTGGATGTGCCAATGCCCCATTCTCCTGTGCCACCTGTCAGCCCTGTGCCTGTCTCTTTGTCCCCCTTGGCCCTGAGCCCAGGAGCATACGCCCCAACCTACATGATCTATCCAGGCTTCATCCCCTCGCCCACTCTGCCAGCCCAGGCAGTGTTGCCACAGTCCCCTTGTCACTCTGAGGATGCAGGTGGAGTAAAGGTCAAAACCGCCAGAAGCCCTAAGCCGGAAACGAATGCAACCGGTGCAGAGAGTGCATATTACAGCGCAAAAGGTGAGGCGCCACAAGGGCCACTGCAGCCTCCTGTAAGTTTGGGACATGTGAGCGCCAGAGGAGGCGCAGCGAGCTCTGACAGGAAGCCAGTTATCAGTATCACAACGCAACAAGGTCCAAGAATCATTGCCCCGCCCTCCTTTGATGGAACAACTATGAGCTTTGTAGTGGAGCATCGGTGACCAAGGAAACATCTCATCACACATGTAAGTTAGCACATAATCACATATCCCCTTCACGCCTACAATTCTTCTTCTTTGCGTCTGTAAGTGAATGTAAATGGGTTTAAAATGACTTAATATTTGAAATCAGTTAAAGATCTAAAATGGTAAAGACAAATTTAAATGTTGCACACAAGAATACTGTCAACTTCGAACTCTGAATCCATGAAATGCTTATGGTTAAATTGACTGCAATAAACGGTTGTGCGTGCCATTGTAAAGCAAGTGTGCAATTCAGTCACACCCATGTTTTTACATTTACAGTGCAGGGATGATCTCTGACAGACAGATAACTATCTATATATGGTATATATATATATATATATATATATATATATATATATATATATATATATATATATATATATATAAATATATATATATACATAGCTGTCTATCTTCCGTCTATATCAAGCTTAGCACACCTCAGGACAATTTTGACTGGTTTGAAGATATAATAACATGCCAGAGCGTTTTTTTTTTTTTCTTCATCCCACAGTGGTAGGCGGGCGTAGCCAGACTCCAGCACTGGAGCATGGTCTGGCGATGCAAGAATACATTCATCATAAAGTCACAGAGGGGTAGAAAGTACTGAGTATAGGAATTATCACTCGAAGTTTATATGTTACTCAGTTTAAATATTTTATATTTTTTCTTATATTTCATGTTCACTTGGAAGGAAGAATATACATACCTTGAAAGACTTACTTACTTATTTTAACCCAAACCACAATCTTTTCCAAAACCTAATCAAGTAGTTTTGTTGCATAAGCAAGTTCTACACTACTGGGGCTTGTACAGGTGCACTGATTGCTCGTGTTGCCGTCCGTTGGTAGGATAACTTTTTGGGAGGTATCATACCAAGTATTGTATGTGTGAATTTGATACTGTGATACTCTACTTAATAAATAGCTTTTTTACACATCATATTTTTTATCATTTTCAAATTTTTTTTATAATTTTTAGGTCATTTTGAGATGAAGTCAAATAAGAAAATTTGTGAATTAAAGGTAATTGTTGACCTTGGGAACAGTACAGTCTTAGCTCAAGATCCACTTACTGGCTTTTATCGGCGTCTCACTGATCTTCATCAGCGGACCACTTGTGGTAAGTGAACCTTGAGCTATAGACATTCATGTGGACCTGCGTAAAGGTCCTGAGGAGTTTTCATATTTTTTGGGGGTTGTAAACGTTGCTAAAGCAGCAGCCCAGACTGCTTCAGCAGTGGCATGTCAGTGTTAATAGACATGCAGTAGCTTCATGACAGGTAACCTGACTCCACTGGGCATGCTAGGATTTTCAGCCTCGGCGAGTCGGTTGAGTTCCCTTTTCTATGCATTACACATCGTCGGGCTATTTTAATAGTGTGAGACGAGTTTGTTTACATGGTTTATTCTCAGGGTTGGAAAGTGTCACAGGAAAGTATTCCAGTCAATGACACCTTACATCAAGTAATTTTATTGCTTCAATTACTTGTATAACTTTACATTTCATTAATGTGTATGTTCCTGAAACCTTTCTCCAGGATAAATGAGTTGGACATAATCCTTATTGCATATCAGTCCACAGTTGAAGTAGCCTACAAAAGAATAAGAAGAATAAGATGCTTAAAAGTTCAGTTCACACAAACAAGGAAAAACAGATTGTCCCACTCTCCCTTATCTTGGAGTTTCCGTTTTATTTGCAGAGGTTTTTAGATTGATAAATGACAAAAATGGTGCTGTCATTTTTTGAGATGGTTTTAAATTTACATACATTTGAGATCAAAATTAGAGAACAAATGATTGATTCTTTATTTATTCTGAAATATTGTTATATATTAAAAAATGATAGGAAGTGTTGAGGCCCTTGCTTGGAATGACTTCAGCACATCTGCGCCAAGAGGAAATCACTGGTTTCTCACACTTCTCTGGTTTGATCTTGGTCCGATCTTCTTCAGTCTCTCCCACAGTTTAGTAACCAGAGATTCTTTATGGGGTTTAGATATGGACTCTGGGATGCCCATTTCATTGTTTTAATATTCTTAGCTTCAAGGAACTGCATATTGCGTTTGCAGTGTGACAGTGTATCTTGCATGAAAATTGCAGTTGATTGGGAGACAATTGCTGAAGGTATTGCATTTTGCTAAAGAAGTTTAACATAAACATTTGCATTCACGCTGCCATGTAGTTGCACAAGAGGCCCAACTCCTGCTGCAGAAAACAACCCCTCAAACCATGACACTTCCTCCTCCAAATTTAACTGACTTCTTCACACACTTTGGGTTCAGTCTTTCTCCAGTCCAACACCGAACATAATGTTTCCCATCAGACCCAAATAAATGAAACGCACTCTCATTACTGAAGTCACTCTGGACCAGTTCTCCTCTGTCCACACAACATGCTCCTCAGCAAAGGCAAGTCTCGCCTTTTTATTCTTTCTGCTGATGAGAGGTTTGGTCACTGCAGAGTGGACTTTCAGTCAAAAAGAGACACTGTGTGCCAAGACATCCTTGCCTTGTTCAGCAGTGAACTGGTGAGCAATTTCAGCTGCAGTGTTAATAGTCTCGAAATCACAGACTTGAAATGCCCAACCTCTCTTGCAAGGTTCGAGAGGGTCATTCCTTTGGCCTTTACTTAGACAACCTGCTGTCACAGGGTTTCAGTCACCAGATAATTAGGGTGTGTCGAACAATAAAGTACATTGTCACCAGGTGCCAGATTAACACCAATAACTGGGAGGTATCTGAAAGTGTTCTCTAATTTTTCTCACTACTTTTATCACAAAATAAAGGTTTTTGTTGAAGTGCCTTGGTTATTAAAAAAAAAAAAAGAAAAACATGCCAGTACAGCAGTGGTATAGGCACAACTGATATTCTATCAAATTATGAATAGTAAAAAATGACCAGTATTTCAGAATAATAAGTGTTGATAACTTGTTCTCTAATTTTGATCTCCATTGTATTTATTTAAGTAGGTGAGGTTTGTTGATTATCTTGAGCAGCCAGGAAATTGTTTCTGGTATCACAAACGAAATACAATTCATCTCTACTGAGTAGCATAAGTGTTAGTGCCAGACATCTAAAAACCTCAGTAAATGAAACCAAACATTTCCACATGTACAGACTGTGGTCATTTTGGTACATGTCAGATGGTACCTGTCAAGCGGTCATGTCTAGATGGTGACCCTAGATTTGCGAAAACTTGGGAAAACTTTCACGAGACTCATTTCCCGACCACCTATACTAACCTTGACCATTCAATGCCTAACCCCAACCATTCAAAGCTAATACATACTCTTAACCATCTTGTGACACTTGACACGACTGTGTCAAGCTCATGTTGTCAGTTTGTGTTTTCAGGGTTAGCACATTTTCACATCCATCAGCTCGAGCTTGACTTTTAGCTGCATTGTATCGACCTGTGCTGTGATTTGGGCTTAATGCTTCTCTACAAATGCAGATGTGTGCACATCCCAGTCCCAAGTCCACTTCAATAGCAGAAATTCCTGCAGTAAAAGTTACTAGTCCATTGTCGTGTTACTTAGGGTTGTAATAAAGGACTGTATAAATTGTTGTTGGGATGATCCTGATCTCTCTCTTGGCTCCAGGTGTGTCTGTCAAAACACTGCTGACAAGTCTACTTTAGTTTGACTGTTTAATCATTTCAAGCAACAGTACAGAACATGGGCATTGCTTTGTGTGAGTGGTTCTGTCCAGAAAAAAGGAACAACCTATTATCTTGCCCACATTACATACATAAATATATATCTACATGTGCACCTTTGATATTTGTAATAAATTCACACCTTTCTTCATATTATATGCAGTGTAACTAGTTAGCATAAACAGCACACTCACAAACTTAAATACAGAACAAATACATAGCTACACATCCATTTCTAGCTGACCAGTTAACAACCATATGCTTTAAGTTAGCAAGTAGCTATAAGCTAGGGGGCTATAGTTATCAACTTAACAACAAAGGATAATGCACTAGCAACAGAAATAATACGACTTACAGCTCACACAGATGCACACACACAATTTACGATGAAACCAATTAGCCTCTGACTGGCAGCCGCTCTCTCTCTCCACTCTGCACTCTGCCTCTGAACAACGTCATGCGCCCAGAGTAATCAATAACGACCTATGTCCCTTTCATACACAACTGCCTACACTGCAAAACAACCCTAGATGAAACACAATAAAACGTGTCAATATCGCCAAAGCATTTCAGTGATGGAGAGAAAATGTTAATAATAGTTTAGCCTTCTGTTGACTGTAGACAAAGGGTCATGGCTGCGATCAATTCATGTTTATGTTCACAGTATGTACAGTATATAGCTAAAGCCTTGAATCACAGTGTGTCATCTCAAAGGGCTTTACAGGCCCACAAGTTTGCAAAGAAAACAGGACGGTAATTCTCATAGAACGGCAGCTATATACTGTATACAATCGGAATCATTGAAATTAATGACTAGAACTCATGCAGGTTACTCTGTATGAAGCATTGGTATCTATGCATTTGGTTTTGGCTCTAGGCGGTACTAGTTGTCTAGTAGTCTCCTTAAGACTCAGTCCTCCTGGTTCCTAATTTGATATCCAGTAGACATTTTTTGGCGGGTCTGACAGGAGACAACTTCAATAACCCATCCAGCTTTAGATAAATAATTTTTTCTAAATGTAGTGAAGGGTCAGAAATACAGAAAGAAAGAAATGCAGAAGTATTTACAGTTTACACTGTTAAAAGCTGTAGCCCAAAGAAAAACCCCAAAACTTAAACTTAATTTTAAGTTTCTCATACAGTACACTCATACTTACAACTAGTCACAGTCAATTCTCAGCTAATGTGTCAGAGAACTAATACAACTGCATGAGCATGAGGGATACATGTCAGCTGGGTGCGTGGCAGTCAAGGGCCCAGCATGGGGTTGAGTAGTGGTGTGAAGAGGAACACAGGGGGTGTGCGCGCGCGCGCGCGCGTGTGTGTGTGTGTGTGTGTGTGTGTGTGTGTGTGTGTGTGTGTGTGTGTGTGTGTGTGTGTGTGTGTGTGTGTGTGTGTGTGTGTGTGTGTGTGTGTGTGTGTTTGTGTGTGTGTGTGTGTGTGTGTGTGTGTGAGTGTGTGTGTGTAACTGGTGGTGCTGGTGGGGGTGTTTGCGGCAGAGGGACTTGGGGGCATGGCTAGGATAGTGATGCAGGAGGAAAAGGTCAGGCAATGCAAAGTATTTGTTGTGCTGATGCAGGGAGAGGACAGCTGCTCGGGGAGATCAGATGCTGCTGCAGCTCGAGCTTGGGAGCGAGTCTGCAGGGCTGAGATGGGGTCAACTTTTAATAGCCCCCTCCCCCTCTGCTTTTTCCTAAATTGGGAGAAGGAGGTGGAGAGGGCTATAGACCTCCAGCACTTCTACATAAACAATCAAGGGGCATAACCCAGCAGTGATTTGGCTGAATCTGGTAAGCTTCAAAAACAGCAACTGCAGGCTGAAAAGTCACATTACGAAAGGGAAACAACTTTTATCATAAACTGGACAAAAACTAAATATTGCTAGTATAACTGATTTTATGTCTTTTTTATGTCATCTCTAGACATCTCCATTGAAGAATCTGCCTTCATTCACCATCAGGACAGTTTTCACCCCACCAGCCTGTGATCTACTTCCCAGGACAACATCCAACAACAACAATTTCTAACCCCACTCTGTTGTGTTGTTTATCCTTCAGCAGACATTACTGTTATCTGTATGCATTGCAGCACTTTGTAGGGTAAACATATTAAGCCACATCCTCTGGCTGATGCTCTGCCATGTTGCTATATGAATCTGCTTTGTAATACTTTCCATTCAGCTGCTGTCTAGAACTTTTGAAATGCTGTTTGAGCCCTACAACATGGATATTCAAAAGGAAACAATCCAGACCCTTTATTACAGTTCAGTGTTAGTCATTTTTGGCCAAGCCACTATTTTTTATGAATTTCTTGTTACCTTGTCTTAAAAGACAGACTATGTAACTTTTGGAAGGAAAAAAACACATTTATTTTACAAGTTAAAACTTGAACTCATATGCCATCAAACAAAACCTTGCCGAATCCAGGGATTTGCTGCTACATCATCTTTGGTTTGGTACAGCCATGTTAGCTAATGCAAGCAAACTTGATGGGTATTACTCTGTAACGGACATTACTAGGTCAGTACACCTGACATTGTGTATAAAGTTGTTCTGTTGTTAGACTCTGTTTTAAGATGTCACCAAGAAAGGGTTCAATGGTTTTCCCGCAAAATAAAACAAGCCTGCCGGCAAGTTCATCCCAGTGGCCCAGTGAGGTACTGCAAACTTAAAAAGTATTAAATAGTATTTCTGTGTGCAAAGAATTTACGCATTAACCACCATTATTAAAAGTCCCACTTCCCGAAGAATTGTTCCTGCATCCCAGGAAAAGAAATTGGAAATTTAATTAAGAGTGGGCCATGTTCAAAGCCTCCATTGCAAAAGTGAAACAAAGTTGTTGCAAAAGGTTGCCTATGCTTACTGTTGGGGCAAACAAAGAACCCACCAGTGGACACAAGTGTTGAAGGAGGCTGTCAAACTGAGAAAGGGGTCATTTCAGATTTATTTGTCCCGAGGGATCCCTGATGCATCAGACAGGTATCAGGAGGACTGGAGCTTATATGTTCACAGACGGAAAACTTTGTGGGAGGAATTTGAGGAAGCCAGGGAGACTTTTGATCAACCTTGTCAGTACCCAATCTGTACAGGAAACCCAGTCAGTTCAGTTCCTCTTGGCTATCCTGAGACTAACCATTTGAGGTCATGCCTAACCTCAACAGTCTACACACGTGAGGAACAAATTTGTTTTCAGTATGGATCGGGCAGCCACAAGCCTCAAACAGGTTATGCCAAACTGTCGGATGACTCTGGAGGGTGAGGCAGGGTTTAGTTCTAATCCCATCCCAGGATGGGATTAGAACTGCCAACCCAGATTAACAATTTTTTTGAAAAAACACTTTGAGGAGCTCTAGAACCCAGCTGACACATTCTCCATAGAGAAGGCAGAGTTGGAAGGATTAGGGACAGCCTTGTCCATTTCACTAGAGGAGGTCACTGAATGAACTGACATCATGGGGCTGTCTTGATCAACATGTCTCCTCAATTTGAGGGCCAGTGCCTGTGGACTGGCTGGTCGGGGTAGTGGTTCCCGTTAAAGGAACTATTAACGGCCCATTTGGGAGAGGTGGGCTTTTGTAAAGCACGTTTGCAAATGTACACGCACGAGCGCGCGCACATGTACGAGCACGAGCACGAGTCCTATCGTTGGTATAATGCGGAGGTGGAGTGTTTACTGCAGATTTGGTCAGATGAAAATCTTCAAAACCAGTCGGACAAGACGCACAAAAACCCCAAGGAGCATCGAGCACCGCGATGACGTCAATCAATGCGTGTGACGTGTTACGGTGTGATGACGTATAGACAGCAAGAAGCATTCCGATGAGGCCCAGGTAGTGTGAGCACAAAAGGGCCTGGCCCACAGGGGTAGAGGGAGGGGGGGACAAGTATCCTAAAGCACGGGGCATGGTACGGATGGACAGTGTGAGTGCACCCTTAGTTCCAGGAGGAGCAATGCAGGTTCTGTCCTGGCTGTGGAACAATGGACCAGCCCTTGACCTTTGGTCAGGTGTACAGTGGTGACAACAAGAGTCAGCACTTCCAAGTCTGAGGCCATGTTGGATTGCGCTGTTCGAATTTTGAGTTAGGCATTGCCAAATGTTAAGTACTTCATGTGTCTTGGAGTCTTGTACACAAGTGAGGATAAGAATCAGAGATTGACAGGCATTGGATTGGTGCCATGTCAGCAGTAATTCAGATGCTCTGCTGGACTGTTGTGGTGCGGAGATAGCTGGGTCTCTGTTTACCAATTGATATATGTTCGAACACTCACCTATAGCATTAGCATCAGCTGGCTAATGACTGAAAGAAGGAGATGGTAGACACAAGCCACCAAAATGAGTTTGCTCTGCAGGGTATTTAGGCGTACCCTTAGGCTGCATTTGCACAGCTTCAGGCAGCTTCAGCAAATTGCTGCAGTTAGTGGCAACGATGGCCTGTTGGTGTGACGTCCTGTTGTGTTCTTTAACCCTCTAATGTAACAAAAGTCTGACAAAACTGGCCACTGCTGTGTGACGTCAGGTTACGTTTCTTAGAAAGTTGAGTCTATCTTGAGTTTTCACTGCACCCCATTGCATTTTTTTAGTACCCTTCTGCGACTTCCGCTACTTCAGACTAAATGCAATACAACCATTCAAAATGAATGGTAGAACTTGAGTTTTTGGTCTCGTCTGAACGCTCGCAAATCTAGGGTTGTCATCTAGACACAACCCCGGATCAACAGTGGAAAATGGATAGATGGATGGATGGATGGATGGATGGATGGATGGATGGATGGATGGATGGATGGATGGATGGATGGATGGATGGATGGATGGATGGATGGATGGATGGATGGATGGATGGATGGATGGATGGATGGATGGATGGATGGATGGATGGATGGATGGATGGATGGATGGACAATTATCAGAACACTCATATCTTGGGAAATGAAGGGGAATTCAATTTGCTATTATCCAGTGGCCACTATTTATCAGAAATCACATAGTCTTGCTTTTTTTAACATAATAAGATATTTACTTTCAATACGCCCGATAATATTTACAGTGTTTTCTGAGGACAGGGACCATTGTCTAAACTGAATTAAAAAATGCAGATTAAGGGGAAATCTTGAATCTCCTCAAGTTCATTCAGAGGAGGGATAAAAATTATAAATAAATTATATATATTATAACGATGTGGTAAATATTTGACATTGCTATGTATTGTATAACTACTTTTCAACACTAATTTTCCACATCCATGATAACATTTGCATGTTTTAGGAGTCAGGGCTCCTGTTCTACTTGAAGTATGTGTGACCTCTGTGTTAGACTCACAAATGCTGCTAATACATGCTCAAATGTAATGACATGATTTATTCTATATTTTAAAAGCACGCTCTTCAAATGTTAGAGAAAGGAAAAACAGATGAAGCAGAGCTGGGACTCTGCTTTTATGGTGTACTTAGGTCAGAATTTCCTATGTAGTGTTGAGCCTAATAAGTCAGAGCCAGCTGAGAAATTTAGAGGATAACTTCCTCTATTGGCGCTGGTGTATACACTTTACACTTTGTGTAATGAGATGAGTGCGTGTGCATCTGAATGGGCCCATGTTCGTGGCTCTAAGTTATGTATGGCATTTCAGTATTCTGTGAGTGTACAACAAGGAGTCATGTTACTTCACCGTAGAAGAGAGAGCACAGACTGCACATGTGTTGAGTGTGTCTTTACACTTTACACACAGCCATGTTTTCATTAAAATGACACATCAACTGACGACATCCATGTTACTGCTTTCAATAGGGTATAGTTCTTGGGTTATGTTTTCGTCTGTTCTGTTTCCTTTTGAATATACAGTGGGGCGGGTGATTGTGCTTTCCTTGACTCAGTTACCCCAGCAACCCATGTAAAACCAATGCAAACTGTAGATTGTTTTTTTTAAAGCATGTTTCAAATCCAAACACATATTAAAGGTATTTGGAGCTGCTGGTCAGTCTTTGTACCTTTATTCTGTAAAATACATGTTATGATGCCTCTGTGACAACAGACTTTATATATATTGCCCTATGCGTTGATTTCATTATAAGTGATATGAATTCATGCAGTGATTTGAAAGACGTGTTGTTGACTGTGCAGTAGATTGTACATGGTTTGCTCTCTAGAGCATTTTGAGGTGAAATGTGACTTAAATTTGTAAATTTGATTCATAACACATTGTACTTCTTAATAACAGTGTTTTAATTATCATTTCAAATGTACCCCTGAGGCAGTTGAGAGCAGTGCAAGTTAAACAGTTATTTATTCACAAATTGTGAATCTGTTGTTTAGAAATTACTTTTATAAAAGTAAAGCCGGAAATTGCGCCAAGTATCCAAAGAAAAGGAAAAAAATCAGGAACTATGAGCGAGTCAAAATGAAATGATATAATTTACTACCTCCTTACAGGGTTTTTTTTTTTTTAAAGGAATGTGTTTAATCAGCAAGTTGCAAGTCAATTCACATTTCGTTTAATTCAGATTATTCATTAAAATACACATCATTTTGAAATCCTGTAAAAAGTAACATAGATAAGACCTACGTATATTATCCTTTTTAAGCTCATAAACATGAAACTCATAAAAACCATTCTCCCACAGGCCTTTTATTATTTCTTGAAGACCTTTATCTGTGAATAATAATGTACTTAATGCACTTGGATTGTAACTATTTTGTCACCAACACTGACATTGGTGATAGCAGGAGTACTATATGGACTTCTCAATTGTAAAATGAAACATTGTTAATTGTTTCTGCCCAAAGATGCACTGTAACATAGAAAATATATGTGTTAAAACATTCTTCCAGATGTCCATCAACAAACATGCTGACTTTGAGGTGAAATATATGAAACTGATTGTCTCAACGCTTGCTTTTGTATGTAGAAAGAGGGCTAACCGAAAGTGAGATGGTCTGAGACAAGTGTATTTATAAATGTTCAAAGAACAAGGGCACATATTTGAATGAAATGCCTTAATGGCCGTTTAGACGTGGCCCCAGTGAAAGACAGAGGGCAGGATGACAGCGGAGATATGCCGCGAAAGGAGAATTGAGTGCTGCTGCGTTTGCACTTACAAGCTTGAAAAGTAATGAATATGATGAATGAGTGTAATGTAGACTGACAAGACTTCATGTTTGCAATAAATTCAAAATTAAGCAACTGAATGTGTGTGAATTCAAATCTCTTTGAGGTCCAGCTGTGCTTGAAGCAACTACACCTTGCTTCTGTCTGTATCACGTGACCACTGACAACCCTAGATGAAGTCTTTCTTAGAGAAATTAAAAAGTAAACATGTATTCGAATCACTCTTTTTTGGTTTGTGTTACAGCCCAGATACAGGGATGAGAAAATAGTAAAGAATAGTTTTTAAAAAAAAGTAAAAAAAGAAAAAAGAAGAAAAAGAAGAGGTATAGTATCTAATGAGGTAGTGTTGTTCTTATTTGTATGCTGTTAAACTGTGTGGACTGCTACAAATCTGAATTTCATTGTGTTTGAAATGAAATGACAGTAAAGCATCACATCTTATCAAACCTAATGGCTTTATTAATGATTAAACTATAAATTCCTCACAGAACAGTTATAAGCTTCTGGGCTGCCATGTTGTGAAAAATACCGTTGGCTGGTCAAACAGTCTACTTTATGAAGTGACAACAACATTTTCTTATTAAGGGCTTATAATAAATCATAAATTATTTACAAATAAAGCAATTATAATAGCAACCTATATGAAAAGCTGAATAATGAATAAGTTGATTTCATTTAACAGAAGAAAATATAGTTAATTGAAAACAAAACATTATGTTGTCCCTCAGTAAAGCTACTCTGACTGAAATGACTCATATTTTTAAAACAGAAAACTATCTTCTTTCTCAAACATGTTTGTATACTTTGACTATATGAATTGTTTCTGAACATAAGTGCACATTTTTATTCAGTTACATTCTGTGTCGATCATTATTATACGTATGATTTCCTTTTATCTCCCTGACCAGATTATCGCGGCTCGCTGCAGTTTTTAAGATAATTCACCACTAACAACATACAAAAAAAAAAAAATGACAAGGTTCAAAGGGAATCGAATAGATTTATGCCAACAGAAGAACACTTTGGCATCTGCCAGCGTGCAAGGTTAGCTTTCTGGTGACACTGAAACATCACCCGGGCCGGGGCTTAAGTTTAACCTGACAGTTTGCTGCTGTGTTTACACGGTTGCCGTGGATGCAGCGAGACTGGCAGACACTGGTTTGCCCCCAGCTGCTCTCGTGGTTTCTAAAGAATCTACATTAAGGCCCAGTTGTTGTATTTGGATGCCAGGAGAGGCTCTGATGTCACAGCTGTGACACAAGAAAAGTCAAGATTTATTGCCTCACCTAGCTGGATCAACAAGTGTTTGTTACATTTAGGTAAACGTTGTCTCCTTGGACACAACTATCAACACAAATGAGGTCTGTTGGTTTCTTTAAAAGAGTGCAGCTAACAAAAATACATGATAATGTGGAAAACCTTATCTTAAAAAATCTATTTCTCTTTATATTTCTGGTTAAAATGTATGAATTTGCCATCTTAAAGTGATATAGTTGGTGAATTCTGACTTGAAACCACCAAGAGGCAAATATTCTTCTAAGAGGCTGCAGCTATGCTAGTGGCCGTGATGTCTGCACAAATCTGATCCGTTCTACGCATGTGTGTAGATGGTTGACGTAAGGCATTGACCTTGAATGGTTAAAGGTCTCTAGGACCTGAACAGATAAGGTTTCCGCTGCAGATCGAGTACTATAGGCTGTACCATAGAAGAAGTGGAGGTAGCCACCGTGACGTCACCTGCTGGTTTGTGGACCTTTTGGCCCTTGGTTTTCTTTTTTGATACGAGGGTGGTGCTAACTGTTATGAGCGAACTCTAGTATTATTTCGCTAGCTTGGTTAGCAAGGTTTATCTGTAATTCACATTCACTGGGATATTAATTGGAATGCAAATTTTGGCTAGCGAAAGTGCTTAAAATAAAATATCCTACTCACAAAATGTTTCCACTGCACATTTATTGGCAGCCAGTTACAAATCTCAGTCTCAAGCAAAGTGATCCCTAAATATGGAAACAAAAGTTCAGAGTAGCTCAAAAGTCCTAAAACTAGACAGACAGAGTAATTACAGCCATATACAAAATACATATTCAAGTGTGGATGTATTTACCTTTGGAGATTTTCACCAAGTACAAAGTAAAGACAACACGCACACAAATTGTCTCCAAATCACGGCCATGATCATAAAAAAATGGGATTAATTGATATTACTCTGCTTAATAAGTTATTTAAATTGTTTGAACAGCGACACCATGACATAAAACAAAAAACTCCTCCTGTGTAAACAAATTTAATTAAAAAACAAAGGAATGTTGACAGAAAGGAGCATTTCTATTCATGGGGAGAGTTAATCCAATGTGTGATATTTACATGTATATCTTTACGAGAACTGTGTTGGGATAATTACAGTGGTAATATTCATGCTATGCAATGAGTATTACCCATCAAATAAAACATACATCCTGTGTGTGCCCATCATAAATACAGTTTCAGAAAATCCATCAAAGACAATGCAAGAATTGCTGGTTTCAAACAAAATGTCAAATTAAAATGACTTAAATACTCACAGGAATGTAAACATTACATGTGTTGTTAAAAAAAAAAACATTCACCATTTTTCTCTCTTGCGTACTTTCACTTCATGCGGATGAGGTGTGATAGTTGTCCCTGAATGCATTAAACCCTCTTTGAGTGACAATATTTGCTCCTGGATAGTTCATGGTATCTCTTCTACCAGCTGGAGTCAAAAACCTTCTTGCACATGTTTGAGTTCTCCTGGTGAAGAGGAAATTCAGAGCCGGGGACGAGCAGTTTCTTGCTCTTACGTGACACAACGCTCTTTCCCGATGGCACGCTCTCATACTTGGTGAGGTATTGACTGAAAGAATAGACATTTTTTTTATAAGATAAGTTGACAATAAAACTACTTACTCAGAGAGTAAGTATAGAAATATTTTCTGTACAGGGAGGGTTTCACAATACCTGACAGGGAAGGTAGTTTTGTCCATCTGCATGCACACCAGGAAGGGATATTCTGAAAACTGGACAGTGGTGATAAAGTCCAGTGATACCTCTGTTTCGAAGCCGACCTCCACACCTGCTCGCAAAAAGTCCATGTCCACTGTAACGTTGCCAGTTACCACTAATGCTCCCCTGAAAGCGGAAAGGAAAAACCAACGGAAAATGTGTCAAACAGACCAACAGTATGTGAAACTTGTGTTTTCCCATTAAACTTCATATGAAATTAATAGTGTTTTTATATACAGTAAAAAACGCATACACTATATCAGAATGTGAATTAATGAGAAGAGTATATGATTTTTTTGTTATTGAAATATGTAATCTATCTAAAGTCACATGTGAGAAAGGTCATGTGAATTCAAACTGTCCAAGGAACATGTTTTTTCACAGAAAATACGATATTGTTCCACTTGTTATAAACATGGGTTTGTGGGAGTCCATGTTTGCTTTGTAAGGCCCAGGTGGGTAAAGAGGTGAAAACCTTTTATTATTATAATTGTAACAGTGTAACAGTGGTGTTCTTAAACAGGCAGCTTTCAGCCAATCTGAAGTGGTTATTTTCTTTAGCCTTGTCCTGTGGCATGTGGTCCTTGTTTTTGACCACGTATTTGTATCATACAGTTTGTATCAGTGGCTTAAAAGCACAGTAAAGCTCAAACACTAATAGGTAGAGTTTAACTACCATGTAGCAGCTTCCCCTTATGTTTCAAATTTAAGTGTCTGCCAACGAGCAGAACATCAAACCTCTGTAACTTTGCCCGTTGAGTGGAGACATGCCTTGGCAAAGATGCCAGTGTGGTTTGTTCTGCGTCTATAGATAGCCTGCCAGTCTATTATCAGAGTGGAAGAGGTACAACTATGCTGATCCATTCACCTGCCTCTGCCCTTCCCCTGCACGCACGGGTCAAATCATCCTGAAGTTTAAATCCACAGAAAAAATTTCCGTTCCTCTGGAAAAAAGGTATCAATCCCACAGCATTGTGTGTTTTTTTGCTGTACTGCCAGCACTAAAGTCTGGAGGTTTTTTTGGGATAAATCACTTTTTTTATATTAAAGAAATATTTTGCTGATTTTAATCCAGCCCTGTGTTGTGGCAGTGTGGTGAGTGTGTGTAGATGAACAGTGTTCAGCTTCCCTCTGTGGCTTTAGCGCACAGAGCTCAGAGCACTGAAGGTTCGTCGAAATTGCGGAATGATGCAACATCCACTGAAGCCATACACCCGCAAGGACACAGAGCTGATTTAAAGCAAAGTATCAGAAAAGAAGTCACTCTCCCTCTATGTCTTGTAATCCAAGTTACTCTGTTGTTTGTTGTGATAGATAGACAGTCCAGCCGCAAGTGCATGTTAGTGCATGTGACCGTAAAAAAAAAAATCATCATTTCATGCATTAGGGAAAGAGCTGTGTGGAGGCAATCCTAACTTGCTTTTTTCATTATTTCGAACAGAGCACCTTTAAGTTTTCGCGAAATAATCTCAAAATACAAAATAAAAATAAAATCTGAGAACATCTATAAACAAGTGAACTGACCAAACAAGAAATTGCATATTGACATACAAACTGCATACTGCAAAATAACAAATTAACAATTAAACATGCCTTTAGCAGCAGAATGTTCACAATGAAGTAAACTCGAGGAGTACATCTTTGATCTGTACCGGTCTGAGCCACAGAATTTAAATCAACATTACCTCTTCCACTCATTCTAACATTTAATATTCAAAACAGTTATGGACAAAATGTGTTGCATTTGCAGCCCTGTCCCGCACAGGAAAATCACGCCGTATTTGAAGGTTAAAAATCTGCAGCATCGCTCTTTAAATCCTGTTTCATCACCAGATGCCGCGAGATACCAGCATGATGATGTGCGCCATTTTCAGCAGCTACTGTTGTGTGTTGACTGTAATGTTTTAAAATAGAGAACCAGACAGAACTGACGTCATATCCACACAAACCTAGAAATGAGACAGACATGAAGGACAATACTGGAGCATGTCCAACGTGCCGGTGGAACAAATGAATCAGACAACACTTATAGACCATCTAAATTTCACGTGAATCCAACGTCAACAGAAAACTATTTGTAGTGCGGTGACATGGCTCAAACCTCCCAAACGACTTTCCCTTTAGTCACAAAGGTTTCTAAGAATTGTCTGTCAATCACAAAGGCTTTTGCCCTGCAAGTGTATTACATCATACTGTACAAAGAGTACTTCAGAAACGTACTCTGAGATAATTTATCATTCCAAGGCTGTACTTGAGGCTGTGACCTATAAACACAACATTATGTAAAAGCTTTGCTGATGCCCCAATTTGGCTTCAGGACAAAAACACCTGCAGCAGATGTTTTATTGTATTGTCTCGGGACTGTACCTGTTGTTGACGCTGGTCTTGGACTCCCTGTACCACAGGCTGATCTCCATGCCACCAGAAATGTCAATGGCTAACCCTCCTTGGAACTCCGCACTTGCCTTCAGACCGGACTGCAGCTGGATCACCTGGATGGCCGAAGAGGAGCGGGAAACAAAAACAAAAAGGGACGAGTCTGTTATCTCTGACTCCCATGATGATTAAGATTTCTTTTATCATAAATCATATGTTTGAATGATTTATTTTAATGATTTTTTTATACTTTCAAAGTGGCCACAGCACAAGGCATAAGACATGCCACATCCTTGTATCAGCTTTACACATTTAGACCCTGTTCACACTCACATCAGTATGCTTGACAACTGAAGTTATTAACTTGAGTCATCCACTATCTGTGTCTGGGTACACATACTGTACACATCTGACCAAGTAAACAAGTCCTGATACCTTCACAGCAAAAAAGGTAGTGGGTCAGTGCCTTCCAAAATGACCCATAAAGACTGTCTTGGTTGTTAATGTACATTATTAAGTTTAGGAAACTAAAAAGTAGTTTAACGCAATATATCAATATTATATCGATATTGTGATATGAGACTAGATATCGTCTTAGATTTTGATGTTGTGATATGACATAAGTGCTCTATGCGCCTCACATTTTTACATGAGCACCCTGAATACCTCATGCAAATTTTGTCATTATTCTGTCAAAGCACCGATAGCAAAGCTATGGTATTTGGTCAAAAAATATTGTAATATTTAATGTTCTCTATATCACCCAGCCCTACATAAAAGACTTGGTTACAGTTAGAAAGACAGAATCTAGTACTGACTGCAGTGACCGAAGACGAGGTGCAAACCTCACGTCAACATCACACTACTTCTGGTTTGCAGCTGCACGTTGCACTACGTCTTTTCAACCTGTTTTAACAAATGGCAAATGCAGGTGTTTCCTCGTGATGACCTCGACCAATCTGAAGAAAATCTGCAAATCTGACACCATTTTGAAGGGGAATAAAGGTTTCTGGGAGCATTGTGCAGCTCATTACAGGGCATCAAATACCAGCTGTTAAGGTAATTTACCAAGGACCTAGTCTCTACTACTTCTCTGTCATTACTTGTTGCATGCTTGACTCATTACTACTGGTTGTCACTGCTGTTCATAATGATACTGAATGTAAACTTGATAAAGTTGATGGAGTTTGACTACCATGTTGAGGTCTAGTGTAAATCAGACATTGATGTGGGACACAGGTTTAGCAGCTTACCTCAGAATGATCAGTCAGCAGGATGAGACCCTTCACTACATTCATGGGCTCCCCGGACATGGAGAACATTTTGGACATGAGGTCACTGTAACCCTTGAAGAAGGTGACGGGTCGCAGCTGGACGTCGAACAGCAGAGCTGACATCCCAGCGAACGACTCCAGGTCCTCCTCTCCCTCGTCAGGTGTGGTAGCAATCAGTGACTCCAGACCTTGGGCCTCAATCGCCACCTGGAAGACGGAAGGAATATCCACATTGGTTTAAATTAGCAATCTGATAATGATCTGTTCTGATATATACTTCCTGCAACAGGAACAGGAAGCTAAACATGTTTTGTATACATTACTGTAATTTCAGTTTCATGATGTGGTTTCTTCACCTGTAGTCCATGTAGCATTGCTCCCTTGCTTGCACCATAAATATTCAGGTTGCTTCTCCTCAGGATCCCAGAGCCTGAATACAGAATGTCCAAACTGTATGTGGAGGTCACATCGGCAGCTTCTGTAGAGAGAGGAATACCTCAGTGCAAGTAACGGTTGTGATGTTATTTATCTTATTGCTACAAAGAAAATAACAGCCACACTCAAAATGATGAGCTTTGAGAAGCCAAATCGAGCTTAAATGTGTCTAACCGTAAAAGCAGATATATAACTGGATTGACTCATGAAACTTTGTTCTCACTGCTCAGTTTTACTAACATTTTTGTTTTATTTAGGCTTAGAGATGAAGGTTGATTACTTACGTGCCATGAATCCTGAGTATGCAGACGATGACCCAACTTTAGCAAAACGGTCGTAGTTATGGGAAATCATGTCCTTCATAGCTTGTCGTAAAACTTTGCTGAAAAACAAAATGATGCAATGAGTGTTGGTTAAATGTTGCTTATTTATGTTCTATCACACAATATACTTTTTTTGTTTGTGTTCAGCTCAAAAACCTATATAAAAAAGTTTACATTTGTTGATCATTGTTTGTCCCATACACACCTGGCCGGCATCTCGAAGCGGAGGATGTCCTGGACCTTAGAGAGCATGTACTTATTCATTTCATGAGGCAGGTTTCCAATAGAGAGAAGCAGATTCTTGATCTCCATGTACGAAGGGTTGCTACTAAGGATGACGTCAGCAGCGGCAGCTCTCACGTTTTTCTCATAGATCCGTCGATTTTGGTGGTAAATCCTGTTCACTGTCCGCTTCACCTACAAATGAGATAAATGTTTGGTCATAGTATCTCTTCTGGGCTAATTATCTCATACTATAGCAGTAACACTTGTTAACAACAGTACCAGTGACGATTTATGGCTCACCTCATCTGTCATGAGATTGACATTGTATCTCTGCAGGGCAGTGAGGGAGATGGTGTTGTAAGCTCCCACCTCTGACTCTGCATATTTGGTAAAAATGGGAATGGCCTCAGGAAGCAGAGAGTTCTTCAAAGCCAGAAGATACATCTGGACCTCGGACTCTACTTCTGTGCGGCCAGGACCCTCTAAAATCAACTTCTTCACCTGCACCACTGTCTGAGAGGTAAATACACAGCAGAAAATTATCCGTCAGCTCTTGGATTTATTCAAATTTGGTTTATTTTCCAGAGTATTGCACAAAGGAAATGTCAAGACTGTAAAAACACAATTGTTAATGTTTGACTTCTTGGAAGCTCACCGGTAAGTTGCACCCTCCTTTCTGACACAGTTTATGGACCAGGGCTCCCATAATGATCACCACTGACTCTTTAATGTCTGTATTGCCGATCTTTCCCTTTGAAATATCCTAAAAAAGGAAACAATCTCATCAAAATTCACCGAAAACATTTATTTGGCATGAAATTAAGTAAAATATGAAGTAGGTTTTTGAAGACTTTTAAGATATATCACTTAAAATCATATATTTCGAGGGCAGAGAGCAATGTATTTTATAAAATCAATTTATGAAGAGACCATTGCTATGTTATGTGTTTGTTTAAATTCAGAAAAAGGTGGTGATCCACAGGTAAATTAGAATTCAGTGCAGGTTAAGCACACCTTTTCCTCTTAACTGTTATGTACTTGATGGTGGCAGGTCTTATTCTTGCAAGCAAGAAAAGGTGCCTATTGTGTGATTGACAACATGACGCTCACCAGCAGAACCTGGAGCATTCTCTCGTTGGGATGTGAAGCAAAGCCACATGCGTAGAGAAATCTCTCCTGCAGAACAAAAGCTTTAGCATCGGTGAAATTAAGGAAATTGAGCATGGCATCCAGAGATGAAACGGTCTGGGCGGAGGTCACAGCATCCACCACCTGAGGTCTTAAAGGAGCAGGAAGAAGGCAAACACAATGATGCTGAGTTAATAAAGTTAGACTTATTCAGACAAACAGGGCGATCAGAGTCAGTAAGTAAGTAACTAAGATTAAGGTGTAGGAGAGAAGGAGGAGCCTTCTTACAGAGATGTCTTGCTGGCACTCTTTAGCACTTTGAGTATCTCGTCTTTGGACGCCTTCCTAATGCTCTGGATGAGGGCCAGGAAGCTGCGAGGAGCCGTGGCTTTGGACAGGCTTGCCGGCTCCAACTGCGTCTTTTGAGCCTGCCAATGTTCGAAAAGCTAAGAGGGAAAAGACAGGGGAGAGGGAATTAGGTGAGAGACCATCTACAGTGTTATTTATCGTTTTGTAATAATGACTCGTACAACCCAGATGAGAAAGAATACTCAGATGAAGAATGTTATTTGACTGTAGGGATTCAATAACTCTGAATCTTCAGAAATCAACTGCAGTGATCTAGTAAATTGCTTGTACAAGTTACGGCTTGCATTTCTTGCCCGATCTAACTTCGTTGTGGCAAGTTCCTGGTCCCAGATTTCAGCAATTACTATGATGAGTAAAATGTTATCATAAGAGACATAAATTAAGGCTAAACCCACACAAAAAAAGACCTGAAATAAAACAGAATTCTCCTGCAATATGCAAATTGTTGCCAGAAGGAGCTCCAAATGTATTTAGATCATCTGCTGTATGGAGAAATGTGTGTTGTATGCGTATTGTTCTTGACTTTTTATGTTGACAAGAAAGTGTCCACACATAAACAGATGCCACCATGACATTAGGATGTCCACAGCCTGGTGGCAAAACGAACAAACCTCTGTGAGGCTGTGGGAAATGCTAAATGCTAACACTAGCATGACTACATGTGAGCATGAGATAGCTATCCGGTGTTAACATGTCAAAATGCTAACATTTAATTAGCACTAAAAGTACAGCTGATGAAAATGTCATTAGTTTTGCAAGTAATAGGTCATAAAGGAGTATATGTTGAATTCAAAATTTGACCCAACAATGGCACCTGTGTAAATATTAAAGAACCCCACAAGTTGATTGGGATTCTTCTTCAGCAGGACATGAATGTCATCTAAAAGAGTGTGGCTAAAATGTGGGAAAGTGCACAGGTACTCACTGATGGACAGCCACTGCATTGGGATTTGACCTTCTCCGCAATGATACCAACAGCTGCCAGTTTGGCATCGATTGTCTTGACAACCCCAGCCACATCTTTTCCAGCAGCCTCCAGCGGTCCAGCCTCTGTCCCTATCAATGTGAGGGTTTGCCTGGAAAGCAAAAAAATCTCAAATTTAAACTGTGCCAATATTAAAAATGGCAGCACACATTAATTCTTTTTTCAAGCCATTTACCTGGACAAAACTTTAGCTGCCACAGATCTCTGGGCGTTAACAGCAAGTGAGTGGTATTCTTCAGACACGACCGAACGGATGAAACCATCTTCAAGTGTGAATGTTGTAACAGAACTTGATTTCCTGCTCACACCCAACACCTGACAGGGGACACATTAGCAATTTATTAGCGATTCAGTAGCTAGAGTTCATATTTTATCACAGTGAGTCGGTCTGGATGCTGACATACCTGACTGTGTGTGGTGAATCCGGTCTCCTGAGTCTTACACGTTTCCAGGATCTTGGTTCTCATCACTTGATCTTTTACTGCATTGTACTGGACTGTGCACCTTCCAGACACGTCGTTCTGTTAACAGACATAAATTGCATACACATAAGCGACATGTTATGAAATAGGAAACACATGAATAAATGCAAGGGGAGTGTTATCATGTCATTTACCTCTATCACCTTCCCGGTGTTGAGCTGTACTTGCAGTAAGCTGGCCAGCCCTCTTTTCAGGTTCTTGATGGTTGCAGGTTCAGCCCAGTAGGAATAAAACGCTTTTGTCTACAAAGAAAGCAACACATTAAACAGAATGTTGGTACATGTAAATGCATGAAACCTTTCATACTTTTTGCAAAATATGGCGTCAGATTCTAAGTTACAGTACATGCACATTTGACAGCTAGTGCTGCCCACAAAACTCCCTTTCAATACATTACTAGCCGTCACACATGAGTTTACATTAATAAAGTTAAAATATTAATTTTAATGCATTGTTTCAGCATCCCACTTGCCTGTAGGCAAGCCATATAAGCTCAATATGATGCTGCAGAAAAATGAAATCAGTTCTTACTCATTCATTTAGCGCCGTTGCTGCACTAAGAAACGTTACTACATAAGAACAAAATGAGCAACAGGAAAAGAAGTGCAATTTGGAGCCATTTTAAATCTGTTTCATCCACAAAAGCACTTGGTACATTTGGCAGCATGGCCTGCCAGTGCCATATAATTCATTCATTTATTCATTCATCTTCAACCGCTTATCCCGGGGTCGGGGTCGCAGGGGGTGCTGGAGCCGATCCCAGCTGACATTGGGCGTGAGGCGGGCTACACCCTGGACAGGACGCCAGTCTATCGCAGGGCACTGTGCCACATAATGGACACCAAAAAGAGTCATCCAAAAAGATTTGTTTTCGTCTCTTTGCATCACTACCACCGGGCACAGTGCTGTACACGCCGAAACTCACAAAAGCTCTCGGAGTGTCAGTTTTCCTTTGCACACAAATGCATGGTCATGATATCAGAGACTATTTACATTACTATTTACATGCAGAAATAAGATATTCTTTGAAGTGCAGATCAAAAACATATCCGGAATTCTTTGGTATTAGCACTTTAGGTGTTTAAAAAGAGTCAACCTCTTATTATATTCTCTATACACATCAGTACACACCACTGAGCAGCATGAAGGATGAGTCAGTCTTATTTTTACCTAATGTTGCAGATATCATATGGAACCAAAGCTTGGTGAAATGTGTTTAGTTAATCTTGGGAAATTCATATCACACCACACAGTTCAGTTTTCCAATGAGAGTTCAGCTCAGTTTAATAACGGATGTACTAATAATGTGTCCTGCTCATAAGTGGAGAAAGGGTCTTGTTACATTATTCTACAGTGTCTCCTATACAGTATGTAATATATTTGTGGCACTCAACCACCATATCAGCTCGGACCACCATAAATAGATTGTCCACTGTGTATCTTTCCTGCCGCAGCTTGCCATCAGTATAAACAACACAACAACACCAGGGGAGACACTGATCTATCCTGTTTCGTGTAAGCTTTTTTCCACACTGAACCAGTATTAATCCAGTTATATGGCCATTAGTTACAACTTATAAACCACTTTTCTAAAGTGGTATCCAAGCCTTAATTGTGGACCAACAAGTAATCAAAAAAAAAACCATTGTGTAAAACATTGTGCTAGTGGTTTTCATGAACTAGTGGCATATGATTCTTTCCCTTAGCCTTTAAATGAGATATCTTCCGATCAGTTATTGTTGGCAATTATGCCGTACTGGATAGCACACAGTGATAATGACCTGAACTCAAACACAGCCCAGTAAGTAGGATGGCAATATGAACCTTATCCACCAACTCAAAGCCACTCTTCAAGTCAGGCTTGTTCATTCATTCATTGACCCTTTGCACTGGTGACCTTTGCACGCACACAAATCTGTCTGGTATTTCCCCCTTCCAGCATCATCACTCCAGCACAATGAAAGTAATCTCATGAATTCTCTGAAGTAAACAACAGCGCAGTGTCAGAAGTGGTGTAACTATGACTTTTTAACTTTACTTATGTAAGCATTTCTCACATGTACAAAATCATGAATAGGATGCTGATGTTTCTTGCCTGAAGTGATTGTAAATTGTGTTTATGTTTAACAAAAATAATCACTTTTCATTTTGATAGTATTTGAAAAATAAGCATTAAAAACCACTTAAAGGTCCCATATTATGATCAATTTCAGTTTCATTCTTGTATTTTTTGGTTTCTATTAGAACATGTTTACATGCTTTAATTTCATTTTAGCGCCTGTCTGCTCAGTCTGCTCAGATTGGTCAGCATTTCCAGGTCTTCTGCATCTGAGCTTTTTGTGTCTCTGCACCATCATTTTAGCCGGGGAATGACTGTAATGGCACTGCCGCAGCACTTTCTACCTATATATAATATATTTGTGACATCACAACCATAAGAAAGTCCTGACTGCTCATTTAAAGGCACAGTTTCTGAACACGGGCTGTGTGCAATTCTCTGTGCTTCGAGCGTTTTGATTCTTTCACAGTATTTATAAAGCACCTCAACCTGCTTTAAAATAAAAATAAACAATAGGAATCTCAGTTGTTAGAATAAGTCACCTTTGAAATATTGTCAGGTTGTACAAATGATGCCCGAAATAAGTGGTGTAGCCACTGAAAAGGAGTTTATTTATACACCTATCATTAAATACCAAGGATCTAACCTTTTGCTATGTAAACAGCTAAAAGATCCCTGTGTTAAAAATAATGAAATGCTCTTACCTTTCCATTTTTCAGATGCAACAAGAAAGGTTTACTCAGAGCTGCTAGTTTGGCCTGCCCCATAATGCTTTCTGCAGTGGATCCATGGAGGACATTCTTCTTCTCTGATCGGTGGGACGCAGTGTTGATCCTCACATTTGAGATCTATGAATGAGAGATTGATTAATGTGAAAGTCTGCACCCTTCTGTTGGAAATACATTGTTTTGTGCACTGTCAACACACCGCCAGCTACTCTGAAGAAAGGCATGCAGACTTCACTATCAGGTTCATCAGAAGTGTATTTGTAGTCAGAAATATTATATGGATTCTCATAATGTCCTGTCTCAAAATACCGTCAGTTGAATCAGTTGGTCGACTTCGCCGCTGGGATCTCTCCACACTAGGTTGATGTCCACATCACTTGAGATCTTGTAGCCAGCACTGCCCTCTTTTGACCCCCTGGTCCTGTCCACCAGCACCTCAGTGGTGTAGCTGAATTTGTACAGCTGGTTGTTGTTCAGCCGGAGTCCAGCTGCACAACCTGAAGAAACAGGAAACACAGCTGGTGAGCAAACACGAGTGGAGACAGCGAGAGCGATGTGCTATCAGACTAGTGTCATACATAGTGTGACGATACTGTAGGTTGGTTAAAATGCTGCTGACTTAAAAGAACTTGCCACAGGTGTTTTATATCAAACATCTATATATTACATTATAGCAGCTTTTATATCTATTGTGTTGTATTTTATTGTCATCATTTGTTTGTTGGTTTGTCTTTTTAAGCTATTTTCAATACAGTTTTTATTCCAGTTTTACTGCTATTATTGTAATTATAGCAGTTACATTAATTACATTTCATATATATCAAATTGTTTAACCGTTTTTGCCTATTAAGTTGTTTTTACGGTCCGTTATAATTTTGTCATTCATCTGTGAAGCACTTTGAACTAAAGGGTGCTATACAAATAAAGTTTGATTGATTGGATTAAATGATGACAAAGCACTGACACTGATGAATGAACTCAAACCAGAAGACTAGAGAACTGTAGTCTGTCTTTAATTCAGGTCATTTTTGATAATAAAGCATGCTGAAACTTAAATTTTTAGCAAATTAATTTGCAAACATCAAACTGTTGCATTGGCTTATCCATTTATTCCAGGTATCATTTACTGCTGACCTCTGAAGTACTTTGTTTTTAGCTTCTCAGATACACTGAAGGTACCGTGGGGGTGTCTTTTTTCAAAGAAGAACTTCAACTGAACATAACGTATCATGTCATATATCCCCTTATCTATGGATAGGGTTGATTTGATTCAATCAGAGGTCATTTAACAAGGAGTGTTCCACCTGAGAGAAGATAAAAATCTCTACGCAGCTCTATTAATGACAAGCTTTCTGTTAGATATGACATTAGGCCACAGAGGAGGACAGACTGACGTGTCAGTACTTGATTTCATCACCAGTCGCTGAGGAACATGGAGCTGAACTTCAACAAATTTAAAAAAAATCTGGGTCTTTGGTGGTCAACAGCTGACTGAGATTCTTAGGAAACAGCAGAAGCAAAACACTGACAGAAATAATGTGGGTTTCTTTGTTTCATAATGTTGTGTTTTATGCCTTTTGACTCTTTCACCTCTTATCAATCAGTGATGTCACAAAGCAGCATCATGCAGAGCCTCGTGGCCTCTCTAAAATCATTCATTCATTCATTTGGAGATTTTAAAGTCTCTGTGGCACAATAAAAATGAAACTTGACACCGCACAGCATCCATAATTTACAACTTCACCTCTATTAAGAAGCCTCCAGAGCACAGCGCAGTGTTACTACAAATATATCTGGGTCCTTTTTACTAATTGAGCATGAAGTTGACATCTTTTTCTCCCAGATAACTGAATCCAGCATTTGTTAAATAATCTGTTAGCAGGCCCCAGACATTACCACCACACACACACACACGATCTACTACTCTTAAGAAAATCAACTCACCTGTGGCAGAAGCAGAGACAGAGAAGGATGCACAAAGCAAGAACACAACTCGAGTGAACATTGTGTGTCCTCTCTCTGTATAGCCAGAAGAAGCAAACACAGAGTCAGTGGCTGAAGTGGCACTAAAGGGCCCCCTAAAAAAAGAAAGGCAAAGCAAGTCCGAGCTTCTCCTGTTATGTTTTATCGGAGGGGAGGGCAGACTCCAAACTCCACGCTCAAGTACTAAGTACGAGATAACTAGCTAATCATTAACAAGAGGAGCACAGATTTGACAGGAACTTCTGCCGTTGACAGATGCAGCCAGGACTCCCCTTTTAAAACAGCGGGACAGCGCGTGCGTCTGCGCGCGGCCGCGTGCTTGATTGATCAAATGAAATGGGATTATCTGATTGATTCACTTGATCAAAAGACAATACGTGAGACTCGCCGTCTTTAGATTTCCACTCAAGTGCATGTCCTGACGAGTCAACGAGCATTAAAGTTATTTTAGGCTAATAGAAAAAAAACATGGGATCAGCGCAAAACTATCTTAATAAGAGCGTTTATATTTACCCAGATGTGGCAGAGAGACGACCTCATGTTAGACACCTTTCACCTCGTTTTCTTCTTCCCATGAACAGTCGGTACTTTGTCGGGGTGTTTCGGTTCAGGAGGAAATGGGCAGTCGGTCAGTGAAACCAGCCCTCTGACTCAAATTACAGCATATCACTGGAGACAGAAGTTTTCAGCATAGAGCCAGTCTGTGTGAAATAATGGATGTGGGATTTTTTTCAGTTTTGGATAAAATGAGGATATTAGGATGATCAAAGTAAGGCAGTCCTTACCAAAAAATAGGTTGATTCAAGTGTGCTGTTAGTATACTTCTTTTAAACTACAAATAGATAGTATACTTTCAGTGAACTTTTTCATCAGATACTGTATAGACTCAGTAAAAGCGCACTTAAGTATGCTTGAGTGAAAAGTACAGAAAAGTCCAAGTATAGTTAGCTTATACTTGTACTTAGTCTTTTCATTGAGATAGCAAAGGTATACCTATAAGTTAACTTGTACTCTAAAGTATACTTTCCTAAATTAGAAAGTTAGCTATAGAAGTATATTTCTAGTGGACTAAAAGTATACCTTAAGTTAACTTAGTATAGTTTCAGTACAAAATAAAACTCACATAAACTAGTTTACTGCTCTTATACTTAAACGTATACTTTTATAAACTAAAAAATGGGCCAATTTAGTCCCAGACAATATTAGAATAGATTTAGGTATAGCACATTGATATTAGTACACTTTACACTTACTTCATAAAGTATACTAAGGTAAATGTACTTGAACTTTACTTAAGTATACTTAATAAAATTAACTTCTAGTATTCGTCTTTTTGGTAATGGAGTCCAGACTTCATTAATAAATGTATTATATTAAGATAAATAGCCTGTTAGAATGTGTGTGTGTGTGTGTGTGTGTGTGTGTGTGTGTGTGTGTGTGTGTGTGTGTGTGTGTGTGTGTGTTTGTGTGTGTGTGTGTGTGTGTGTGTGTGTGTGTGTGTGTGTGTGTGTGTGTGTGTGTGTGTGTGTGTGTGTGTGTGTGTGTGTGTGTGGGTGTGTGTTCTTTAATCAGCAGCAAAAGGTAACTTCCCACTTATTGCCATGTTTTTATTTAGATTAAATCAAATCCTTCTCTATTATCACATTGTTGTGGTATTTTAGGTTTTAGTTGAAGGTAAAGCTGTTTGTCATGAAGCATCTTCACACCTCTTGACGTCAGTATCCTTTGATTCTGGTTCTCAACAGTTCTCAGTACAAGAGTATAGAGAGGGAGATGATGTTTATATTTAGATTGTCACAGCAAACTAGTTTTACTTAAAACGGAGTAGTAAAATAGTACATAACGTCACAATATAATACAATAACAATACTTTCTACCAAATAAATGTCCTGCATTTATGATATTAATTAAGTAAAAGAGCGGATTGGTATTATTGTACTACTGTAAACATGTACTTAAAGTATCAAGAGTGAAATGTTATATACTTTGTTAGTGAACAGAGTGCTACATATGTGTTTGTAAACTGTAACAATGTAGCTGTCAGTAACAATGAAGTTAGAAGTTCAATGATTTATAATTATAATAAAACATTGTATTTGTATCGCGCTTAGAGGTACTAAAAGACACTTTACATAATGCTATAAAAACAATATATTTAAAACAAGTACATTAAAAACAAGCAGGCTATATTTAAGAAGGAAGTTAGGGTAAAAAGATAATTGTGAAATGTAGTCGATGGAAAGCCTAAAGTGACATAAAATGGAAGTAAGTTATCTCGAACGTGTTGTAAACAGACTTCAGATCGAAGCACAGCAACAGTGAATACAGTAAGTGTGAATTTGACGGAGCAGCCAGTGGGTGTCAGTGTTTGTCTGCTGGTGCTGATGGTTTCCAGTTTAGAGTGTCTCTCTGTGAATCTGAATCCAGAGCAGAAAGCAGAAATTAGACTGCTCCAGGACTGACACCTCTACAGAATGTTTGTGTCTTCAGGTTGAGGTTATCTAATCCAGCATGCAGACATAATCTCAGCTCCCCTTATCTGATGATGCCTTCACTGTCCTAAAACATGACTTCAACAATTAGGAAGCTGGTCGGTCGGTAGATAACTTTTCTGGATGTCAATATCCGTCCTTCAGCCAGCAGTCAGGAGCCGCTGCTGTGCTTCTCTGATGGACTGTGGTATCTCTCACAGATTATATCTGATATCTGAAGTGCAAGGAAGTGTGCCATGACCTGCGTTACACTGCTGGACGATAACTCTCTTTTTTTTAATAAAAATAATGCATGTACGTATGATAATATGTTATCTCTAGTTTTTTTTCTATCAACTTAAAACAACAAACACCTTTTATTGCTAGAAAAAGAGGATGGTACCGATCATAATCACAAACTGCGGTATATCACCACACAAACACACTGGATGAAACAATAAAGTGAGTAGAAAACAATTCAGTACAATACAACAAATCCAGACACAGTCATACGAAATGGGCTAGATGTGCAGTGCAATGCTTAGTAATTCCTTCAGTGCAAACAGATAAAGCATGAATCACAAAGTACACTATAAAGGAGCAAATATATGCCATTTAACATAAATAAGAAATGTTAATTGATGACACACACATTCATTATACATAAAATGAGGTGAAATAATACACTAAAGCACACAGAATGATATTAAAGTAGGTTTTCCTAACTGCAAAGAAACAGAAACATATGGGGTCAAGTCGTCTCTAATGTAAGACAGAGCAATACTAAGAATGGATTTATAAGTTTAACAATAACATATTTGAATCAGTTGAAAAAAAAAAAGTGGCGGTCAATGGTATATGAGCAATATGTCCCACAATACTGTTTCTACTTGTAGCCCTTGATGCCGTTCAGCATATTTGATGAAGTTGATATACGTGTGTGATTCTTGCCGTTTTGGGGGTTGTGAAAATCTTAATTGGAGAGCAAGTTGGGAATGCGTGTGGAGGTTGATTAAATCATTAGGAGCAACTCTGTTGGTTGCTGTTCTCTATGGAGACTATAAAAAAGGCTGACGTAATACTGAGGCATCTGGCCAAAGGTCAGATCACTGCAATCAATCCCTGATAACACAGCAAACACATTATCAAAGCTGGGTATCTTAATTGCAAATTATCAGTGTTTTGTTGAAAGAAACGTGTGTGTGTGTGTTGGTGTGTGTGTGTGTGTGTGTGTGTGTGTGTGTGTGTGTGTGTGTGCACACTAATCTTGGTTGTTTTCTCTGTGAATGAGGTTTATTTAAAGAGAAAAAAAGCAATGTGGCTGGACGACTCCACCTCAGACTAATCAACAGATGACAATAAGGGCACTGAAAACAGTCTGAGACAACACATGAACAGCAGAGAGACGAAGCCCTGCTCTGACTGCCAAAACCAACCTCTGGTACATGTATTTACCACATTTATTTTTTCAACAACTTCTCAGAAAACCCCATTTTTTAATAATCTAATTTTCTGTGGAGATTTCTTTTGATTGGATTTCTGGTGCTCTGCTTGCTAACATTTGAATATCTTGGTCATTAAGTTTCAGCCTCTCCTTTCATAATAACTAAATTTGGATTAAAAAAATACATTTTAAAATGTTACATTAAATTTCATTTAGCTGACGCTTTTGTCCAAAGAATATTCCAATAAGTGCATTCAACAGTGGGGGTAGAAACCAGAAGAGCAAGTATTAAGTAAGTAAACTATAAAGTACTATACTATTAATATAATAATAATAATAATACTATAAGTGCAATTTTTTTTTGTTCAAATGAATCATCTTTTTAGCCAAGGTGCAGTCGAAAGAGATGCGTTTTTAGCCTATGGCGAAAGATGTGCAGACTTTTTGATGTCCAAATTTCGATCGAGTGACTATGTGTTCCTCTTAGTGAGGGAGCAGCAAGCCGCTTTGCCGATAAGTGGGCGGGCTGTCTTGAAAATCTTGAAATTTAAGTTAAATGTCAAAAACACAAGAAAGCTAATTGTTTCCCTTGTGTGGAGAAGGTCGGTGTGGATGCACAATGAATTTTCTTTTAGCTCAAAACTGAGTCTGATATTAAACAATTCAAACACACAGCCTACATGGCCCTATTGAGTAAATCAACTCTCTCTAACACAGCATGTACTTATCTTTATTTTTGAAAGTTTAAAAAGTAAACAACTGTGGCCAAACTACTTTAACCAACGATCTCTATATAGTATGTATACTCAGACAAAAGTTTACAAAGACCCACATTTATTCAGATATATATTTACAACTTGTCACAATCCAGGTATTTACAAGAATCAGGAAAACACATGAAACAGAAATTATAATCAGGAATATGTAGAAATCACAAATATGGCACTGAGTGGTAAGAAAAAGTGTGATCAGTCAACAACAATCATATGAAGCTTTGAGAGTGAGAAAAGGACATTTGACGCCCATTGCAGCTGTATTATGTGTGATAAGGATGTTCAGTTCAACAAGGCTGCAGAAAATCTAACTTCTAAATAAGAGCTCTATGTAATTACATACTGCAGGTTCACACAGCCTTAAATAAAATGGCTGTGTTTCCTTCCATGCTGTGCAGTTCTGTTAAAGTTCTGTTACCGCAGAATGAAATGCTGCCAGGAAATAAACATAGAATAGAAAGAAAAACATACAAGTTGTATCTCATTTCTCAAGTTTGCATTTAAAATATAACGCTGGTGAGAGAGAGAGAGCCTGTGTGCTCTACTTTCAAGTGTATGTAAGCTATAAATCGTTTCTACACTCAGTTAGCAGTGCCAGCATGCCATTCGTGATGAACATTGGAAACAGCTTGTATCCTAATTTTCCAGTGAAAACTTACAGATCAAAATCCAACACAACAAACAAAAGGTATATCATCAGTGAGGCAGTTTCCATCAAAGAAACACATCAGCGAAGACTAAAAAATAGAGGGAAATGACTGACAGTTAGGTAATGTGCAAGGAACAGAACAGCACAACATATAATATCATATAATGTGCTGAAAAACATTTCATATCAAACTGCTTTTTGGAAAGAAATATCTGACATTATGGAGCACCATGAAGCTTTTTTAAGGAGAAGTGCCCCCTCCAGTGGCTGCTGCTTGACTTAAATAACAGTCCTTCATGACAGAAATCACTCTTATATGTGAAGATTAAAGTGCTTAAGGCTGACTTTTGATTTGCCGCGTCTTCTGCTTTCTTTCAGTATATTTAGACTTTTTTTTAAATGTCACTCCTAAAATTCTGCAAAGCCTACAACATCAATCATATCCCTTCATGACACTAAATGTTACTACATCCATCTCAGCCCCACAAAACTCTGCTAACGACTGTATGTAGAATTAAGACGAGCATAATGTCACAGACGGAAATAAATCTAAATGTTAATTCTCCGTCGCTTTAAGCAGATACCATTACACATTCAACAAAGTGCTAACCAGCCGGTTCACTCTAAATTAGTGACTATTTTACAAATATCTTTTTAAAATACTTAACATTAATGAAATACATTTAGGAGAGCCATTGTCCTTCCAGTAGACAATAGGCATGCAGTGCATTTCCAGAATCATTTTTATCTTTATACACAACCCTTACATGCAGTGTTAAAAACTGCTGCTTTGAGACATATAAAACCAAGGCCAGTTTCTGAATGAAGCACTACCTCCGATAAAACATCTAATCTACCAGTTCATCTACAGGTTTACAGGCTTTCAAACTGCAGCAAAATGAAGTGGGACATTTGAGCCATTCATAGCTGTTCACACTGTAAAGCATTTGCACTTAATTTGTTTCATTTTACCTGTGTAAAAGCTACAATACATTTCAGAGGTTGTGCTTCATTCAAAAACAGAGCCACAAATAACTCTAAAAATAACTCTACATTTACTATTTACATGTGAATGAGACTCTTTTTCTGGACACATCAGCTGATTCATTTACTTCCCTTTGTTGCTGCCGTCCAAACTTCAGAGTCCTGTATCAAACAAAAACACTTGATTGCAAAGACAATCCACATGGGGAAAATCAATAGAATCAGTCGATGCGAATATAAATATTTATGCCGCAACATTAACGATAAAATCTAAAAGTGCTTACCTTGTACATCCTTCTTGCCTTTGGGGATTCTGTGGAGGTCTTAGGTAAACAAACTGCAGATGAAAACAGGAGGAAGCTTTAAGAACAGACGCAATGAAATGAAGACATAAAGTGCACAATTACATAACAAACTATCATTCGCTAATTAGCGGTAAACCAAAGGTACATCTGAGGATGATGGCTTGCAGGCATTTTGAAGATAATCCAAGCGGCAACCTCTGGGGCTGACAAATGAAGCCAACGCGGATTTGCCAAATACAGTGCAGCTCCTTGAACGGCTGGTTGAGGATGGTTTCAAAAAGCCAAAGAGTCAATCTTCATAGACCCCCATGTCAAAATGCCCAACTTTACAGCAGAAAATAATGGGAAAATGTAAATAACGGTCTCTTTAGCTGACTTCCCCTGTTCATGACAACTCTACAGGGGGTGGATTTTTATATAACTCACCCATTTAAATTATATCAAGGATTAAAATGACGTAGAATTAAGTGCGTGGGCATTTGTCACAGGTGGCGAGCATAGACTGTAGGCTTCACTCGGCCTGCCTCTGCTCCATCCACGTACGCAATTTTTGAAATTGGCCAAGATTGCAACAGCAGGGGCCACCCACTTTGAGCTTCACAATGGCTCCTTGAGAAACCTATGGGTGACGCCACAGAGACTATGTCCATATTTTATACAGTGACGTCATATTAGCACTAGAGGAAAAGTCAGGGGATCACCAAAGATCACCAAAATCAGCAGGGTTCATCCTCTGGGAAAACATGAATGTGTATACCAAATGTGTCAATCCATCCAATAGATGTTGAGATATTTAACAGGATAAATGAAACGTTGACCTGCTGGCGGTACAAGAAAAGGGATCACCAAAGTTCTAACTATTCATCCTGAGTGGAACATGAATGTTGGTGCCTAATCTCTGTAACAGTTGTGGAGGTATTTCAGGGCTCTTGCACTTCTGCAGCTAAAGTAAAAGCTATTATATTTATCAATTTCACAACATGAATTATTAATATGTCATTCATTCCCAGCCAAAGAGTAAAACTGTGCTTGAATGAACGCAAAGCTGCCACTTACCAACTCTCTCTCACAGCTTCGATGTCGCTAACGAGATTCTGCGCTAAACAGATGCCAAAAATCTAAAACAAAAACAAATATTTTTATATTAGGTCAATTTAAAGCCGACAGAGATCAGATGATAAACTAAACCATGCACATTGTTTCTCACCTGTAGTAACGCAATCCCGATAAAGATGCCTGCCACCACTGTCAGGTTGTCTTGAAGCCACTTCTCAAACTGAGGAACACATCCTTTGATATAGATGAAGGTCCGCTGCTCAGAGTCCTGACAGAACATATAAACTGGTTTTATAGCCTAACAATCAACTTTTTGGGCTTTTATTATGATTATCCTTTGAGTTTTGAATCTTAGTTACTGTACATAATGATGTTGAGATGTACTTTGCCTTGCAGCACTTCACATCATAGTTATTTTTAATGGGAGCGCCTGATTCTTTTTTTCATCTTGTGGTTTTCTCTGAAGCCCTTCACAATAAAACTCCCCCTGAATTAATGTTCCTTGGATGTAACACACACTCAGCACACTGTTTTTCTACTATGACTCTTGCAAAAAAAAACAAGTTCATTGTTTTTTTCTCATATTTCAAGTGAAAAAAACAAACAGCCTTTGCCTTAGATTATGCTACAAAGGAGTAAGGCCAGAGCTAATGATGGGGGAGGGGGTTCAATTCCTAGTGCATTGCTGCGGCATGAGTAATACCACACAGCCCAAAGTGCTGATGGGGAGCCAGCTGCTGTATTTTGAAGACTGTGGAGTCGTGAAACATACAGAAAGAGGGATATTGTGCCCAGGGTGGAGTACCTGATGACCTCATGCAAGGAAATAAACCTCCCTGAGACAAAAATGAGCCAAAGAAATGTCTACTCTTCGTTCTGTTTTAAAGCACTGCCCTTTTTTAAAATGAGAGCCTCAATCTCTGTAACACACATATTTTTCTGTCTCACTTACCGTTTTTGCTCGGATGTCATAGCCACACTGAGTGTTGATGACGTCCTCCTGAAAAGACAAGATGGTTCATTCTTAGGCCTGTACGTGTACATGTTTCAAAAAGGTAAAGTCAAAGGCAGTTAGAGACATATGCTGGGAAGATGTAAAACACTACTTCTGCTTGTACCACTGCCAAGATCAAGATACTGTCCAGCATATAGCTGGAGCATAGTTGGCCTCTACATGTGTTTTAGAAAGCAGTGCTCCCAGTGAACTCAACCTGCATAAATCAGAGCTGTAGATTTGACACTCATGACTTGAATTTAAGTCAGATTTTAGTCATATAAACTGGGACTTTAAACTTGAATGCGGTGAGACTTGACTCTCATGTTGTGACCTGGTAAAATCGAGCGAAAGCAAAGTCTTTCAAAGCCACAGAGGTTAAATATTTCATTAGTGAGCATATACATGAAAAACATTACCATCAGTCTAAGTCTAGCTGTGGTGTTAACAACTCCCATGAAAAGACCAAAACCAAAAATGTATTGCCAAGTAGCCTGATATATCTTGTTCTTCTGTGTGCAGCCTGGAGCTCCATTGTTAACATTATTTTACCAATGTATCATTTATTCTTACAGTACCCAACTGTTTGAAATTACAACACCTTTTTTATGAAAATTAAACTTTATTTGTGACTTATTTGTAAGAATAACTCAGCTGCATTCATGTGGTGGGGTTCATGTGATGGTGCTATGGTGCTAAGTTGTAACCGTTGCTGTCCCTTAGAGTGATCGAGATTAGAAAAAGTATTTATAAGCATCAACCCTGATAACAATTCTTTAGTGGTTTTAGGGAATGTGCTGGTGCAAAATCACTAATATAAAGCTTCAAATTGGAAATAAATGAAACTTGTTTGGACACAACTTCGATGATGTGACTCTACTGCCCGATCCCTACTGCGAGAACTCTGGCTCAAGGTAGCGCCTGTATCTGCGATGGATTCCATCTTTGAACAACTTTGAAGCATCCATGTTGTTTATTACGACTTAAAGCCCATGAACACACCAAAGTTGGAAGCACGACTTCCCAACTCTGGAACTGGGACCATCTGAGGAGCATGTAAATGCCAAAGACAGACGGGGGAACTTGTTGAACATTGTTAGGATGACAGTAAGTAAGGAAAAAGCCAGTCGTGTTCATTACATTTCATTTTAATGGTCAGCAATCAGAGATCTTGAAGGCTTGTTATAAGACTTAATTTATTAAAAACTGTGACTCGGCTTCAAAAGACTTTAAAACATTATATATCTATGCTTATTGCTGTGTTGCTCTCAAAGAAGATACCCTTTGTGGATCAGCATTGTCCTTGGGTCAGCAAATAAAAAAAGATTCTTGTGTAACTTTCACTGCACGGCTGTTTTGCTGACTGCTCTGCACAGAGAGCAGCAGTTTGATCATTTTTCTGCCCCCAAGATAACTCCTCCCAGTTGCCTTCAGACTTTGCTGTGCTGGCAGAGTCTGACAGGACTAAACACCGAGGCCACAACGTCCTGTTGGATGCCGACCATGATAGTTAACAGCGTCAGCCTTCTGGAGGATGCAGATAACCAAGCTATGAGTCACAGGGAGGATCTTCACGATTTCCCCTCAAACTAAAGGTTTCAACATGTAAGAAAGCAACCTAATCAATTTGTACTCCAACTTTAAAACACCAAAAACACCAAATTACACCCAGATGCATGTTGTGTTTTACCATAAATGGGAATGAACTGGAAGTGGATAAGAAAGACTCAAGAGTGGTGAGTTTTTGTGGCGACATACCGCTGGATCTTTGGTGCAGCAGGAAAAGGGCACTCCACATTTCTCACGACTCGGGTTGGAATCAGTGCAGTTAAAGTAGATGTTCAAATTCCAGTCGTCAGCTCCGAAAGCTCCACAGCATTCCCACTCCAAGGTGAAAAAGACACAAAAAACCTCACATTTATGTCAACAATGTCTCACAGAAATGGTAAAAACAACACAGGAGAGAAATCAGTACTGTGGAAAAACATAGTGCTCACATATTCCTGGGTGAAGTCAATCAGGTTCTGCAGATCGATGTCGTCTCTGTAGGCCCGAATGTTGTTGTTAATGAAGAAATTGAGCTGGTCCTTGATCCAATCTTTGAAGACAAAGGCCAGGACTCCTGCTGTCAGTTCCAGGAAGAAGATGATACCCAGGAACACGGAGAACTGAAATACATTTAACAAATATAATGAGACTAAGAAGATCGGAAACATCTTCTCTCCACAGTGTGTTTGATTAGGGAACGTACAAATTTGAGCAAGAAAGAGTTTTCTCGCAGTGCTCCGATGCAACCGGCAAATCCGAGGATGAACATCACACCCCCCACCACCAAGAAGAGCCACACTGGGTCAAAGCCCCCCAGGTCTGTGATGGACGAGATGTTGGAGAGAACACCCTGGAAAAACAAAGTGAGGGCTCCATGAGCTTTAAGTGTACACCCTACCAAAGTCCCCAAATAATTAGTTAGTTAGTCGATTGACAAGGAATTCATTGGCAACTAGTTTGATAATCACTTAAAGGAATAGACTGACATATAGGGGCATATACTTATTCACATTTTTACAGAGAGTCAGATGATTAAGTAATAGCAACAGATTAAATCACTAACAACACCCCTTAGCTGTGATATAATCACCACGTACCACATTCTGTCATGAGCTGTTGCTTTTATAAAACGGCCATCAGGGATGGCAATATGAAAGTTTTAGACACATTGCTATTGAAATGATTATATTCACAATAAAATATGTGAATATAATATATATTCTGTACATACCATTACAGAGGCAGTTTATATTGAATGTAGCCTGCACTTAAGACTGTTGGTCCTCGGGCAATGGACATTTGTATTGACCAAACAATTAATCAAGTAATCAAGACAATAATCATCAGATTAATGAATATTAAAAACAATCGTTAGTTGTAGCCACATGTGAAGGATGAAGCAATATTCTTAGAAATAATCTTGATCTTTAAAGGTTCTGCGGTGAAAGTCAACGTGAAAGACATATGTAAGTGTTTTACACCCTTAGTGCTGCACCATGAATGAATCTGTGATATGCATCAGATCCTTTCTTCTGTCCATTGTTCAGAGGGGACGTCCCACCGGAAAGCATGACATTCCTTTCGGATTCAGTAAAGCCACTGCTATTATATCATGCAGTTAGATGGGCGTAAACCAAAGGAGAGTCATTTAAATGATCCACTTTGTTCATAGACTATAGGCCTGTATCCACAGTCACATAACAAATGAATAAAAGTCATCGTTGCACAGAGAGATAATGAGTAAGATTACCTTTTCGCTCCATGCCCACAAGCCAATGCCGAGGAACGCCACTCCAAGGAACTACAAGGCAGATAAAGAAGAAAGATACAAGAGATTATTTTTGCTTTGACTGCAACATGTAGTCATCACACAAGAGCAACTACAGAGAGAGTCCCCGGGCAGTGATCCATTAACTAAATATTTCTTGTGTCAGTCTGCAATATCAGCAGGAGACTCCCACATTAGAAAGCATCTCCTAACAGCCTGAACACATTATGACTGTACACATTTACACCTACGGTGTTAAGGTTTAAGCATTTAAATAAGAGCCATTAAAACGTATAATGAAAGCATTAAAATCTTCTTTTTTTAGTCATTTTAGTAATGTATTAAAACACGTATTTGTTATTGTGTGATTTTATGAGGTATTTTATGTGGTTTTATGTGGTGAAGCCAAAAACAAATGTCCACATTGTGGACAATAAAGGAAATATTAAGATTAAGATAAACCATATCTTCAGCTATACACAATATGGTCAAATTTCATATCTTGATAATGATAATTATACACATAATATATCATGTTTTCTGGTTTCTGGTATTGAATACTTGACAATGAAAAGTATTGAGTGTTTTCTAATTTTATTAAGAACTTTAGTGCAAAATAAAACAAAACCTGCAAGGAACAGAATGTAAAACTTAGTCCAAATTACGTAAATATTGTAGTAATGCACTTCGGCCACAGGGTTTTCAAAATTGAGATATAGAAAAATATATCCATTTTTATGTAATTTTGATTGTATATATACAATATACATCTTCCTTTTATGTAATGTATCACGATATCTGCTAAGATATGTGAAATCATGGGTTATGTAATCCAGCTGATGTTAATTGCATAAAAAAAGCTTAATTATAAAACCAAACTGCAATTTTCAAATGATAATCCTTCAGGTAGTAGTAAGTTTGAGTTAATGTTCTCGTTATTGTCAATTTAGACGACATCATTATATATCATGTAGGGCTGGGACTTTAACGCGTTAATTACGATAAATTAATTACAGAAAAAAATAACGCAATTAATCGCAATTTATTTTTGCACAGTGCGGGAAGTTGCTCATTGCACAAACTCTCGCCTGGCCCGTAATACTGACGCAGAGGACACAACACGAGAGAAATGAAACCGATGAGAAGCGAGATGATGACTTGTTGCTGGGTTCATTGGGTGAACATTTGAGTTCTAAAAATATCCATATGATATCTTACGAAATGGTGAACAAAACTCAGCTGCAAAGTCAAAACCCCTAGAAGGCAACGGACAGGAAGTGGTCAGGGACAAAAAGGCACCAAAAATATCGTTACGTGACCAATCTTAGCCTACAAACAGTAAAGGTTAGGGTAAGGTGAGAAAATCACTTTGTTAGGATTAGAAAAAAAGGCCAATTTGGTTTAGTACTTCCAGGACATGAATGGTCACAACCCGGCAAACCAACCCCACTTGCCCAGTTGAAAGTCCTGTGTTTTGGGACCCATCCACCACCCAAACCTACCTCCTTATGGCCGATTTGCTGTCTTTATACTACATCACGTTTTCATCATGTGGAATACACACACAATAAAAAGGCTATGTGGAATACACACAAATTTATATGTACGAAAAACGCATGAGAAAAAATTGATTTTTGAAGAAGGTTTGAAGTAACCTTAATGTCACCAGATGAATTTCGTTCCGCCACGTTTTTATAGATGTGTCCAGGGTTCGAAATGCGGGTATAAACCTAAAACATGCAGGAAAGTGGCCCTACAGGAGCATGAGTACCCCATGCCTGATCTATATCTTTATCTCATCTATATCTATAATTATATCTATCTACATTGGCTGGTGATCAAAAAATTTAATTTAGAACCCTGGATGTGACGTAGCGGGGAAGCGACTGTTGTGATTCAGACAACAATGGCATCAAAAGCAGGGGTCAACATCTATGCTGCTATTTCATCCGTGTTGTCCAATCTAGCGAATATTTCTTCTTTAAAAGAACACCAGAGAACGGCTCTGAAGGCTTTTGTCGGTGGAAACGATGTCTGCTTTTCCCTGCGTCGCTCATCACTATCACAGGTTGGTTTCTATGAGTGATTGAAGTAGCGCGTCAAAGAAGATGACAGACAAGTGGTTTATCCAATCATATGCAAGGATTTTTGATAAGGCCCAGCCTCTTGAAATCCCTTTAATATGGAGATGTATGAGTGAAGCAAGCATTCATCTGGCGAGAGTCAGTTTAAGGTTTAGATGCTATATAAATACTGTGAACTTATCCAAACGTCAATCCACAGAGAAATGCACACAGCCTGTATTTAGAAAGTGTGCCTTTAAACGTCACAACTATACTATGTATAAGTACAAAGTGTTAGCAGCCATTCCCCAGCTGCAATGAGAGATGCAAAGAGCGACCCAGAAACGCTGACCAATCAGAGCAGACTGGGTTTTTCTGGAGGGGGATTTAAAGAGACAGGCGCTAAAACGGAGTGTTTCAGACGAAGGGGGAATACAGGTATATTCAGACAGACAGTATGGGAAAAATAAAGTGTTTTTTTTTTTACATTAAACCATGTAAACATGTTCTAGTAGAAACCCAAAGCACGAGTATGAACTTGACAACGAGCATAATATGGGACCTTGAAAATTGGTAAATGGCCATCACTGACACTATAATATAATGTCCTCAGATCAGTCAGGAAAGCCCTTCATCAGAGCTCCCCCCAATGCTGTCTACACACAAAAACAAAAGCTGATAGGTGACAGTGCGAGCAAGCGCACACGGGCAGTGAGCCGCAGTTTGCAGGGGATGAAATCATCCGTGTCTCTTATGAAAACAGAAGAAAGAAAACGGCTCTCACGGCATTAAAAACCAAAGCAGTTGTTGATGGAGAACCAAAACATGTCATGTCAGTGTGCATTAAACAGAGCATACCAGGCCTGAAGTCCTCACACAGCGAACAGGGGACTTACCCAGAATATTATGTTGAATCCGAAGATGAAATACTTGATGCAGCAGCTCACTTCATGAGCCTTGAAATGCTTTCCTGACATCATTTGGATGGTTTTTGTTTTTTCCTCTCTTAAACGCCGCCCGCAGTGGGAAAACAATCACATCTATGCTCCTCTCATCTGTGTTTGACAGCCTGGTTGGTGGAAACACCTTTTTTTTGTTTGTTCTTTTGAGGCTCGACAAACGCGCCGTCAATTCTTGTTTTAACGTCTAATAATAAACATCCTGTATCTCCGCAGGCGCAAAAAGGCGCAAGTGAAGCCGCAGAGGAGCGTTCAGTCCGTCGGGAGCAGTAAAGATATCAGTTTATTTCCGATGGGGATCTCCAAAAGGTATAACGGTGAAATAAATCCTCTGAAGTCAACCAGATTAAAACCGATGGTCTTCTATCTGACCCATAATCTAGACATGGCTGTTGTTTGATTGACATGAGTGGGAGCCAATGAGGGTCTTCAGTGATCAGAGGAGGCGGGACTTCCTCCAGACAGTTGCTGTCACTGCCCTCGTATGACCATGAAATACAGTATGCCATGGTATTTAATCACTAAGAGTAGGCTATAAATTATTCATCTCTGATTAATTCATTTGTTTTTAAAATAGGACTATAAATTAGACATTATAAGACCAATTAGGCTATGTGTTAAATAAATAAATAATCATATGAATAAGCACAGACAGCACAGGCTATGACACTATGACAAATGGGGGGGGGGGGGGGGGTAAATGTTTAATTCTGCCCCACAGTAACAGACTTTACTATAGGTTGTTTTTTAAAATGTGCTTACTTTCCTGTTTTTGTTTCACAATATTACTTTTTCTGAATTTCATGTCATCACAAAGCCTGCGAAAATGCAATATTTTGAAATAAAAACTGCTGGTATAGAATAATAATTTAAAAACCATCTGCAATAATGAATTGTGAAAATAATCAGAGTCAAATAAAATGTCATACTTATGAGCTGTGTTTAAAAAAACAGTTATTTCTTAGGTAGGTTATTTATTCATATTTCTTTTATTGTTGAATGACTGTCTTTTTTATTGTGTAGGTATTATGTGTACTGTGAGCTATGGGACACATTGAATTTCCCTGAGGGGATGAATAAAGTATATATCTATCTATCTATATATCTATCTATCTATTTCACTATATATATATATATATATATATATATATATATATATATATATATATATATATATATATATATATATATCGAAATAAAGTCGTATTGTATTATTTCATAAAACTCCATAATAATGTAGTTATTTTTCCTATTGCCCACTTGATCTCAATCTACCTAAAGGGATGACATTTTATCACATTATCACATATTTCATTTAAATGGTGCTAAATAGTAACTTCCCTGTTGTTGTTTTTTTACTATTTCTTTATTGTAAAAAAGCACATCTGTATAACACATCTGTAGCGTTTTTCATTCATATTCTAGGCCTGCAGAACTTAAACTAAAAACTGAAGGTTGTTCTGGAGTTATCAACTCATGAACAGCTGAAGGAAATCAAATAAAGTAGATATTGAAGAACTTTGCCTCCTGGTGGCAAAAAGTATCACCTGCGTAATAGTGAGTCCAAAAACAGCTCAGTTCTCGTCAGGGACATAAAACTTCAAAATGTATAATTAACCGTGAAAAATGTGTTTGATACATGTATTGTTTCACCATGCCATACGGGATTTGTGAAATAAACACCAGCAATCGTTTTGAGTATTGGCTTGGTTTATTGCATAAAATAAAGTACTAATATTCTAATCTATTACAAATATTTGTTTACAAAGCTGGATAAATTATGAAAATAAATATTTCTGCCTAGATTGTCTGAATTGGCAATGCAGGCAGAGAAAAACTGAGATTAATATACACAAGTAAGTCCAAAAAAAGAACATTATTATGAAATCATAATCCTACCTCATGCCAAGACAAATATCACAATGCAGAGGGCAGCATTAAACAGGCTGTCCTGTTCGCACTTTGTCTGAGGGAGGTCCAAACAAACAATCCACCATCGCTGATCAGATGTATGATTCAATATCATTGGCAGCACCGTGAAAGTATTCTTGGGCACTGCAACAGCTTTGTGGACATTGTTAATACTGTCACCAAAGTTTCTCCTGAAGATAAAATAAATTAAAGAAAAAAAAAAAAAACAGTTTGGCAATACAACGGTAATAATCATGCAACAACAAAAATGATTCACCCTTCAATTTTGGCCACACTTCATTTAGAAAAATATAAATAGTTTTGAATTAAACAAAATACTACTCATAAAAATAGTTGTTTTTCTTTCTAAATCGCCATCCTTCGTTTGACCTTGCATACGTTCATGTGTGCATACATTATTTTAGCGGTCTGAGCTCCCAGAAGCCTCTGCAGGAGGACGGGAGAGGAATATTAGTTAACACAGCTTGAGGCAGTTTTCAAGAACAACATTAAACACAATGGATTGCGGTGAAAAAGCTTTGGCGATAATTGTCCTTTGGGGTCAGCGTTTAGCTTTGCAACACCCAATGTACTTCCCTTTTATATTCTACACACAGAATTTCTATTTATTTCTGTCAAAGAAACATGTTAGAACAAGTAAGACTAGGTTTTAGCTACTATAACCTAAACCTCATTTTCATTTGTTATTCAACACAATCATTACACTGCATTTCCCATTTTAGAGCAGACATCACACAAGGACTTAATGTACCTTCATTTGCTTTTGCAGTTCATTGTCCTGTTTGATCGAGGCTTTTTACACAGTGTTGACAGTTTCATAATATTTAGCACAGAGCCTAAAATACTGAGCCTGGAACAAGTTACCCTAAAGAGGTGGGTTGAGACGTCTGGGTGAAAAAAAAACAATCTGCCGTGAACACTCCCTTTTAAAGCTTTACATTACGTAAATGTTGAGTACACAATTGAATCAACATTGTGTGCATTTAGCCAAAGGCTTTGAGAACCATTCTTCGGTTTGTGCAAAATTATTTCCTTGAATAGTCAATTACATTTCTATATATTTTGATTTCACATTCTGTTGTTTTTTTTAACTTTCATTTTTGGCCAATATCAAAGGGTACCTATTCATTCAGTAATATATGAATGATGTGCTTTTCTTGCATATTACACTGTTAGTTAACAAAATATATACAGAACTATATTAAACACATTTCTCATATGCTAGCTTGAACAATCACAATGGCATGCTGAAAGCTAGACACAGTACACTCATTATAGAAATAAACCTTTTTGTGTTTCTGGCGTTTTAAATAAAAATGCCAGTCAACAAAGAGGGCAGATTTAACAGCCTGTATCCATTATGTATTTAAAACACATAAGGCTTTGTGTGAAATGCCTCTTCTGAACCAGCTTATTGATTCATTGAGAATAGTACTTAAGATTGGCTAAGCAATATAAAATAAAACCTTAATGCATTAATCACAGTTAATGAATCCAGTGCTTTATTATTCCTAAATGTGCGTTCATAATGGCCAGGCTGCACCTATGAGATGCTATACTTGTTTATAAAGGCAGTACAACGCTTTATAATGAGGTTTTCTGAGGTACTATAAAATGTACAAAATCTTCTCATAAAAGAAGCCTATAATGCATAAACCTAATACTTACATGATCTCATATGGAAAGCCTGAGAATATGTTCGGAACACTGTAACGGTTTCTTGGCTTTGATACTGTGTCGCTCAAAAAGACGCTCTTTCATCGTCATGTTAGACTCTTTTGTAACAACTTTTGTTCTTTGACAGAGTTGCATAAACACTGCTGTGTAATGAAACCAAGACAGGGATGGAAAAAGTTAAAGATCCACGATGTGCATGAACTCCATCACCCGGTCACAAGAGCACAAATGGGCACAAAGTATTAAAGCCCCACCAGCAGAGCAGCAGACTCGGGTCACCTTAAGTCACCTTGATGGCAGACTTCTTGTGGACACAGAGGAAGTAAATGTAGGGCACACCGATGAAGGCCCATTTCTCATTGGGCCAGAACATGATGACGGGCCCTCGCTCCGGGGCCTCACTGGCAACGTCAAAGTAGGCGAAGCAAACACAACCCAGGTAGGAAGCTAAACAAATGAGGATGTGCCTGTAGGAGCAAGAGGAATGAGAATGAACCAAACTGCCTGAGAAATGTCTCTCTAAATATATCCAGACGTTGTCTACAGAGCTTTATGAAGTCTCTTTTGTCTGTTATTTGAGTCTAATTTGAGTAAATATTCTATTTCTAATAGTTTATTTTTATCAGATTACTTTCGTGAAGCACTTTATGACTGAATTCTATAAAAGGTGCTATTATAAATAAATATAGTTATTTAAAAACAATTTTTTTAAAACACACAGAACAGTCTCCCTGCACAGAAATGTTATTTTTACTTGTTTTTAAAAGAAACAATCCTGAGAGATATATATAGGACATTGAAAGAAACTTAAAATATATGTCATATTCCTTTATGTGTACACATATACTAATACATAAAAAAGCTGAAATGCTCTCACTGCACTGGCAGATATTTTCACTTGTTTTAAAAAAAATAAGATCAAAGGACAGAATTGACTTGATAAGATAAGTAATAGCCGAAGTTTAAATCATATTTAAATTTCTGCATTCACAGGAGTACATACATTGTCCAAAAATTATAACCTTGATAAAAGTGCAATCTTCACAAACTCTTCAGAGTTGTCTTTGAGCTTACCAAGCGCAGTGTAAGTAGGGAAAGTTGACAGATGACCACATCTCACAGAATATCCTGTCACTGATCCAGCAAAGCAGAGCCAGTGCCCACCAGATCCCTGAGACCAGACCCAACTTGAACACACGTGGGTTTTCACACCTGCGACGACCAAACACAGCACTGAGAAATGTGTACAACTGTGAAAACACGCACACATTCACACAAACACAAAGCTTGTAACCAAAAGCAGGACAAACCTGTCCATCACTGTCAGTGTTTACGTTTAACATTAAAGAAAAAAAAAACCTGCGTGATGGTTAATGTGCTCAGAATGTGTTTATATGGCATTTACGACTGTTTTATTTATTATAGCTTATTTATTTTCTTTCTTTTTTATTGATATATTAACAAATATCCATAGTATAATTGTAAATCCTCGAGGGGAGGCTTTACTAAAAGCCTGTTGAGGTTTCTGAGGTTTGGGTTTGTTGCTGGAAAAACAAAGCTTTGTGCTGAAAGATGCGCAAACATTTTGTAGAGCTGAAGTTGCAGCAGAACAGTTGGAGTGGGAACTAAATACTTTTTTCAAAAATATTCTTTCTACCCTGGGGCATCTGAAGCCTCCCAGAGGAACTCATGATCATACAGGGAGTGGATGGACTCGCTCAGAGTACACTGGGCTTCGTGTTCAGTTCTGTTGGTGCGGTTCTGAGGTTTTGTAAACGTTCTACTGTCCGTGTTGTCCACTTTAGCTTAACACAACTGAGATGTCCATACCACATTGTTAAATTGTAGGTTAGCACAATTATTTTTAGATAAGGGGATTATCTCCTCTTTTTTTTAGGACACTGAACTGTGATCCGAGTAGCAAGTATTCTGGACTCTGCACAGATATCTTCTAATAGACCCACTTCTGACCTACAAAGACATGCACTAATCCAGAGTGCCGCTGATCAAACTATTCTTAGTCTTGTCCTCCTTAGACACACCAGTTACAGCCCTGCTGCTGCTGGCTGAGGCGAGCACTGCCAAAAACAACGACAGGGGCGAGGAAGCCTGACTAAACCGCGTTGATGAGGCAAATGTTTAGTTGGTGTGACACAGTTTGTCAGCTTCCCTTAAGACAGAGCATTTGATAAAGTCATACCATTTTACATGCCTTAAGTTTGAGTTGCCATTGTTTTTAGGAGAAAGGAATGTTGGGATGACAGAAAGCACTACAACGCAATAAGATTTAGATAAACAGCAAGCAGAAACCATGGAAACATGGGTAGTCTAAAGTGAAGGCGCAGCCATGGAAAAAAAAGAGTAAAGATATGTTGCTCGCTTATAGAACTTTTTATCATTGTTATTACTTTTATTTACTCTGCACATCAGGTCTACCTGATCCTTGTATCCCTGAATACTTACATATATCAGGATTGCTCTTAAACCGGATTTATCTTTTATTTTACTTGAATTAAATTCTACCCTTATTAGTAGTAGTAGTAGTAGTCGTAGTATTTTTATTATTATTATTGTAATTTTTGTTATTGTTATTATTATTAGTCAGTATTGGTTTTATCTGGAAGTCATTTATCTTTAACACCCTATGTCTTTATCTGGAACCTTATGTACTGTCCCCGGACTATCACTGAATACCCCTATTTAAGCATCCACAAGTCTTTCTGCTTATTCATACTCATTTATTTTAGAGTCATTTTTAGCTGGGTTCATGTACCTGCGGTTATTGTATCCTTTTGTATTGTAATACAATCATTTTTTTTTTTATCCAAACATTGCACGTGTTTTAGCAAACAGTTGCTTAGCATTTACTTCTGGCCATCAGATTAATGTCCCATGCTCAGTCTTCTTTAATATTTTTGGTCTTGGTTTCCAAATTGTCTCTTTAGCTCCCTAGGTGCTCGGCTATGTTCACTTGCTTGTTGGTAACTTTGTCTGTCTACTGTTTGGTGCTGACCAGGTAGCATACAGTGGGTTTATCAGAGCTTTCTTGCTAAAATAAAACAAAAACTGCTCACTGCTCGCTGCTGCAGCTAAAACAAGGTTGATGAGACAGGCATTGCCACCAAAACAAATTGCTCAAAGAGGCTAAAATGCTCCATAGAGCTGACAGTCCCTTCACATTGAGGTGGTAATTCTCTTTGAGTTTGTCACTACAAATGACCCTAAATGCTGCCAGTTCATCCATTGAAAATATTGATAAGTACATATTTAATGCTTAACTGTAGTGCAACAGTAGAGCACAGTCATAAAGTCAGTGAAGGGTCTCAGAAACATTAGCAAACCAGACTAAGTACACGGTTTTGTTGCTACTCATCAGCAACAGGAGATACAAAAATAGATGGCCAATGTACTTCCCAGAGGGAAATAGGGCATTAAATTCTCATCAATATTCTATTATACTGTTGATTGATTATATTTAAACAGGAACAAATCAAGACTGTGCATCAGGGATAGTGCTAAGCCAGCTATAGGCTCAGTTACTGCCTTTACATACTATTACCATAAGTAAGCAAACACCCCTTCCTGCTGACAAACACAGTGACAAAACCATCACCGCACAGCCGGATGTCTGGAATACTGTCACTATCAACAGAAGCATGTAAGATAAGATACATGCCGTGAAACCAGGAACTCTGCTTGGAGACGTGAGCGTGAGTGAGTGTGGTGGAGAGTTTTGAATGTTGGAGGCAAAGATAAGTGAAGGAAAGGCCAGTCTTTCTATATGGGGTGTAGCCATGCTGAGAGGCTACTCTCACTCAAGGGAAAAGAAAGGAAGAGGCTCCATAGGATCAGTGAAACGAAGCCAGAGATTTCCCAAAGACACAGGAGGTTTTCAAGCATTGGTTTTAATGACAAAGGCTTAGCTTGGACATTAGATGTCAATACTCAATACTCTTAATACTCTGCAGACACACAACTAAACCACTTTCCAAACCAAAAGCGCTGGAAAAATGTGTGTGCACACATCTGTGTGGTAGATCAAGCTGAACCAGGGGGTCTAACTGTAAACTAAGACTGATGTTTACAACAGATAGTTTGGGTAATAATTCTGCCATTCACATTTGCTATTTTTAGGATTATATTGCCAAGATTTAGTTTGGCATTTTGCCTTTATAGGATAGGTCGCAGTATAACTTCAGAGGGGTGAGAGAGAGAAGGGTAGCATGCAACAAAGGTTGTCAGCTGACAGTTATCGACTCAGGGATGTTGGAATCACAGTACAAAATAACTTTTATTTCCAAATATGTCCAAAATGATGGCCTGACTGATTGTGCCACTTGCCTAACCATAGACTTCTTTTTAGCGATCTCACCACATTCAAAGATCTCAGCAATTAACATGATGGGTAACAATGTTATTACAGAAAGGGAACAATGGCCAAAACTATGAAAATAAGACATCAGTTGTACTAAAATAGAATCATCCTTCCACCACAGACAGAATATAAGGAAATTATACTTACAAGAGATGGGTTTTTTTAAACTGGGACAGAATAAATTGATAGTATCTCAATATCTGAGGTTCTTCTTTAACATGTTTTTTAAGACGACAAAGAGATCAATAATGAGTGGGGCCTGAGTCAAGGATATTCTTTTGTTTCAGTTAAAGTTTTATATAAAGCTGATCATTTCCATTATATGGTATGCACACATTTTTTCTGCTATGAGAAAATAAGCTTCTCCCACATGTACAAACTCATTTTTCATACATGATCACTTTTGTTTGTTTTCTATCATACCCGTCCTTCATGAATAACTCATCTATTATAACCCAATTCTGACTGCTATTATTGCTTCAACACTATGATATTATTTGTAATGGATGTCCTATACACCGCACAATTTGTTTTTGCTTTGTCCAAGTGGAAGTGACTTGAATAGGGGCCAGCAGCCGTACTGTCAAAAAAGCAAACAACAACCAAACAGTGTGCCGTTTCTGAGGGCAAAAGTCCACCGTTCAGGGCCACTGCGGGAATTCTCTCCCACTTAGCAGAACAAAGACAAGCGGTCTCCATAGATGACTGGCACTTGCAATAATGTCAGGAATAACTAACAGATTGAACAATGGATGACTTAAGGTTACAAGACTGACGGTGGTGAGTAAGGGATGTGGGAAACGGAAACAACAGAGCTGCTCAACTTTAATTTGACGAAGGGAAGCAACGCACACACACACACACACACACTCAAGGGCATGAGTGGCTTGTTGTGTGTTTTCAAGAACATTCTTCCACATCATAAGTTCCTATAATTAACTTGGAACAGACAACATGTCATTTGACTAGAAGTACAAAAGGCCAAAGGTGTCATGTTAGTGTACTGTAGACTTCATAAACTACATCTCGACGCTGTTTCACTTTCGTCCAGTTACATGCTAAACATTACAGCGGCTGATTTCACAGACTAGACAACTTTGAACCCCTGACATGATCATTAATATCTGCTGCTGTGTCACTGTTAGTCTTCATACCAAACGCTATAGAATAGTAAAGAAATTGAAAATGAACAGAATTTCCTTTACATTAAACATTTTCATTTCTTTGGTCTTACCATTTTGTTACAATTTGGTTTGACTTACTTTTGCACTATTTAGAATGTAATTATTGAATATATTACTTATCTTTTGTACTCATTGCACTGTGGGTTGGAGAAAAACATTTTTGATTCCTCTGTATGTCTGGCACATATTGCAGAAATTGTCAATAATGTTAAAATAAAAAAATATTATAAATTCAAACTAGTCAAAGCACAAGTGCAGATTTACACACCACTCAATTAAAATGAGGTTTACTTAGGTTTATTTATTAGGTCTTATGTCAAATATATTATATAGGAAATAGTTACACCTACTAACTTAAAAAAATTAAATAAAAATAAACATTCTAAATGTGTCCCAATTTAGTTCCTGTTGAAGTGAATGCGAATGGCATCGGCTGGCAGGAAGTTAACAAGAACCAAGGCTGTTGCCTAGCAATGGAATTGCATTAAAAAGGTCTATTTGACCTGTTTAGTACAAGATGACGTGGAATACAGTCGATGTATTTGTACATCTGTATCTATGTAAAACATTATACCAATTATGTTAGACTAAATGTCCAAATAACATCTGCCAAGTAAATATAACTGGATATTTACTCATTCTTAACTGCATTAATACTATGATCTCCCACATTTCTCCATTTATGTATACAGAATATAAACAAGTCACATCATCATTCACAATGGATTGTCTTGTAGGTTTAAATGTGAATTTGAAAAAACTGCAACAAAAAGTTATGTTGCAGCTTGCCGGGCTACAGTAACCACTTACAGTCCATAGTTATCCGAGTTAATCACTTTTGATTGTACGCGCTACAGATGTTTCCTAGCAACTGACTTCAACGTTACTGAAGTAATTTTTCAAGTTTCACCAAGTTCCTCCCTTCCTTGAACTCAAGATGAGTCGGGGAGCCATGAAGAAATCCGGTGCCATCCTTGTTTTGACGTTGTTTGTATTGACTTTAACAGAAGAGAACCTTCTTAGTTGGACAAACTTGTGTTTCTTTTTGTTACTTTGCACCTGCCTTGACATATTATTTCCCCTGTATTAGTCCCGAAGAAGATTGCCTCCCATCAGATGAGTCCGTATCTACAACATCTTTCCCATACCAAAAAATCAGAGCTCCTTAGTGATTAAAATGCCATGATGCACAGTATGATGACCCTGTGTCAAGGCTGGATGTCCACCTGCCTACACTCACCTCTGCCATTAAAAAAAACAAACTTTCACTCACCTTTTAAGCTCAGTAATGAGCAGCACGGTGCAGGGGATGCCTAGAGTCATAAGTGACAATGAGTTGACGACAGGCTTAACGAACGCCAGCCCAGTGGTGATCCCTGACAAGATGCCGATGACCACTTTGAACCTTGACCTAAATTGAAAAGCAAAACAAGTCAGAACAACAACAAAATTGCAGCAATTTTGAACTCTGTGAACAGCATTGTGTAACACTTTCCAGAAAGCACTATAATACACTAACACTCAGACAATAAACAAGAATCAATCAGCTACAAGGGGGGCATTTTTAAGTGACAGCCTGAAGTGAAAGAGCAGCCACGACGGCTCTTGGACAATGGAAAGAGAAGTAAAGACATGTGACGCAACCTTTACTGGTGTCAGCTATCTCAGACAGGCCTATTATTAAACAGGGAGTCAAAGCGGGGGGGTAACATCATATGACAAAACAGTGAGTAGTGCAGTAATTCTGTATGTCCAGGTGATATGAAAGATTGAAGTGGCGTTTGCCTTGTTGTGAAATTGATTTCATGTAAAAATAAGGACACAGAATCAAAGTGGTTTCTTTTGTTTGTCAAATATATCTGTTATTTGGTGTCACACGACCACCACTGCATCAGACACCTCCAGCTGTGTGTACTGTATGCAAAGTGACACTCATAAACATACCGATCCCTCCTGAACATCCTGGGTAGGTATCTCTTGGGAAACCACATGGCAATAGCACACATCAGCACCCATAAGATGGCCAACTCATCCAGCATCTGGCCGAGGAAGCTAAGGGTGGCGTGGAAATATGTTGATCCAATGCCTGAAAGAAAGAGATGCAGAAACACACAAATGTTTGTCAGAGATGAGATAGCATTTGAACTTGGTTAGTGTGTTAACAAGGCAGAATGTTGGATCTCATTATGTCCATTGGAAGAACAAAAAAAGACAGTCCAGGATACAGCTGTCATGCTCCCGCTTCCATTTAACTATAAAGCAAGGAATCTGAGTGTATTAATGTGTGTGTGTGTGTGTATTATGTGTGTGTGTATTATGTGTGTGTGTGTGTGTGTGTGTGTGTGTGTGTGTGTGTGTGTCCGTTGGCCAGATGGTGGCTTCTAACAACAGAGTTTACAACAAACAGATTACATTTGTTTAAAAAAAAAATCATTATAGTGACATCAAATGCTTCAGGCCGATCAGTGACATAAAAAGGTGACTTGGAAATAGTACAGGAAGCTAGTGCCACGTTTACTGGGAGTTTTGAAAATCTGTGGAAGGACAGATCAGCCAGTGGCCCTTTGTTATCACGGTCCAACAGACCTTCTATTATCAGAAGAATCTGTTTTCATAACAGGAGATTCCTACAGTTCAACGAACTTCTTATCCAAAAGGGAGTGCTGCTCTCAGCCAGAGGTTGCTAATCATGACAAACTGTCAATGAACTTGTACATCGCTGTCAGTCCAAACAAAGCATACACAGAGACTGCCTTAACTTTATCATGGAAACAAAGCTTAAACAATTAATCCATTAGCCGATCTACAGAAAATCCGCTGCTATTTCAATAATGTAATGGCATTTTAGAGTATTTATCTAATGTTTATTTGTATAGGGACAAGTATGTAGCATAAACCAATGATGTCACACCCCACAGCCTTTATAGCTTAGGCTAACTTGCAATGCCCGTCCCTAGATGGACATTTAAAAATCATAAAACTCAACAACAAATACACAAGAGAAGGCACAAAACCCAAACTTAGCAACAGTTATTTGCATTAAAAACACAAGACTCGGAACTCAGCAACAAAATACAAACAAGACAAAAACTAATACAAGAAGATTTTGAGCTGAGTTTCTTCTGTCTTCCATGATGATAAACTCAATATTTTGGGGGTTCGAATTTTTGACAAGACGACACATTTGAAGATGTCACATTGTACTGGATTGTGAAATTGTGGCACGCATTTTTTTAAACTATTTTTGGACATTTTATCATTGGTATTGGTAGCAGGCAATGCATTCATCCTTAGCTTTAAATAAACACAACTCAGTCAAAAAGGCAAACACCAAACTATAGAGACAGTGCTAGAGATGAAACCATGTAACCCCCCTTGTCAGCTGTGTAACTTTAACAGCCTCTGATTCCTAACAATAGATGCAGTTAGAGCTGCATAGAGCTATACTGTATAGGCCATATTCTAGTCATATATGGAACAAGTAATGTATGAATGAAAGAGGGAGGCTGCTTTTATTTCTGATCGATGGTTTGAAAAGCCCGTGTTAAACAAGGTTGCACAGGAAACACAAACAGATTATTACAAAGTTACACAGTCCAGAATGAGAATCAATGACCTATCAAGTTCAGTTGCGGAAATATTCTCTTCAACGGCAACCATCCAGTAAGTTCACCTCCCAGGAACACGGGGAGGTCTGTGAGGTTATCTTTGCTGACAGTGCAACCAGAGTGTTTTCATAACAGACGTAAGGGAACAAGGCACTGTAAATCTCTTTGGGACTGTGCTGTTATTTACAAACAGTAGCGCCATTTACAGCTGAAATACTGTGTCAAATCAAATCTAGGCAAAAGGCTTATTCATCCCACCAATGAATAAGCCTAGTCACAATAAAGTGTTTTCTAAAAGGGTATGATTCAGGATGACCTGCAGCTATAATTGAAGACAGTGACAGAGGCCACTGAGGAAACCAACATCCTGACAGCCCCTACATACAACTCACATAAACTGTAGTGTTTAACACATGTAACTAATGTTTATATACATTAAATTAACTATGAGTGTGCATTCTAGGGCTGCAATTACCGATTAATGTGCAGATCATTTTCTCAATAAACTGAACACTCTTTTAGTTAATATTGTAAGAAAATACCTTTGACATAAGGATGGATAGAGATACCGGTACTCTTTTTTTTAGTTTTTCATTGTGAGTTCAGCCTGTTATATTTTATTTTTATGAAGAAAATACTTTTAAAATGCCTTTCACAACTTTCAGAGCCCATGTTGACACATTCCAATAGCTTGTTTTGTCAAACTAACAGTCCAAATCCCTCAAAATGTTCATTTTTATCATCATAGAAGACTAGGAAAACCAGCAAATAATCACATTGAGACGAGGGAACTAAAAATAAAAAGAAAAAAGAAAACCCAGCAGCAGCTCTCTTAAGAATAAGAATATAACAAACCACACTGTAATCATCTTTGTACATATTCAAAAACACATGAAATACTGTGCTAAAACTTTACAAAATGTGTTCATGAAGTGTTAGTTAGGCCTACATGTAGGGTTGGGCGATATGGAGAAATTCAAATATCATCAAATACCTCACTATCAATATTTCAACAATATGTGTTTGACTATTGACTATAATATTTACACTACAGGAGTTTTGAATGTATCGCTCAATGATCGGGTGACTAAAAGCAAGTAAGAGAACAGTCTTTTAAGTTAGGAAAACTACATCACTTTAATGTGACGCAGCCTTTATAACTAGGAAAAGACAACATTTGAGTCGCATTACGATATATGAAATCAAGGTATCGATATAACATCGATAACTTGCCCCAGGCCTATTATGGTTTGTTAGCTGAGGGGAAGTTGAAGTGAAATTAAGATGATTAAGGAAACAGGAAAAAAATGAAAGGCTAAAAGTCAGTCAGCACAACTTACCAACCACAACTAGTAGAATCCATATGAGGTAAATCCCACTGTTGAAATGTGTTGCATATTGGCGGAACAAGCACATTAATATGGGCGGCAAAACAAAAAACAAAATGTTGCTGATCTGAAATGATAAACAAAAGGAAAAAGCAATGAGCAAATATACATCTCAAGTTAAACTGGTCGGGTATGACAACACCATGCTGGAGCCTCGCTGGCCTCTTACACACTTGACAGCCAGTGGAAATGAAAAAAAGCAACATTTGCAACCTGATGCTAATAAAGTACACATCGTGCTGAAGCTGGGAAGCAACACGAGTCGGTATAACTTACAGCTAGCTGCAGCTAACCTGAGAATAATATGCAGAGCTATATAATGCAATGCAATACAAAGAAAAACAGAGCCAGAAAAGCTGTGGTCTGGTTAGCCTTGACTGTACACTAAACTGTATTATGCGCACACACACACACACACACACACACACACACACGCATCGTTAGCTGACGTTGAAACCAACCGTGTTGTAAAATTCAGCGATGCTGGGGTAAATTAGGTAATTGCCTTCACACCAATCCACGTCGGAGCTGCCAGCTTGCAACTGGTCCCAGAAAATCAGATTAACGTTACTCATGTCTGGACTAGTTCTGTCGGACGGACAGAAGTGCAGAGCAGACACCACTCCGCCGTCGGCTTTGGAGATGAAAAAACACAGCAAACAAAAGAAAAACTCGAGGAAAGTCGCTGTCTGTGGGCTCGTTGCTCAAACACTAAATTTGTATGTTTTGAGTCCTAACACGACAACGTGATAAACTACAGAGCTCGTTGCTGAGCAGCATTTTTAAAGCCCCTGTCCTTCCACAAAGACTCCTGCTTGTCGTGACGCTGTTGTGCATTGACAGCTGCTCAGTCTGTAGCCAAAGAGTACTCAACCGCAGCGAGAGCGTTAACCCCCGCCTGCTTCCTTCTTCGGCGAAACGCGACCGCAGCGTTCACCGTACTTTAGAAACCGGAAAACACTGTTTATTCTCTCTATTCAATTCAATTGAATTCAATTTTTTTTTTAGTGCCAAATCATAACAACAGTTATCTCAGGACACATTACAGACTAGGTATAGTGTGACTTATTAAACTTAAACTTTAGACACCTGATGGATGGTAAATGGTAAATGTATTTGTACTTATTTAGCGTCTTTCTAGTCTTCTGACTACTTAAAGCGCTTTCACAGTGTTTGTCACATTCACCCATTCACAGAGACATTCACACTGATGGCAGTGGACATCTACATACCATCTAATCTAACCATTCACACACATTCACACACCCATGCGCAGCACGAGGAGCGATTCAGGGTTCAGTGTCTTGCCCAAGAAAACACAGTTTATTCTCTCCTCTATTCAATTCAATTCAATTTTATTTATAGTGCCAAATCAAAACAAAAGTTAGGATTTCCAAAGGGCATGGTTTGTTCCTTAATTCCACATTAATACCTTTAATAAATAATCCTGTAATGTCCTGTAATTCTTAATAAACTTAATAAAGAGAAACATCTGTGAATATGTATATTATTTGAAAACTCAAAATGTTTTTAGTTTGGTTTTGCATTTTATGTATCAATTTTACTATTTATTAATGTATTCTCTCACAGCGTGTGATCGTCTCCGTCTGGTGCGTTTATATTTGCATGTCTTTTTTGCAATGAAATCTTTCTTGAACATTGTTATCTTCATGAAGTTATAGTGTAGTTCATAAAGAGGTCTTTGAAACAGAAAAATGGGAAACAGAATTCAGCAACTGCTTTGTGCATGTTGAAGTAGTACATGGATGATATCAGTGTTTTTAAGTGAACTGCTAAATACTCAGGTTATGTGTCATTTTGTGGGAGTGGGGTGCATCGTCCAGGCATCTCCAATCCTGCTCTTGGAGAGCCGCTGTCCAGCATGTTTTAGGTTTCTCCCTCTAACACACCTGATTCTAATGCTCTGCTCGTTCTGATAATCATTAGACTCAGGTGTGTTTCAGCAGGGAGAACCTAAAACATGCAGGGCAGCGGCTCTCCAAGAGCAGGATTGGAGATGTCTGATATAGTCTTTGAATCTCAGCTCACATAGGCTACTCTCTGGCCGACAGATGCTTCATTATTCAATAAAGCCGTCATTGTGTTGATATATATTACTTAAGCCGGCATAACTATTAATTAATGGTTAATTAGTTATGCATTTGTCATTTGTTTATCTTGCTTTAAGTTTTAGGAAAATAACACATCTCTCCCCATCTCTTTTGTGGGTTTTAGCTTCTTTGTATTTGTATGCATATAAATAATTCAATAGATATTGATCTACTTATTATTTGTAAACCAATCTTGGCATGTGTTTGTTTATAAATGAAACTTAATGTATATAAAAAAAATAATTGTATTTGGAAGATTTTAACTAAAAATGAATTATGGAGATGGGGTGGGATTAAATAAGACTTCTTGTCAAAAAAAAAATATCAGGTATTTGTTTTTGATTTTATGATTTTTAGTCTATGATTTTTTACATGCTTGAAATAAAATTTAGATCAAAATCCAATCAAACGTTACCTGATAAAGATAAATACATGAAGCGATAAGAACAGTGTGTTCTCTTCAGTTAATCGGTGTCATGACTTGTGTTTATCAGCTTTAGTTTTTTCGGTCTGAAAATGGTTTAATTACCTTCAGCTTGAGAGTGTGATCAGAAACAGCGAGTCAGTTATCGCGAGAACATTTTAGGCCCTATGTGAGACCACGAAGCGGATATCCGGCCTCTTTTCCGTGGCGGACCGTCGTAGGGCCGGTTTAGCAAAATGAAGGTACAATGTTTCCCAGACTAATACATCTGTGTGGAAACCGATTCTCTTTTTAATACTTGTGTATGTTTGATGCTGTGATTGTGGGCTTTAAAGCGGACTAGTGTGATGCTACAGGCGCGGCTCCGGCGCTTAGGATGAGTTTAGATTAACGATGAGAGTCAACGCTGATTAACCTGTAACTGTAGAAACATGGCGGCACACAGCGAAATGTGCAACGCGTTCAAGTCTCAGTTAACTGCACTGAGTTCTCAAACTATTCTAGCTAATGTGACGTGAATCTACCGTATTGTCCATGTCTAACGTTAGCCGTTAAAGTTATATGAACGTTTAGCGGAGCGCCAGAGGGCAAACGTTAGATTAGCCGACAGAGAAGCTAACAGGCCTCCGTACCCGTGTCTGGTTGTTACTATCAGGGTTCGTTAGGATGCTGGAAATCCATAGAAACTTCAATTTTATTTTTCCTGCTTTGAAAAGTGCGTGGATTCTGAAATAAAGTACCTGTAACTGCTTGAGATCTATGTTACATGGGGTGGTGTATGCTATAATACAAAAGCATGCGATCTCCATGTTTGAGAGACTTAAAACAGCATTTTCGGAAACGTTTCCATGAAAAATGGCTTTACTATTAATGCTGTCAAAATAGTTGATTAGTTTTCCTTTCACTTATCGTCCTTCTGTAGAAAGGTGTCCCAAAACATCATGTTGGGTCAATATCTAATTGTGATGAACAAGAGCAATGATAACCACACCAATTGTGCTGTTAATAAATATGCGGTCTACCACAGCTGTAAGTTGCTGGGTAAACCTATAAATGCTTGTATTTGACATGGGAAAAGGTGTAGGAACCCTGAATATTTTTAGTTGTTCCTTGACGTTTATACAAGCTTAATAAAAGCTGCTACACCTTCCTGCATGATGGCTCGTGGTAAACTGTCAGTAAACCCATGTGGAGCCAGAGTGTATGTTGTTAACATTTAATTGCAACTGTTTTTCAGCTGAACATCTCATTCCCCGCTACTGGCTGCCAGAAGCTGATTGAAGTAGATGATGAGCGTAAACTGAGGACTTTCTATGAGAAGCGTATGGCCACTGAGGTGCCTGCTGACCCCCTGGGAGATGAGTGGAAGGTATATTTGATCAATTTGGACCTGATAATTCTTTTGGTGTATATTCAAGTTTGTGAAAACATGTATCGTACATAATGTGGCACACCAGTAGACCCTTTTTGACTGATCTGTAGTCATTAAGGGGGGACAGCGTGTTGCCAAAGAAACTGTGGAGCTGCTTTACCAGATGCAACCAGGGCCTGGATCAGTGGATGGTTGAACTGCATTGCTCTCTCACTGTCTTGTGTACATGGGTATCAGAATAACACTAAAGCTGCTGCTCTTTCTTTTATTACTAAATAACGCTGGCTGATTCTGAACTGCACCACTCTCAATTCCCTTGCAACCTCAGAGAAACTACAAGTGTACTCAGTGAGGAATGTAATGTAAGACACCAGAAAGTTAGTCAAATAGCCAAACTTGGGTTTTCCATGTTCTTTAAAGGTCAGAGACCTAGAGGATTGGAAATGGACTGTCCGACCACAGTATTAGTACTTGAAAACTCACTCTTTAGCCATATCTGGTCAAAGATTAAGTAAAACTATAGGTTTAGTGGACAGGTATCTGCAAACAGTCTTTGTTCTTTGAGACATTGTGTAGCAGCTGCAGTAAATGAAAATGCGGAGCAGTAACGGCTTGTTTTCTTTACTTCTACAGGGGTATGTGGTGCGCATCAGCGGAGGCAATGACAAGCAGGGCTTCCCCATGAAGCAGGGTGTGCTGACCCACGGACGCGTGCGTCTGCTGCTCAGCAAGGGCCACTCCTGCTACCGTCCCCGCAGGACTGGTGAACGCAAGCGCAAGTCTGTCCGTGGTTGCATCGTTGACGCCAACCTCAGCGTTCTCAACTTGGTCATCGTCAAGAAAGGTAATGTGTCGAGTCTGGCTTGTGGATAATTTTATGAAAACAGTAAATTGGATACTGAAGCAAAGTGTTAAAACATAAAAAATGGATAATTATTGATGACCGTACAGGCTTATCTAGAGACGTCCTCTTTATGGCACACCAGTAGACCCTTTTTGATTGGTCTGTAGTCATTAAGGGGGGACAGCGTGTTGCCAGAGTAACTGCGGAGCTGCTTTACCAGATGCAACCAGGTCCTGGATCAGTGGATGGTTGAACTGCATTGCTCTCTCATTTAAGATTGTCACAATACTAGCATTTTAAACTTACTCCATGCTTGTATAAAATAAATTACACAATACCACCCTAGAGAAAAAGAAGTCCATAGCCCATAAAAATATGATAATTTCCTTTTAACATTGACACACAGTGCTGGTACGGTAAACATCACTGAACAATGAACACATACAATACATCTGAACTTCATTCACGTTTTATCTGTGGGTTTGCTTGTAGAGCTGCTTTTTAATAGCTTCAATACTTCAGATACTATCAAATGTATTGTTTTGAGACTATGTATTGATGTTATCGACACTTTCGACAACCTTGGTCTCATTGGACCTCATGCAAGAACTGCTTATAGAATAGGAGCGATGTTTTTTTTTTTAAATGTAGTATTAAATCTGACGTGACGAACTGGTACGAGCCCACCATAGGAAAAGGGTAAGATAAAGATGCTAAGAATATATAACCATTCTTGGATGAGGCCCATCGTGTCTTGTGTGCTCTAGCATCAGAATGACACTAAAGCTGCTGCTCTTTATATACTTTGAGGGAATTGCAGCAGTGTTTACTTCTGAGACACTGGTGGATGGAGAGCGAATAACATAATAGTTATTTGTCCTTCTGGCTGCCATTCGTTTTGGGGAACTATACCCTAAGTACTCCTGTGTTTTGACTCATTTTTTATTTAGTGATGGTTAATCAACATGATCATTTGACTCCTTTGTGATTGGATTATTCTCAGGTGAGAAGGAAATTCCCGGGCTGACCGATAGCACCGTCCCTCGCCGTCTTGGCCCTAAGAGGGCCAGTAAGATCCGCAAGCTCTTCAATCTGGCTAAGGAGGATGATGTGAGGCAGTATGTTGTGAGGAGACCCCTGACTAAAGAAGGTAAGGCTGGAACAGTTTTCACTAAAGCCAAATCTTATTGGGATCACAGAATGTAGGTTTTTACTGGTATTGGAATTGACTTTGATTGAAGATCATGAGCCAGATCTCTCTGCATGACTTCATAATAAAGGAAAATTAAGCCTGCATTTGTGTGCTAAAATGTATTGAGTGATAAAAATGAGAATCATTTTAGTCCCACAGCAGACAATGTGGAAATGGTTAACATGACTTGGCTTTCATGGTAATATTGAAAGTCTATTCAAGCTCTGTCTGTACATTTCAAATACGCATAGTTTTAACACTGAACAGTAGTGATGGGGTATGTTGATTCAAATATATATTTATAATTTTTTTCTAAAGCCTTAGTGTATAATTTATTGAAATACTTAAATTCTGCTGTTTAAGGGCCACTGTCAATTTTCAGCTTTATCCCTTTTACAGTGATGTCACATGTTTCTTACACTTGTCAGTATTCTGAATCTTGTAATCCTTTTGCCAGATAGAATGATACTGTTTAACAATTTTGATTATATTTCTTTATAAATGACATTAAGCATGCTCACAAGATTATGTGAGGCAAGAAGTGAAAGTTGCATTTGTCAAATTGAATAAAACTGATGTTGTTCAAAACTTTTAAGGTCTACCTAAACACTGACCAGTGCTGTATCGTACATAATGCGGCACACCAGTAGACCCTTTCTGACTGATCTGTAGTCATTAAGGGGGGACAGCGTGTTGCCAGAGTAACTGTGGAGCTGCTTTACCAGATGCAACCAGGTCCAGGATCAGTGGATGGTTGAACTGCATTGCTCTCCCATCGTCTCATGTACACTGTATCAGAATGACATTAAAGCTGCTGTTGAGTAAAAAAAATCACTCACCCCACTCACCCATTCAAAAAATAAAGTAAATAAGGAATAGCATAGATATTCAATTTTGCTTTCATGAAATCTCGTCTTAATCAAGATTATGCTAAAATGTATTTTCCCCAATTATATATAACATCCTTGTTAAGGACCAACCTTCATTTTTGTAATGTCCAGGTTAAGTACCTTTTTAAATTCCCATGGAAAGTTTCCAACTTTAAAATTTCCCTAGTGAGGCTATGTCTGAGCTTGCACAGTTGTCTGGTGCCCACATTACCGTTCAGTCTGAATTATAGTAACACTTGACTAAATCAGGCTGTAGGATTTGAAAAGAAGGGAGGTGCTTCTTCAGGCCCGGTTTAAATGTTTATGCAAGCATGTTGGTTTGTAGCAAGCTTCATCCTCAGATTGTTTAAGGGCGCACTCACGCTGTCCATTTGTACCGTGCCCAAGCACGCTTCACAGCTTAAGTCTAGTTCACTTGACCAGTGTAAGTGCAACTGTTCCGCGCCCAGACACAGCCCACTTGCAGGCTGTGGCCCGGTTAAGGGAGGTGGGCTTTAGTAAAGCACAGATGCACATGTACGGGCAGTAGTGTGCACATGAGCATTGCCCGGCAGTCTTGATTGCTGTTGATGCGTCTGTTCCCCCGCGATGGACATTCGAAAAGGTCACGGTGGTTTGGTGTTAAGGACAATGTGAGTGCGCCCTTAAGTGTCTGTCATGACAGTACAGATACTTGGTATTGTATCGTCAAACTGTTTTTACCACACTTATATTTGCAATGTCAACTGCATCCTCTCTTTGGTAGGCAAGAAACCCAGAACTAAGGCTCCCAGGATCCAGAGACTGGTGACGCCCCGTGTGCTGCAGCACAAGCGCCGCCGTATCTCCCTCAAGAGACAGCGCACCCTGAAGAACAAGGAGGAGGCTTCTGAGTACGCCAAGCTGCTGGCTAAGAGGATGAAGGTAACATTTTTTTTCCCCCACTTACTGTGCTTAGCTACTATGAACTTGGTGTCCCCTGGTTATGTATATGTTCTCCCTTTTTTAAACAATATCGAAAAAACTAAGCTGTCGGAAACATTTCTAAATTCAGATTACTAAATGATTTAAATGTAAATTTTGCAGATCATTTTGAATTAATTTATTTTTGCTGATATAGTGGTGATGGAGCCTACAGCTGAGATGCACCATATTTTTGAAGGGAACTTTTTCAATTGTAATCTTTTGGGCTGAATTTAGATGTAATACTGCGCAGGGGTGTTATCTTAAGAAATTTGTCAATTTTGGTTACCTTTTTTGCCTTGATTGTCTTCTGAAAGTTTAAAAAAATAATAAAATAGAGCTGTTATTAGCAGTTAATTTGACATTTTTGAAGAATTGCCTATACCAGTAAAACATTGGATTGCGTTAAGATGTGCAAGTATGGAATTCTTTGTTACTGTTTGCTTTGGGAGAATTAACTTGTATGCAAATTGCTGTTTTATTTTTTGTATTAACCTTTTACTGACCCATTTGTTCCTGCAAACAGGAGGCCAAGGAGAAGCGCCAGGAACAGATCGCCAAGAGGCGCCGCCTTTCTTCTCTGAGAGCATCCACATCCAAGTCAGAGTCCAGCCAAAAGTGAAATCACAAAGTCAAATAAAGTCATGTTTTGCTGAAAAATTAGCCTGTGATGTAATTCATTGTTTCACTAAGGAGACCATAGACTAAACTATTGTGATTGCAAGTTTGCCAACTGAACCTTGGTAGGAAACCAGACTTAAATATTCACAAGTTAATTTGCTCAACCACGGTAAGAAACTTGTTCAAACAGAAAAGGCTCAGGGAAATAAAAACACTAAGGACACAGCAAAATGTGCCAAAATCACCGACATGTTAGCTGCTACCACAAGCTCGGCAGTTGTCGTCCCAGACCCTGTGGCAAGTGCACAGGTGGTTGTCGGAGAGGTAGCGGAGGAGTGAGGAGGATGAGAGACGTGAACCAGCAGCAGGGACAGATTGAGGTCAGAGAGGCCACTGAAATGTTGGAATCAACATGGCAACAATGAAAATGTTATTGGATGTGTACACTAAACAGTATCTGGGGAAATTGTAGGCTTATATGCAAATGGTCAACCTCGGAAATTAAACATTAATTATTTTTTTTAGTCAGAAAACATGTGTGGGTGTTTATGTATACTACCTTTTGTAGCCTTTGTCAAATAATGCTTTGAGTAGATTTGGTGTCCAACTTGGTGTTATTTATTTTAGCTTGCCATAAAGTTAGTTTGCAGGTGCTGCAGCTTACAGTTAGACCTATTATCATATTAGTGAGACATTTCTTTGCTGAAAAGGATGATTAATCAATGGTAAATAGAGGAAACACTAGTGACACTAACATCCCTGCCTGTCTCTGCATCTCTCTCTTACTGTAGGCCTAATTGTCTTGTGTACATTGTATGTTTAAACACTGAAAAGACATCTCTAGCAATGGTTCTTTGACAACCACTTTTACTTCAAGATGGGAATTGTGGCCGTCTCCCCCAAGAAAAAGGTCGGAGTAGTGAAAGAGCGTATCATTTTTTTTTTAAACATGGTAACTCTTCCATGTAGGCTACTGCAATTTATTTTGATTTTTGAAACTTCACAATGTGCACATACATTCTCTGGTATGGCGTGTGCTTACACATGTAAATAATCACGGTGGGCTCCCAGGGACCAAAATGTCAGGGACAATTTTTGGTCCCAGTTCAGCCCTGATACTAGGTACATGATTAAACTGCCATGCTGCATGTAGGCACTACAGGGTGCCTTATTTGCCTTAACAGCTACCAGATTCAAGAGGACAAGAGGAGCTAGGAATGTTCAATTTATTTTTATACTCAATTGCAACACCCTGGGAGCTGTGAGGCATAACTTCAGCACAAACAACAAATAAGTGCAGTCGAATAAATCAACGGACACATTCTTTAACATTACACCCATTGTCAAACCCGGGCAGCTTGCCTGGCCGCCTCATTCGACAGGTAGGCTTAGCTAGTGGGGGAACCTGCACTGTGCCCCTGTGAGCTGAGGATGTCTCGGCAGCATTGAGACAACTTCTATCCTGGTTAGATGTGATGTGATGTTGGGGTGTCGGGCAGGTTAAATCGTACATCTGGAAGAAAAAGAAGGACACGGAAAAAAGCTGATGCTGCAAATACTGAGCCAGTGCCTTGGTGCCCCAGGCCAGGGTCAGCAAGCTGATCTGGAGGTCCTGAACCAGACTGAAAGACCTGGACCAATTCTCCATGGCCTGTTGAGAAAGGGACAAAGGGTAGTTTATCCAAAAATGTATAGATATTTTGCCCTACACAATTTGACATGTTATCAGAGGCGGATTAATGCACAGGCCGGCCTAGGCGCCCCAGGTGTGCAGCGGCCCCGGATGGGCCAGATTATTTTAAATGTTTTAATATTTACCTAACTGGGGGAAAAAAAATTCCTCCTCTTGGGGCCCTTGGAAACATTTGAAAAAAAGAAGTAGCTGATTGGATCAATATAGGACACATTTACCCAATCAGCTGCCATATGTGGCCGGGTTCTGATAAAGCATGATTAATAATGTGGGAGGCCCAAACAGTAGCCTAGGGTCCCATGACCACCTTAATCCATCTATGCATGTTACTGTAGGAATAGCACAGAAGTTGTACTTCCAGTGCAAAATCATCCCATGGCCTTTTTCGGCACTTACATATATCAAATAAGCCATCAAGACAGTTTTTTTCATGTAACAACTATTAACGGAGAAATCCGGTAGAGTCGCTAAAAGCTGGGTGTGGCTAACACTGATTAGATGGGGGCAGCCCTGTAAATTATATATGGTACATTAAAACACTTTTAAGCCACTTGTACTGCTCATGATGACACTAAACGTCTGCAGTAGCATAAGATAACATAAAACAAAGCACTAACAATGTAGTAAGTGAACCCAGAGTTTATTAAAAGAGTGTTTTGAAAGACTTACCAACTGGCCTCGGTACCAGCTCCTCTCGTTGTGAAGTCCATTCAAGTCGATTAGCAAACGCAATCGGAATGGAAGGAGCCCATTGGTGCTTCCTTTTATGTGTAGGGAGGTTTGCTGTTATTTTGAGCAGTATTAGGGGTTAAAAAAGCTGTTTTAAAGCAGCCACAATTGGATGTAAGCGACTCTCCGGGATATCTCCATTAATAGTTTTTACACACAAAAAAGTTGTCTGGATGGCTTATTTGAGGAGTGAATTTGTCGAAAAAGACCCGGGGATGATTTTACGCCAGAATTTCACTTTAAGGATGTAATTCATGACAACCAGCTTGCTTTATTAGTCACACCTAAGTCAAAAGACACATTGTGTAAAAAGCTGCCAAATTGAGTTGAATACAATGAATGAATAAAGTGAATAAAGTAAATTCTAACATGTCTTGTTTTTACATAGCCTATGGTACTGTCTTGTTAAATTGCTTTAAGACAAAAGATTACATAGCTTTATGTCATACAAATATACATAAAGTTAGTTAGTTGTACATAACCATTTTTATTTGTTATTATCTAGATACAACTCTTATGAAGTTGGTATCATTTGGAATAATTTGATGTTTGGTTTTTCATAACCATGCATGCTCATATACTGCTTAAGACTTCACCACCCTTCCATCTCTTGTTGAAAAAATAGTAAGATATTAACAAAAAAAGCGCTTATTCTCCTTTTCCATCAAGCAAAAGGAAACATTACAAAGCTTTACTTCCTATACTTGCTAAAAAGTCAAGTATCTACAGCACATAACACTAAAAAAACAACAACAGATTAAACAAATGAGATATAACTACCTACCTGTTTCTCCCCGTTTCCAGTCTTTATTTTAAACTAAGAGAACCAGCTGTGGCTTTATATTCAATGGACAGACATAAGGTATCAATCCTCACCTAACTCTTGGTAAGAACACCAATAAGAGTATTTTCTAGAACGTCAAACAATCCCTTTAAACTGAACACTGGCATACCTGAACAGATTGCATCTTGGACCCAACCATGTTGTAAATCCTCCTGCACAGCTTGGCTGTCAGTGAAACCAGTCGCACAGGGGATCTTCTTCTGAGTTGGGCTGCCTCAAACCCCTCCAGCAAGTGAGCTTCTTCCTCTAAAAAGACAAAAGAAGATAAAGTCCAGCGAATTGCAGCCGTTTGACACAAGGAACTCCACATTATACCTTGATCTTCAGTGGAAGGAAGCACTCGGTCCATCAGAGCCTCTGACAAGATCAGAGCGGAGTCCAGTCCCACATTGGTCGCGCTGATGGCTCTCTTCACAAGTGACTGGTCAGCCTGGTAATCAACCAGCTGTGTCCAGCCCATCAGCCGAGCGGCTGTGTGCATAGTTCCATTAGCTGCAATGCTCACCATATCCTGGATCTCAAGAATCTTGTTCTTGGCAGTGGCAACAATCTGGGGGAAAACGAGCAGAGATGGTTTTAGCAGGACTAATACAAAAGGGGTGTTTCAGCTACACAATCCCTTATTTAAACCAAAACTATTTTAATGTTGTCATGTTCGTTGTCTCCAGGCGTCTAACACCAGATGCCGAGTTTACCCTAACTAACTGGTAACGTAAAAAAATTGTATAAGTTGCCATGAGCACTAAACTTCTTCTGGTATAATCTGATCATTTTATTTCTTTGATCCTTTTTGTTGTTTGAACAGATGCAGCTATTGTTCTATATACTATATTCTATACACACTTACAAAATCATTACAAAATCAAGAAAGGGAAGATCTTTTGCTGATCCCTTCCTTTGGCAATTAGCAAGCATTAAACAGTCATGATTAAAATATAAATATTTAAAACATTGACAGCGTTAAAGGTTAAATATGTAGAATCTCCATTAAAAGCTAGATTAAAAAAAAAATATAATACACCCACTGGGCGTTTTGAGGGGTACAGAATGAAAGTATTGCTTTTCCATAAAAAATATATTTAGTCTGAGTTAATATTTTTAAAGAAATTTTGACGGGGTTGACAATGACTTTCTGTCACTGTTTACATTGTACCAGCCAATAGCGGCCGGCATTGCAGGGTTGCCAGGGTTGTCTGTTGTTCGGTGCAGCTACTGTAGGCTGGCACTGGGTGAAATGGAGTTTGCCAATCCTGCAGCTGCTTATTTGTCCCAGCAGCTGAGTGACCGGAGACGGGCAAAAACTAGAGTCAATATAGGCCAAGCATTCACTCGATGGACAGTGATAAAGGAGTTCAACAGCATTAAAACACACGCGGAAATGGCTTTGTTTCTTTATGATCAGTAAGCTAACTTTCACATTCACTTAGCTGTAACCGCTAACGCTGACTGTCGGTCAAACTCCTCTGCAACACTTGTTTTTATGGTGCGATTTGCTGGAAGGGACGGGTTCAAAACAGGCTCAAACAGACTCAGGTCTCCTGTAGACCACTGGGCCGGGTCTGACAAACCAGGCAACATGAGTGATGGAATAATGTCTTGTTGCAAGTACGATCTTGAGACACTAGATGGCGGCGTTCTGCTTATTCTTCATATTCAACCTTTAATATGAACAAGTGGTAGTGTAAATATACATGGGTTGTTGTGTGTCAATTAATTCAGTGAACTTTTTTTAAAATTAGACTCTGGAAATTTTTGTTTGGGGTACCTTAAAAAAAAGAAGCTTGAATTTTACTCCTAAGCTGCACGAACCCTTTTGTTGCTTCTTGTGCCCGGAGAATTTGTGGTACTCTTTATATTAGAAGGAGGGAAAGAAAAGGTTACCTGCTCTGTGGGTGTACGGAGAACTGGGAAAGCAGCTTCCAGCCAGTCAAGACTTCTACATGCAACATGATTGGCAACAGAAACTGTGGAAATATTCCAAAGAGTGAAGCCATTACTGAAATGTTTCTCATTTCTACAATTAAACCTCAATCCTTCTTCATTCAGTAGAGATTTTGACCCCTATAGCAGGGGGTGCCCATTTCCGGTCCTGGAGGGCCACTGTCCTGCATGCTTTAGGTTTCTCCCTACTCTAACACACCTGAATCTAGTGATGTGCTCATTATCAAGCAGCTGAAGCTTGTCACAGGTTTGATAATCATTAAATCAGGTGTGTTAGAGCAGGGAGAAACCTAGAACATGCAGGACAGTGGCCCTCCAGGACTGCAATTGGGCACCACTGCCCTATATCATCCACATATTGTTTGTCCAAACAGCAAACTAAAAAGGAATTACCCATAAGCACTAGGTTTTAAGTAAATTTTAATTATTAATTTGGTTGGACTTTTATGTTAATGTATGAAACAAGTAGCTGTATGACCTTATAAAAGGACTTAAAGGATCACTTGAGTAACCCGTTGTAGTCACATTATTTATTATAATTGGTTCTCACTTAATGTTATTTATCCCTAAAAAATAAAACATTTTCTTAAGCACTTTGTTATTCTACTACGGATCACATTTTTGGGGATTTGCCCCTGGATACAGCCCCAAGAAACCATTTATGTACATTAAACTACACAATACAATTGATCTATATATACAGGTCTATGGTGGATAGTTAACAATTTTAAATAACCAAGTACCAGACCAAATATTTGCTCGTCTGCTATTTTTTCATCTTTTATGATTTAAGTTTCATATTTTTTGATTTTGAACTCAAGGTTGGACAAAACAAGCAATTTGATGTGGCTACCTTAGTCTTTGAACCTGCGTTGGGTTTTATTTTGCTGTAGTTTAAGACATTTTTATAGTTAACTTCAATTAAAGTGAATAGTATGCACACTCAGCACTGGCAGTACTCACTCTGGGGCTCCAGTTTAACAATGACAGGTGAAACAACAGCTGTCACACTGCTCTCCAGCACCTCACACACGAACTTCAGGTTAGGGTGGCTCAGTTTGATGTCAATGTACAAGACTAACAGCTTGATACACGCTGAGCGAACTATGGGCAGCTTGGCCAGTCTGCCTGCTGCACTCTGCAAGAAAACTTGTGTCATTTTGTTTCATTTCTAAACTAAAAATCTTCCCTGTTGCAAAAAATAAAATAGTATCAAAATGGAAGCCCTCAGATTATTTAGAGAACTCCCTGCGCACAAAATTTTAAAAGACTTAAACATTTATCAGGCTTTGTTGATGCCCTGTGGGTGCAACAGTTAAGGACAGTTCATCTGCCTCGATTGTACTCACCTGGTTGTTGTTAAGCGGCATGTTTTGTTTTTTTACACTTTGATAGGAGGGGAAAGAAACGAGTTAATGTTTGTGACTCCTTTGTAGATGTTATAGGTGGAAGAGGGTGTTCGAGAAAATGCAACTTTTACTCTGCAAAGTGCTGCGCAGTTGGAGAAAGCTGTCGCTCTCATCGCGTGCTCGCGTCGACTCGTCAATGAGCGCTCACCCGTGTGAGTGCCGCTGGGAAGCTCCCTGGCAGTTCTCGCGATATGTGGGCGGCTGTGACTTGGTGGCAGAGTGGGTCGTCCTCTGTTCGAGAGATTGGTGGTTCGATCCCCATCTCCCCCCGGTCCACATGTCGAAGTGTCCTTGGGCAAGACACTGAACCCTGAATTGCTCCCTGTGCTGCGCATGGGTGAGTAAATGTGGTGTGAATGGTTAGATCAGATTAGATGGTATGTAGATGTCCACTGCCATCAGTGTGAATGTCTGTGTGAATGGGTGATTGTGACAGACACTGTGAAGCGCCTTGAGTAGTCAGATGACTAGAAAGGCGCTATATAAGTACAAGTCCATTTACCAAGTCCATATGTCAAGGCAGTTGTGACGCGATGATAAACGGAAATTTTCCCGAGTCAGAGGTCTTTATTTCTATGGTCAGAGGTTTCTTTATTTTAATTTGGTAGGCTGCCTCATAAGGTAGGCCAGTCAACTAAATAAACAAAAAACACATTACTTTTTGGATTATTATTCAATTCAATTTTATTTAGAGTGCCAAAACATAACAAAAGTTAATTCAGGACACTTTACAAACTAGGTAGACCATACATTGACATACATAGACCCAACAATTCCCCGTAGAGTACGGTGGCAACAAAAACCTTCCCTACTACAGGCAGAATCATCAGACAGACCCAGCTCTGTGGAGGACGGCCATTTGTTTTGACCGTGGGGAGGAAGAAAAGGAGAGAGAGAGAGAAAAGACGGACAGATGGACAGAGAAAGACAAAGACAGACACAAAGACAGAGACAGACACACTTCCACTAACTATAATAATATCTATATTAATGTGAATATGACTGATATGTTATGGCAGTTAATACAGCAGAATAGTAGAAACAAGCACAGCTGAGGTGATAGATTATAATAGTAGCAGGAAGCATCATGCAGGACCACACCTGCAGGCACCTCCACGATCAGCAGAGACCTGCGAGACGACAAAGCAGAAACAACTCCAGGGAAGAATTTGAATTAGTAACATGCATTGATGAGACATGAATGATACAGACAGAGAGAAGAGAAGCTCAGAGTATCTGGTAAAGTATTATCCCCCGGCAGACTAGGCCTATAGCAGCATCATTAAGCAGAACAAAATCAGCTTAAAAAAAAACAACATTGCTAAGGGCTCGTAAGTCCTAGCTGTAAGCATTATCAAAAAGGAAAGTTTTACGTTTACTCTTAAATATAGGGACAGTGTCTGTCGAATAACACTTGGGAGTTGGTTCCACAGGAGAGGAGCTTGGTAGCTGAATGCTTTGCCTCCCTTTCTACTTTTGGAGACTCTAGAACGACCAGTAGCCCTGCATTCTCAGAGCGCAGTGATCTAGTCGGGTAATACGATACTATGAGCTCTTTAAGATACAAAGGAGCCTGACCAATAAGAGCTTTGTAGGTAAGGAGAAGGATTTTAAATTATATTCTAGATTTTACAGGTAGCGAGTGCAAAGAAACTAATACAGGAGAAATATGTTCTCTTTGGTTTGTCTTAGTTTGTACACGGGCTGTAGCATTTTGGACCAACTGGAGACTCTTAACAGATTTATTGGAACAGCCTGATTATAAAGAGTTGCAGTAGTCCAGCCTAGAAGTAACAAATGCATGGACTAGTTTTTCTGAATCTTTCTGAGACATGATGGCCCTCATTTATTAATCTTACATTAAAATGGGCGCAGATCTGAGCGCAGAATTGGTTGTATGACAGGACCCATGTGTGATTTATGAAACATTCGTATCCGACCAATCTCAGAGTACGAATGAGCGGGCCTTGATAAATGCGGCGGCTGAATTCAATCGTCATTTACATGTTACGCCCTTAAATATTCCTGGTACGGAGGCCTCAATACACAGATCAGCATCCTGACATCCGACATGGAGAAAAATAAAGATGTGCTATTTGTCAGTCTTAAGAGTGGAATAAAAGGGGCCCATAAAAACGCTGTATGGAAAAGAATAACGGAGGCAGTCAACCAGAAGCATCGCTCCACTGAGACCCGTGTGCGCGTGTGCGCACTGTTGGACAGGTGTTGTGCCGTATTCAGCACCCCTGCCGTGAAATGAACCCCCTCGCATTATAGGTGATATTCTGGATCAGAAGGCTGTTGTTTCGACCTTAGGAGTAGCTTATATACACGTAGCCACTTTAAAAGCACACACTTTTGAACCTATTAATTGCAAGAAAAACTTCAACTTGATCAAAAGATACATTTATTTCATTTTGTAATTATAGCTGCAATATATTTTCACAGGACATACAAAAAGGTGTTGTTTTGTGTTCGCTAATATCCATGTTTGTGATTTTAAACTCTTTAAAATAGTTTAAAGACTGTAAGTAACTAATGTTCTGACCGCTGTGGGTTACCTGTATATAAACTACTTCTATAGGTGGAAACAACAGCCTTCGGATCCAGGATATCACCTATAATGCGAGGGGTGCATTTCACGGCAGAGGTGCTGAATATGGCACAACACCGGTGCTCTTGCTCTGTAGCGGGGTTTTCAAGCGGGGTTATTAGGTATTCTTTGGAGAATACCTTTGTCACCTAGAAGAAACATACCAGGATGTTAATCATCTGATACCTTGTTTGATTTAATGCAATTTATCGAGGGTAGCCACTAACCGAGGTGATGACTTTGGCTCTGCAGTGCATCTTGCTGCAGCAGCGCGCCAACAAATTGGCCACCTGGCCACCACGTTTAAAAGCGATAGCTTGGCATCACAAATCACCCGTACATTTATTGAGTGGTAGTTTTTGCGATTGATGAATGCGTAATCATTCATGGATGGTTGCCTACAATTGTGTGTCATCAGTATAACAATGAAAATGTATGGACTGCTTCCTAATAATATTTCCTAAGGGAAGCATATTAAGGTGAATGACGACTATGAAGTGAACCTGCTTTTAACCGTCAGCCAGCATACAGCAGCTCGTGGTACCATGGCGAGACCAGCTGCTCCTGCTAGAGGAGGCAGCTAGAAACCAGCGAGCTAGCGAGGCTTTGGTCTCACCAGCGGGGTTTAAAATACTTCCCGCTGTTGGTTAGGTGATTCAAGAAGTGAACATGAGCACTCAAAAAAAATGAAAGAAAACACTCTACCTTAAAGAAAGCTGACAGCTGTCAAAGAGCGGAAAAAAGACTTAATGATAATGGAGAAAGTCTAGATGACAGTGACACTATTCACACCGGCAGCGATGCAATTGCACGACATGAATGGTTTGAATATTCACCCCAGCTCAGGAAGAGTCCCGGTGTTGTTTCTGCTTCTGAGTGCAGTGATGGAGGTTAGCGCAGGAGACTTAAGCCAGAGGACAAAATAAAAGCGTCTCTTCCTGTGATTTCTAAACACAGTCAGCCTCCCTGGTAAAGTCTACTCCAAAGTGCTGGAAAGGAGGTTTCATCCTATAGTCGAACCTCAGAATGCAGAGCAACAATGTGGATTCCATCCTGGATGTGGAACAATGGTCCAGCTCTTCACTCTCGCAAGGATCCTTGAGGGTGCTTGGCAGTATGCCCATCCAGTCTAAATGTGTTTTGTGGATCTGGAAGGCATATGACCGGGTCCCTCGGGGGAGATACTGTTGGAGGTGCTGCGGGAGTATGGGGTGAAGGGGTCACATCTGTGGGCCATCCAATCTCTGTACACCCAAAGCGAGAGCTGTGTCCGGATCCTCGGCAGTAAGTCGGATTCGTTCACAGTGGGGGTAGGCCTCTGCCAGGGGTGCGCTTTGTCACCAATCCTGTTCATGATTTTCATGGACAGGATACCGAGGCGTAGTCGTGGTGGGGAGGGGTTGCAGTTCGGCGGGCTGAGGATCTCGTCTCTGCTTTTTGCAGACGATGTGGTCCTGATGGCATCATCGGTCAGTGACCTTCAACACTCACTGGAGCGATTCGCAGCCGAGTGTGAAACGGCCAGGATGAGGATCAGCACCTCTAAATCTGAGGCCATGGCTCTCAGCAGGAAATCGGTGGATTGCTTACTCCGGGTAGGGAATGAGTCCTTACCCCAAGTGAAAGAGTTCAAGTACCTCGAAATCATGTTCACGAGTGAGGGGAGGATGGAGCGTGAGTTTGGCCGGAGAATCGGAGCAGCGGGGGCGGTGTTTGCACCGTTGGGATGACAAGATCTACCGGTCAATCTTCGTTCCTACCCTCACCTATGGTCATGAATGCTGGGTCATGACAGAAAGAATGAGGTCGCGGGTACAAGCGGCTGAAATGGGTTTTCTCAGGGGGGTGGCTGGAGTCTCCCTTAGAGATAGGGTGAGAAGGTCAGCTATCCATGAGGAACTCGGAGTAGAGCTGCTGCTCCTTTGCTTTGAAAAGAGCCAGTTGAGGTGGTTCGGGCATCTAGTAAGGATGCCCCCTGGGCGCCTCCCTAGGGAGGTGTTCCAGGCACGTCAGGCTGGGAGGAGGCCTTGGCGAAGACCCAGGACTAGGTGGAGAGATTATATCTCCACACTGGACTGGGAACACCTCGGGATCCCCCAGTTAGAAAACATCGAACAACCTGACAGAACGCCATTTTACAGCCTCTTTCGCCAGGGCTCACGCTCTGAAACCACCATTTGTAACGTATGCCTACGTTAACCTCAGCTACCACTGTGTAACTTTACTGATCCCTCTACAGGCGAGCCTTGGTTCTGCTACAAGCCAAAGAATCTGAGCTGTGACACAAGGATCATTCACAGTATAGAAGAATTCCATCAAAACCTCAAGGAAAACGAGGAGAAACTATTTGAGAGGTGAGGGATCAGATAAAGGACTGACATTTTGTGTGACTTCTAAGAAGTATACAGCGAGTGGTACCTATATATTTCATCGGTAGGACATTTCAGAAGTGTGTAACTGCTGTCAACTCATTGGAGTTGGTGAATTCAAAGGTTTGGATCAAGGCAAGGTGGAAACCAAAGTATTGTTAAAAAGAGAGTAAATTTTGGACTTACATTTTCTTGTCTCCACCAAGTAAAATATTTGTCTTAGTTGCCAAGTGCTCCGCTGTGATCACCATAATGAAAAACAAGTGGAAAGATTCTATAATGTTCTGTCGAGCTGAGGGAAACTGCAACTCCTGTGGGTTCAAGTACTTTTCCCATTTTAGTGTTTGATCTTTTATATAATATCTAATTCTCATACATTTCTGATAAAAACGGACCAATTATTTTATTTGGTCCCAATAAACTGATTTGCAAAGCTTCCTGCCCGTCATCGCAACACCATCCCTTCCAGTTGCCTATCGCTGTCACTGCTTGCAAATCACGCGCGTCTCTGCGATGGACAGAGCGGTAGGGTGGTCTGTGAGAGTAAAACAAGGAACGGCAAAGAACTGATGCGTCAAGAGGAGGCTAATGCAGCTTCATCTGGAGCTGAAAAGAGAGGACATGGTCACAGTTTCAGTTATTACCCAGTCTCTGCCTGTGGAGAGCATACCAGCAGAGCAGTTCTTTGATGTTTTCTCTGGCCGTAGTTTGGGTGTACCGGCTGCCCTTGATCCCTTTGCTGATTGCTTCAGCAATGGATTTCAGGACCTGGCCGTGCCTCCATCGATACCTACCCTCACTTAGCGCCTTGGAGCAGCTGCTCAGGATGTGTTCCAGGGTTCCCGTTTTGGAACACAGGGGGCATTCAGGTGTTTCTATCTTGCCCCATGTGCACAGGTTTGATGGGCTTGGTAGGACATCATACACCCCCTGAATCAGGAACTTGATCCGCTGGGGGTTCCACTTCCAGATGACTTTCCAGGAGACATTCCGCTCCATGGCCTGCTCCCACTTCATCCACGCACCCTGCTGCTGCTTGGCTACTACTCTGCTGGTTCGCTCTTCCTGTGGGCGACTGTGGCTCAGAGACAGAGTGGGTTGTCCTCCATTTGAGAGATTGGTGGTTCGATCCCCACCTCCGCCGGTCCACATGTCGAAGTGTCCTTAGGCAAGACACTGAACCCCGAATTCCTCCCCGTGGTGTGTATGGGTGTCTAAATGTGGTGTGAATGGTTACATTAGATAAGATGGTATGTAGATGTCCACTGCCATCAGTGTGAATGTCTGTGTGAATGGGTGAATGTGACAAAGACTATGAAAGCGCCTTGAGTAGTCAGAAGACTAGAAAGGCGCTATATAAGTACAAGCCCATTTACCATTTACCAAGTCCATGTCTGTGGACCAAGTGAATGGTGGCATCCTGCTTTCACGGGGTTCCTATCCAAATTCTCTCTGTGGGAGTCAGTGAGCTGCGTTATGCTGCCAGTGAAATAGATCGCTTACTTGGAGGCCCTAATCCTGTTGTAGTTATTGGTCTCTGGGCTCACTTTGGCACTTTCCCTGTTGAGGTCTACATCCGGCGGCTGCAGAACATCCGTAATGCGGTGGTGCGGCTGCTGAACAGGGCTCCAGGCACAAAGTTCCTCATCCGCACAAGGAACCCCAAAGCTCCGTCATTTTTTCATGCAATAACCAACAGTGACTGGAACGTGCTGCAGTGGACAAGGTGCTCAGAGCCATGTTCAAAGGACTGAATGTTCGTATGATCTATGCCTGGGAATTGGTTGTTGCCCACAACATCCACCCTACAACTCCCATTATTAAGGATATGATTGACATTCTTTTGTCCTACGTGTGCCCTCAATAGGGCAGCTAGATGCGTGTTTAATGGGGGAGAGGAGTGATTCAGGAAAGAGCTGAGTTAACATCTTGTCTGTGTGTTTCTATCAGTTGCGGATAATGTTGAATGAGCAGAACAGAAACAGTACTGGATGGAAAACAGCTCTAAGTCATGTTGCTGTTGGTTATAAACACTTACAACTTCATTCCTCATGTCTTAGGATTGTCAAGCAGCATTCCAGGCAATTACTGATCTAAGTAGACCCAACCTCCAATAGACTTTTTAAAAATGTTTTACATTTTTGTACAGATGAGATATATCATGCTAATTAGTGAGCATTAACAGTGCTGGTAGGCTACTTTTGTTGCCTTTGAACAGTTTGCTAAGCTGATGACTCCATCTTTATGTTGAATGGACAGATATGAGAAGGTCACTCCAAAAATTTCAAATTCAGAGGCTGGATCAAAACAATCCACCATGCACCAACGAGTTGTTTAACAGAGCTTTCAGCTGATCATTTGCAATTTGTAATTAAAGTTGGAAAACGTGACATGACTATGTATTCATAGGATATTTAGTGGAAATCAATCACTGGTAAATATTTTATGGCTCACTGAGTGCAGCTGAGGAGGCTGAATATTGTTGTTATCCAGCAAGTTGGTAGGTTCTCCCATCCTATAGTCAAGCCAATTTGACATGAAGCTGCAAGTAGATTATTATATTTAATATTAATAATATCTGCCTTAACCTCAACTGTGTTGTATATTTCCAAATGACAGAAATAGTTTTTTTTTTTCATGATGTAACAATAACATATTTACGTGATGTCTACTTTGGTATGAAGATTACCAGATGTCACACTTGGTTGTGCTTTTCATTGTGGGTTGATGGAAAGTGGGAAGTGTAATTTGTTCCATTGCACCTTTCTATGGTCAGATTTTCCTATCGTATAACATATCTTATCTTTAACACATTCATACACATTTCTACATACTGTATGTACGGTATATACACACCACAGAAAAAATAAAGCATTAGTATTTACAATTGTATATACTCACCACAGAAAGTAAATAATGTTAATAAACACATATAAATAAAAAATCTGTAAGAGCACCTGGGTAAAATACTCCTTCTTTTCCGTACCCTGTGAAAACCATATTTTTGGATAGGCATCATTTAAACCTTTAAATGCATGTCAAATTTAACAGACCACTTAATTAATACCATTTATAATTGTAGCTTCTTTAATATCAGGCTACAAGTTACAGGTACCGTGTCGGCACGTAAGGGGTTGGTCTCTGCTGTCTGAAAGAAGCTGCAGTCATACCTGGCAGACAGGTAGCTATCCAACCGGTCTGGCCTCATCATAAGGAAATGTTCCTTCCTAATTCACAGTAGTTCAGAAGACTGAATTTATATCTGGAGAGACTGTGGCAATGCATGCATTATGTACGGACGGATTGTTCTAAAGTCTATCTTCTTCTTCCATTTTATACTTTATACTTCTGTTCCAAAGAGGGAAATATTGGACGTTATACTGCTCCTGTACTTTATCCAGAGTAAACCATCGTAATTGTTTTGATGATTGATCATTTTGTATTAGTCTGTTTTGTGATCCAATGTCAAATGGGCCAAGAGTAAACACCAGAAGACACCAGACTAAACTAACTTAAGTAATACCCTACTCTAAAAAAAGTCCTCTTCAAATACTTTTAATGTTAGTATCAAGTATTATAAATGAATGATATTTCTCAAACACAGGTTTTCCATCAGATATTCCAATTTCTGTTTTTGCCTTTTGTAAACAGTGGTTCAGAGAAATCTGCTGTGTACACTGTTCCCTCATATTTTCTTTTTTCTGTTTGCATCAAACTGTATATACATGTTCCTGTTAACTACATTTTCCTCATTTGAATACATTTACTAGAATATCTGTAATGCAAACTGAAGCTGAACTTGATCTATCTGTGTTTGTTCACATGACATCTATTGCATGGCTGTCCAACTGTCCCTCCAGGGAGAAGGATCCCTCCTCAGTTGTTCTTCATGAGTTTTCTTCTGTTGTTTTCCCTGTTAAAGTTTTTAACAAAAAGAGTTTCCACTTTCAGTCGGGGGCCTCTATACATGGAACTGGCATGACCACTTTGAGGGTGGAGTTTCACAGCCGAAAGACACACAGCTTAGGTAAGGGGTTGACTCTAGAATTGTCCATAAATGTGAGCGTGAACAGTCGTCAGTCTCTAGGTGATGATGAAGATGGAGACGATCATGAAGGTCAAAGCTTGTTCAAGAGGAAAGTATTTCTTCATCTTCCTCATTCTGGCTGTGGCTGTCTTAATCTTAATGAAAAACATGGAGATCCGGCAGGTGAGAACTTGGTTTTGGTGGGATCACTTAAAGGGTGCACCTTATTTGAAATATTTAATGTTAATTAGAATTCCAAATATTGTGTATTGTATTTTAAATGTGTTTTAATATGGCCCAGCAACAAAAGTGTCCTTCATATGTAACGCAATTTGAGTTAAGGGTATTTTAGTATTATTTAGTTAAAGGGTAAGGCTTTCATTCTTCTATCAAAACCATCAATGTGTTAGAACCTTGTGGCTTTCAGTTGTTCCTAGTGAAGGCATAAATCTTAAAGTCCCACTCCTGACACATATATATATATATATATTTTGATAATATGGATTTCTTATGTGTTGTGCACTAAAAACTGACAGCCTCCATATGGGACGACCAACCTGTCCGTCAGGTCTGTGAAATGTGTGTATTCTTTGAGATGACAGAGTGGCGGTGATCACCACAATGCTTCTAACTACGTCCTCATTGATATGACATACGTCAGCAAATAATATTTTTATAAATAACCAAGGCACAAAAAAACTTTCATTTGTGATAAACATTGAGCAAAATTAGAGAACAGTAACCATTGTGTCAGAAGAGAAGATTCAAACAATGTTTTCTTGGGGCTATAGAATTCAAAAATGAATAGGAAGTGTAACTACTGCTTTTGACATGAATAATCATTGGCAACATACAAGATAGTTTGGATTGCTAGACAAGAAAGAGTACAGTATTTCTTAAAGCGTGTGTTTCTCTGCACGGTTTGACCTGTCATCCACACGTAACCGCAGCTTAAAACCAGAGTCTTTTTTAACAGGAGTCCAGGGTGAACTTTTTTGAAAAGTCTGGGATCAGCAGTAATTTGTGGACAGGAAAACTGAGGAAGCCCTCAATTTCTTGTCGACATTGTTTGACGTCACACTGCGACTGTTAACATTAAGTACTTGGACTGAGCCAACCGATTTAAAATTCATGAATGACAGTGAGAAGTAACTCAACTTTGCTGTCAGTACACATGAAGGAATCTGCTCGACCTTGGCTCGCCATCGTTGTTTTTCGTGCATGAATTTTTCCAGCCCTGTGATTGGCTAAAATGGCCGTCTTTTTGGAGTGCTATCGCATGTGCATGTGGATGTGGAAGTGGTGTGGACAGGAATTTTTGATGAGATATGTGTTTGTGTGGACTAGGCCTGAGTGAGCTATCAGTTAAATGGTTGCCGTGGTTGTGGCAAGCCTGCCCCTGTGTTAATTTACGTAGTCTTGTACTTCTGTTCGACTAAAAGAAATATGGCTTCATTAATGTATGGGAAGAGGATTCACTCCTAACTAATGCAACTCATCAAAGACCCTTTATTATTTTGGGGGTTGAGAAAAGGATTCACTCCCGAAGGAAATAGAACTGAGAGGAGTTCAACAAACTGAAATTCTTTTTTTTATTATTAGTTGTCCTTTAAGAGCATATATTTTGGTTGAACTTTCGACACTTTTTGTTGAGGAATATAATTTGGACTTACAATGGACATTACCATTGCTGAGTGTGGTTCATTGTGTGTTTGTGTAATTTATCATGTTCTTACTCAAGGAAAGGCAGAGTACTTCTTTAAGTTTAAAAAGTTTATCAAAACAGCAAATAATTTCCCCCTTGGCCAAGGGGTGTCTCTGGGGTCTGAAATAGCAGTCTTTTAGCCAGGCTGTAACCTGCATCTACCAAGCCTGAAAGAACGCAGAGAGCCCCCCTTCACAAAGCATTTATACAGCAATAAAGTTCATTGGGTTCTTGTGATTGGTTCAGAATGTTGCTGAGGAAGTCTCTGGCTCCAGCTTTAGAATTTCATTCACTCCTTAACAGGCTCTCATTCGTTCATGAGTTGAATCCTCTGCCCCCTGGTCACACGGTTCCTTCAATGATCCACCAGCTCCTGTGGAAAGAACACTCCCTACTCTGTAGCTTCCTGCCTCCTAGGGGGCTGACCCTGTTTGATCTGACTGCACCTAGTTTAAACTGGAGTTTATCTGCACATCCTTTAGTTATTCCATCTATGTTAAATTCATAATAATGTGAAAGCATGCTATATAGTTTTTATTTCACTTCCATACGTAAACAGTCAGTAATAACAAACCTCAATTATATTATAAAAAAAATGAACACTTCAAGTTTAAAAATCCCCATAAATATATATATAAAAAAGTTATATATGCTAATTGATTTAGCGAGAAAAGTTGGCAACATTGTTTGTCTAGAGCGTACAAGCTTCATGCGCATGCTCCGTCTCTTTCTTCTCCCCTTTCGATGTATGTCTGTGGCAGAGTTACAGCATCACATATGGCTTGGCATGTGTACTACAGCTTTTGAGTAGTTTCAGTTAATCTCACTTAGTTAATCAGTTTTGTTTGATGCATCTGTCTCCATTTCAGTTTCAGCATGAAGTGTCCTCCACCGTCGTCGAACCGAAAGTTACCACTGAGCGTGAGATGCATCATGGCCTCTGCGAACTACAGCCACTGCCTCCCAAGGAGGCTCAGGAAGAACGCCTCCTGCTAGACTCCATTGCTTGGCCTGAAACTCCGCTTTTGCCAGATCCTCTTATCCTGGAGCAGACCAGTGATCCAGCTCACAGTACCTTCACCATTCTCCCAGGGAGGGAAGGAGGACAGTGGCACGTAGGGGATCAGCTGGAGGTTTTGATCAAAATTTCTGACTTCAAGGGCCGTCCCAAGAAGACTGGGGGAGACCTCTTATTTGCCCGGGTGCACAACCCAACACTTAAAGCAGGTGTGGCTGGGCATGTGGTGGATCATCTCAATGGCAGCTACTCTGCTGTAGTGTCTTTACTCTGGGAAGGAAGCGCACAGGTTGAGGTGATGCTGAAAACTATCATGTTAAATATGTTTGTACTGTAGGTGTTTTAATCTATCTTCTAACTAATTGTTCACTAAGCCCCATCCCCGTGCTACACCAGTTCACTTTCAGGTCTTAAGATGCATTCACACCGGGCAGCGACAGATGCGACACATCGCTTGAAATGCTAGTAATGTGTTGCATGATCACATGTGGATCATATTTGGACCATTGCGCCAAACGTGTTGCTTCTAATGCGTGAATGTAGATCATGACGTGAACCTGCTTTTAACCGTCAGCCAGCATACAGAAGCTCGGAGTACCATGGCGAGGCTAGCTGCTCCTGCTAGAGGATGCAGCTAGAAGCTCTGATAGAGAGGCTTTGGTCTCACCAGCGGGGTTTAAAATACTTCCCGCTGTTGGTTAGGTTACAGCTGTAGGTAGCAGATTGTTTAGCCGTTCATGCTCAAACTTGCTGATTACATGAGAGCAGATCATCATAATTTATTCTCATAATTTGTTCCACTCTTTTTTTTGGTTTTGGTTTTGGAAAGACTAAAAGAAAGGTAACTTTCTAACTTTCTCTAAATATGCAGAGTATACTAAAGACCCATCAACTTCAACATGTCAAACAAATCCAGAGCTTAACAAACCTGCTGTGCCTGCATACAGTTGCTGAGCTATGATTGGGTAATTCATTGGAGCGGTCGAGTGAATGGAAGTTCCTCCACAGATGGTTGATGGCTGATTCAAGATTTCAACTCGAGCTCTCAAAAAAATGAGAGAAAACACTCTACCTTAAAATTTACAACAGCTGTCAAAGAGCTGGAAAAGACTTAATGATAGTGGAGAAAGTATAGATGACAGTGGCAGCGGTGCAAATGCACGACATAAAAGATTTGAATATTCACCCCCTGAGTGCAATGATGGAGGTTAGCACCGGAGACCTAAGCCAGAGGACAAAATAAAAGCATCTCTTCCTGTGATTTCTGAAACCAAAGCAGGAAAAGCTAAAACTGGGCTATTGTGAGATATTTATTGAGAATTTAGTGAAATGCTCTGAATGAATTTAAGTTCCTTCTGGTAAACAGTTAACTACTTAGTGTGTGTCTAGAGCTCCTATTGTGAAGGGAAAGCACAGAAGAAGGGAAGCTATCTAGGCTGCCTTTGACGAGGTTGTAGGTAAAATAGTTTTCCGTCTGATCCATAGATGAATGAGGTCTAGCAGCATACCTGTTTTTGTTGTTTTAAAGATCAATCTGGTTTACAAAACAACAATCTTTATGAATGTGCCAATTCAATTTATTTGTATTTGATATGACTGAACATGATTGGACATAAGTTAAAACTGTGGTTCTCTGTCCAATCAGGTGATGCTGGTTCACCCTAGTGAGGCCATCACAGTTCTGACCAGGCTGAACATCGAACAACCTGACAGAATGCCATTTCACAGCGTCTTTCGCCAGGGCTCACGCTCTGAAACCACCATGTGTAACGTATGCCTGCGTCAACCCCAGCTACCACTGTGCAACTTTACTAACCCCTCTACAGGCGAGCCTTGGTTCTGCTACAAGCCAAAGAATCTGAGCTGTGACACAAGGATCATTCACAGCGTTGTAGAATTCCACCAAAACCTCAAGGCAAACGAGGAGAAACTCTTTGAGAGGTGAGAAATCAGAGAAAGGACTGGCATTTTGTGTGACTTCTAAGAAGTATACAGCGAGTAATACCTATATATTTCATTGGTAGGACATTTCAGAAGTGTGTAACTGTTGTCAACTCACTGGAGTTGGTGGAATCAAAGGTGTGGATCAAGGCAAGGTGGAAACCAAAGTATTGTTAAAAAAAGAGTGCATTTTGGACAAACATTTTGCAAGTCTCCACCAACTCCATAGGAAAATATCTGTCTTTGCTGCCAAGTGCTCCGCTGTGTTCACCAGCTAACTGTCAAAAAAAAAACAAGTTGAAAGATTCTATAATGTTCTGTCGAGCTGAGGGAAACTGCAACCTCTGTGGGTTAAAGTACTTTTTTCACATTTTAGTGTTTGATCTTTTTGATAATATATAATTCTCATATATTCCTGCTTAAAGTCTGACCAATCATTTTATTCGGTCCCAATAAACTGATTTGCCAAGCTTCCTGGCTGTCATCGCAACACCATCCCTTCCAGTTGCCTATCGCTGTCACTGCTTGCAAATCACTGCATTGTCTCTGCGATGGACAGAGCGGTAGGGTGGTCTGTGAGAGAAACAAGGAACGGCAAAGAACTGATGCCTCAAGAGGAGGCTAATGCTGCTTCACCTGGAGCTGAAAAGAGATGAAACGGTCACAGTTTCAGTTATCAGTTACTATAGTTCAGTTATTTGTGCAATGAAGATTAGCATTAGTAGTACTGCTCAGTTTCTCACCATGAGCGTCAGGCGAGGAGGGAACATCAGAGGTCAGGCAGGGGGAAGAGAGTGGGACTTAGGAGGGAGCCGAAGTTGTTCATGTTTCAATTTTTTCTAATTGCTGAGCAACATAACAGAAAGGTTAGAATACCTTTAATGTTGCTATGTGTGTGTGTGTGTGTGCGTGTGTGTGTGTGTCTGTGTGTGTCTGTGTGTGTGTTTGTGCGCATGAGAGCCTATTTTAGTAAATTCCTGTGTGAATTGGATACTCGACAAATGAAAAGTATTGATTATTTTCTCTTTTGAACTCTAGTGCAAAATTAGACAGTAAGGCCTGGATTATATGACAAGGTTATCATTTAACCAATATTGTTTGGCATCGATAATGGTCCTCATCACACCACCATGTGATATTTTTTTTACCTCTGTGTGCTTTTCTTCAGTGGTATCAACATGAAAGTACCCATTCATGCTTCAGGACCTGCCAGTGTCACTGTGTTGTCAAAAAAGCAAGGTAAAGCACAACTTTTTACGACTGTCTATAATTATTTAAAACTAAATGTGATACAGAACACAAAATAGAGCCGGCAAAAATAAATTGTAAAAAGTTTTACTAGTTTCTTCTGGGTACAGCGTTTTCTGGAACCCAATTTGAGAGACGCACTGGAAGCATGGAGCGTTACCCGTAGTTCATTAATGTGTCAAAGGCTGTTAGCAGTGCAGTTTCTTGGTGTAAGGTCTGCAAGCTGTTATCCCCAAAGTAAGGAGCTGCTACTGCTCGCTTGATGAAGTTTCATGCGATGTTTGGCAGTTAAATCAGGTGCTCTCATGTTCTTATTGGCATTATCGTTGCTTCTTCCATCCATTGTCCAACAAATACACTAAATACCAACATTACAGGAATGTTAAAAAACTACTAAATAACTAAATCTTTAGTAAATAAACTACGTATTTGTGACACATTTATAAAGATTTATGTCTTTTGTAGTAACAAATTGACTTAAGGCTGACTGACAGGTTTGGGAAAGACCTTTGTTTTGGTCTTTTCATGGCATTTGTTGAAGATAACAAAAATATAAATATCCTCACCCTTATTCTTCGCAGGTCAACCAGAGATGAAGAGCAACATTGTGACATCTGGACTCTATGGCTATTACTACCGGGGTGTGTGGCGAGCACTTGATGGCACCACCGTTCGTCAATTTGACGTTTCTGCCAAAATTAATTGCCTGAGAAAGAAGGAGGTCCACATGTTGGGAGACAGCACGATCAGGACGATGTTTGAATATCTCGTCGCAACACTACCAGGTAGCTGATTCACAGAGATTTCTGACAACAATTTGAGTTTGTTCACAGAGTAACTCAATTGGATCTCTCTGTAATCATTTTAGATCTTAAGGAGTTTGCCCAGCATAACCTGGGAAAAGCTGGATTTCACATGTCTGTGGACCAAGTGAATAACATCATGGTGGCGTATCACTTACACTGGGTTCCTCTCCGAACTGTCTCTGTGGCAGTCAGTGAGCTGCATTATGCTGCCAGTGAAATAGATCGCTTTCTTGGAGGCCCTGATACTGTTGTAGTTATTGGTGTCTTGGCTCACTTTGGTAATTTCCCTGTTGAACTCTACATCCGGCGGCTGCAGAACATCCGTAAGGCGGTGGTGCGGCTGCTGAACAGGGCTCCGGGCACAAAGGTCCTCATCCGCACAGGGAACCCCAAAGCTCTGACACTTTTTTATGCAATAACCAACAGTGACTGGTACGCACTGCAATGTGACAAGGTGCTCAGAGCCATGTTCAAAGGACTGAATGTTCGTATGATCTATGCCTGGGAAATGGTTGTTGCCCACCAACTGCCACACAACTTCCACCCTACAACTCCCATTATTAAGGATATGTTTGACGTTATCTTGTCCTACGTGTGCCCTCAATAGGGCAGCTAGATGTGTGTGTAATGGGGGAGAGGAGTGATTCAAGAAAGAGCTGATTTTACAGCTTGTCTGTGATTTTCTATCAATTGCAAACAGTCCACGAACAGACTAGACGAACTACATCTACTTTATTCATGGAATGTTGAATGAGCAGAACAGAAACAGTACTGGATGGAAAACAGCTCTAAGTCATGTTGCTGTTGGTTATAAACACTAACCTAAGTAGACCCAGGCTGGTTGTCTGGCAACCTCCAATAGACTTTTTAAAAATGTTTTACATTTTTGTACAGATGAGATATAACATTCTAATTAGTGAGCTTTAACAGTGCTGGTAGGCCACTTTTGTTGCCTTTGAACAGTTTGCTAAGCTGATGACTCCATCTTTATATTGAATGGACAGATATGAGAAGGTAACTCCAAAAACTTCAAATTCAGAGGCTGGATCAAAACAGTCCATCATGCACCAACGAGTTGTTTAACAGAGCGTTCAGCTGATCATTTGCAATTTATAATTAAAGTTGGAAAATGTGACATGACTATGTATTCATAGGATATTTAGTGGAAATCAATCACTGGTAAATATTTTATGGCTTATGGCTCACTGAGTGCAGCTGAGGTTTCATTCTTTTCCATAGTAAGTTTAACATACAGTAAACATGTAAATCTGTCTGATGATGAGTCCTGAAATGGTTTATTATACACCACCAGATATTGTTGTTATCCAGCAGGTAGGTAGGTCCCATCCTATAGTATAGCCAATTCGACATGAAGCTGCAAGTAGATTATTATATTTAATATTAATAATATCTGCCTTAACCTCAACTGTGTTGTATATTTCCAAATGACAGAAATAGTTTGTTTTTTTCATGATGTAACAATAACATATTTACGTGATGTCTACTTTGGTATGAAGATTACCAGATGTCACACTTTAATTACATACAATACATGACACAAACAGAATTATGAGAATTGTAGGTCCTTTTAACTGGGTTGTGCTTTTCATTGTGGGTTGATGGAAAGTGGGAAGTGTAATTTGTTCCATTGCATCTTTCTATGGTCAGATTTTCCTATCATAGAACATATCCTTTCTTTAACACATTCATACAAACTGCTACATACTGTATGTACGGTATATACACACCACAGAAAAAATAAAGCATTGGTATTTACAATTGTATATACCCACCACAGAAAGTAAAAAATGTTAATAAACAAAGAAATAAAAAATCTGTAAGAGCACCTGGGTAAAATACTCCTTCTTTTCCGTACACTGTGAAAACCATGTTTTTGTTTAGGCATCATTTAAACCTTTAAATGCATGTCAAATTTAACAGACCACTTAATTAATACCATTTATAATTGGAGCTTCTTTAATATAAAATATTATTATTATTAATATAAATGTAAACTAACTAAAGTAATATCCTACTCAAATACTTTTAATGTTAGTATCAAGTATTATAAATGAATGACATTTCTCAAACACGTGTTTTCCATCAGATATTCCAATTTCTGTTTTTGCCTTTGTGAACAGTGGTTCAGAGAAATCTGCTGTGTACACTGTTCCCTCATATTTTCTTTTTCCTGTTTGCATCAAACTGTATATACATGTTCCTGTTAACTACATTTTCCTCATTTGCATACATTTACTAGAATATCTGTAATGCAAACTGAAGCTGAACTTGATCTATCTGTGTTTGTTCACATGACATCTATTGCATGGCTGTCCAACTGTCCCTCCAGGGAGAAGGATCCCTCCTCAGTTGTTCTTCATGAGTTTTCTTCTGTTGTTTTCCCTGTTAAAGTTTTTAACAAAAAGAGTTTCCACTTTCAGTCGGGGGCCTCTATACATGGAACTGGCATGACCACTTTGAGGGTGGAGTATCACAGCCGAAAGACACACAGCTTAGGTAAGGGGTTGACTCTAGAATTGTCCATAAATGTGAGCGTGAACAGTCGTCAGTCTCTAGGTGATGATGAAGATGAAGACAACCATGAAGGTCCAAGCTTGTTCAAGAGGAAAGTATTTCTTCATCTTCCTCATTCTGGCTGTGGCTGTCTTAATCATAATGAAAAACATGGAGATCCGGCAGGTGAGAACTTGGTTTTGGTTGGATGACTTAAAGGGTGGACCTTATTTGAAATATTGAATGTTAATTAGAATTCCAAATATTGTGTATTGTATTTTAAATGTGTTTTAATATGGCCCAGCAACAAAAGTGTCCTTCATATGTAACGCAATTTGAGTTAAGGGTATTTTCCCTCTCAACTCTTCACTTGACTTGCTGAAAACAGCAGCTCCTCTAGTTAAAGGGTAAGGCTGTCATTCTTCTTTCAAAACCATCAACGTGTTATAACCTAGTGGCTTTCAGTTGTTCCTAGTGAAGGCATAAATCTTAAAGTCCCACTCCTGACACATGTTAAAGTATTATTAGATATTTTGATAATATGGATTTCTTATGTGTTGTGCACTAAAAACTGACAGCCTCCATATGGGATGACCAACCTGTCCGTCAGGTCTGTGAAATGTGTGTATTCTTTGAGATGACAGAGTGGCGGTGATCACCACAATGCTTCTAACTACGTCCTCATTAATATGAAATACGTCAGCAAATAATTTTTTTCTAAATAACCAAGGCACAAAAAAACTTTCATTTGTGATAAAACATTGAGCAAAATTAGAGAACAGTAACCATTGTGCCAGAAGAGAAGATTCAAACCATGTTTTCTTAGGGCTATAGAATTAAAAGTGGAAGTGTAACTACTGTTTTTGACATGAATAATCATTGCCAACATACAAGATAGTTTGGATTGCTAGACAAGAAAGAGTACAGTATTTCTTAAAGCGTGTGTTTCTCTGCACGGTTTGACCTGTCATCCACACGTAACCGCAGCTTAAAACCAGAGTCTTTTTTAACAGGAGTCCAGGGTGAACTTTTTTGAAAAGTCTGGGATCAGCAGTAATTTGTGGACAGGAAAACTGAGGAAGCCCTCAATTTCTTGTCGACATTGTTTGACGTCACACTGCGACTGTTAACATTAAGTACTTGGACTGACCCAACCGATTTAAAATTCATGAATGACAGTGAGAAGTAACTCAACTTTGCTGTCAGTACACATGAAGGAATCTGCTCGACCTTGGCTCGCCATTGTTGTTTTTCGTGCATGAATTTTTCCAGCTTTGTCATTGGCTAAAATGGCCGTCTTTTTGGAGTGCTATCGCCACCTACTGGATTGGCATGTGTATGTGGAAGTGGTGTGGACAGGAATTTTTGATGAGATATGTCTTTGTGTGGACTAGGCCAGAGTGAGTTATCAGTTAAATGGTTGCCGTGGTTGTGGCAAGCCTGCCCCTGTGTTAATTTACGTAGTCCTGTACTTCTGTTCGACTAAAAGAAATATGGCTTCATTAATGTATGGGAAGAGGATTCACTCCTAACTAATGCAACTCATCAAAGACCCTTTATTATTTTGGGTTGAGAAAATGATTCACTCCCGAAGGAAATAGAACTGAGAGGAGTTCAACAAACTGAAATTCTTTTTTTTATTATTAGTTGTCCTTTAAGAGCATATATTTTGGTTGAACTTTCAACACTTTTTGTTGAGGAATATAATTTGGACTTACAATGGCCATTACCATTGCTGAGTGTGGTTCATTGTGTGTTTGTGTAATTTATCATGTTCTTACTCAAGGAAAGGCAGAGTACTTCTTTAAGTTTAAAAAGTTTATCAAAACAGCAAATAATTTCCCCCTTGGCCAAGGGGTGTCTCTGGGGTCTGAAATAGCAGGCTTTTAGCCAAGTTGTTACCTGCATCTAGCAAGCCTGAAAGAACGCAGAGAGCCCCCCTTCACAAAGCATTTATACAGCAATAAAGTTCATTGGGTTCTTGTGATTGGTTCAGAATGTTGCTGAGGAAGTCTCTGGCTCCAGCTTTAGAATTTCATTCACTCCTTAACAGGCTCTCATTCGTTCACGAGTTGAATCCTCTGCCCCCTGGTCACACGGTTCATCCAATGATCCACCAGCTCCTGTGGAAAGAACACTCCCTACTCTGTAGCTCCCTGCCTCCTAGTGGGCTGACCCTGTTTGATCTGACTGCACCTAGTTTAAACTGGAGTTTAGCTGCACATCCTTTAGTTATTCCATCTATGTTAAATTCATAATAATGTGAAAGCATGCTATATAGTTTTTATTTCACTTCCATACGTACACAGTGAGTAATAACAAAACTTCAATTATATTATGAAAAAATGAACACTTCAAGTTTAAAAATCCCCACAAATATATATAAAAAAAGTTATATATGCTAATTGATTTAGCGAGAAAAGTTGGCAACATTGTTTGTCTAGAGCGTGCAAGCTTCATGCGCATGCTCCGTCTCTTTCTTCTCCCCTTTCGATGTATGTCTGTGGCAGAGTTACAGCATCACATATGGCTTGGCATGTGTACTACAGCTTTTGAGTAGTTTCAGTTAATCTCACTTAGTTAATCAGTTTTGTTTGATGCATCTGTCTCCATTTCAGTTTCAGCATGAAGTGTCCTCCACCGTCGTCGAACCGAAAGTTACCACTGAGCGTGAGATGCATCATGGCCTCTGCGAACTACAGCCACTGCCTCCCAAGGAGGCTCAGGAAGAACGCCTCCTGCTAGACTCCATTGCTTGGCCTGAAACTCCGCTTTTGCCAGATCCTCTTATCCTGGAGCAGACCAGTGATCCAGCTCACAGTACCTTCACCATTCTCCCAGGGAGGGAAGGAGGACAGTGGCACGTAGGGGATCAGCTGGAGGTTTTGATCAAAATTTCTGACTTCAAGGGCCGTCCCAAGAAGACTGGGGGAGACCTCTTATTTGCCCGGGTGCACAACCCAACACTTAGTGCAGGTGTGGCTGGGCATGTGGTGGATCATCTCAATGGCAGCTACTCTGCTGTAGTGTCTTTACTCTGGGAAGGAAGCGCACAGGTTGAGGTGATGCTGAAAACTATCATGTTAAATATGTTTGTACTGTAGGTGTCTTAATCTATCTTCTAACTAATTGTTCACTAAGCCCCACCCCCGTGCTACACCAGTTCACTTTCAGGTCTTAAGATGCATTCACACCGGGCAGCGACAGATGCGACACATCGCTTGAAATGCTAGTAATGTGTTGCATGATCACATGTGGATCATATTTGGACCATTGCGCCAAACGTGTTGCTTCTAATGCGTGAATGTAGATCATGACGTGAACCTGCTTTTAACCGTCAGCCAGCATACAGCAGCTCGGAGTACCATGGCGAGACCAGCTGCTCCTGCTAGAGGAGGCAGCTAGAAGCCCTGCTAGCGAGGCTTTGGTCTCACCAGCGGGGTTTAAAATACTTCCCGCTGTTGGTTAGGTTACAGCTGTAGGTAGCAGATTGTTTAGCCGTTCATGCTCAAACTTGCTGATTACATGAGAGCAGATCAACAGAATTTATTCTCATAATTTGTTCCACTCTTCTTCATGTGATTTTTGGTTTTGGAAAGACTAAAAGAGGGTAACTTTCTAACTTTCTCTAAATATGCAGAGTATACTAAAGACTCATCAACTTCAACATGTCAAACAAATCCAGAGCTTAACAAACCTGCTGTGCCTGCATACAGTTGCTGAGCTATGATTGGGTAATTCATTGGAGCGGACGAGTGAATGGAAGTTCCTCCACAGATGGTTGATGGCTGATTCAAGATTTCAACTCGAGCACTCAAAAAAATGAGAGAAAACACTCCACCTTAAAATTTACGACAGCTGTCAAAGAGCTGGAAAAGACTTAATGATAGTGGAGAAAGTCTAGATGACAGTGGCACTATTCACACTGGCAGCGGTGCAAATGCACGACATAAAAGGTTTGACTATTCACCCCCTGAGTGCAGTGATGGAGGTTAGCGCCGGAGACTTAAGCCAGAGGACAAAATAAAAGCGTATCTACCTGTGATTTCTGAACACAGTCAGGAAGCCAAAGCAGGAAAAGCTAAAACTGGGCTATTGTGAGATATTTATTGAGAATTTAGTGAAATGCTCTGAATGAATTTAAGTTCCTTCTGGTAAACAGTTAACTACTTAGTGTGTGTCTAGAGCTCCTATTGTGAAGGGAAAGCACAGAAGAAGGGAAGCTATCTAGGCTGCCTTTGACGAGGTTGTAGGTAAAATAGTTTTCCGTCTGATCCATAGATGAATGAGGTTTAGCAGCAGACCTGTTTTTGTTGTTTTAAAGATCAATCTGGTTTACAAAACAACAATCTTTATGAATGTGCCAATTCAATTTATTTGTATTTGATATGACTGAACATGATTGGACATAAGTTAAAACTGTGGTTCTCTGTCCAATCAGGTGATGCTGGTTCACCCTAGTGAGGCCATCACAGTTCTGACCAGGCTGAACATCGAACAACCTGACAGAGTGCCATTTCACAGCGTCTTTCGCCAGGGCTCTCACTCTGAAACCACCATGTGTAACGTATGCCTACGTCAACCCCAGCTACCACTGTGCAACTTTACTAACCCCTCTACAGGCGAGCCTTGGTTCTGCTACAAGCCAAAGAATCTGAGCTGTGACACAAGGATCATTCACAGCGTTGTAGAATTCCACCAAAACCTCAAGGCAAACGAGGAGAAACTCTTTGAGAGGTGAGAAATCAGAGAAAGGACTGGCATTTTGTGTGACTTCTAAGAAGTATACAGCGAGTGTTACCTATATATTTCATTGGTAGGACATTTCAGAAGTGTGTAACTGTTGTCAACTCACTGGAGTTGGTGGAATCAAAGGTGTGGATCAAGGCAAGGTGGAAACCAAAGTATTGTTAAAAAAAGAGTGAATTTTGGACAAACATTTTGCAAGTCTCCACCAACTCCATAGGAAAATATCTGTCTTTGCTGCCAAGTGCTCCGCTGTGTTCACCAGCTAACTGTCTAAAAAAAAAACAAGTTGAAAGATTCTATAATGTTCTGTCGAGCTGAGAGAAACTGCAACCTCTGTGGGTTAAAGTACTTTTTTCACATTTTAGTGTTTGATCTTTTATATAATATATAATTCTCATATATTTCTAGTAAAAGTCTGACCAATCATTTTATTCGGCCCCAATAAACTGATTTGCCAAGCTTCCTGCCTGTCATCGCAACACCATCCCTTCCAGTTGCCTATCGCTGTCACTGCTAACAAATCACGCGCGTCTCTGCGATGGACAGAGCTGTAGGGTGGTCTGTGAGAGTAAAACAAGGAACGGCAAAGAACTGATGCGTCAAGAGGAGGCTAATGCAGCTTCATCTGGAGCTGATAAGAGATGAAATGGTCACAGTTTCAGTTATCAGTTACTATAGTTCTGTTATTTGTGCAATGAAGATTAGCATTAGTAGTACTGCTCAGTTTCTCCCCATGAGCGTCAGGCGAGGAGGGAACATCAGAGGTCAGGCAGGGGTAAGATGGTGGGACTTAGGAGGGAGCCGAAGTTGTTCATGTTTCAATTTTTTCTAATTGCTGAGCAACATAACAGAAAGGTTAGAATACCTTTAATGTTGCTATGTGTGTGTGTGTGTGTGTGTCTATGTGTGTGTTTGTGCGCATGAGAGCCTATTTTAGTAAATTCCTGTGTGAATTGGATACTCGACAAATGAAAAGTATTGATTATTTTCTCTTTTGAACTCTAGTGCAAAATTAGACAGTAAGGCCTGGATTATATGACAAGGTTATCATTTAACCAATATTGTTTGGCATCGATAATGGTCCTCATCACACCACCATGTGATATTTTTTTTACCTCTGTGTGCTTTTCTTCAGTGGTATCAACATGAAAGTACCCATTCATGCTTCAGGACCTGCCAGTGTCACTGTGTTGTCAAAAAAGCAAGGTAAAGCACAACTTTTTACAACTGTCTATAATTATTTAAAACTAAATGTGATAGAGAACACAAAAGTAGAGCCGGCAAAAATAAATTGTAAAAAAATTGCTGCTAGTTTCTTCTGGGTACAGCGTTTTCTGAAACACAATTTGAGAGACGCGCTGGAAGCATGGAGCGTTACCCGTAGTTCATTAATGTGTCAAAGGCTGGTAGCAGTGCAGTTTCTTGGTGTAAGGTCTGCAAGCTGTTATCACCAAAGTAAGGAGCTGCTACTGCTCGCTTGATGAAGCTTCATGCGATGTTTGGCAGTTAAATCAGGTGCTCTCATGTTCTTGTTGGCATTATCGTTGCTTCTTCCATCCATTGTCCAACAAATACACTAAATACCACCATTACAGGAATGTTAAAAAACTACTAAATAACTAAATCTTTAGTAAATACACATTTATAAAGATTTATGTCTTTTGTAGTAACAAATTGACTTAAGGCTGACTGACAGGTTTGGGAAAGACCTTTGTTTTGGTCTTTTCATGGTATTTTTTGAGGATAACAAAAATATGAATATCCTCACCCTTATTCTTCGCAGGTCAACCAGAGATCAAGAGCAACATTGTGACATCTGGACTCTATGGCTATTACTACCGGGGTGTGTGGCGAGCACTTGATGGCACCACAGTTCGTCAATTTGACGTTTCTGCCAAAATTAATTGCCTGAGAAAGAAGGAGGTCCACATGTTGGGAGACAGCACGATCAGGACGATGTTTGAATATCTCGTCGCAACACTACCAGGTAGCTGATTCACAGAGATTTCTGACAACAGTTTGAGTTTGTTCACAGAGTAACTCAATTGGATCTCTCTGTAATCATTTTAGATCTTAAGGAGTTTGCCCAGCATAACCTGGGAAAAGCTGGATTTCACATGTCTGTGGACCAAGTGAATAACATCATGGTGGCGTATCACTTACACTGGGTTCCTCTCCGAACTGTCTCTGTGGCAGTCAGTGAGCTGCATTATGCTGCCAGTGAAATAGATCGCTTTCTTGGAGGCCCTGATACTGTTGTAGTTATTGGTGTCTGGGCTCACTTTGGTAATTTCCCTGTTGAACTCTACATCCGGCGGCTGCAGAACATCCGTAAGGCGGTGGTGCGGCTGCTGAACAGGGCTCCGGGCACAAAGGTCCTCATCCGCACAGGGAACCCCAAAGCTCTGACACTTTTTTATGCAATAACCAACAGTGACTGGTACACACTGCAGTGTGACAAGGTGCTCAGAGCCATGTTCAAAGGACTGAATGTTCGTATGATCTATGCCTGGGAAATGGTTGTTGCCCACCAACTGCCACACAACCTCCACCCTACAACTCCCATTATTAAGGATATGTTTGACGTTATCTTGTCCTACGTGTGCCCTCAATAGGGCAGCTAGATGTGTGTGTAATGGGGGAGAGGAGTGATTCAAGAAAGAGCTGATTTTACAGCTTGTCTGTGATTTTCTATCAATTGCAAACAGTCCACGAACAGACTAGACGAACTACATCTACTTTATTCATGGAATGTTGAATGAGCAGAACAGAAACAGTACTGGATGGAAAACAGCTCTAAGTCATGTTGCTGTTGGTTATAAACACTAACCTAAGTAGACCCAGGCTGGTTGTCTGGCAACCTCCAATAGACTTTTTAAAAATGTTTTACATTTTTGTACAGATGAGATATAACATTCTAATTAGTGAGCTTTAACAGTGCTGGTAGGCCACTTTTGTTGCCTTTGAACAGTTTGCTAAGCTGATGATTCCATCTTTATATTGAATGGACAGATATGAGAAGGTAACTCCAAAAACTTCAAATTCAGAGGCTGGATCAAAACAGTCCACCATGCACCAACGAGTTGTTTAACAGAGCGTTCAGCTGATCATTTGCAATTTATAATTAAAGTTGGAAAATGTGACATGACTATGTATTCATAGGATATTTAGTGGAAATCAATCACTGGTAAATATTTTATGGCTTATGGCTCACTGAGTGCAGCTGAGGTTTCATTATTTTCCATAGTAAGTTTAACATACAGTAAACATGTAAATCTGTCTGATGATGAGTCCTGAAATGGTTTATTATACACCACCAGATATTGTTGTTATCCAGCAGGTAGGTTCTCCCATCCTATAGTATAGCCAATTCGACATGAAGCTGCAAGTAGATTATTATATTTAATATTAATAATATCTGCCTTAACCTCAACTGTGTTGTATATTTCCAAATGACAGAAATAGTTTGTTTTTTTCATGATGTAACAATAACATATTTACGTGATGTCTACTTTGGTATGAAGATTACCAGATGTCACACTTTAATTACATACAATACATGACACAAACAGAATTATGAGAATTGTAGGTCCTTTTAACTGGGTTTTGCTTTTCATTGTGGGTTGATGGAAAGTGGGAAGTGTAATTTGTTCCATTGCACCTTTTTATAGTCAGATTTTCCTATCATAGAACATATCCTTTCTTTAACACATTCATACAAACTGCTACATACTGTATGTACGGTATATACACACCACAGAAAAAATAAAGCATTGGTATTTACAATTGTATATACCCACCACAGAAAGTAAAAAATGTTAATAAACAAAGAAATAAAAAATCTGTAAGAGCATCTGGGTAAAATACTCCTTCTTTTCCGTACACTGTGAAAACCATGTTTTTGGATAGGCATCATTTAAACCTTTAAATGCATGTCAAATTTAACAGACCACTTAATTAATACCATTTATAATTGGAGCTTCTTTAATATCAGGCTACAAGTTACAGGTACCGTGTCGGCACGTAAGGGGTTGGTCTCTGCTGTCTGAAAGAAGCTGCAGTCATACCTGGCAGACAGGTAGCTATCCAACCGGTCTGGCCTCATCATAAGGAAATGTTCCTTCTGAATTCACAGTAGTTCAGAAGACTGAATTTATATCTGGAGAGACTGTGGCAATGCATGCATTATGTACGGACGGATTGTTCTAAAGTCTTTCTTCTTCTTCCATTTTATACTTTATACTTCTGTTCCAAAGAGGGAAATATTGGACGTTATACTCCTCCTGTACTTTATCCAGAGTAAACCATCGTAATTGTTTTGATGATTGATCATTTTGTATTAGTCTGTTTTGTGATCCAATGCGAAATGGGCCAAGAGTAAACACCAGAAGACACCAGAGTAAACTAACTTAAGTAATACCCTACTCTAAAAAAAGTCCTACTCAAATACTTTTAATGTTAGTATCAAGTATTATAAATGAATGATATTTCTCAAACACAGGTTTTCCATCAGATATTCCAATTTCTGTTTTTGCCTTTTGTGAACAGTGGTTCAGAGAAATCTGCTGTGTACACTGTTGCCTCATATTTTCTTTTTTCTGTTTGCATCAAACTGTATATACATGTTCCTGTTAACTACATTTTCCTCATTCGAATACATTTACTATAATATCTGTAATGCAAACTGAAGCTGAACTTGATCTATCTGTGTTTGTTCACATGACATCTATTGCATGGCTGTCCAACTGTCCCTCCAGGGAGAAGGATCCCTCCTCAGTTGTTCTTCATGAGTTTTCTTCCATTGTTTTCCCTGTTAAAGTTTTTAACAAAAAGAGTTTCCACTTTCAGTCGGGGGCCTCTATACATGGAACTGGCATGACCACTTTGAGGGTGGAGTTTCACAGCCGAAAGACATACAGCTTAGGTAAGGGGTTGACTCTAGAATTGTCCATAAATGTGAGCGTGAACAGTCGTCAGTCTCTAGGTGATGATGAAGATGGAGACGATCATGAAGGTCAAAGCTTGTTCAAGAGGAAAGTATTTCTTCATCTTCCTCATTCTGGCTGTGGCTGACTTAATCTTAATGAAAAACATGGAGATCCGGCAGGTGAGAACTTGGTTTTGGTGGGATCACTTAAAGGGTGGACCTTATTTGAAATATTTAATGTTAATTAGAATTCCAAATATTGTGTATTGTATTTTAAATGTGTTTTAATATTGCCCAGCAACAAAAGTGTCCTTCATATGTAACGTAATTTGAGTTTAGGGTATTTTCCCTCTCAACTCTTCACTTGACTGGCTGAAAACAGCAGCTCCTCTAGTTAAAGGGTAAGGCTGTCATTCTTCTATCAAAACCATCAACGTGTTAGAACCTAGTGGCTTTCAGTTGTTCCTAGTGAAGGCATAAATCTTAAAGTCCCACTCCTGACACATGTTAAAGTATTATTAGATATTTTGATAATATGGATTTCTTATGTGTTGTGCACTAAAAACTGACAGCCTCCATATGGGACGACCAACCTGTCCGTCAGGTCTGTGAAATGTGTGTATTCTTTGAGATGACAGAGTGGCGGTGATCACCACAATGCTTCTAACTACGTCCTCATTGATATGACATACGTCAGCAAATTATTTTTTTCTAAATAACCAAGGCACAAAAAAACTTTCATTTGTGATAAAACATTGAGCAAAATTAGAGAACAGTAACCATTGTGTCAGAAGAGATGATTCAAACAATGTTTTCTTAGGGCTATAGAATTCAAAAATGAATAGGAAGTGTAACTACTGCTTTTGACATGAATAATCATTGGCAACATACAAGATAGTTTGGATTGCTAGACAAGAAAGAGTACAGTATTTCTTAAAGCGTGTGTTTCTCTGCACGGTTTGACCTGTCATCCACACGTAACCGCAGCTTAAAACCAGAGTCTTTTTTAACAGGAGTCCAGGGTGAACTTTTTTGAAAAGTCTGGGATCAGCAGTAATTTGTGGACAGGAAAACTGAGGAAGCCCTCAATTTCTTGTCGACATTGTTTGACGTCACACTGCGACTGTTAACATTAAGTACTTGGACTGACCCAACCGATTTAAAATTCATGAATGACAGTGAGAAGTAACTCAACTTTGCTGTCAGTACACATGAAGGAATCTGCTCGACCTTGGCTCGCCATTGTTGTTTTTCGTGCATGAATTTTTCCAGCCTTGTCATTGGCTAAAATGGCCGTCTTTTTGGAGTGCTATCGCCACCTACTGGATTGGCATGTGTATGTGGAAGTGGTGTGGACAGGAATTTTTGATGAGATATGTGTTTGTGTGGACTAGGCCTGAGTGAGCTATCAGTTAAATGGTTGCCGCGGTTGTGGCAAGCCTGCCCCTGTGTTAATTTACGTAGTCTTGTACTTCTGTTCGACTAAAAGAAATATGGCTTCATTAATGTCTGGGAAGAGGATTCACTCCTAACTAATGCAACTCATCAAAGATCCTTTATTATTTTGGGTTGAGAAAATGATTCACTCCCGAAGGAAATAGAACTGAGAGGAGTTCAACAAACTGAAATTCTTTTTTTTTATTATTAGTTGTCCTTTAAGAGCATATATTTTGGTTGAACTTTCAACACTTTTTGTTGAAGAATATAATTTGGACTTACAATGGATATTACCATTGCTGAGTGTGGTTCATTGTGTGTTTGTGTAATTTATCATGTTCTTACTCAAGGAAAGGCAGAGTACTTCTTTAAGTTTAAAAAGTTTATCAAAACAGCAAATAATTTCCCCCTTGGCCAAGGGGTGTCTCTGGGGTCGGAAATAGCAGTCTTTTAGCCAAGTTGTTACCTGCATCTAGCAAGCCTGAAAGAACGCAGGCTACTGGCTACTACTCTGCTGGTTCGCTCTTCCTGTGGGCGACTGTGGCTCAGAGACAGAGTGGGTTGTCCTCCATTTGAGAGATTGGTGGTTCGATCCCCACCTCCGCCGGTCCACATGTCGAAGTGTCCTTAGGCAAGACACTGAACCCCGAATTCCTCCCCGTGGTGTGTATGGGTGTCTAAATGTGGTGTGAATGGTTACATTAGATAAGATGGTATGTAGATGTCCACTGCCATCAGTGTGAATGTCTGTGTGAATGGGTGAATGTGACAAAGACTATGAAAGCGCCTTGAGTAGTCAGAAGACTAGAAAGGCGCTATATAAGTACAAGCCCATTTACCATTTACCAAGTCCATGTCTTTGGACCAAGTGAATGGTGGCATCCTGCTTTCACGGGGTTCCTATCCAAATTCTCTCTGTGGGAGTCAGTGAGCTGCGTTATGCTGCCAGTAAAATAGATCGCTTACTTGGAGGCCCTAATCCTGTTGTAGTTATTGGTCTCTGGGCTCACTTTGGCACTTTCCCTGTTGAGGTCTACATCCGGCGGCTGCAGAACATCCGTAATGCGGTGGTGCGGCTGCTGAACAGGGCTCCAGGCACAAAGGTCCTCATCCGCACAAGGAACCCCAAAGCTCCGTCATTTTTTCATGCAATAACCAACAGTGACTGGAACGTGCTGCAGTGGACAAGGTGCTCAGAGCCATGTTCAAAGGACTGAATGTTCGTATGATCTATGCCTGGGAATTGGTTGTTGCCCACAACATCCACCCTACAACTCCCATTATTAAGGATATGATTGACATTCTTTTGTCCTACGTGTGCCCTCAATAGGGCAGCTAGATGCGTGTTTAATGGGGGAGAGGAGTGATTCAGGAAAGAGCTGAGTTAACATCTTGTATGTGTGTTTCTATCAGTTGCGGATAATGTTGAATGAGCAGAACAGAAACAGTACTGGATGGAAAACAGCTCTAAGTCATGTTGCTGTTGGTTATAAACACTTACAACTTCATTCCTCATGTCTTAGGATTGTCAAGCAGCATTCCAGGCAATTACTGATCTAAGTAGACCCAACCTCCAATAGACTTTTTAAAAATGTTTTACATTTTTGTACAGATGAGATATAACATGCTAATTAGTGAGCATTAACAGTGCTGGTATGCCACTTTTGTTGCATTCGAACAGTTTGCTAAGCTGATGACTCCATCTTTATGTTGAATGGACAGATATGAGAAGGTCACTCCAAAAACTTCAAATTCAGAGGCTGGATCAAAACAATCCACCATGCACCAACGAGTTGTTTAACAGAGCTTTCAGCTGATCATTTGCAATTTGTAATTAAAGTTGGAAAACGTGACATGACTATTTATTCATAGGATATTTAGTGGAAATCAATCACTGGTAAATATTTTATGGCTCACTGAGTGCAGCTGAGGAGGCTGAATATTGTTGTTATCCAGCAAGTTGGTAGGTTCTCCCATCCTATAGTCAAGCCAATTTGACATGAAGCTGCAAGTAGATTATTATATTTAATATTAATAATATCTGCCTTAACCTCAACTGTGTTGTATATTTCCAAATGACAGAAATAGTTTGTTTTTTTCATGATGTAACAATAACATATTTACGTGATGTCTACTTTGGTATGAAGATTACCAGATGTCACACTTGGTTGTGCTTTTCATTGTGGGTTGATGGAAAGTGGGAAGTGTAATTTGTTCCATTGCACCTTTCTATAGTCAGATTTTCCTATCGTATAACATATCTTATCTTTAACACATTCATACAAACTGCTACATACTGTATGTACGGTATATACACACCACAGAAAAAATAAAGCATTAGTATTTACAATTGTATATACTCACCACAGAAAGTAAATAATGTTAATAAACACATGTAAATAAAAAATCTGTAAGAGCACCTGGGTAAAATACTCCTTCTTTTCCGTACCCTGTGAAAACCATATTTTTGGATAGGCATCATTTAAACCTTTAAATGCATGTCAAATTTAACAGACCACTTAATTAATACCATTTATAATTGGAGCTTCTTTAATATCAGGCTACAAGTTACAGGTACCGTGTCGGCACGTAAGGGGTTGGTCTCTGCTGTCTGAAAGAAGCTGCAGTCATACCTGGCAGACAGGTAGCTATCCAACCGGTCTGGCCTCATCATAAGGAAATGTTCCTTCTGAATTCACAGTAGTTCAGAAGACTGAATTTATATCTGGAGAGACTGTGGCAATGCATGCATTATGTACGGACGGATTGTTCTAAAGTCTTTCTTCTTCTTCCATTTTATACTTTATACTTCTGTTCCAAAGAGGGAAATATTGGACGTTATACTCCTCCTGTACTTTATCCAGAGTAAACCATCGTAATTGTTTTGATGATTGATCATTTTGTATTAGTCTGTTTTGTGATCCAATGTCAAATGGGCCAAGAGTAAACACCAGAAGACACCAGAGTAAACTAACTTAAGTAATACCCTACTCTAAAAAAAGTCCTCTTCAAATACTTTTAATGTTAGTATCAAGTATTATAAATGAATGATATTTCTCAAACACAGGTTTTCCATCAGATATTCCAATTTCTGTTTTTGCCTTTTGTGAACAGTGGTTCAGATAAATCTGCTGTGTACACTGTTCCCTCATATTTTCTTTTTTCTGTATACATGTTCCTGTTAACTACATTTTCCTCATTTGCATACATTTACTAGAATATCTGTAATGCAAACTGAAGCTGAACTTGATCTATCTGTGTTTGTTCACATGACATCTATTGCATGGCTTTCCAACTGTCCCTCCAGGGAGAAGGATCCCTCCTCAGTTGTTCTTCATGAGTTTTCTTCTGTTGTTTTCCCTGTTAAAGTTTTTAACAAAAAGAGTTTCCACTTTCAGTCGGGGGCCTCTATACATGGAACTGGCATGACCACTTTGAGGGTGGAGTATCACAGCCGAAAGACATACAGCTTAGGTAAGGGGTTGACTCTAGAATTGTCCATAAATGTGAGCGTGAACAGTCGTCAGTCTCTAGGTGATGATGAAGATGGAGACGATCATGAAGGTCAAAGCTTGTTCAAGAGGAAAGTATTTCTTCATCTTCCTCATTCTGGCTGTGGCTGACTTAATCTTAATGAAAAACATGGAGATCCGGCAGGTGAGAACTTGGTTTTGGTGGGATCACTTAAAGGGTGGACCTTATTTGAAATATTTAATGTTAATTAGAATTCCAAATATTGTGTATTGTATTTTAAATGTGTTTTAATATTGCCCAGCAACAAAAGTGTCCTTCATATGTAACGTAATTTGAGTTTAGGGTATTTTCCCTCTCAACTCTTCACTTGACTGGCTGAAAACAGCAGCTCCTCTAGTTAAAGGGTAAGGCTGTCATTCTTCTATCAAAACCATCAACGTGTTAGAACCTAGTGGCTTTCAGTTGTTCCTAGTGAAGGCATAAATCTTAAAGTCCCACTCCTGACACATGTTAAAGTATTATTAGATATTTTGATAATATGGATTTCTTATGTGTTGTGCACTAAAAACTGACAGCCTCCATATGGGACGACCAACCTGTCCGTCAGGTCTGTGAAATGTGTGTATTCTTTGAGATGACAGAGTGGCGGTGATCACCACAATGCTTCTAACTACGTCCTCATTGATATGACATACGTCAGCAAATTATTTTTTTCTAAATAACCAAGGCACAAAAAAACTTTCATTTGTGATAAAACATTGAGCAAAATTAGAGAACAGTAACCATTGTGTCAGAAGAGATGATTCAAACAATGTTTTCTTAGGGCTATAGAATTCAAAAATGAATAGGAAGTGTAACTACTGCTTTTGACATGAATAATCATTGGCAACATACAAGATAGTTTGGATTGCTAGACAAGAAAGAGTACAGTATTTCTTAAAGCGTGTGTTTCTCTGCACGGTTTGACCTGTCATCCACACGTAACCGCAGCTTAAAACCAGAGTCTTTTTTAACAGGAGTCCAGGGTGAACTTTTTTGAAAAGTCTGGGATCAGCAGTAATTTGTGGACAGGAAAACTGAGGAAGCCCTCAATTTCTTGTCGACATTGTTTGACGTCACACTGCGACTGTTAACATTAAGTACTTGGACTGACCCAACCGATTTAAAATTCATGAATGACAGTGAGAAGTAACTCAACTTTGCTGTCAGTACACATGAAGGAATCTGCTCGACCTTGGCTCGCCATCGTTGTTTTTCGTGCATGAATTTTTCCAGCTTTGTCATTGGCTAAAATGGCCGTCTTTTTGGAGTGCTATCGCCACCTACTGGATTGGCATGTGTATGTGGAAGTGGTGTGGACAGGAATTTTTGATGAGATATGTGTTTGTGTGGACTAGGCCTGAGTGAGCTATCAGTTAAATGGTTGCCGCGGTTGTGGCAAGCCTGCCCCTGTGTTAATTTACGTAGTCTTGTACTTCTGTTCGACTAAAAGAAATATGGCTTCATTAATGTCTGGGAAGAGGATTCACTCCTAACTAATGCAACTCATCAAAGATCCTTTATTATTTTGGGTTGAGAAAATGATTCACTCCCGAAGGAAATAGAACTGAGAGGAGTTCAACAAACTGAAATTCTTTTTTTTATTATTAGTTGTCCTTTAAGAGCATATATTTTGGTTGAACTTTCAACACTTTTTGTTGAAGAATATAATTTGGACTTACAATGGATATTACCATTGCTGAGTGTGGTTCATTGTGTGTTTGTGTAATTTATCATGTTCTTACTCAAGGAAAGGCAGAGTACTTCTTTAAGTTTAAAAAGTTTATCAAAACAGCAAATAATTTCCCCCTTGGCCAAGGGGTGTCTCTGGGGTCGGAAATAGCAGTCTTTTAGCCAAGTTGTTACCTGCATCTAGCAAGCCTGAAAGAACGCAGAGAGCCCCCCTTCACAAAGCATTTATACAGCAATAAAGTTCATTGGGTTCTTGTGATTGGTTCAGAATGTTGCTGAGGAAGTCTCTGGCTCCAGCTTTAGAATTTCATTCACTCCTTAACAGGCTCTCATTCGTTCACAAGTTGAATCCTCTGCCCCCTGGTCACACGGTTCCTTCAATGATCCACCAGCTCCTGTGGAAAGAACACTCCCTACTCTGTAGCTTCCTGCCTCCTAGGGGGCTGACCCTGTTTGATCTGACTGCACCTAGTTTAAACTGGAGTTTATCTGAACATCCTTTAGTTATTCCATCTATGTTAAATTCATAATAATGTGAAAGCATGCTATATAGTTTTTATTTCACTTCCATACGTACACAGTCAGTAATAACAAAACTTCAATTATATTATGAAAAAAAAAACACTTCAAGTTTAAAAATCCCCACAAATATATATAAAAAAAAGTTATATATGCTAATTGATTTAGCGAGAAAAGTTGGCAACATTGTTTGTCTAGAGCGTGCAAGCTTCATGCGCATGCTCCGTCTCTTCTTCTCCCCTTTCGATGTATGTCTGTGGCAGAGTTACAGCATCACATATGGCTTGGCATGTGTACTAGAGCTTTTGAGTAGTTTTAGTTAATCTCACTTAGTTAATCAGTTTTGTTTGATGCATCTGTCTCCATTTCAGTTTCAGCATGAAGTGTCCTCCACCATCGTCAAACCGAAAGTTACCACTGAGCGTGAGATGCATCATGGCCTCTGCGAACTACAGCCACTGCCTCCCAAGGAGGCTCAGGAAGAACGCCTCCTGCTAGACTCCATTGCTTGGCCTGAAACTCCGCTTTTGCCAGATCCTCTTATCCTGGAGCAGACCAGTGATCCAGCTCACAGTACCTTCACCATTCTCCCAGGGAGGGAAGGAGGACAGTGGCACGTAGGGGATCAGCTGGAGGTTTTGATCAAAATTTCTGACTTCAAGGGCCGTCCCAAGAAGACTGGGGGAGACCTCTTATTTGCCCGGGTGCACAACCCAACACTTAAAGCAGGTGTGGCTGGGCATGTGGTGGATCATCTCAATGGCAGCTACTCTGCTGTAGTGTCTTTACTCTGGGAAGGAAGCGCACAGGTTGAGGTGATGCTGAAAACTATCATGTTAAATATGTTTGTACTGTAGGTGTCTTAATCTATCTTCTAAATAATTGTTCACCAAGCCCCACCCCCGTGCTACACCTGTTCACTTTCAGGTCTTAAGATGCATTCACACCGGGCAGCGACAGATGCGACACATCGCTTGAAATGCTAGTAATGTGTTGCATGATCACATGTGGATCATATTTGGACCATTGCGCCTAACGTGTTGCTTCTAATGCGTGAATGTAGATCATGACGTGAACCTGCTTTTAACCGTCAGCCAGCATACAGCAGCTCGGAGTACCATGGCGAGACCAGCTGCTCCTGCTAGAGGAGGCAGCTAGAAGCCCTAAAGCCCGAGGCTTTGGTCTCACCAGCGGGGTTTAAAATACTTCCCGCTGTTGGTTAGGTTACAGCTGTAGGTAGCAGATTGTTTAGCCGTTCATGCTCAAACTTGCTGATTACATTAGAGCAGATCAACTGAATTTATTCTCATAATTTGTTCCACTCTTCTTCATGTGATTTTTGGTTTTGGAAGGACTAAAAGAAGGTAACTTTCTAACTTTCTCTAAATATGCAGAGTATACTAAAGACCCATCAACTTCCACATGTCAAACAAATCCAGAGCTTAACAAACCTGCTGTGCCTGCATACAGTTGCTGAGCTATGATTGGGTAATTCATTGGAGCGGACGAGTGAATGGAAGTTCCTCCACAGATGGTTGATGGCTGATTCAAGATGTCAACTCGTGCACTCAAAAAAAACGAAAGAAAACACTCCACCTTAAAATTTACGACAGCTGTCAAAGAGCAGGAAAAAAGACTGAATGATAGTGGAGAAAGTCTAGATGACAGTGGCACTATTCACACTGGCAGCGGTGCAAATGCACGACATAAAAGATTTGAATATTCACCCCAACTCAGGAAGAGTCCCGTGTGTTGTTTCTGCTTCTGAGTGCAGTGACGGAGGTTAGCGCCAAAGTTTTCAACCAGAGAACAAAATAATTGTGATCTCTGAACACAGTCAGGAAGCCAAAGCAGGAAAAGCTAAAACTGGGCTACTGTAAGATATTTAATTGGGTTTTCTTTTAGTGAAATGCTCTGAATGAAATTAAGTTCCTTCTGGTAAACAGTTAACTACTTAGTGTGTGTCTAGAGCTCCTATTGTGAAGGGAAAGCACAGAAGAAGGGAAGCTATCTAGGCTGCCTTTGACGAGGTTGTAGGTAAAATAGTTTTCCGTCTGATCCATAGATGAATGAGGTCTAGCAGCAGACCTGTTTTTGTTGTTTTAAAGATCAATCTGGTTTACAAAACAACAATCCTTATGAATGTGCCAATTCAATTTATTTATATTTGATATGACTGAACATGATTGGACATAAGTTAAAACTGTGGTTCTCTGTCCAATCAGGTGATGTTGATTCACCCTAGTGAGGCCATCACAGTTCTGACCAGGCTGAACATCGAACAACCTGACAGAGTGCCATTTCACAGCGTCTTTCGCCAGGGCTCACGCTCTGAAACCACCATGTGTAACGTATGCCTGCGTCAACCCCAGCTACCACTGTGCAACTTTACTAACCCCTCTACAGGCGAGCCTTGGTTCTGCTACAAGCCAAAGAATCTGAGCTGTGACACAAGGATCATTCACAGCATGGAAGAATTCCACCAAAACCTCAAGGCAAACGAGGAGAAACTCTTTGAGAGGTGAGGGATCAGAGAAAGGACTGGCATTTTGTGTGACTTCTAAGAAGTATACAGCGAGTGTTACCTATATATTTCATTGGTAGGACATTTCAGAAGTGTGTAACTGTTGTCAACTCACTGGAGTTGGTGGAATCAAAGGTGTGGATCAAGGCAGGGTGGAAACCAAAGTATTGTTAAAAAAATTTTAATGATGGACTTACATTTTGCAAGTCTCCACCAACTCCATAGGAAAATATCTGTCTTTGCTGCCAAGTACTCCGCTGTGTTCACCAGCTAACTGTCTAAAAAAAAAACAAGTTGAAAGATTCTATAATGTTCTGTCGAGCTGAGAGAAACTGCAACCTCTGTGGGTTAAAGTACTTTTTTCACATTTTAGTGTTTGATCTTTTATATAATATATAATTCTCATATATTTCTAGTAAAAGTCTGACCAATCATTTTATTCGGCCCCAATAAACTGATTTGCCAAGCTTCCTGCCTGTCATCGCAACAGCATCCCTTCCAGTTGCCTATCGCTGTCACTGCTTGCAAATCACGCGCGTCTCTGCGATGGACAGAGCGGTAGGGTGGTCTGTGAGAGTAAAACAAGGAACGGCAAAGAACTGATGCCTCAAGAGGAGGCTAATGCAGCTTCATCTGGAGCTGATAAGAGATGAAATGGTCACAGTTTCAGTTATCAGTTACTATAGTTCAGTTATTTGTGCAATGAAGATTAGCATTAGTAGTACTGCTCAGTTTCTCACCATGAGCGTCAGGCGAGGAGGGAACATCAGAGGTCAGGCAGGGGCAAGACGGTGGGACTTTGGAGGGAGCCGAAGTTGTTCATGTTTCAATTTTTTCTAGTTGCTGAGCAACATAACAGAAAGGTTAGAATACCTTTAATGTCTGCGTGTGTGTGTGTGTGCGTGTGTGTGTTTGCGTGTGTGTGTGCGTGTGTGTGTGTGTATGTGTGTGTGCATGTGTGTGTGTGTGTGTGTGTGTGTGTGTGTGTATGTGTATATGTGTGCGTGTGTGTGTGTGTGTGTGTGTATGTGTGTGTGCATGTGTGTGTGAGTGTGTGTGTGTGTGTGTGTGTGTGTGTGATATTGTTTTTTACCTCTGTGTGCTTTTCTTCAGTGGTATCAACATGAAAGTCCTCATTCATGCTTCAGGACCTGCCAGTGTCACTGTGTTGTCAAAAAAGCAAGGTAAAGCACAACTTTTTACAACTGTCTATAATTATTTAAAACTAAATGTGCTACAAAACACAAAATAGAGCCGGCAAAAATAACTTGTAAAAAGTTTTACTAGTTTCTTCTGGGTACAGCGTTCTCTGGAACACAATTTGAGAGACGCACTGGAAGCATGGAGCGTTACCCTTAGTTCATTAATGTGTCAAAGGCTGTTAGCAGTGTAGTTTCTTGGTGTAAGGTCTGCAAGCTGTTATCACCAAAGTAAGGAGCTGCTACTGCTCGCTTGATGAAGCTTCATGCGATGTTTAGCAGTTAAATCAGGTGCTCTCATGTTCTTATTGGCATTATCGTTGCTTCTTCTATCCACTGTCCAACAAATACACTAAATACCACCATTACAGGAATGTTAAAAAACTACTAAATAACTAAATCTTTAGTAAATAAGATATTTATTTGTGACACATTTATAAAGATTTATGTCTTTTGTTGTAACAAATTGACTTGAGGCTGACTGACAGGTTTGGGAAAGACCTTTGATGTGGTCTTTTCATGGCATTTGTTGAAGATAACAAAAATATAAATATCCTCACCCTTATTCTTCGCAGGTCAACCAGAGATGAAGAGCAACATTGTGACATCTGGACTCTATGGCTATTACTACAGGGGTGTGTGGCGAGCACTTGATGGCACCACAGTTCGTCAATTTGACGTTTCTGCCAAAATTAATTGCCTGAAAAAGAAGGAGGTCCACATGTTTGGAGACAGCACGGTCAGGATGTGGTTTGAATATCTCGTCGCAACACTACCAGGTAGCTGATTCACAGAGATTTCTGACAACAGTTTGAGTTTGTTCACAGTGTAATTTAATTGGATCTCTCTGTAATCATTTTAGATCTTAAGGAGTTTGCCCTGCATAACCCGGGGAAAGCTGTATATCACATGTCTTTGGACCAAGTGAATAACATCATGGTGGCGTATCACTTACACTGGGTTCCTTTCCGAACCGTCAATTTGGAAGTCAGTGAGCTACGTTATGCTGCCAGTGAAATAGATCGCTTACCTGGAGGCCCTAATACTGTTGTAGTTATTGGCGTCTGGGCTCACTTTGGTAGTTTCCCTGTTGAACTCTACATCCGGCGGCTGCAGAACATCCGTAAGGCGGTGGTGCGGCTGCTGAACAGGGCTCCAGCCACAAAGGTCCTCATCCGCACAGGGAACCCCAAAGCTATGACACTTTTTTATGCACTAACCAACAGTGACTGGTACACACTGCAGTGTGACAAGGTGCTCAGAGCCATGTTCAAAGGACTGAATGTTCGTATGATCTATGCCTGGGAAATGGTTGTTGCCCACCAACTGCCACACAACCTCCACCCTACAACTCCCATTATTAAGGATATGATAGACGTTATCTTGTCCTACGTGTGCCCTCAATAGGGCAGCTAGATGTGTGTTTAATGGGGGAGAGGAGTGATTCAAGAAAGAGTTGATTTTACAGCTTCTCTGTGAGTTTCTATCAATTGCAAACAGTTAATTGCCTAACCATCCTCTACCCCCCACAAAGCCCCTAAGGCTCTACCTACAGGAGTCCCAGCCCCTGCACATATTATATAAAGCCCCTGCTGAGCTATCCACCCCCCTCCAAGTAAATACATTTTACTTATGTATTTATGTTGTTTTTTTCTCTTTGTAGTTATGGTAAATTGTGTGGGAACGTATGTAGCTGGATGTAAACTCATAATTAACCATAATCTTAAAATATACAAGCATAATGATATATACCTGTTCTATGATATTGTTTCCTTTTACACAGACACAGTGGCATTTAGACATGGCCCCTTTAGGGTGTCAGTGTGTCTCCATTGTAACAGAGGAGGTTTGGATTTTAATGTTTGTTCAGTTGTCTTTTTAACTGAGATAAATAATTGAAACACTTGTGTAGTAAAAGATAGAAGTGTTCATCTTTTTATCCTGCAACTTCTACAGTTTCATATCTATATTGATTGGAAATGTCAAGATTCGGTTCTGTCAGTCCCTCCTCTCTCCCTTCTGTGTGAGTTTGTCTGTCTGTTTTTCCCTGCATGTTTCTCCCCTGTGTGTTGTTTTGTCCAAGAACGGTTAGGCGTGGTTCCACCTCAGCTGCAGGGAGTTACGCTGATCACCTCCAGGAGTATAAGAAGTTGGAGGTGACATGCATGCAGTGCCAGACCGTTGTTCTCATTTACTTCACTTACTACTCTTCATCGGTTGGCTCCGGTTCCTCGTTCGTTCCGGTATTTGCACTCCGTGTTGATTTTTTTGTTAATCATTGTTTCTTTGTTTCTTTCCGTAGTTTCCCGCGTTCCTCTTTCCCTGTCCTGTTTCCTGACCGCCTGTCGTTGTGTGACACCAGCAATCGGTTGCTTGACCTGCATCAGGGCACCGCCCTTTGCCGCGGATTATTCAGTGGAGTTTCGTACTCTAGCAGCTGAATTAGGCTGGGATGATAGGGCTCTCCAGAGCATATTTTTTAAGGGGTTAAACGAGGAGGTAAAGGACTGCTTAGTGGGTAGATCTGATACTACTAACCTTTAGGAGCTTATTGGCCTCACCATAAAAATAGATAACCATCTACCTTAGTAATGCCAGGCTCACTCACTGTTTCCCCTGATTCCGCTCCTTGTGTCCCCGTTAGCAACCATGTTACCTTGTCTCCCGCTCCAGTCCACGAGGAACCCATGCAGTTAGGTCACAGCCGTTTGACCCCCGGCGAACGTCAACGGCGTTTTCGGGGTAGACTTTGCATTTACTGTGGTGTAACAAAAATATATTTACATGATGTCTACTTTGGTATGAAGATTACCAGATGTCACACTTTAGTTACATACAATACATGACACAAACAGAATTATGAGAATTGTATGTCATTTTAACTGGGTTGTGCTTTTCATTGAGGGTTGATGGAAAGTTGGGAAGTGTAATTTGTTCCATTGCACCTTTCTGTAGTTTTTATTTTATGAATAAAATTCCTATGAAAAAATAAATAACAATATGAAATGTAATTTTCTTTAAATCACATAATACTCAGTTGAAGTGGAACTTGTGTATTTATCGTTTATTCAATACTCACTGAAGTATCCCTTGACTGCAGCCTCAAGAGGACGATATGAAGGTGCTCTCTTCATCACATAGAGCCTCTGTCTCATCTCAACTTTCTGGACTTTTTGAACAGCAGTCACAAGTCTGCAGTTGGAGCCAGCACCACACTCCTGAGTGACATTTCCACAGGTCAGCCACAGCCCATTGTCTCTGCTGGGTGGAGACAACAAGTTTTTGAGGTTGCCCACAGCCTGTCTCACCCAGGCAGGAAACCTTCTCAAAGACTGGTGGCAGCCAAGTCCATCTGGCACAGCCTCAAAAAAGATGTGAGAGATTGTGACAACAGAGCTCTGGAACGCCTTTGCAGAGAACCTGGGAAGAAAACTCCACCACACCACCGCCTACCACCCACAGGCTAATGGGCTATGTGAGCAGTTTCATTGCTCTATGACTAATAACAGTGAGTGAGCCTGGCGTTACTAAGGGTGACGACTGCCTCTCACAGTGCCTTTCACAGCGCCTTTCACGTAGACGGTTATCTATTTTTATGGCGAGGCCAATAAGCTCCTGAAGGTAAGTGATTCCGCTCCTTCTGTCCCCGTTAGCAACCATGTTACCTTGTCTCCCGCTTCAGTCCAGGAGGCCCATGCAGTTAGGTCACAGCCGTTTGACTCCCCCCGAACGTCAAGGGCGTTTTCGGGGTAGACTTTGCATTTACTGTGGAGCTCCCAATCACCAGTTGGCAAACTGTCCGTTCCGGTTAAACGATCAGACTCACCAGTGGCAGACGGGGTTCTGGTGAGTCGATCTGTTGTTCCTGCTATCCCTAGTAAGCGCGTTAATTTGGACATCTTGTTGAGCTGTGAGGGTAGAGATTTCTCCCTCCAAGCTCTAATTGACTCAGGGGCAGACACCAACATTATCGACTCGGAGTTGGTGGTTTAGTTAGACACTCAATTGGTGGTTAATGGCCTCAGTGGTGGGGAGCTCGCACAGATCTCCGCCGAGACTTTACCTTCGACCTTGTCCCTTGCTGGAAACCATTCAGAGTCCATTGCTTTCACATTATGCCGTCCAGTAATGCTCCCGTGGTTCTTGTTCTTCCCTGGCTTATCACTCACAACCCGGTTATTGACTGGGTAACAGGCAGGGTTGTGAGTTGGAGCAGCAATTGCCATTCTTCCTGCCTTCGTTCAGCTCCTCCTAGATGCCCCAGTGAACCCAGACCCTCGTTGCCAGAACCTCCAGATTTGTCTCCCGTGCCACCAGTTTACCATGATCTCGCCAAAATATTTAGCAAGGCTAAGGCATTATCCCTACCACCACACAGTCCTTATGATTGCCCCATTGAGTTGTTGCCCGGGTCTACTTTTCCTACTAGTCGTCTCTATTACCTGTAAGGGCCCGAACGTGAGGCTATCAAGTCATACATCAATAACTCACTTAAATCAGGGATCATTCATCCTTCTTCTTCACCTCTGGGAGCAGGGTTTTTCTTCGTGGCCAAGAAGGACAAGTCGTTACGTCCCTGTATTGATTACTGCAGTCTTAACAACATTACGGTCAAGAACAAGACACCCTTCCCTTGATTAATTCCGCGTTCGAACCGTTGCATGGGGAAACAGTCCTTTCCAAATTAAATCTCCGCAACGCGTATCCTCTTGTGAGGGTAAAGGAGGGGGACGAATGGAAGACCGTCTTCAACACTCCACTCGGTATCTCGTTATGCCATTTGGTTTAACCAAAGCCCCAGCTGTCTTTCAGGCTTTAGTTAATGACGTTCTCTGTGATATACTGAATCAATCAGTCTTTGTGTACCTTGTTGACATTTTGATTTTTTCTGAAGATTTGTCTGAACATGTGGATCACGTCCGCCAGGTTCTTCAGCACCTACAGGAGAATCGCTTGTTCGTCAAGGCGGAGAAATGAGAATTCCACGTCACGTCTGTGACTTTTTTATGGTACATCGTGGAGATTGGACAGGTTAAGGCGGATCCTGCTAAGGTTACGGCTGTGACAGAATGGCGGACGTCTACCTCCAGGAAGCAATTACAGCGGTTTCTGGGTTTTACCAATTATTACCGTCACTTTATCCGTAACTACAGCCAGGTAGTGTCGCCTATGACCAGGTTGACGTCGCCCACAACTCCCTTTGTCTGGTCTTCCGCCGCCAACGACGAGTTTCTGACCCTAAAGAATCGTTTCTTGTCCGCTCCTGTGTTGGTTCAGCCTGATTACGCTTGTTAGTTCATTGTGGAGGTGAATGCCTCGGCTCTGGGAGTGGGGGCATTTCTGTCCCAGCATGCAGTTTCTGACAACAAGGTTCAGCCGTGCGCTCTCTTCTCCAAGAAGACGTCTCCCGCTGAGAAAAACTATGACGTAGGGAACCGTGAACTGCTAGCGGTTAAGTTAGCTTTGGAGAACTGGCGACACTGGTTAGAGGGGGCAGAGATTCCGTTCGTGGTTTGGACTGACCACAAGAACTTGTCTTACATCCAGGCGGCTAAAAGACTTAATTCCTGTCAAGCCCGGTGGGCATTGTTTTTTGGTCGATATGATTTTTCATTGACCTACATTCCTGGCAGCAAGAACATAAAGCCGGAGGCCCTCTCTTGTTAGTTTGGACCTGCCGAGGAGGAAGAGACCGGTTTGGATCACATCATTCCTGCGTCTCGTGTTATGGTGGCATTTACCTGGGAGATTGAGTCTACCGTTAGACAAGCTTAACGCACTGAACCCGACGCCCCCCGGCGTCTGTATGTTCCTGCCAGTGTTCGCTCCCAGGTGCTCCAGTAGGGGCACTCTTCTCGTCTTGCCTGTGACTCCTATGCCGTCACTTTTTGTGGAAGACCATTGGTACGGATACCCAGGAGTTTGTTCTGGCCTGCACCGTCTGCGCCCAGGGAAAGGCTTCTCATCGCCCTCCAGCAGGTCTTCTCAGCCCTCTTCCGGTACCCAGTCGGCCTCAGTCTCACATCGCCTTGGATTTTGTAACTGGACTTCCTGCCTCCCAAGGTAAGGACACTATTGTCACAATTGTTGATCGGTTGTCAAAGATGGTTCACTTTGTTCCCCTGCCTAAGCTGCCTTCTGCCATGGAGACAACATCTCTATTAGTGGACCATGTCTTCCGCCTCCACGGGATACCTGTGGACATCGTGTCGGCCGGGGTCCCAACAACTCCCTAACCTGTGCTGCTACAGGTATGTCTCCCTTCGAGGCTTCGTTGGGCTACTTATCGCTACTCTTTCTGGCCCCGGAGTCTGACATTGCTGTGCCTTCTGTCCAACATCATCTCCGGAGAGTTTGTCGGATTTGGAGGGAGGTCCAAGGGACCTTGCTGCGGACTGCTGAGCAGAACCGCAGGATGGCGGATCGCCATTGCATCCCTGCTCCCAAGTACAGACCAGGTCAGAAGGTTTGATTGAACTCCCACGACATTCCACTGAATGTCGCTTCAAGGAAACTCACTCCCCGTTTCATTGGTCCCTTTGAGGTCGAGAACATTATCAACCCCAGTGCTGTCCTTCTGAAGCTCCCAGCGTCCCTCAGGCCCCTAACCATCAACTGGACTCCTGCCCGATTCGGTTAAACTCACAGGCTCACCAGTCGCAGACAGGGTTCTGCTAAGTAGATCTGTTGTCCCTGCTATTCCTCGGAAATGTACTAACCTTGACATTGTTTTGAGCTGTGAAGACAGAGATTAACCCCTTCAGGCCTTCATCGATTCAGGGGCGGATACCAATCATTTGGATTCCAAGTTGGTACGTAATAGTCAGTTTCCGACCGTACCTTTAGATACTCCGCTAGTGGTTAATGGTCTCAGTGGAGAGGAGCTAGCCCAGATCTCTGCCGAGGTTTGTAGCAAGATCCTTGCCACCTGTACGATTGTCCTATAGATTTGTTACCCAGGTCAACCTTCCCAACCAGTCGTTTATATAATCTGTCAGGCCCTGAGCGTGAGTCTATGGAGGCGTATATTAATGTCTCTCTCAAGTCTGGGATTATCCGTCCTTCCTCCTCTCTGCAAGGAGTAGGTTTTTTCTTTGTGGCTTAGAAGGACAAGTCTTTACGACCATGTATTGACTATCGCGGTCTGAACAACATAACTGTGAAAAATAAATTGCCTTTGATTAACTCTGCGTTTGAACCACTGCATGGCGCTACCGTTTTCTCCAAACTGGATCTCCGCAACGCCTGGTTCGGATTTAGGAGGGAGACGAGTGGAAGACCACCTTCAATACACCCTTAGGTCACTTTGAGTATCTGGTGATGCCTTTTGGACTAACTAATGCCCCTACTGGGTTCCAGGCCTTAGTTAATGATGTTTTCCGTGACCTATTGAACCGCTCTGTGTTTGTTTACCTGGATGACATTCTGATCTTTTCCAAGGACGTGTCGGAACATGTTAATCACGTCCGCCAGGTCCTACAGCGTTTACATCAAAACCTGCTGTTCGTCAAGGCGAAGACCAAATAGCGGGTTTTTAAATGACTTTGCTGCTTTTCTCACACACTTTTCCACTCTCTCACACAATACTGTTGGGAGATTTTAACATACACATTATAAACCATCCTCTTACCAGAGACTTTGCATCCTGCCTTGAAAGCTCTGGGTTTCAGCAGCAAACCCATATTCCCACACATTGCAAAGGACACATACTGGATTTAATATGCTGCTATGTGTGTTGTGGAAATGGATTCTTCAATAAAGATCAACAAACAGGATCAGACAAGAATACATTCACCCCTGCGTCCTTCCAAACCTAGAGTCTAGCAGGAATGACAAAGAGTTAAATCATGCCCAGTCTTTTAGGGAGAGGGACAGGACGCGAATAGCCTTGGTCGGGTGACGTCTTTAGACCAAACAAAAACGTGCCTTAGACATTACAATTCTGAACATTCTGACCCTCTCTCATCACAAGGTCTGTAACACAGGGTGCAGATGTACAAATATGCCATTATACCATCATGAGTTTGTTATTTGCATTAACCATTAAGAACGCTCAGCTACTTTCTAATTTCTACAGCCCCCTTGACAAATTCTGTTGTCACTCTTCACTGGGTTGAGACGAAGGATATCTAAACAACCCCCCTTTGTTGTGGTCTGGTCAAGCTGTAGATGGTAAAGGAGCTACGGTCGGACAGGCAAGCACGCATTTCCTGAGTGAGACCGTTTGCACACAATTACATGTCATGGTTTGCACAAAAGGGTGAAGATTTGTATTGTTGTCATCACGCATGTGGTTGTAGTGTAATCACCCTCTAACATTCACATTTTGTTTTTACATCAGTTTGACTCAATATCTGAGTTCAAAGACGGTGGTACCCACAGATCTTCATCTCGGGTCATGGTGATTCGTGGGTACTACCTCGTGGCGGAGCTCACTAAGGAATCCACGAGAGAGCCATTTGATTCCATCCACTCGCCTTGATGCATTTTGTCAACCAAGGTTCCAGATTATGCGGCTCCTTTGTTTTGATCAAGGAAACGGTAACTGCGCCCCTTGGAAAGAAACATTAGGTAGGCACAAAGAGATTACACAGCATGTGTTATCCCAATACAGGCATTGCAGTTCTAAACTGTCACACAGAGTACTTTCTTTAAACCATGTTTGTTCAAATAGCATATCTTTCCCTAAGCAGATGTGTGCAGCACTATGCAGGTCACTGTGACACAAAATGCCAGGGTGTGTGTTTGTGGCTGCCGCAGCAGTGAGGCTCGAGTGGGGGAGGAGCCATAGATAGTGGTAAGTAGCCACATTATCAGGAGAAGTCAGGAAGCCTTTAGTATATGAATCATTTTAAATTATGGTTAGGCCTTTCGGGCCTGAGTTAATGTTTATTCCTAACACACACATAAGATCTGGGCAGTCGTTTCGCTAGTGTCCATGCTTTCCGCAGATGAAACAGCTGTCCTCTCGCCCCCTTGGTCCTCGTCAGCATACTCTGCTTCTTTCGCGACCTCCGTGGTGATTGAATCTTCGTGGAAGGTAGGAAATGTTGGCAAAAAGTCAGGATTCCCGCATATTTTTGTCCTCCATCCTTGACCTGGGGGAACAGGGCGGCAGCCTCTTTCATGTTCGTCACGCCGTTCAGGTTTTTGCTCCTGGTGTAGCGGGAGCCAGCTCGTGCACGTAGGTGGGGGGTTGTGTAGATGATCGCGATCGCCGGGTTTCGAGTCCTCTGCCTCTTCACCTGGATCTGCCTGTCGTGGTGGTCGGCTCATTTCACAAAGCAGGCTTAACAAACTCTGAGTCTAACCCTAAACTCTGAGTTGATCTACTCTGAGATAGGAAACTCTGAGTTTTCGGTTCCAGAACAGCAGATTTGCGTTAGTTTGATCTACTCAGAGTAGTTTGACCTGGAGTTAAGCGCGTGCACCACAAGTAAAAAAAGACAGCATCAATGGAGCCCTGATTCGACGAGTCACCATGGCAACGGGGAAGAGGAGGGCTACACTACAACTGCAACTGTAAATATTAATGCGCTCATAAGGTGAGTTTGATCATGTTTTTCGCCGAAAGTGTAACACCGCTGCTGCAGCAAAAGAGAGGGAGACAGTGCTGGAGAACATTGCTGCTCGGGTCAATGCGTAAGTTTAAATGTAGTCCTGTTGCAATCACAATAATATCACAGGGGGAACTGCTTGAGCGGTAGTCTATTAGTTTATTTCATTTAGCAGCTTAAGATGAAACATAAAAACATTGTTCAAACAGGTAAAACATCGGCACAATCTCATGGTGACGCCTCATTTTGAGCATGTTTTACATGGTAAAGTAAATATTACAGTAAGTGGCTGTTTTATATGTTGTATAAAAAACTCCCATTTGCAAAAAACGCAGCGCAACACACAATATCTGCTGGGATATGAGAGCATGACTTTGGTTGTTAATGTTGGAAATGTAAGGACGGATGAGGTTGTGTATGTAAATGGTGGACTGTGATGAAACGGTGTTGTGCGTATTCAGCACCCCTGCCGTGAAATGCAACCCCCTCGCATTATAGGTGATATTCTGGATCAGAAGGCTGTTGTTTCGACCTATAGGAGTAGCTTATATAACAGTAACCCAATTAAAAGCACACACTTTTGAACCTATGAATTGCAAGAAAAGCTGGGATTATATTTAGGAAACGCTGAGTCAAATACATTCAACTTGCTCAAAAGATCCATTTCATTCATTTTGTAATTATGGCTGCAGTATATTTCCACAGAACATACAAAATTGTGTTGTTTTGTGTTCGCTATTATCCAAGTTTGTGATTTTAAACTCTTTAAAATAGTTTAACAATTGTAAGTAACCAGTGTTCTGGCCGTTGTGGGTTACCAGGATATATATATATATATATATATATATATAAACTACTCCTATAGGTCGAAACAACAGCCTTCTGATCCAGAATATTACCTATAATGCGAGGGGGTGCATTTCACAGCAGGGGTGCTGAATACGGCACAACAACTACGGTACCGCTGGAAATGCAAGGACGTCTATGCGGGGTCTGATAATGATCTCCCGACGAATATGTAATTCTCTGTGCAGTAATGCTGCACCTTCACCCACGGGATCGTTATCAAAAGGACATGCCATGGTAGTGGAAATATTCGCCACCTATTATAACTTCTAATGACTGATTTTTGCAATGAACTTCTGAAAAAACAGACGACAGAACTATACTAACTGCAATTCTCTCCTCTTGGTGTCACTCACAAACCTACAGTGGCCCTGAGGGGGAAAATCACTGCAGCAAATAGAAAACACAACGCCAAATAGGAAAGCACAACGCCAAATCCCAAACCACAACAAAAAATCGTAAAACACAACAACATTAACTTCTACCGGAAAGGGTAGGTCTCTTTGATCAGAGGATGGACCCTCCTGATTGGACAGGCGGACTGTCTGTCTTTTAACAGGAAGGAGCGATGGAAACCCGTTGCAGCTGTACATGGCCGTGTAACGTTAGGGCGCTCTCTGATTTTCTCTGTTTCAGAGTGAGATATTGAAGCCGACACCGACACACATGTGAGGCAGATAGCTGGTGCATCTCCGTCAGTGCAGCAGCTTCGTCAGCCTCTGGTGCTATCGACGCCCCGGTGGGAGGAATGGAGAACTGATGAAGACTCAGCTGGACTGTGCATCATAAGCTTAATTTTTTTATGTTTGTCAGTGTCCACATGAACCAGCATGAGTACTCTAGCTGTAACGCTATTGTTAGCCCGCATAAGCGGTTAGCATCAGATTTTATCAAACCTAACGTTACAGGTTAACCCGGCAAAATCTGTAACATCAGTTCGCTGATGTTAAAACCCTGAAGCGTAGTTACAGAGCGTTAGTTCGAGATTATGTTTGCACAGCTAATGTATTTATAATTTATGGTTGTAAGGACTGTTATTGCCTGTGCCCAGACAGCCCGCAGACAGTTAAAACGGAGCTATCAGGCACGTAACGTTAACAGCGATGTTGGTGTGTTAGCGTCAGTTTCTAAGTTTAATGGAGAGACTGTCGGTAACGTTAATGTAGGGACAGATGCACCTACAGTTACAGAGCTGTTAGTGTTGTAGATTCAGAACAAAACATGTCCATTTACTCTGCTATCTAGCATGAACTGTTAACTGTACATGTTCTGTAGTAAACAGATATAGCCACTCCACTGACATGATGCTGTGTAAAATAACACCACTGAGTATAATGCAGTCAGACACAACTCTACTAGTCCCTCTGACCTCAATGATAATATTATATGATAATCTTAATGACATGTGATGAACTCATCTCAGTAAAGCTGGACTTATAAACGCCTCAACTGCAGACTCATAAAAAACAATAAAGTTAAAGCATCTCTATAATAGTTTGAACAAACACATTATTAACGTCATGCATATTGAATTCATTGCAGGGCCCTTCTGTTTGATTACATTATTTATTTATTGTCAGTGTTTAATGCAACAGTTTTATCAGAGTGGTAGTGATCCCCTAATCTACAAAATACAAAAAATGTGTTTTGTTCTACATACTAGATTTTATTTGTATGCTATATTATTTTTACTTCTGTGTTTCTTCACAAATGATCGAATTGTGAACTGCATAATGTGCTTTTTCTTCAGGCTTCTCTTGGCAGTCCTTCTGATGGACCAGTGATGGTGACGTCTGATCGCCCTATCAAGGGGAAGCTGAATCACTGAATGTGATCTAAAAGCATGTGTTTGCTTCTTCAGCCTTCACATCGGCCCTAACAGAGTCACAGAGAGGTCTACATCACATCATCACCTCATCAAAGACCGCTGTACCAGAGAGCCGTGCTGCCTGTCCTTTCCACATCCAGAACATCACCGGGGACAGCTGGGCAGCCTGTCTCTCACACAACATTTGCAGTTTAACACAAGACATCAGTTTAAGATTATTATTGGCCAAGAAAAAGTCAGATCAAAGTCTAAAATTCATATGAATAAAAAAATGTTTTCTAAACATTGTATATATGTCTTGATTGTCTATGTATTTTGTTCAATTAAAACATTTTTCTAATAATAAAATAGTTAATTTAGGATCGTACAAATCTAATAAGTGCTTTCTAGTTTTAAATGGATACATCTTTTTTTTTTTTTTTTTTTACGTTTGACCATTTGGCACATCCACATTCATATTTCAAAAAGATCCAGTCTTGTATTTTAAGTTTTGCTGGTGCAGTTATACACTCTTATTGTACATTTGAATTGCAGGATGTTTCTTATTGTTTTAACTGTAGTTCCTGAATATAAGAATACATGAATAGTTTGTATATTTTGGGATGTAGGTAAATAGTTTCACTTCTGTATGCAGACCTAACATTAATGCAGTAACTGATCTTAACTGCATAAAATGTTTTTATACAGTATGACACTTTGAGTATTTTTGTAGATTGTCACCTAAACGGGACATTTCATAATCTAAAGTCTTCCTCCTTCTGGAAACTGTCTCCTGATGATGGACCTAGTGAAGGTAAGGGCTTTCTGTGCCGGCCACACTCCGAGCAGACGACCTGCATCTTAGCTGTGTAATAATACTGCCTGGTTATATGGACACAATATCTACACTTAATGAGAGAAACATTTCAAATGTAGATATGAAGAGCTCTTTTCCAAAACGAGATAAAAGCCAAATTTTAAAAAAATGAGTTTGTCACGCCACTTTGCTGTATACAGAACCTTTTCACTGCTTCATCAATGTTTCATGCCAAATCGCTATATTTCTTTGTTTAAAATGGTCCACAAGATGCAGTTCCTTTCCAAACCGCGACCAGCGCCAAACCTATTTTTAGCCTAAATGCGATAGGTCCTCTCGACCAATCAGAATTCAGGGAGCGTTCTATGCGATCCAACATGGCGGCGCTCTGAAGCGGGAGAGTTTTTTGTTTTGTCCGTCCGTTCAACATGTTCAGACTGAGCCATAAACCACTTTGACAAGATAAATTGAATATTAAGCAAATGTTTGGGTCTGGGTAAAAAATTTAATTTTACTGAAAACTATTAAAATGGATTTATAGCGTTTTGGAAAAGAGCTCCTCATATAGGTAATGATGATCTCATACTTAAAAAACATATACAGAAAATAACCCAGTTTCCATTTTACAATGGTCTTAAATTTATTGTTTTATTTATAGGAAACCTTTTTTAATGTTACTATTCATCTATTTAGTCGTATTTGCAAGTGCAGAGATAAGTCAACCGTACATATGAAACATGAGGTTTGTTACAAAACCAACGAGTTCTGGGTTTTAAAAGCTGCATCAGTGTTTATGTTAGATTCACTTGGTCTAGAAAATGTGATAAAGTAAAAATAGTAAATGAGTTCTCTCTCAGCCAGACTCTGTCCTCGCTCTCCTGCGGTTCGTTTCAGCCCCATACACGTAGTGTAGCGGTAAATAATGAAAGTAACGTTTGAGAGAAGCACGGTTGTACAGAAGAAACCTGTTCACATCCAGATGAAGTGAGACGTGCCGTCCTCACAGAGCTTCATGGACCAGGGCAGCTACTCGGCTATCTGTCGTGAGCTAAGGTTGCGTTTAACACGCAGCTGGTGTTTTTGCTGAAGTGCTTCCCACATAGTCCGATATAATCATCCTGATGTTTAAGTTGGTTGACAACATATCATCTGTCAAGCCGTACGGATGCCCTGCATCAAAACTAATTCTTAATAAAAGCGAAAGTATCTTCGGAAATACTCATGCTTTGAAAATAGGCTCTTTTCCAGGTTTTCCATCGCTTCTCCCTGTTAAAAGACAGACAGTCCGTCTGTCCAATCAGGAGGGTCCATCCTCTGATCAGAGAGACCTACCCTTTCCGGTAGAAGTTAATGTTGCTGTGTTTTACGATTTGTCGTCGTGGTTTGGGATTTGGCGATGTGGTTTCAGATTTGTCGTTGTGGTTTAGGATTTGTCGTTGTGGTTTCAGATTTGTCGTTGTGGTTTAGGATTTGTCGTCGTGGTTTAGGATTTGGCGTTGTGCTTTCAGATTTGTCGTTGTGGTTTCAGATTTGTCGTCGTGGTTTCAGATTTGTCGTCGTGGTTTCAGATTTGGCGTTGTGCTTTCAGATTTGTCGTTGTGGTTTCAGATTTGTCGTTGTGGTTTAGGATTTGTCGTCGTGGTTTCAGATTTGTCGTTGTGGTTTCAGATTTGGCGTTGTGCTTTCAGATTTGTCGTTGTGGTTTAGGATTTGTCGTTGTGGTTTCAGATTTGTCGTTGTGGTTTCAGATTTGGCGTTGTGCTTTCAGATTTGTCGTTGTGGTTTAGGATTTGTCGTCGTGGTTTCAGATTTGTCGTTGTGGTTTAGGATTTGGCGTTGTGCTTTCAGATTTGTCGTTGTGGTTTCAGATTTGTCGTCGTGGTTTCAGATTTGTCGTTGTGGTTTCAGATTTGTCGTTGTGGTTTCAGATTTGTCGTTGTGGTTTCAGATTTGTCGTCGTGGTTTCAGATTTGTCGTCGTGGTTTCAGATTTGGCGTTGTGCTTTCAGATTTGTCGTTGTGGTTTCAGATTTGTCGTTGTGGTTTAGGATTTGTCGTCGTGGTTTCAGATTTGTCGTTGTGGTTTCAGATTTGGCGTTGTGCTTTCAGATTTGTCGTTGTGGTTTAGGATTTGTCGTTGTGGTTTCAGATTTGTCGTTGTGGTTTCAGATTTGGCGTTGTGCTTTCAGATTTGTCGTTGTGGTTTAGGATTTGTCGTCGTGGTTTCAGATTTGTCGTTGTGGTTTAGGATTTGGCGTTGTGCTTTCAGATTTGTCGTTGTGGTTTCAGATTTGTCGTCGTGGTTTCAGATTTGTCGTTGTGGTTTCAGATTTGTCGTCGTGGTTTCAGATTTGGCGTTGTGCTTTCAGATTTGTCGTTGTGGTTTCAGATTTGTCGTTGTGGTTTCAGATTTGTCGTTGTGGTTTAGGATTTGGCGTTGTGCTTTCAGATTTGTCGTTGTGGTTTCAGATTTGTCGTTGTGGTTTCAGATTTGTCGTTGTGGTTTCAGATTTGTCGTCGTGGTTTCAGATTTGGCGTTGTGGTTTCAGATTTGGCGTTGTGGTTTCAGATTTGTCGTTGTGTTTTAGGATTTGTCGTTGTGGTTTCAGATTTGTCGTTGTGGTTTCAGATTTGTCGTTGTGGTTTCAGATTTGTCGTTGTGGTTTCAGATTTGTCGTTGTGCTTTCAGATTTGTCGTTGTGGTTTGAGATTTGTCGTCGTGGTTTCAGATTTGTCGTTGTGCTTTCAGATTTGTCGTCGTGGTTTCAGATTTGTCGTTGTGCTTTCAGTTTTGCCTTTGTGCTTTCAGATTTGCCGATGTGATTTAGGATTTGGCGTTGTGCTTTAGGATTTGTTGTTTTGATTTACGATTTGTTGTTGTGCTTTAGGATTTGTTGTCTTGTTTTACGATTTGTTGTTGTGCTTTCCTATTTGCTGTTGCGTTATTCTATTTGCTGTTGTGATTTGCCCCTCAGGGCCACTGTACAAATCTCTCCATAAACAGCTCTACTGACTCCCAATCAAGTTCCGCATTGAATTCAAAATCCCCCTCACATCACAGTCTCTAGTCTTTAATAACTCTGCAGCACTTTAATGTGTTTTCTAAGTTCAAGAACCATTCTTATGCATTTTCTGAGACGTTCGCCTTTATTTTAGGCACAAAAAAAATTGGCTGTTAAAAAAACACTGTGGCAGGTGGATTTTGGCTGGTGGCCGAAAAAGTTAACTTCAGGCCCTGGTGGTGGTGTGTGTATTGCTGCCAGTAGATGTCGGGTTTGCAGAGGGCGGGATGTACAGAACAACAGTGCTGACATGCGGGATCTCTCCAGACAGATGGTATAGACGGAATCCGCTCAACATAGTAAGTTGCATTAATCTCTAATAAAAAATAAAAAACACGTTTAAGTTCTGGTGATGCACCTTGGCAGTACCTTGATTATCTTTTACGTAGGAGGACTGCATTGAAAAATGACGTGTTAAAGGCGTTTCTAAACCTGACCTGCCTGTTTGTACTGTTTGGGTATGGTTCCCACCCTGAATTATTTTTCAGATCCATAAACAGCATCAGTGTGCACATATAGAAGCTAAATAAAAAAGTGATTTAGCATGCATTCACATTATAATCAATTTAAAACAGATGGCATGATTAATAGGATGTTGCAGAGAAGTTCCAGGTTAAAACTAGGTGCGGTGAGATGAGAGGGGACCAGCCCACCAGGGGGTAGAAGTGTTCTTTCTACAGGAGCTGGTGGTTCATTGGACGAACCGTGTGACCAGGGGGTGGAGGATTCAACTTGTGAACGAATGAGAGCCAGTCTGGGAGTAATTGACATTCTAAATCTTAAACCAGGAACCGCCTCAGTGTAATGGGTATAGTTGTGGACCCAAGTACAGCACAGGTACAGGCACGGTCAGTTGGTAATGAACTTTATTAATGGACAAGGGACAGGCGAAAGGAGAGTCGAGGCCATGCATGGAGTCGAGGAGCCATTGCAGGGACTCACCAAATAGCTCAAGAGAGAGGCAGACAGAATCCAGGAGGGACTGGACGAAGGTCGTGGTCAGGGAAAGAAAGCATAGGTGATAACCAGGGAGACAGCAGACGGGATAGTCGGGGGAAGGCAGGGTTGAATCCGTTCAGGCAGCCTGGAAATCACTGGAGAGTCTTGCACGAGAGCTGAGAGCAGGCTTGCTTTAAACTGTCTTGAGATTAACGGCCTGTCATGAAAGGAACTCGTTTTAGAGATGTTTGCCGTCATCTGCTGTTGTGACTGTATATTGACATGTAACACTCACAGTGTGACTGTGTCCATAGAAGCACTTACTTGGCCTTTTAATATCTAGACCCCTAAAATATGACGACCAACCGGCCCGTTTTCAGGCACATTTACAGGAAGAAAACACTGTCTTGTATTCGGGAGAATATGGTTGTTACTATACACCACTGCTCACATTTAGCTGGCTGTACAAAAGTAGGTGGGTGAGTTTTTAGAAACTGTTGGGTAAGACTTATTAGGAGTTATGATTTGGGTTAGTATGCCGATCGCTGGAGGACATTGCTCTAATACTTGGTGGGTTTGCCCAACAAAAAAAAAAAAAAAAGGGACGTTGTCGGCAGGATTCGAACCTGCGCGGGGAGACCCCAATGGATTTCTAGTCCATCGCCTTAACCACTCGGCCACGACAACTGTTACGCAATACGTTTAACAATACGTTTATAATTTGACACTACACTACTCGAGCTCCTCCAGTCAATCAGAATTGGCATAATGCTGTATACGAGAGTGAAAAGGTACTATTGTTTGATTAAAGCTAAACGACATCGCGGGCTGCTTTTGCGACCATCAGCAGGAGTTCAGCATTGAATTGACTACAAAACAGAGCCTTGATGATACATAAAGTAATGTATACGAAATGTATTTGTTGAAAAAAAAAATCTCAGCCGTTTCCCTTTTGTTTCTGTCAATAAAAAATACAAATATATATGTTCTATTAAGTTTTATGAAGCGTTTTTTAGATTCATATAATACAGCTCAACGCCGGACGTGCTTATCTTCTCACAAGGCTTTTGCTGTGACGACGATGTGGCGACATGGCCGACCATTAACGATGGTGTTTCACTGAATACACTCGAGCCACCTGCGATTAAACCGCGCACCAGAACCGGTCGGCGCTGATAAAGTACTGCTGGCGGAAAGCGTTTGCACGGATAACTCATTTTATGAACTACCACGGCAAATGCGTCTGTTGTAGAATAGAGAGTCACGTGACTTCGCATCCACTCAGGCCCGTTGATGTAAAGTTACAAGATAAAAACACAACACCTTCCGATCGGCTACAGTGAGCTCGTTAAAACTCAAATTAACACCATCTTTACTAACACCGTTTATCCCTGGGGTTAATTTGACCCCAGGAATTCAAGCACACAGAAAATGATCATCAGAATCTAAGTTGTTACTCAAGTTTCTATGTCAGGAAGTCTCGTTGTGTATTTGTTGACTACTTAAACAGCATTTTAAAATAAACACAGCACCCCTACACATATATCCAGAATATCTTTAACGTGACTTCGGAAATATGAAGACATTCTTTTTTGATTGACCTAAACTTGGATCGAGGGATTTATGTTTGTGTAAGTTTATTATTTGTAAGGACTATTTTGTGTTATTTATAATATTTAGAATGAAAGTCATTTCCATTATCATTGACACCAGCATGTATTACATACAGGCTCAATTTGAACTCAGGAAACACAAACGATTTCAAACATTTCTAAATATTTGATTTGTTAAATAGATAATAATAATAATAATAATAATAATAATAATAATAATAATAATGATGATCAAATCATTAAAATTATCAAATTGACAAGAAGGAACACTGATGTGACAATTATGTGTACAGGACAATGAAAAACTATAATCATGTCAATTTGAAGTTTGCCCAGTTGTCCCCATGAAACTAGGAAAAGTCATTAAACATGAAGCAAAAAAAAAAAAAAAGATGTCAACCATGTTTTTAGAGATGTTTAACGTTGAACGGGGTGGGAAAATTTACAAAAGAGGATAGTGCAAATAACAAAAGCATCAATAACACATGTAATAATAACAAAATATAATACTATAATAAAAGCATATGCACACAGTAAAAATGACAAGTAACGATTAAAAATAGCTAAAACAGGAAAAAAAAATAGGGCAGGTGAAAGTTAAACACAAAGTGATAAATAAACAGAATGGTCAACAGTGTGTGTGTGTGTGTGTGTGTTTGTGTGTGTGTGTGTGTGTGTGCGCTGAAAACAGGAAATGCTTTTGATTTATTTTGATGCTCATGCTATATTCTGTAATAATAATAATAATAATAATAAATAATAATAACTGTTTAATAAACAAGCCCGTATAAATCCATACATACATACACGTCAACATGGCGAGATACTTGCTGTAGGTTATTATTATATTTTTATTTTATTGTAATTATTTCATATTCAGTATTCTATTTGTTTGTATTTAACTTTATTATATATTTTACTTATATTCATATGTTACACCTTTCTCTTCACTTAAATTTGAATGTGCACTACGTCTTTGCACTTTATTTAGGGCTCAGGTTGCTCTATTTCCTTGTGTTTCTCTTATACAATCTTTTTTTTTTAATTGCATTGTCGAAAGAGACTGAGAAGAATTTCATTGACAACTGCTGCTGAAATTGTTGTGCAAATGACAAAAAAAACATCTTGGATCTTGATTAAATGATAGGACGCTTTTAACGAAATCATTTAAAACAACTAATGGACAAGAAAAAACTAATTAGCAGATAGCAAGGTAAAAAGACAGCAAAAAGAAAAAAAAATAATAAAAAAGGTTTTTTAATTATCAAAAAGGCATGCATAATATTCAAGACAATACAAGTTATATACATTATAAACAAATGAGCGAGTGACGTCAATAACATACAAATAAAATAAAAATAAACAAATTATAGGCAACGCTTAATACTAATAAATACCTAAATTGATATAATAATATCAAATTGAATAAAATTACAGTATATAGTAATAGGAAATACCGTATATCTATATTCATACAGATGTAGGAGTTTTGCAATTTGACAACACTTTGCATATTTTTGTATAGTTTCATCTAATTTATAAATGCTTTCTCTTCACTTTAATGTGCACTATGTCTTTGTACTTTATTTAGGTTGCTCTCTTTACTTGTGTTTCTCTTAAGTTTAATCTAATTTATAAATACATAAAAAATAAGAAATAATGAGAGTATTGTTGCAAATTATATATTATTATTATGATTACTACTACTGCTTTGCTTTTATTTTGAAGGAGAAGGCGCTTCACTTCCGGAATCCCCGCTGGTATCACTGCGCAGCTTGACGCAGCTCCGGGGCCTCCTGTGTTTTCAACGGAGGGAGAGCCGAGAAGAAAAATGGCGTCTGCAGGCGACCCAGAGCGGGCCACCGTCCATTCAGTGTGAGCTTTCCATCCTGAAATTGAGACCGGGGCTTGGCGGAGACTTATCGGGAACCGTCACCAGATCCGTTGGTTCCTTCCTGCCCCCGTTTTTCTCCGGTGTGGGTGGCTTACTCAAGCATCGAAATTGAAGCGGAACAGCAGAGACTCTCTCCCACAATGAGGGGGAGAAGAGGAAGGCCGCCCAAACAAGCAGCCGTGATGCGGGAGGGTTCACCCGGGCCAGTCCGCGGCTCTCGGGGCAGCAGGAGCAGAGGGATGCGTGGACGCGGGAGAGGCAGAGGACGCGGCCGGGGACGCGGAGGAAGTGGCGGCGTTTGCGGCAGTGTGTCTGCGGAGGTGGACACGGAAATATCCGGCCGAGAGAACTTTAATTCGTCCCGGGGCCGCAGGAAAGTTGGAGCCTCAACCACCACCGCCACGGCGGCGGCGGCAGCGGCGGTGGTGTCGCGGGGCAGAGGCGGTAGAGGGAGAGGCAGGGGGTCGAGAGGCAGCCGCGGCGGGAGAGGCGGAGTGAGGCGGCCTCAAACCAAGGTGGTCTACGACGACAACAGCGACGAGGAGGAGGATAATTTAAGCTACAGGTCAGACGAAGATGAACTCTTGAACGACAACCCCTCGGATCTTGAAGAAGAGGAGGCCTTGGGAAACGACTCTGACTATCTGGAGGAACTAGCAGAGGATGATGATGCCAGCTACTGCACCGAGAGTAGTTTCAAGAGCCACAGCACGCTCGGTAGCACCCCAGGTACGTTTGTTTTTGCAAGTGCACGCTCTTAAGCACATTTGCATAACTTAAAGTGTGCATTTTATTTTATTTTTATAGCTCAGTACAGAAACCAAGCCGCATTGTTCAAAATGGAGCTTGCACTCAGGCCTTTGTTTACCGTGTGCTCTGCTTTTGCAGATCTGCTCCCCATGCTTCAACCCGGCTCTCGTGTTTTGACTTTTTGTTGGCACATTTTTGTTTAAATTATTAGGATTGAAGAATTTATTCGTGCGTTTATTCATTTTAACCGGACTTTTTAAACGTACGCAGCATTTAAAGCGTTTTCACACACACACACACACATACACACAAACACACGGTTAAACTGGACGTAAGTGTATGGACTGTATTTATCACTTTATTTTGGTCATTAATACAATATTTCTCCTTATGTGCACAACACGTGCAGTTTAGTTAGTTAGTTTTTAAACATTGTTTCCCATTGACCTCGGATTAGTACTACTAAAGCTGTAGTGCTGACATTAGTTGTTACCCGTCAAATAAATAACGTTTGTAATTGTATTTATTTACAAAGAATCATTAGGCCTTTGGACCCTTTTCCAGCTGGATTTCAGAGGACACATTTTTGTTGCATAATGCTGCTAAATGAGTTTGACAGGCCTTTGTTTTGAAGAGAGGCGCTCTTTTTTTTCACTTGTTGCAAACGTCAACTCGTTACAATATTACGTGGTGCCCCGTTACCATAGTAACCGCTGTGTTTATCAGGTGAGCAAATTAGAGCCACCACGGACCCACTTGTGTGGACAGTCATGTTAATAAAGTTAGATCTGCAGAAAATGAATTGACATCATCACATCTGTTATGCAAAAGCAATGCAGAAGAAGCAGTGTGCCAATTATTCTACATTAGGATTAGAAAAAGCGTGTAAAGGTGATCCATACTTTAGATTTTTTTAGATTTATTAATTTGCACAAACAAAAACATAGGCAACATGAATAGCAAATACATACAAAGGAACATTAAAAAAAGAAACGCATTGTACAGGTGTGATTTAAACAAAAAAGGTTGTTTAATGTGAATGTTGTTGTTTTTTTTAATTGTGTGTATTTCATCCACTGAACAGAAAGGCTCGCCATTTTCTACCCCTGTGGCATCAGACTTTGTAATTTCTTGTTCAGATACATTTTTTCTTTGTAGTTTTTTTGGAAAGACATATTTGAATGTCAATTGTACATCTCGATTTGTTCCCCGTACAACACTTCACTGCACTCTGATCAGGCTTAGATGCTGTTTTTGTGGTTCAGGGATTACTTGCATACCTCCCAACATCTAATCTCCACCCTGGCTGCTTTTTCATAAAGACTTGAACATGGCAGCATTGTGCAGTCAAGTGTGAGGGGTCTTTCGTAAGACCATACACTACCATGGGTGTACAGGCACACATATCAGCGTTATTGGCCAACCCATTGCACACCCACATGCATACCACTTTTACACGCAATCTCTGTTTTTGATGCCTAATAATGAACCAGCAGCGGTCAACCCCTGTTTGACCCTCTCATACCAGACCGCTGTCACAGGTTAATCTCTGGCTGGCACCATTTGTAAAGCAGCCACTTCTAACGCTGTAGGTTAATCACTGTTTCTGTGTTTAGATATAAATGCTAAACAACAGAATTATACCATAAATAATACAAATATATTTGCTAAACAGTTACTGAAATCAACAGTTTATCAGAGGCTACTGTAGTGTTTACACTAAGATACAACATGGCGGACAGTGTGGATGAAGTGGTGTAATTTTATTGTATTTGTTGATTTGGTCTGCAAATGAAAAGTTACCGCAACTACCTTGATTTTCCTCAGGGGACTTTACAATCTGTACAACAAGCCACACTCCTTTTTAAAACCCTCACTTCAGATAAAAGAATGCTAGAAGAGCACACCAATCTACTGTTTACTTATCCCAGAGTGATTAAGGCTTCTTCACCCTGTCATAACAACCCCAAGCAGTGTCAGGCTCACATTCAACCCTGGTCAGGAGCAGGGTCATGAGGCCAGGTTGAATGACCTGTACTGACCAATTTAAATACAAATGCAGGCTTATTCGACATTACTGTGTTCAGAAATTGAACATATTAAGGATAATGTGCACAGACGTCAGAGGAAATATGCAGGTACAGTACATAAGCAGCACCTTCCACTTTAAACCCAAGCAGGATCATTCAGCTTATTGTAAATATGTGCCTGTCTACCTTTTTATAATTGGACTGTAAAATAAATGTAAAAAAATAAACACCATTCATATTAGCACACATATGTGTTTTTTCCGAAAAATAGATTTGAAGTTGATAGACCGCTGTCATCCAAATTCCATTGGTATATTGTTATTGTGTCCTTTAAAAAAAAAGTGGTGTACTTGTGGCAGCAGGCAAATTTGAGTCTACCCAGGGTCATCCTCCTGTACGAGTGTAGAGTGCAGTCCAACGATGCATCAACGATGCTAATAAGTTCAAGGCTGTAGGTTGCATTAACTAATGGTAAACACAATAAAATAGCTCAGTCCTTTGTGCATTTTTGCCAGGTGCACTGGATATCATAAAGGTACCATGTTTGAACATGTGTTTTTATCCTTACATACAGAATTTATCTTGATTTCTTTTTATGTGCCACCTGTTTTCTTACTCCTGGCTCTTTTCCTTTCACTCCTTGCAGGTCCGAGAAAGAGTCGAGCGTTGCGACCACAGTCTCCTATCCTTGAGGCAAAGGACATTCCCTCCCTGGAGCTTCCCAAGACCTCTGAGGACCTCCAGGTTCCTACCTCACAGCTCCTCAATGTGTCTGCTGTCTATGAAGTCCTCCGCAACTTTGGCTCCGTGCTGCGGCTCTCCCCGTTCCGTTTTGAGGATTTCTGTGCAGCAGTGGTGAGCCAGGAGCAGTGCACGCTGCTGGCAGAGACCCACATCTCACTGCTCAAAGCAATTCTTAGAGAGGAGGATACTTCCAACACCACATTTGGTCCCACTGACGTGAAGGACTCTGTCAATTCCACGCTGTATTTTGTCGATGGTATGACCTGGCCGGAGGTGGTGCGGGCCTACTGTGAGAGTGACCCAGAGTACCGGCACATTCTGCCTTTCCAGGAGTCCGAGGATTACCCATTTGAACCGTTGGAGAGCAAAATCAAAGTTCTCCAGTTTTTGGTGGACCAGTTCCTGGCGACCAACATTGCCCGGGAGGAACTTATGTCGGAAGGCGTGGTTGCCTACGATGACCACTGCAGAGTATGCCATCGCCTTGGTGACTTGCTGTGCTGTGAGACATGTTCAGCCGTTTACCATCTGGAGTGTGTGAAGCCGCCTTTGCAGGAAGTGCCGGAGGACGAGTGGCAATGTGAGGTTTGTGTGGCACACAAGGTACCCGGTGTGGCGGACTGCATCCCAGAAGCGCAGAGGAGCAAACCATTTATTCGTCAGCTGCCAGTCGGCTATGACCGACACCGCCGCAAATACTGGTTCCTTAACCGCCGCATTGTCATGTGAGTTCACCATGTTTCATTGTTAACAGTAGTGTTAAGTGTTAGTGACTTAATATAGTTACTGTCTTGAATATTGTTAATACACATTTTTTTTATTCAAAACAAAGTTATTAGTAAACGTTCCTAAAATATGCAGACGTTACAGAAACAGTTGGTGAGGACTGACTGTGTGAAACTTGTTAATTTGATGATTATTTAACCAATATGGACTGTTTTTTTAAGGGTCCTCGCCAAAATCCTGGCATAATGATTACATTACACTACCAGCATAAAACCAACTTGCACATTTGCCCAAATTTCCATGATTTTAACTTGTCAAACATAAGAAGCATTTGGCTGTGAGAATAACAAGCATGCTTTAAAGCTGTTTAATCAGTACTACAACTGAGTCTCCAAAGTTGGAACATAATCCGGTGTCAAACAGTGTTCATGAATGTCACAAACCATCTGCATGTACAATTAACTCAACACCAAGCCAGTAATCCTGCAATTTCCCCTTTACACATTTTTGTATTGTAATTTTTTTATGATGCAACATACTTTTTATTTCGTCCCAGCAGTTTATCTACAGATTAAGATGCATGCTTTTTTAATGAGCACCTGTTTAACCCATATTCGACCCCCTTTATTCATAAGATGATACCGTCACAGGTTAATCCCTGAGCATCACAAAGACTCACGTTTGAACCTATAGTTCATACACATTATTGTTTAACCTCAGAATTGTTCACAACTATAAAATTACATAAAATTAAATTTCCAAAGAGTCTGTTGCTCAAAGCAATACTGTGTCCATTCTGAGCTCACCCGAGGCAAAAGGGGTCCTGAGTGACCTGCAGCGACCTATTCAAATTAACTCTTCGTTTGAAAAGCAAAGACTCGTACTTAGAAAGTCAAACGTGCATACACCAAATTTGTTTAATGGGAGATCATGTTATACACTACTACAGGTCTAAAGCCTGGCACAGTCACAGTAAACACATCCTTATGCTCTGCATTAAATCCTAATGTGATTGCAGGACTGTGTGAAGAAGACAGCCTTTTGTCACTGCTGTACTTTTCTTCCCAGTGACAAAACACAAACGAGTACAGATCTGCATGGTGGTTGGACCTGCTGTTTAATAAACCCAAAAATAACAGCATCCGTCCATAGGATTTAACATAAGCTGACCATCTGCAGTATTGGTCCCACATGTTAGCGAATGATCTTAGCATTGAGTAGCCTTAGATGGTGTCTGTGCTGGGTCCGCAGCAGCAGAAGGCCTGCTACAAAAAGCATAAAAGAGCAAGGATCCCCTAAACAATATAAGGTGTAAAAGGGGAGGTGACCCAAGGCTTGTCATCGCTGCACTTCACTGCTTTTTCCTCTTCTTTTTCTGCTCTGTCCTGCTCTCCAAATTGGCCCCCAGCAGGTGCTGTGTTACTGATCTCCACTCTCCTTTCGGAGGCGAGATGTGTTTGTGCATATAAGTAGTCTGCACAGAGGAAAGTTTGTGTGCCTGGCTGTATGGACAATAATGATGTGCACAGAAGTTGTGTGGCGTGTGTGTGTGTGGGTGGTGTGTGTGTGTGTGTGTGTGTGTGTGTGTGTCTCCGCCTCCAGTGGAGTGCTGAATAGACACTACTGTTACACTGCCTCGGGTTCCACAGTGCCTCAGCATGGACCATGCTGAGCAACGAGCTGTCACATATTCCACTCTGAAGCTACTGCTGCATTAACTCAAACCATAGACTGTATAAATTAATGGACGGAGCGACCAGGCCTGAAAAAGGAAACCAACGTGTAAGTGCCTTGAGCCTGTATTCTAGCGAGTGGATTACTTGTGATTGACAGGTCTCAAAGATGGAGAGCTTGTCTATCAAACCTAGAGCAGACGTGGAAACCTACAGCCATCATGTTGTTCTTCGGCGTTGGCACTTTGTTTTCAGTTTAACCGGTCCAGCTCATTTCCATCTGCTAATATCCTGAGTCTTAAACGAACAGCATGTCGTGATCAAACCGTAGGTAATATTATATGATGTAATATAATGCCATCAAGTAACGACAGTGACAGCTTAGTGTAACTTCAGCTACAATAACAATACGAGGTTATTTTTCACGTTTACCAAACGTAGTACTACTTCAGTAATGTAGGTTGGGTTAACTGTTCAGCTTACCTCCAATTATCCAAGCTAATGTTGTTAGCAACAGCGGTTCAGATACAGTCAGGTTCTCAATAGTAGTGGGCGTGCACATGGACCCCTCGTGGGGTCCAACTCAGGATCCAATCGATGCACCCCTCGTCTCCCCCGAGCTCCTCCTTTTCCTGTCCACTTTTGAAAAAAATTAAAGATGGCAGCGTCCGGGTAGGTTTCTTTTCAGAGGTTCACGAACCTATGAGTGATGTCGCCATAGCGTTATCCTTTCATTATACAGTCTATGACTCAAACTCTAAAAATGTCCTTGTCAATATTTCTTATTTTGTTGGGCCATGCAGAAGCATAGGCTCCCTTCTAATAACATGCAATTTGCCCCCTGCACATACAGGTACACATTTGGGGAATGGTACATTCAAGGAGAGCTGAGCTTTTCACAGATTAATGAAATTCTCAGTGTTTTGACCGTTGAGGATAAATAATAAAGTTGGTTCTGACAATGATTTTGTATTTTTTATCGTCAGTCGAGTTTTATAGTCACCACATGACATGATCGTGTCATACCGTCAGGATATATTTTTACATATATATATATATATAAGCAAATTGTAACAAAAGTATGATAAATGCTATCATTTAATGAAGCCTACCGTTAATATCTAACACTTTGTACTGAAAGTTAAATACTACAAATAAAATCAATCAGACACTTCTCTTCAGCACCATGGACAGCCAACATTTCTAAGATGCTCCTAATAGCCATGGGCACTGGCTCTGAAGTGGTGTTTGGGGAAACTATTATTAAGTAGAAATGTTCTTAGAAAACACCCTTAACCTCTAAGATCAATTGCTTTTGGGAGACTGTTGCCGAAAGACCCGTGAGACTCAAATCAGCCTTGTACTTGTACACGTATACTGTAGATCTTTAACAAATGTATAATCTGCCTCAAAAATGACAAGTATGTCTGGCAAAGTGATGAACGCATAAAGAGACAGTGATAGACAATTGTCAAATGTGCCAGATCCTTCAATGGACTTCATCGTCTATGACATGAGTATAACATTATTGTCTTATTACAGAGCGATGGAAATAAGCATTACCCGTTTTTTATGTGTTTGGGATGACACACAAAAGTATATAAAGCCATACAACAGCTTACAGAAAGCAAGCATTTGTGCATATATCTTCCAGTATTATCATTGTCTTTTTTTTCATTTTGTTCCTACTTTCCTACAGTGAGGAGGATGGTGAGCTGGAGGACAAAGCCATCTGGTACTACAGCACCAAGGTAAATGCGACTCATAATTTTCTCTTACTGGGGGTGTATGATGCTCTTCAGACAATACAATTGAATTATTTGGTTTTGAAAAGGCTCTGCTTAATTTCTTACGTACTATGTTTTATGTCACAATCCTGCCCTTTATTTTAATTAACAAAATACATCCAAACCTTTCCTGTTTTTTGGCAGTACAGCTGTCATAACATTTAGCCAGTCTTGGATTGCAATCATTGAACTCTCTTTTTCTCCCAGGTCCAGCTAGCCGAGCTCATAGATTGTTTTGATAAGGAGTTCTGGGAGGCCGACCTGTATGCAGCTCTTGAAGAGATAAGGGATGAGGTGCACACACACATGGACATCACTGAGGACCTAACCAACAAGGCCCGTGGCAGCAACAAGTGTTTCCTCACTGCTGCCAATGGTAACAACTTCTTCATACATACTCACAGTAAAAATGAATGAAAAAATTCAGAGAAACTAAGATGGTGTCTTTCGCTGAGCTTTATCATGGAATCAGTGGAAAAAAGGATCTCTTTAAGGTCATTTTTTTCTCTTTCTGTCTCTGTCTTCCTACTCCTCTTCCTGCTCTCCCTCAAATACTCATGAATGCCACCCAGTCATAGATGGCTGGGCCATAGGAATCAACCCGGCTATTATGTAATCTTACTCTGGTTCCAGTTTGGCCAGTATCCAGCACTTGAGCTTCCGTTCAGCCCCTCATCCATTCCTTTCTGTCTGTAGGGGACTCCAGCAAACCCATGTGTATGTTTTCTTCCTGCTGCGTTGTATAAATGATGCACCAGACCTGCAAGCATCCGGTCTGCTGTGCAGGGGACAGTCAAAACAATTAGGCATTAGATCATAGCGCTACACTTTAAATGGTGTTGCTCTGTATTTGGTGTCCAACATTTGATGCAAACACTTGAGTGGAAACTGTATGGTGGCTGTGCACAGATACGATACAGGCATATAAATAGAAAGAATGAACACAGCTTTTGTCTGACTTTTTCAGCAGTTTTCATCCCTGTGATCCAGTTTTTTACTTCATGCACAGGACCAGCTAGCTCAAAAGTGCCATGGTGTGCACGTAGCACACTTAATACTGAAGATACACAGGTGATTAACTGGTCAGGAGTGCAAGTGTAAGTCAAGATAGGAGTAAGTATAAGATGTCATTTTTTTCAATTAGGTATTACGGAGACATATACTAACTTAATTTATCTTATCTCAGGTTAACATATCCTAAATAGGCGATATAGCATTGACATTCAACTTTTATGTTTGTTACCTAGCAACAGATGAAACGTGTGGACAGGTCACATCACTTCGCAACTGACAGCTATCATAATAGATAACTAGCGCTAGCCTTTCATGAATAATAATGGATGGAAAAACAACAAAGATATGCTCAAAATTCTAAAGCGGATGAATTAGAAACTTTGTTGGGTTTGGTAGAAAGTTTAAAGGGGATATTTTTTGGAAGTTTACCTATAACGGTTACTTCACTCTGAAAGTCGCCATATGCAAAAAATCCAAGCGCATTTGTTAGCTGTAAGATAACAGAGAGAGTCCCATGACGGCATGTCGGCCTCAAAAAAGGCTGTAGCTCCTCCGCTACTCCCAGGATCATGCCCTGGGGTAGCCTCTACCGACTTAACAGTAATGTATTATAGAAACGTAATACATCGCTGGGATCCCCCTAAAGCCTTTTAACAAACTTCCTGTCTTTCTCATTACTGTAATACACATATCCCATCTGGAGTTAAAATAACAACACTGACTTTAGGGTCGGCTGTTCTGTAATGACTTTTTTTCCTAAATATGAGCCTAACCCTTGTTACCATAGATACCAAACCGATAAAATAAGATTTGCGAGTTAGCAAGTTTCTGTAATGCGGCCCCTGAAGTGCACTCTCTGGCCTCATCGATTGGGGCCTGATCGTATATCTGGCTGCTGTTTTCACATCAAATCGAAGACTGCATTAAAATCCTGAAACTTTAAAAATGATAGTATGTGAAATGAAGTGTCAAAGAGGAAAAGCAGATAAAAACTTTTAAATTCAATTTCTTTTACTTTTTACCTCTCTTTATCAATCATATTTAATCATTTTAAATAGTCAGATATTTAGTGTAAAAAGTGTGAAAGTGAAGATATATGCTGAGATCCAGTAAGGAGACTATATGTCAGCCGTGCGTGACGTAAGGGAAATTTAAAAACATAAGGTGCTGCTTCCGGTTCTGTCTCTCAATTAAAGAAAAGACTTGTTATTTGAAAACTGTACCGTTTGTTCTACTCAATGTAAGATTTCCTATTTGGTTGCAGCAGACTGAACACTGACAGATAATGACATCCAGCAATAACGTATACATGCACTCACACCAAGACGCAGTAAACAAAAACAACTTGACCACAGAGTCTTCTGTCAAAGCTGTCGTACCACAAAGGCACACTCAATATTGTCTGCTTCAGTGATTAAAATGCAGATCAGAGTCAGTTCCCTCTTTCCCTGAGCATTTTCATGACTGTAATTTCTGTGATAATCTATTATACAAAAAAATGTGTTTTTATTGTAATTTTTTCTGGGTTCGCTGTCCTGCACAGTGCAGAAGGAGGCTTTGTATTGCTCGGCTTATGTTAAACCTGTATTGGTTTGGGAATAAATTCAGATGCATCATGATTCTCTCTTGAAAGATTATGTCTTGATGTAGAAAAGTCAATGATAAGAAATTTAAAGGATGCCTCAGTGGGAGCAACCGCAGATGGATACAATCCAACTGACACCCCTCTAGCTTCAAGCAAGCATGTAGACGCATCAGTTGACACGTCTTTTCCATTATACCACTATTGTATTAATAAAAAGATAATGGAAATAAATTAAGCTGTAAAATGAATATATATATATATTTATATATTTAATCCTGGATCAAATGCACTGTATATGTATATATAGAAATGTAATATGTATAGATAGCAAATATTTTGATGCATCAAGACTCCTGACCCTGGTTTTCTCCTAGTTTGGGGTTTAAATGTAAATTTCATCATAATTTGGCGACCAAAAACACACTAACACTATTCTGTTTTTAAATGTGTATTTTGTGATTATTTTTTTTTTTTACAACTATCCAATCATAACTATTTGATCCTGGTTGAGTTTACTAAGTTTTATAAACGCCGTACCAGTTGTCATGTTGTTGTTCACATCCCTCAGTGATATTTTATCATAATCAAGCTATTTCTTATCTTGACACAGCCCTTAACTTCTTTGGACTTAAAAGTGTTGTCCTTTGTAAACATCTTCTTCTTTTATTCAGATGAGATCCTGGAGCGGTTGCGGGCGAAGAAGGAGGAGGAGCTGGAGGAAGTGAAGACACGGGCTGCCGAGGAGGCCCAGAAAGCGCGGCTGGAGAAGGAGAACATGGAGGTGGATGTGGAGAAGGAAGATGAAAAGGCCAAGTTGAGGGATGAGGGGCAACAGGAGGGAAAAGATCTGACAGAGGGGGAGGAGACAAAAGAAGAGGCCACGGAAGAGAAAAAGGATTGTGGAGGTAATTAAGTTTTCTGTATTTCACAAGGTTTTCTAAAAAACACAATCAAATATGTTGCCCAAAGTAATGATAATAATAGCAGCATAACCTGAAAAGCCTCTTCTCTGGGCCGCCACTCTGTTTTATTTTTGAGAATCATCACGATGGTGTAATAAGTTATTGATTTAAAAATCAGTTCTGTTGTTATTTGGCTCTTTGACCATTAGAAATGCTGTGCTTTTTTCAAGACTGAAGCGACAAGTTTGGCTCTCTCCAAGCACATATTTGTTTTACATCTTTGTCTTGCTGGATTTTTGTTATCCAGTGCAATAATCAGACCCTTATAGAGAATAATAAGACATTTATTGTATGTGCAGCTGAACGAAATGCTAACGTCTCCTTGACCGTCTTGGCCTTGAGAAATTCATGAATATAAATGTGTTCCCATAAATGCCTGATTGCATTCTTCTTTAAAAGATTTTTGTAAATAACCCAGAAGTTAAGATACATTTTTCAAGGTAATATATATGTAGCTTTTGCTGGGTGATTTCATGAATTTTTTTTTCATGATTTGACCCTATTTGTCAGCCCCCAACTATGTAACACTTATGTATGGTATTGTAAGATAAAAATCCACCTTATTTACATCATTGCTGCTGTTCATCTGTAGTTGTTGAAGCTCCACCCACTGGCCAAGAAGGCAGTTGTGGCACTAGCTTCTCAGACGGATCTATACTTCCAGCATCCACTGCCCCAGCACAAACCACCCACAGCACCGTGAGCAAAAGCCTGGTCTCTGAGGCTCCAAAGCCCCCCGTCTCCACCGTAGAGTCTCTGAAAGAGGGATGTTCCCATATGGAGGTCTCTAACAACACCAAAGGTATACAAGGAGATTTATGGGTGACCTAAGCTCTTTTTTTTCTGGAACTGCTTTACTGCCACAGCCTGCAACTCCACAGGATTGTGTGATGAATCTCATACCAGTGACCTGTTGTTTCACCATATACCCCCAGTGCTTTGGCGATCCTCCTTTTTTCCAACATTTCGCAGCCTGCCTCTTTTGCATGTGGCTCTCATCACATCTGCTGGCTTTTGTGTTCAGTTACCCAATTTTTATTTCTTGAAACCTTGTTTCAGCCTTGAAATACTTTCAGCCATTTTGCGTTTGATCTCTTAATTCCTCATTCTCGCCTTTTCTCTAAAGAGCTGAGAAGCTGATTGCATCAATTGATTTGCAATCAGAGGACATTGTCACTGCACTCAGCGTGACTAGAACCGAGCATCAGACATTTGGGGACAGCATTTACACGGCCTGAAGCAATAATTCCTATAAAAAGCTCTTCTTCTGCTGCTTGCTTTTAATCAGAACCTCTGCTTAAGATTCTCTCTGTTTAGGCTGTGTCTTTGAGGATCAAAATTATCCTTAATATTTACAGGGCCTCACCATTCATTGTTGTGGTCAGTTTACTCATGTATGTACAAGCCTTGGAGCCTTGTCTTGACTGGTTGCCCATTGCTTTCAAGTGACCCTCCATTTACCTGGTTATTTGGTGCTTGCATTGCGCATGATTAATCAGCAGAGGGAGCCACAGCCTTAACTTTTTTAGAACTATAACAAGAACTTTTCTGTCTTCATTAATGAGCTACTTATGCAGAACCTCCTATTTATTGTTTGTTGTTGATATCTTTGAAAGATGTCTCAGATGATGGCTGATGACAGCAAGAACAACACAATCTAGACAAGCTAGTCACGTTTATCTGAAGAAAAGCTAGTCTTGTTTCTGTAACTATCTTCTTTGTGATTTCCTGTCTTTGCAACAGAAAACCCATCATCGGATTCTGTCCCCGTCAGCGGAGATGGTTTCCCAAGCCTGAGCCAACCCTCCCAGACCAGCGAAGAGATCAGTAACAGCCCTCCCAGAGTTCCTGAACCTCCAGACCTGGCTGACAAGTCCTCCCAGTCATCCCTGGCCAGCTTTGATGACACAGGTCTGACAAAACAATACCTTCATAATTACGTCTTGTTGTAATATCATAGCTATCCTCTACGACAGTTTCAATTATACTGTTGAAAGCTGTAGCAAGTCAGTTCTGTTTAGCAAAGGAGATCTTGATCTCAGTGATACTTCCTGATTAAATAAAGATACTATAAAACTAACCTTGCAAGACAAAAATTATACTAGAGAATTACCTATCCTCTATGTCATGCTAGTCATCTAGACTTAAACATACCAATTCATATATTTGAATCACTTTCTAACTGTGTGTTTTAAAAAGTGCTATATAATTAAAATTATTATTATTACAACCGGCATATTTTACATGGCTTTCTCTGTATGAGAAAGCAGCCTAAGCATATTACGACTGTTATTTATGTTACCACAATAGGAAAGATTTTTCAGTGATCATTGCACATCATACAGCCGTACTTTAAGTAGAGATACAGCTAAATAAGACTTGGCTTCTGCTGTTTTTGACTAAACCTGGCGTTGGGTTTCCAGGGGACGGTAAAGACTCGACCAACGGCGAGTCAGGTCTCGGCAATAAGAAGTCTGCAGCCACTCGCATGGTAACCCGGCTGAGGAATCCAGAAAGCAAGCTTAGCCAGATGAAGAACCAGCAGGTGGCTGCTGCTGTTCACGAAGCCAACAAGGGCTTCAAGGAGGGCAAAGAGGTGAGAAGACCTATGGATGATGATGCTTTTGCTCTTTCAGACAACAAATGAAAATTGTCTGCATTGTCTAACACAGGGGTGCACAGAGCACCCGTAGGAGTTTATGAAGATGAGGTTAATGGCTTTAGGGAAGAATTGGATATTTACCTGACATCATGGAATCAAATTAGTGCCTGCCTTGTGTAAATATTGGCTGTGTTGGGTAAAAAAGAAATCAGGTCACCTGCAACTTTCCTAAGTTCAAAATAGCCAGGGACTAAGGTTACATGATATATTCCGTATTTTTAGATCCTGGTTACACTGACTCAATGTTTACAATCCTAAAACATTCTACATAGATTTCAGAAGTGGCAGAAAAAAAAATTGAATGGCTGGTAGAAATGTTCAGTGACCTGCGTCTATGGACCCTGCCTAATAATCTTTGGGCTATTTAACATTGTCCCTAACTAACTTGTTGCAGAAAAACATAATTTAGTGTTAGGGCACTGAAGCCGATGAATAAGAGCAAGTAAACCACAGCTCATTTTAATAATACAATGTCAGTGTCTATAATGAGGATGCTTATTTTATTCAGAGCAGCTGATGACAACAAGTTTTGTCCATTACGATACATTATAGATTGGAATAAAGTTATCTTTTTAATTTGGTCTTTAATAAATCTGAATGACTCATATTTTTTTCCCCGCTACCTCTTCAGGTACTGGTAGTAAATGCACAAGGCGATGTCACCCGCGTCAGCACGCGAGGCAAGGAAGTGGTGATGAAGGGGACGCTCAGCCAGTTCTTCAAGCTTGGCCAGGAGGGAAAATACCGCGTCTATCATAACCAGTACAGTTCCAACACTGTGGCCCTCAACAAGCACCAGCACAGAGAGGCAAGTAGCATGACAACCTGTTGTTCTCGCCATTTGAATGTTCACAAATACTCAACCACTAGATAAGAGCTGCAGGGGAAGGGTGGATTCTGGCCCCTTCTGGGTGTCTGCAAAGGTTTCTGCCATTATGACAAAGACATCCAAGTCACATTGATTGGTGATTATAAAGTGTTAAACAAAATTGTAAACAGATATTGAATGGGGTACTAATAAACGATGATAGGAAGTTGACGGCTAACTTACTTCCTGATTAAATCCTACTTTATTTGTCTCTTCATCAGGACCACGACAAAAGACGGCATCTCTCTCACAAGTTCTGCATGACACCAGCGGGAGAGTTTAAATGGAATGGGTCCATTCATGGCTCTAAGCTACTCACAATCTCCACACTAAGAATCACCATCATCCAGCTGGAGAACAACGTGCCAGCACCGTTCATGCACCCTAACTGGGCCTCACACAGGTACAGAGTCAGGCACTGTGATAATGAAGTTATGTATTACAATTCTGATACTTGTATAGCTGTTCAGTAGGTTGTCATTCATGTTGGTGTCAGTGATATGTGTAGATATGAAGGAAAAGCTCAGATAAATGCACTTCTTCCACAGGGAAAAGCACACCATGACCAGACAGAAAACTTTAAACGAATGTAGCCTGAAAGTGAAGAGAGAAGTCAAGTTTAAAAATGTTATTAAAAAAAATTCTGCTTGTTTTGTAGGACCAATTGGATCAAAGCAGTTCAGATGTGCAGTAAGGCCAGAGAGTTTGCACTGGCTCTGGCCATCCTGGAGTGTGCCATCAAACCTGTGGCGATGCTGCCTGTTTGGAAAGACTCACTGGGCCATACCAGGTACACACACAGTATATATACAGTGTGTGTGTGTGTGTGATTATATTTTGTGTATATAATGTATACTATGCATATTGATAAATCTGTCACGGTCATATGATTTCACAAACATAATAACAGTTAGGTTTAATCCACAAATTCAGTTGCAACACATTCAAATACTAAGCATTTAATGCATGTATACAGGGTGTGTGTGGTCAGTTTAGATCATAACCAGATCAGATCAAAAGACCCACCCTAGCTGTGAGGCATAATATTTAGACTGCAAGTTCACTACAAGTGCCACCCACCTTTGCCTCTACTACTGCTTCAACACCCAAGCGCCCCTTTAAAGAAGAGATTGTCCAAGACTTCACAAGGTGAGGATTAGAATGAGCGTCTGTATGTGAGTGAACTGAGAGAGAGAGCTTTTCAGCAACTTGTGGGACAAGTGTGTGTGTTTTTTGTTCAATTTCTCTTCCAAGAGCAACTAGCATCTTGTTCTTGAGTCAGGGCTTTAATCATACATCAAAGTTTTCCAGTTGTTTACTTGCACATAATAAAAAAGGAAAATCATCATTCGTATGAGCTGCAGGGTTGAAAACATATGCATAGTTGTCCTGAACTGATAGATCAGCAAGCAACAAATCACAATCCCCAAAAAAAAAAACCATTTATAATCAGGTTAAGGGCATACCCCAGTTTCTTAAACACCATGTAAACACCATACCCCGGATAAAATCGGGGGTTTCATACCCTGGTTAACAGACCCAGATAACTCCTTCAGTTCCCCAATTATTCCTGCATGTAAACACCGTTCTCGGGTTTTCATCGGGATTCTTGACTGCACATGCTCCCCACTCCGCCGCGATGGCTTTTGACCCAGAAATAGAATGAACCAGGAAGCAACGGCGCCAAAAACTCCAAAAAACCCGTTACCTTTAAACCGAGGCAGGACTTCGCAACTGCAAGTTACATTACTACCAAGAAGACCGGTTTCGGTCATAATTCTGTCCAGAAGTCAGCCGTTTGTGATTTTGACAAAGTTGAACTGGAAATAAAGCTGTAGTCAGTACAGCTGTATATTCACGGAGCACCACCTACTGTACCGGAGGCCGAGTTACTCTTTCAATTCAACCCCTGCGCATGTATAGGAGGGGAACTTCAATAACCTGATTATTCCCTAATCAGGGGTTTGGTCATTTTCGGGTTACTGATGTGCATTTAAACGCATGAATGTTGTCTATGAAGAAAGAATTTGAAAAGTTTTACTTCTGACTTACTAGTCTTCGATTCAAATACAGCAGGCTATACTATATGACAATTTAAAAATGTTTTCAGGTTAAATCGCATGACGTCTATGGAGCGTGAGGAGAAGGAGAAAGTGAAGAAGAGGGAGAAGAAGCTGGAGGATGAGGAGACGATGCAACAGGCCACCTGGGTCAAGTACACCTTTCCAATAAAACACCAGGTAGGTTGCACACATACTGCCACATTTTGGCTTTTCAATTCATTTTATTCCAAAGCTGGCTCATTTCTCATTTCCCTCAGCAATTAGTAATCAGTGTGTGAATAACCTCTAAACTTTTAATCTCTCTTTATACCTCTGCTCTCTCCTCTCACAACTGTTTTTCTTTCTCTCCCAACCTTTCATCCCTTTTTGTGTCTTTATCCCTCTTTTCCTCATTCCTCTTCTACTTTCTTGTCTTATTCAAAGGTGTGGAAGCAGAAAGGAGAGGAGTATCGCGTTACAGGCTATGGGGGCTGGAGTTGGATCAGTAAGACTTATGTGCAGCGGTTTGTCCCTAGGCTTCCCGGCAATACCAACGCCAACTACCGCAAAGAACTAGAAGGTCTGGAATGAGATACTTTGGGGCCTAAAATGTGGTTTTCTTCATTTAAAGTCTCTTCCACTCTCTTTGAGAGTGAATTAGTCTCTCGTTCAGTCATCGTAACGATATCATTGTGTGTTAACCCTTTTTTATGTGTCTGTGGATGTCTTTGGGTTATACTTTAGATGCTTGTTTATTCATACTGTTCTTGTTTGATTTACCTTTACTAATTATTCAAAATAGATCAGAGTCAGCTCAAAAACAAGTTCTTGATGTTCTGGAATCTGGAGACCACACGGCAATCCTTCTCAAGTTTATTTTCTTAATAGTTAATGGTTTATGTACCATAAATCCTGGTTAAAAGCAAATATCAGTAGCTCTAGATGTGTGTTTTCAAACCAACTTTGAAAAATAAACTCTCACTCTCATTGTGTTTTCTAAAGATGCTAAACATGGCAAGAAATGTACCCTGTTGGACTTGAGTCGACGTCCCAACGTTGCTGTACCAGAAGCTCAGGGAGCTGCTGTCTTAAGCAGTGAGGCAAAAGATGAAGACTCCTCTAGCCTTTCCAAGCCCGCAACAGATCATCTTATGTCTGTTGAAGATTTGGAGACCAATGAGAGGGTGGAAGAGGAAAAGAAAGAAGGGGTGGATGAAAAGGAAAAGTCTGAGGAATTGTCAGCAAATGAAATACCTGCCAAGATGGAGCTGGACCCCACAGACTCACAATCAGATGAAGAGCAAAGTATGACAGAGTGCCACTTAGTGTCCAATAGCATTGTATTAAACTGCAGGTGGCATATGAGTTGTGCTTCATTTTAAACTTAAACATCTTATTAACTACAACCATTACTTTAAAATTGTATCCTTCCCAAGCTTTCTCAACTTAATTGACAGATTGTAAGATGAATTGTCCCAGTTTTATATTAATGCAGATTAAAGTCTGAATTACTTTTCTCTCCAGGGTCCAGTATTCTGGATGAAAAGGTGTCCATAAAGGAGGAGCCTACAGAGGACCCAACTAGACCCTTTAACTACGATGTAGTGGATGTCAGCAAGGGCTTCCTCACCCGTATCGCCTACAAGAAGAAGGTCAAGTTCTCCAAGCTGGACACCCTGCTGGAGCGACGGGTGAAGCAGCACGTTATTGAAGAGAGGCAGAGACCGCAGTTGTCCGCCAACGTTCAGAATCCTGCACCAGCTACATCCACTTCAAACCCCGGTCTGAGCACTCCAGTCAGGCCGCGCTCACCACTAAAGCCCCTTACTCTGGCTCAGACGCAGCCTGCACATGGCAAAGCTGTGAAACTGGAGGAGAAATCTTCTGCAGCACAAACTCCAGGACCAGGAAAAGTTGGAGGTCAAGAGGTTGAAGGGGAAAATCAGGCCGAACTCTCTAAAACTCCCAATGAGATTGTCACGTCTCCTGTCCTGGACTCCGCACCCAAAGACAGTTTCGGTACAGGTACAGAAAACCAAAGCACCTCCATGCCCCAGGTATTAGAGGCAGACTTAGTGGAAAGGACTATGGGGCCAAAAGAAACTAAAACAGATTCAGGGCAGGAGGAAACAACAGTAGGGGGAATTCATAGCTCTTTAGAGCGACAAATAGTCAGTGTACCATCAAATGTTACAAAGGCAGCACTTATTGAAAATACAGGGACTGCGGTACCCAACTTGAAATTGGACTCTCTAAGGACATCTTTCAGTGTTCTTGACCAAATAAGCAGTCAAAACACATCTCCTTCTAAAGGTATTCAACAAAACCCAGACACTTTAAGCTCAGTGCATTCGGGTAAAGAGGAAAACGGCATGGAGCCCGAGGAGAAGCAGGAAAAAATACAAGGCATTGGAGAAGGTAAAACCGGAGGTAATGGCACTCTCAAGCCAGTTTCTCCTATCCCTCAGGTAAACGGTAATGTTGGATGTGGGAGTGAAAGCATGTTGAGTAACTCTCTGATGGGCTCAAATAATGGTGGTCTGACGAACAGTTCACAGGGCAAGGTGAACAGCTTTGGTAAAGTTGATGAACAAAGGCTGGTTTTGTTGAAGGACAGCACACCGCAAAAGCCGTTAGTGAACGGAGATTTCACCCCTGTAAATAATTGTACAGAGTTTCTGGGCAAGGAACCAAGCCTACCTCCAAAGGTAGAGGTAGACAGCAAGACAGTGATATCAGACGAGGACTACAAACCTCCACTGAAGATTACGAGGCTGGAGAACAACATAAATTCACTTGGAGCGAATACTCAGAGCACTCTACAGCACAGCAGCACATCACCATTTCAGTCTGCGGAGACCAAAGGCGGTCCTGTAATCAAGATCATCAGAATGCCACCGTCTCCTATACCTTCAGCGGAAGAGTCCAGCCTGAGCGACGACTTTGCGGAGGAGAATAGTAACAGCGGGACGACAGAACCCCTCAAGACCGTCATAACCCAGGTAACCACAACCTCCACAACCACCACAACAGTGGTTTCCACGGCGATGAGGATAGCCAAAGTTCCATCAAATGCATCGGGAGTGGCGACAAAGCCTGCGGCATCAACAACAGAAAACAGTGCAGTATCTACTCTTACCACTATGACCAAAACAACTGTGACCAAAATCTGTTCCCCCGGGCATGATGGTCAGTCAGAGGACAGCCAGAATGAAATAGTGACACAAGAACAGAAGACGTCACTCTCGGCCTCTATCAGTAAGTCAACAACTGACACCAGTGGTAAAACGTCAGTGTCATCTGTTGCTTTGAGCCTAGAGGACTTGTCATCAACAAAGGGTCGTGTCCGCCTGCTAAAGTTCTCCCGCACCAAGAAGATGCGCTCAGACACCGCCCTTCCTTCTTACCGCAAGTTTGTCACCAAGAGCAGCCGCAAGAGTATTTTTGTACTGCCACATGACGACTTGAAGGTGCTGGCGAGGCGAGGCGGATTCCGCGAGGTGTCCATATTTAGCTACAACTCCAAACCAGCGCCGGATATCTGGCCATACCCTTCACCCAGGCCCACGTTTGGCATCACCTGGAGGTAATATCACTCTCTGTTTATTTTTCTCTCACACACAAAAGGATTGTTTTGATTTTTTTGAAGTGGGGTTGTATGAGGTACTCCATAGTCAGTGTGTTACCTACAGTAGATGATGGTCTCAACGCCCACATTGCATGGAAGCTAAGCAATGTACTGCTTTAGATGGGGCAGCAGCTAAACGTTTTTTAGCCACCAGACTTCTTGGTTGATCCAATATGGAAGTGCCAAAAAGTGCAGTTCTCTGAGTGGCCACTAGGGCAGGTTTCATAATTGAGCAATTGCTCATTAACCCCCATGTTAAATAGTTAATAAAAGTTTATAAATAATTAGGGGCGGGGCCTCACTTTGCCTCAGCGGTATAAGTCAGCCAGATGGATGTCCCTCCCTCCCCCCAACGTCACATCAATGGCCTTTTTTGGTTAGAGGAAATGAGGCGGAATCTTAGTCTGTTAAGATGGCGACTCCTTTGGGTGAGTAAGATTGGATCAAATTAAAAGAACGGGCCTCGACGGAGAGGCTATGTCCATTTTCACAATTGGTTGGTTTGTTCGAGAGAAAACACCAGAGGATATCAATGCATAACATTGACAAAACTTTATTCCAAATTAAGAAATTCCAATACAGAAAGCCCAAATCAATTAACAATTTGTATCTACTGACTCCCCAAAACATATTCATTAAATACCCTGCAAGGGCAGCACTCCGAATTTTTTATTAAATAACGGCTCAACTACAATTCTTTTATAATTTTATTTTATAAAGGGCCATTTCAGAGATCCCAGATAGAGAAAGTCTCACACAACTATGGATACTATGTCCCTTCAGCATCCACATTTAAACCCAGTCCTGGTTGTGTCAAAGTGCTATGTCCGTTTGATCTGTTGTTCATTATGTCTCCCTTCCTGTCTGCTGTTCGTGGCTTTGGCCCTGAGTGGTGTTTTAGCTCTCAGCCTGGTGTCATGCAGGGTATTTAACTGCACCTCAGAGTTCTGAAGCGGTAATGAATCATCTGGCACACACGTGTCAAGATGTTCACTTTGTGCAGCGACCCAACCCTGCAACTTAGGAAAATTTTTCCTGCCTGTGGTTAGAATATTTCTTCTAAGAGACATTTTACATTGATGGAGGGACATCCTGTCATCTAATTCTACACTCAGAACAGTCTGTTACACCCAAAACTGTTTATTCAATTAAAAAGGAAAATTATATATTTACTAGTTTCCACTTTGAACCTTGTGATTTCAAACTGTTGTTATGTTTGTAGTCCGAGATAATATCTAACCCTTCGCAGTGGTGCTGGAGTAGGGTCTAGCTACACCTGCTGATCATACAGGAATAGTGGAAAAAAACGTTCTGGCTCGTTTGCATTTCTTTAAACCAATCACGATCGTCTTGCTTAACAGATGGCACTTGTGCAAAAGAGATAGCGTGCAGGGCTGGCTAGGTGCTGGATGTCAGGCTTTATCCCAGCACTGTACATCCAATAAGCCAGACTATATCCCTCATCCAAATGAGGGTATAAAATAATAAGACGGCAGCCAGTCGTTCTGTTTCTTTCATGGAAATGGTCATGAGGGGACAGCAGCATCATCAAAAACCTCAGTCTGTTTTTACTCTGCCCCTTCCTGTCCCATGACCGTGCTGCAATGTGTTTTCTGTAACACTGAGTGAGACACTGGTGGTCAGTTGTCCCTCTCTAATGAACTGCATTACACCAGGGCAGTGGGGAAAGCCAAAAACCCTTCAGCCCTTAGCTGCAGAACAACTATTCTTTCTGTCAGTGGGGCTGCTTTTATTTAACTTTAAATGTTCAATTTTTAGCAAAGTGCACAACAGACATTTCCATTTTCCTGGAGTTTCATTCAGTATAACCGTTTGTCATGTTATGTGAAGATGTAAACTTAGATAATACTTAAAGTGAAGGGGTGTGCTAGATTCTGACATTACACTGTCAGAACCACGACTTGACACCTGTCACAGGCATGAATGAGTCTTTATGGATGTTTATGACTGTTGGAATATTTATGCGAAGTTGAAATTGTTTGAGATGTCTGTGTTTAAGACAACAAAATGGGTCATTAACATCATAGGGTGCCTAATTATCAGAATCAGAAATCCTTTAATATTCCCCAGGGGGAAAATTATTTAAATTTGAATTTAACCAAACTTAATGGAACTATTTCGCTTCAAGAGCTAAAATATAATTCTGGTGCAAAATCAGCCCATGGTCTTTTCCGGCACCTACATACATCAAATAAGTCTTTGAGAATTTTTTTCCGTGTAACAACTTGTAACGGAGAAATCCGGGAGACTCGCTAACAGCTGAACGTTGCTAACACGCTGAAGCATTAAAACTGCTGTTTTATCCTTTAAGTATTCCTCCACATAAATGAAGCATCAATAGGCTCCTTCCTTTTGGATGCATTTGGTAATCGACTTGAATGGACTTTACTATGAGAGGAGCTGGTACTGAGGCCAGTCTTTTAAAACACTCTTTGTCGTCGGTGCTTAGTTTTATGCGTAGAGATACTTACAAGGCTACTGTAGAGGTTAAAAATGCTTTCACTGCACTTCCCCAAGGTAAAGCTACGGCCAGCTCTGCCAAATTTCTCTGTTAATAGTTGTTACACGAAACAAAAACTGTCTCGATGGCTTATTTGATGTATATAATTGCTGAAAAAGACCATGGGATGATTTTGTGCCGGAATTCCACTTTAACATTACATTAAACTGATAAGATGTTGGTTTTGACACTTGCTGTCATGAGACTGTTGTATTTGTATGTTGAAGATTTTTAATGTAAAGTTAACACTTAAAGCTAAATAGTTTCTTTCAGTTTGATAATTATGCCTGCTATACTACATGTTTAGAACATGTATGTTATGTTGTCTTGGTTAATGTCAAATTGTCCTAACACAGACATTTCACACAATGTCAACGGTCATAAGTAAGTGTAACCGCACAGAAGCTGCCACATGCAACTATGTACATGACTAATATTTGAATCTTGGGGTTGTGTTGTAGGTATCGCCTGCAGACAGTGAAGTCGTTGGCTGGTGTGAGCCTGATGCTGAGGCTCCTGTGGGCCTCCCTGAGATGGGACGACATGGCCGTCAAACCATCTGCTGCTGTCGGCACAACACGTACAGGTAGAACCCCCAAATCACCCAAACTCTTTCAAATCAAGATGTCCTTCACCTTGGGAGGATGGGGAAGGATATTTATCTACTGTTATTTGACTTCCTGCATGATTCTGTAATTAATTTTATTTATTTATACTTGTGGATGATGTGCAGCTGGTGTTTCCTCCAAATATACCAATCAACTCCAACCTGGTGTTCAAAAAAACTGTAGCATTTCTTCCTGTATTTACTGGGGATATCCTCCTTAACCCCATGTTGGCCCAGAGAAACATACAAAAATGCTTGTCTGAAAAAACAAAACACAGCCCTCAGTCTCATGTGGGTGTCACTGTGTTTATGCTGGAGTGCATTTCCTCCATCTTCTCGGGCTCTCCTCCTCATCACCGTACCAACCCAGCCCTATCCCCACTCATTGCTACAGAGACATCAGATACTGAAATCACCACCACCGAGATCATCAAGCGCCGTGATGTGGGGCCCTATGGCATTCGCTCAGAGTACTGCATCCGCAAAATCATCTGCCCGCTCGGGGTGCCGGAGACTCCGAAAGGTTCGATTCACATTTTTTTTTTCAATACTCATCTTGAAAAAAGAGTGCCTGAGACCAAAGACAACAAAAGCTTTGGAATATCCAGATAAAACCATGATTTTAAATGATGAACTCAGTCATTTTTGTCTATTTCTATTAATTCATTTTAATGTTCCTTTAAAAAACAAAACAAAAAAAAACCCAAGGCTGATCTGTTATTGATCCACCATTACAGAAACCCACACCCCTCAGAGGAAAGGGCTGCGCTCCAGTGCACTGCGCCCCAAGAAGCCTGAGCCGGCCAAGCAGACCGGCCCAATAGTGATCGAGACCTGGGTGGCTGAGGAGGAACTGGACCTCTGGGAGATCAGAGCCTTCTCAGAAAGGTCAGAGGGTCAAGGGTCGAGCATGTCATGCCTACACCTGCCATGTAGCACTAATTGTGTAATCTTTCAAAATGATTTAGGAACATATAACATAACATAACATAATATCTGACTCAAACTCGGAGTCAGATATTATTCAGGATGATCCTGAATAATAATGTGAAGTCCACATATTCACATGCTCTGCTAGAGGTAAAGTGCCTTGTCCTTCCAAACCTTGGTGAGGTAAAACGTAGGATGCTCAAAATGTCTACTCAAGATATATATATATATATGTTTTTTTTTTTTTTAATAACTAGAGCGTAACTTTGTTTCTTCTTCACAAATTTTTGTTTGTGTTGTGAGCTTGAGTGTCTTTTTTTTCTTTTACAGGGTGGAGAAAGAGAAAGCCCAGGCAGCAGAGCAGGCCAAGGTGAGTGTGCTTCATTTCAGTGGTCTTTCCAAAGTTGCCTTTCCCACAAAGGCACATTCATCTTTTAAATAAATTATATAAATAAGCCTTTTTTTTTAAGAGATATGTCTCCACTGAGGCTTGTATCTTACCTTTCTGGGAGGAAAAAGTGCACATGTAGCCGACACTTTTAAAAAGGACACTGATTGATTGCTGGGATTTACACACACTTGCTTTTTGAGGAGCATTGAGTTAAAATTGGTCCAATAACCGATGATCCATTTATTTCTACTGATGTTATTATTTGGCCCGGCAGCTAGCAGAAACATCCCTGTCTATACTAATCTACTATCCTTTCTACTACGCAACTGATTTTATGTATTAAATGACTACTTATTTCATGGGTCCCTATGTTAATGTACTGACTGATTTATATACTATCTTAGAAACGTCTGGAGCAGAAACCAGGCTCAGTCGCAGCTACCCCAACAGGAACCCCTGCAACACCCGTCACCACGCCCAAAGTCATCGTAGGCTCACTGTCAGGCCAGGGCACCCCCACCACCAAGGTGGTACTGTCCACCAAGATGGGCACCCCCGTCACATTCCAGCAGAACAAAAACTTCCAGCAGTCTTTCGCCACCTGGGTCAAGCAGGGTCAAGGCACGCAAGGTACTTTGAAGAGCGGTGTAACTAATAGCCAGTTTGCTGTACTTTAGTCTGGTGAAGCAAAAGGAAATACAGTGTACTCTTTGTTAATACCTAAATCAAGGTTTGTTCATGCACTGGTCAATTTTGAAAATTAAAATATCCAAAATACACATTTAGGTTATTGTTTTACTACACTTTGTCTATTTGCATCTATAGACTTCTTCAAATTCACCAAAATTTAGCATTTACTAATTCCCGATTTGCATATGTCGACATAACATTTCAGAAAACATGTACAGTAATACAAATAATATTTGTCTTACAAATAATATTTGTCTTACTGTCAGTAATCAGCTGGGGAAGTTTCATGGTCATATCTATTAGTTAAAAATGTTACCCTTCTGAAAGTGTGTTGTTTTTCTTTTCCACATATATTTAGTTCTATTAGAAGCAGTAATATTAGGGATTTACAAGTATTTGTTGTACATTTTTGTTGTCTGTTTGCTTTATTAGGAGTGGGCACGGAGACCACCATGGCCACGTCTGGTGGGCACACCTTCCAGATTACAGGAACCTCAGTGGGTGGAAAAGTAGTGACCACCAAGCTCCCGCTGCCCGCCAACAGCAAGATTGTCACAGTCAACGTGCCGACTTCACAAGGAGGTACAGCAGGTTTAAATAAGTCACACTTTGGAGGCAAACAGAGGGCACAAGTTAAATTATTTAGGGTAGACTTTTCTTCTTTCCATCCACTGCCATTTCGGGATGCTTGTATGTTTGTGTTTTCATTGCTTCACCCTGGACCCACGGCTGAGACATTTCAAATGTGTCAAAGGAGCCAAATTAGATCTGGCTCATTAATTGGATGCCATTGTAAGCAATTTAGCGTGCCAACCACGCACTCAGTGCTCTAGAAGGACTGAGTCTGTCTTCACTCATTTCAAATGTTGTTGTTGCCAGCTACCGCAGGCCCAAATATTTAAGTCTACAGAGTCTAAGTCTTAGACACAAATTAGACATTCCTCTGTTCTTGATTGCCATTGACATTGAGCCAAGTAGTAGGTCATTTTTAAAGACCCACAACTTTGAAGCACTATAGGGCTCAAGTGTTCAGCTCTGTTAAACACACGGACTCTCGCCTCTCTGAGTCAGTCAGTCAGTTAGTTTTGCCATGGTCCTAACGCAGACGTGTTTTTATTTATATGCTTAAATTAAGCACTTTATTTAGCCTGGTTCCAGACTAGGGCCCGCTTGATTTTTCAGGATTTTTTTGACTGATCAGTCTTGATTTTAGAGGTAATTAATTTGCTTATTATCTGATATAGTGAAATAATGAAAATAAGACTACCGGTATGTGGATTACGCACAGATTTTGCACAGATATGACTGCAAAGATCCTCAAACGACCGCTTTGTTAAGCAAATAACTATTAAAGAATATTCAGCATTATTATACATTATACATACACTTTATTGTTTTGTCAAACGATTCTAGAAATGAGCACTGAGGGGAAAAAAGACTTTAAAAAATTTAAAAAAAAGTTAAATTGTTATAAATGTTAAGTATCAGTCAATTGCTTAGCGTTTCACAAAAGTAAAATAGATAAATGAAATATTGGTCTGACTCTTTTCCCGACCTCAGAATTATCGTCCACATCCCTGATTTGTTCCGGGATTCCCGGTGAGCTTTATTTTGCTGATTTGGTTTGTCCTTTATTGCTGACATAGGTTTACCCTGAAAAATTGTCCTTGATTTATTAAAGCCTAATTATCTTAATGAAATAATTCATTTTCACCACTCTCTAAATGATGTTTCAGATGCAGTAGGCAGAAATTTTCAACAATAAAGATCTTATAAACCCAGTGTACACTACCTGCCCAGCACTAAGCAGCAGACAAAGTTTGCAGTTAGCTGGTGAGCATATGTCGTTTTTCCACTCCATGGTACAGTTCGACTCTACTGAACTTTGGTTTGGTTTTGCATTATCAAAAGTTGTGGATAGTACCTAGTATGCCCTCCATCGAGCTTCCAAGCGAGTAGATCGGATACTTAAAGGGGAGTTAAAACACTGCAGACCACAGGCTGACAGAGAGAATCGTGACTAATGAGACACGGGACATCCTGCACAAACCTTTGATTTTTAAAAAGCCAAGTTTCTACAATTATATTATTCACTCGAACCAGATTTTTCTTTTTTTAAATGACAGCCCGAAAAACTACGCCACCCACACCGTGCACTGCGGCGCACAGTTTACGAGGATGAAAGGATTCAACGAGTGTCTTGACATTCAGTCTTGCCTACACTGAGGGTTTACTATCCGCAGTGAAAAATGAGTAGCCTGTGGCAGGCTGGTGCGCACCAGCCCCATCGTGGTGCCCACCATGTGCCAGCATCATGAGTCAGCAGCTTAGTTTGGTGTGGACATCATGTCTGGCCGTGTCCTGTCGGCATGGTAATCTAATGGAAAGCTGTTATTTTGGTTGGATGGTTTTTGGGATGGTGGATTTGTGTAGTCTGGCGTTCTAAATCCAGACTGCGGATTCAAGATTGTTCTATCTTAAGTTAGGTGCTTTTCAACAGTTTGAAATGTTAATATTGACACCGCAAATGGGGCGGTGGTTTGTACTGAGCACACCCTGGCCAGTCTGTGGTCCTGTCAAATTATCGGATGATGGATATGAGGTGGTCTGTCATGTTGACATGTCCCATTAAAGCTGTTGAAAGCTCTTACATGGGTTATATAAGCCAGATTCAGCCGTCACAAAATTACTTGACTTCATGCTACACAAGATGTTATTTTGAAATTGAAATGTTACATGATTAAGTGAAAAACACAAAAACACTGGATAGGAAACGTTAGTCTGGAAATTAAAAGAAGTTTGTAAGGTATATCCACATTTCTCCCAACTGATTATAAAAAGTCTCGGTTTTCCTGTTTTATCCTTTTTCATCAAGCTAACCAACAACTGAAGAGATCTTCATTTTCACATATGATGCAGTGATGATGCCACTAAAAATAGCTTGTCAGTATGCAGAAAATGTAACATTAAATTCAGACGTATAAATAAATAAAACATTTCATTCACCAGATAAAGAGAATAATATTCACCATAGATGCAAAGAAAGTGATTTTTTTAACTTTGAAGTCACCATGAAGGAGAAACCAAGTTCAGGTGGAGTGTAACCATTTAATGGACATGTGTGTTTGTCCAGCATGACTGTTGGGCGCCCTGTTTGTTTTGGAAGGGCTTAAGGAAGTTAGGCAGGAAAACAAGTTTACCCTGAGGTCTGCTTCCCAAACAGGTAGCCCTTTATAGCGGGATTCCATTTTTCTTTTTTTCCCCTCCGTCTTTTTGAATAAAAGTATACCTCTCAACTCACCGGAGTTCCAACTCCCCGACCTCTCCAAACAGCCAGTCCATAGAAAAGCGTGTTTGATGTGTGTGACCAGAGCCGCTACTCCCCTGGTCTTACGACCCGGTTTAACGTCCCTGTTTGAAGAGGGAAACCCTTGATGTATAGGTTTACCTGCTCGGTTGTGGTTGAAAAACCGCAGCAAGAAGGCAGCAGAGAAAAAAAGAGAGACACTCTCATGGTTTCCATTTCTGCCATCAGCTTCACGTGAGCTCATTAAGTCACAGAGCCTGGCGAACAAATATGAAACGCTCCCTTTGTCAGAATAAAGTTAAAAAGTAGGATCTGTGTTCATGCATAATTTATGAGGAGATTCAGGTATGTTGGGGGAAACCCAACTAAGCTTTCAGTGAGCCTTTGAAGATTTTGTTTACCTGCTCAACTAATATTTACCGTTGCTGTGATCAAAAGCTGGCCATCGAGCAAGGAGAGAAGCTCACAAATAATTCAGTGAGTTGTTTCAATGCAGGACTTCTGTACTGCTGCTCACTTGTGACACGCAAATATTTGGCCACTGCTTCACATCAGTAATTGTATTAGGATGTTTGAACATTTAAAAATGTGTTGGTGGATATGTTTGATGTAGTTAAAGTTGGGCTGGACGATATGGCCAAAATCTTCCATCCCATTCTAGGTAATTATTATGTGTCATGATATAGAGTACATGTGCTCTGGTTTAAATAAATAAATAGTCTATATGAAATAACCACAGGGTTAAGCCTATTTCTGTATACTCCTGTGTGAATTTAATACATGGCAAATGAAAAATAGAGTAGTAGACTTAGTGCGAAATACAAACTCTGAAAAATTTGAGTTGGTATTCAATCATCAATTTAGATGATATAGATAATATCTCGATATGCGATTCCATCACAATACGACTATCGAAAGGTGATAAACGATCATATCGAATAATCGCCCAGCCCCCCAAAAGGCAGGCATTTGACAAATAAATATCATCGATTGAGCTCTAGATCTACATATAAGTTTACAAACAATCCTACAAGGAAACATTAAAAACTGTATCTTTAAACCACACATCCTAATCCTGGTGGGTTTTTTTAAGCTTCCAACCTACATAAACTGTCCCTTTCTTACAGCATTCCTCTTTTTTACATTTACTTAGAGCCACTTGTTCTTTCATGCCATGTGTGTCATCACTTTAAACACAGATCTTTAACGGGCTCGTCAGAGTCATTGCCGGCCTTTGATACATAACCCTATGTCTAAAAATATATTCTCTAACAGGAATCCAACATATTAGGAAAGGCTGTTTAAACATTTAATGATGAAAGGCTTACTGGCCTTTAGGTGAGGTCCCAGGGATACAGTGAAGCTTGAGGATTCACGTGAATGTTTAAAATTAAAATTGATGTATAAATATATGAATATGCAAGTGTATGTCCTTCTCTCATCCTTCCACCAGTTATGTTTAAGTCTTGACTGATGATTAGAATAAACCAGTTGCTTCTCGGGAAATCTCATCTTCAACCCACCGCTATCCTCGTGCCTCTCTCTTCTCATTTGTTCACTCCGGTATCTTTGTGTTTCTCTTTTCTCTGCAGGTGTGGTTCAACAGAAAGTATTGGGTATCATCCCCTCCAGCACGGCGGGTGGTGCCCAGACCTACACCACATTCCAGCCCCGCACCACCACGCTCAACATCCGGCACAATACTCCAGGCTCCCAGCAACAAGTACATATGCTTTCTCTCTGCTCTGTAGCATCCGTAGTTTTTTTGTCAGATCTGAAGATGCTGGCTTTAAAACAATTAATTTTTGACGTCTTCACAAAAATGTCCTTCTAGGTTTTGACAGCTGGTGGTCAGATCCGTCCAGGAATGACAGTGATCCGAACACCGATCCAGCAGACAGGCCCAATGGGAAAGACCATACTCCGCACACCCCTTGTTGTACAGCAAGGTAAAATCACTGCTCAATAGCAGCGAGCGCTTAGCAACAAACTAACATTTAACTGTGTGCCCTCTCTGTAAGTCAATGTGTGTGTCTGTGAATGTGTCTGATCTCCAGCCCGTTGCCAAAATCATGAGAGAGTGTTGAGCGCTAATGTGTGCATGTATGGAAGTCTAGTTTAATTTATAATTTTTATACACCTCTCTCATCCAGGTCAGGGTGGACAGCAAGTAGTAACGCAGATCATTCGTGGCCAGGCAGTCTCCACAGCAATATCTGGTGCCAGCCCTGTCGCCACGGTCACTGGACAGGGGGCGGCCACCCCCAACACAGCAGGACAGGCATCAGGCCAAACACCACCCAGCACCACGCGGGCGCAGGGGCAAGGCCAGGTTAAACTCACCCTGGCACAGCTCACACAGCTCACACAGGTGAGTGTGGGAGACACAGATGTCCTGTGCCACCCTGTGTGCAGGGTTTGAAATGAACACTTTCCAAATAGTGATGAAACTACAAAATAAAATACCATGGCCTATAACTTTTTAGACAAATTATTGAAAGATGCTTATATCGAATTGGTCTGTACACATTATTTATTTTTCTCAAACATACATTTTCCTTATTACAGTAAGAGGAAAAGGAGAGCCCAGAATCACATGCAACGGTTTCATGGTCTTTACGACCACATACCACCAACAGTTCATGACCCAGCTCAAGTTCTCCAACACAAAGAGAAACTCCAAAAACGTCAGAACACATGGGCAATGGAAGAAGCCTTGTGAGACAAAATAGAGCCCCCATTCTCAGATGGCTGTTGCAATACAACTACGAACATTTGAATCAATTTGAAACAAGCCTTGTTTGAGATTTTGTGAAAAAAATGGGATTACTAAAATGAATTTATGCTTTGGATAATGGGATATCAAAAAAATTTAACTGAAGGCCATTTGGATTAGACTTGACTATACAATGTGAATCACCTTGCCTTCTCCTCTCTGCCTTTCGTAGAAGCAGCAGGCCTTGTCAGGTGTGGATCGGCAGGCTGGTGTTGGTACCCAACAGGCTCTGACGGTGATGGTTCAGGGCCAGGGCCAGACCACTGGTCAGCTGCAGGTCATACCTCACGGGGTCACCGTCATCCCAGGACCTGGTCAGCAGCTCATGCAGGCAGCGTTGCCCAACGGCCAGGTGCAGCGCTTTCTCTTCACCCCCTTACCCTCAGCAGCCACACCCACATCAACCACAGGTATGATAAGAGATGAGCATGGATTGTAGGGTTTTTTTTTCTTTCAGGCAAATTCTTGGAAAATAACTGTGAAAATAAAATGTGAATTCGATGTGTTTCTGCTGTGTGGTTTGCAGTGAATGATGGTGACATTTTTATGAAATTCTCCTTCTCATCTGACTCTTTCTCTGGTTCTCTCTCCAGCCACCACAGTTCCCACTTCCACCAAAACCCCAGCACAGCCTGCACAGCAGGCTGCCGCCCCAGTCCAGGCAGGGGCGACCCCCCTGGCCACCACCAGCACCCTTTCGTCAGCCACCCCACAGGGCCAGTTACCCCCTCAGACTCAGGCTCACATGCCCATCCAGTCTCCCACCTCTCTGCAGGTGAAAACGAAGGGAGGAACCGCCCAGCTGCAGCTGCAGCAGACGCCGCAGCTCATCAGCGTGTCTGGACTGCAGCAGCAGGTACAGGTATGATTAGCAACTGTGTCAGGGAAATTCGCACTAACCTCACTCCACTTCCCAAAACGGCTGTAGCTGAGATGACCTTGAGCAGCTTAGCACAGCTCAGGTGAAGCTACATATGGTCTAGCTGTAGGAGACTTTACTGTAGTTTGGCAAAACAGGTGTAAATGGGGCCATGTCCTGTTAAATTAAAAGCAACTATAATGTATCTGACAGTGTGATCTAACTTATCTAAATAGAAGTTTTTATTCATATACAAACACAAACCTGGTTTTCTTTTCAGCTTTGTTAAATTTTTGTATCTTCTGTGTTGTGACTGCAGGTGTTGGCGCAGCTGCAGGCCCAGCAGGGTGGAGGTTCCCTGCCACAGCACATCAAACTGCAGCTTCCTATCCAGATACAACAGACAGGGACCACCTCAGCTCAGGGAGGACAGGTAGTGCAGCAAGCCTGCTAAACCAGACCCTAATATATTACCTTCATAGGACCTTGCAGATGTGTTTTGGTCCTACTAAAATGAACGGAAAACAAATCATGAAAATGTTGACATTTCCTGTGTACTGCTTCTCTCGTTTAGACTAGAGTATTCAAAACTAGAAACCTTATCACTCTATGCCCTCTGCACAGATTGGGAACGTAGTGACCATCCAGACAGCTTCTGTCCAGGAGCAGCTGCAGAGGATCCAGCAGCTCAGAGAACAGCAGCAACAGAAGAAGAGACAAGCTGCAGAGGCCAAGAGAGAGCAAGCCCTTAACGCAGCCAGCCAGAGCGACATCATTCAGAAACAGGTGTGTATCTGGGCAAGCGTGCTCAAGCACCCCTCGTATCCCTGTCATCCATCTCAGTCCAAGACTCGCTCTCTCCAAGCCAACAGTACATAAACAGTCACCATCCTCCAACCCTCCACGAAGGCTGGGTTTATTTTCACAGCCTGGGACCTGTCTCTCTTTGTGAGGACATTTCCAAAAAGTGAGGACAATTTGGTCTGTCCTCACTTTTTCAAAGGCCTGTTTGGATATTAAGTGTGTCAAGAGTGTATTTGACACACTTTACTGCCTGGTCAAATTTAATAGCCCATTTCTGTAGATATTTGTAGTGCACATTAAACATCACAAGTCACAAACTGATTTAATAAATATTTTATTCAAATGTGATTTTCTGCTTTACTGTAGCTGTTTCCTCTCACACTGTAAATATATTTTGTTTGTGTTCTGACATCTTCCTGCATCGTGTGTTTCAGGTGGTGATGAAACAAAACGCTGTGATCGAGCACCTGAAGCAGAAGAAGACCATGACGCCTGCCGAGAGAGAAGAGAATCAGCGGTTTGTGTCCAGAATTTGTCTTTTATTAGCAAAATGCAGCACAGAAATGATATTAAGGTTCATTCTCTGTGGGGCTGCTCATTTTCTTTGAATTGTCATGTGTCAGGCAGTCTGCAAACTATTCTTTGCTCTATACAAACACCAACATGTTAGGAGGTACTAACACAGCATGGGAACTTTTGGGTGTGTAACCATCAACAGCTGCATGTACTCACGGTGACCCTACATGCAAGAACAGAAAGACAAACCTGTGTATAAATGAGCGGAATTGCACATAAAAACCACACAAAGTCCTTCCAACCCTACACCAATTTGTAGCAATGTAGTGTGTTAACACTTCTGTATAAAAAGTCTATGAGCTTGACATAATTTACCAGAATAATCATAAGCGCTTATCACTCCGGTGACCAATGCTACTGTGGGTGTACTGGCCCTTTTTTTATTTTTAGCAATAACTAAACTTTCTCAGGTGATATTTCCTGAAGGCCAGGTACTTTAATTCCTTTCTAAAGATTCACAGTGTCAAAATGTTTGTACGCCTACTTTTACCTTGAAAAAGGTTCAACTTTATTCGGTAAGCAGCCATAGGACTTCTACAGCTATAAAAACAAAATCAAAATCTATATGATAAAAGTCAAAGTAGTGGAATATTTAGAAAGTTTCCTTGTTCCCTCCTGTTTTATATGCTGTAGATAGATTATACTCTGACCTACAGTTGACCCTGACAACCATGTGTTTATGTCCACAGACGGTGTGTCAACACTGACAGTACCCATTCACACAAACCTGAAATACCAAACCCAGACTACCCTGACATCACTACAGCAGCTCTGTCTGTTGTCTGTCTCTCTGCTTATTTTTCATCCTTTTTCCATTTCTTCAGGTCATCCTTTTCTCTCGCTTTTCCTTCAAAACACGACTCAGTTAGTAAAAACATTGACCTCTGACATCAGCTTGTGTGTGTTTCTGTGTCGTGTTTCATTAGTCTCCTCCACTTTCACGCTGCATTTGCAGTGCGTACTTCAGTGTACACGCAGTAGAAACCCTGGCCCATCTTTGACCTCAGCAGCAATGAATGCGTGTGCGTTAATCACACAAACGTGACACTGAACGCGCCATTCTGGCGTTGAATGTGAACCAGCAATTTTCGATCTTAGTTGCGAATGTTGGCGAACACAAGTGAACATACTGGTGACACAGAGCCATAAATTACTTTGATTTACTATATTTATATGCAACGTTCAGTTTTGACAATATGTTTGTGGAGATTTTTTTAATGTTTTTATAATATCTCCCAGGTTTGGTTTCTTCTTCATTGCTCAGTATTTCTTGTACTTTTTTTACTTTAACTTTTGTTTTTCAGGAAGTTTATCATCACACAGTATAGGACTGTACATGTGCGAATCCCATGTGCATTTTGATTTGCTTAAATTTGCACATTTGACCTTTCTTCCTCCCTTTCCTATGTTTACAAGAGCACTGTTGCTTGCCAGTCGTCATTATCTGTCCATCTCTGCACCATACCTCTCTTCTAATCCTCAGCTCCACTCCCATGCTACTGAAGCACAGAGTCTCATACAAATAAACACTGGACAACCAAGTACGTCCCTAACATCTGTAAGACACGTGGCTTAGTAACATCACTAGTCTGACTGCTTGTTACTCCCAGGGATGCTGACACAACGGCATCCTTTTTTGAAAGTAGCCATGTTAGGTTCAGGTTTTTAAAAAGACTTTGTTTTCACCCGTGCAGTGTCCTAACCGACTGGTTGGTTCCCAGTATTGCTGATTGCAGCATTGTCAGGGGGGCCTGGCTGTGGGGATGCGTGCCTGTCTGGAGCAGGCTAATTGCTTGGTCGCCTGAAGTGCTGCTTGCAGCATTCTGGAGAACCGCTCATCCGATCCAACTCAACTGAACGCTTCTTGACATGTGCGAAGGACAATCATATATGCAGACATACACAGATAGAGATTTCTTCCTTTTACAGTTAGATGATACTGCTACAGCGCCACCTATTAGCCAAATGCCACCAAATGTGTCATGGTCACTTGGACTTTATATCTACACATTTGCACCAAATGTGGTTGCAATAGCACAAAGTGTTCAGAAAATATGAGGTGATTGGTAATATAAGCTCTGCCCACAGTTTTTGAGCAAACTTTGAGAGCAAGCTGTAGCAAAAGTGTATGAAACCTCCAAAAATTTGAAAAGGTAATTTTTTCCAGCTTGGTCCAGAGAGGTTCTGTACTATCTTTGGTGATGATTGCTCAAAATTTGTATGAGGAGTAATGAAAAAACACAGATTTGGACACAATTCAAAATGGCGATAAATGCATCTGGACGTGGATAGATTCATCTGGACCCACAGAATCCAGGGGAAAAAAAGAGTGTTTTTCCTGAGACTTACAGTTCAAAAGGCCAAATCGTAAAGTTTATTGTTAAAGTGTCATAATCTGGCCAAATTGCACCAAATTAAACCATGCGCTCCCCTGGTTCCTCAGCGATACATCTGCCAAGCATGAATTAGATCTGTTGAAATGTTATTAAGATATGCAACATACAGACAGACAGAGATTCCATGCTTTATAGTTATATTAGAATCCACATTAGTTGATGCATTACATCAGCTTCTCTTCCTGGGGGTCCACACACAAGAAGACATTAACACATGAAAAAGGAAATGAGATACAAATACAACAATCAAGGTTATAGTAATCCTATTACATTCTTATTCCTATATTTTCATGTTTTGTGTGATGAACTCTTACAACAGAAAATAGACTGTCATTCATCTTCAACCGCTTGTCCCTGTCATATACATATATATATATATGTATATGTGTATATATATATATATATATGTGTGTTTATATATATGTGTGTATATGTATGTGTATATATATATATATACACACATATATATGTATATATATATATGTATATATATACATATATATATGTGTATGTATGTGTGTATATATATGTGTATATATATATATGTGTGTGTGTGTGTGTGTGTGTATATATATATATATATATATATATATGTGTGTGTATATATGTATATATATGTATATATTTGTGTGTGTATATATATATATGTTTATATTAAATTTCCACACAATAACAAGGGTCATTATGAGGTTACTGTATGTCAGTGATGCACACTGAGATCTAAGATTTAATGTGGACAGTCATGAAGTTTAGCTTTACTTGTTTTGTTGTTGCTGTTTGTACCAGTGGAAGTTTTTGGGAAAAGCGGTTACATTTTCCAGGATTATCATTTGTTATCTTGTTAGATAGTTCACCGCAGAGAAAGGAAAGATTTAGAGCCAGATAGGGATGGGACATTTTTTAAAGTCATACAGTCAAACCCTGAACTTTGTAGTCACACAGCTTACATAACTGACCCAGTGTACCTCATGGACTTGTGTTGAGAGAAATGCTTTCATTGTTCATTCATACACACGGCCACTTCTTACATGTGGAAGGTTACATATTCACATTTTTTGAAGTAAGCAACAGCCGTGCATGTTGTTCTCTCTGAAACATTGAAGCATTGTTTGGATTAATACTCGACTCCTGCCCAGTGGTGTGTCAGAGGGATAACTTTCTTCCTGTGACATTGACTGTATTGACTTTCTAAATTCAAGATTCCGATATGTGATAATCCTTTCCCCCACTGCACTTTTATCCTTCTCTCCCAGCAGGAGTTTTATGTGTATTTTGTACCTTAAAAATAACCCGAATGGTCCACAGCTCTATTTCACATGGGTCCTCATTAGAGTTCTTGAGCTGTGTTTTTAGGCAAGACTATAACATTTCTGCTGTATTCAAGGAGCTCTTCATCCATAATACACAGGGTCTCACTATTCGATACAATATGAATTTATGATCTATTCACTTGTTAAAGGTCAGGAGGATATAAGTCTGTAATTTTCCCATCTTCCTTTCTGTCTAGGATGATCGTATGCAACCAGGTGATGAAGTTCATCCTCGACCGGATAGACAAGGATGAGAGGCAAGAGGCCAAGAGGAGGAAAAAGGAGGAGGTAGTGGAGGCGAAGAGGAGGTTGGCCAACGCCAGCAAGCTCTCCTCGCTCCTGTACCGGCACAAAGAGGGCCTCAAAATGGAGATCCTGAAGAAGCGGGCGCTTCTCGACAAGGAGCTGCAGCTAGAGGCCCAGGTATGAAGGGAGGGAGGATGGAGGGTGTCTATTCAAACATCATCCTACGCATACATTTTCAAAACAAGGAGGTACATAAAAAAAATAGTAAAAATGGTCTCCGCTTGAAATATAAAACATAATTATGAAGAGGTGTGACAAGCGGCTTTGGAACCACCTTTATCTGAATTCAGTTTATGATTGTGTTCTCCACCACTTTTGACCCCATGCGTCCTGACATTACACTCCGCAGGAGGAACTAAAGAGGGACCTGTTGCGGATGCGGAGGGAGAAGGAGAGAGCTCAGGCTGCAGCACACCAGGCTGCTCAGGCTGCTGCCGCTGCTGCCACCGCTGCTGCCGCCGCCCACAACCAGCAGCAACATACTCTGGTACACACGCATGGTATCACCTCTCAACACCACCACACCACGGGCGTCACCTCCACACACAAGAGAAAGCGGGAAGAGGAAAGGGAGAGGGAGACTGCGACATCAGCCAAGTCCAAGAAGAAGAAGATGATCTCGACAACGAGCACCAAGGAAAGCAAAAAGGAAATCAAGCTCTACTGCATCTGCAAGACTCCCTACGACGAGACTAAGTATGATGACGCTCTCGCGAGTTTTAAATTCTGTTATCTAGTGGGTAGGCATGGTAGTTGGCACAATAAAACAATTCTAAATTAAAAGAAATCCCCAAAAAATAAAATTTGAATGGCCCATTTGACAGGTGGAACTTTTCCCTAATCTTTTGTAGGAACTCAGAAACACAGTTCCACTTTTGGTTCCTGCCTCTAAAAAAAAGTCCCAGCTTTGTGCTTTCTAATGGTCCAGAAGTTACAGTTTCAGGGTAGAGTTGCTGAACTTATGAACAAAACATAACCCTATTTGCTAATGTATCAATACAATCATACTGAAACGGAAAAACAATCCTCCAAAAACCAATGCAGCATATTCCTGCATCTTGCTTTTCTGCCATATTCAATCTGCCTCTTCACCATGTTCCTTTTTTCACACATCACACAAACAAAGGCATCGATTTTTTTATTTGCTTAATCTGCCCGTTTCTTCAGATGCGGTGGAAACATTATCTATTGCATCTCAACTTAATGAAAACTTCATAAAGTTTGGTACACTTACTGACATACCATGAACTAGTTGGTGTCTACTGCGAGACATTAGTGACAACACCTTTTGAATCTCTACAGGTTCTACATTGGCTGCGACCTGTGTACCAACTGGTATCATGGAGAATGTGTTGGCATCACAGAGAAAGAGGCCAAGAAGATGGATGACTACATCTGTGTGGAGTGTAAACGGGGGCAGGAAGGCAGCACAGAGGAGCTGTACTGCATCTGTCAGACGCCATACGACGAGTCCCAGTAAGGACCCGCAGGATTATTAATAATACTTCCCTTGTTTATAAAGCACATTGAAAGGCAATGCAAAACTCTACGCTGAAAGTAAAAGCACTTCTTGCATTCCCAGGTTCTACATCGGCTGTGACCGGTGTCAAAACTGGTACCATGGTCGCTGTGTGGGCATCCTGCAGAGCGAGGCCAACCACATCGACCAATACGTGTGCCCGCAGTGTCAGTCGACAGAGGACGCCATGACGGTCTTCACGCCGCTTACAGACAAGGACTTTGAGGGCCTGCGGAGAATCCTGCGTTCCTTGCAGGTAAACAAATTTATTGTAGATGCCCAAACCGCATAAGCCTTCAGTGAGTGTATGTAGAGATGTAGCAGTGAATATAATAATTATACGACAGTCATGCTAGATCATTGCACTTAAACACTACAGTAGGAAAGAAACAGTGAGTGCTCTGGTACTTTAGGTAAACTTTGGGTAAACTGAGTTTCAGGGAGGTTTATGCTCCACTGCATCACTGCACATTTACTCTACAGGTACATGAATACTCAACAGCACTATAGTGGTAGTTTTATTACAAGTGATTGAGCGAACACTAACACAGCTCCTCGTCGCCCCACTACAGTGTGTGAGCAGCAAACAAAAGTCCACTGTGTGCATCTTATCTGATGAGTTCGGCTCCCCGTAGCGATGCTTGGACAGCTGCCTGGCCTCAGCATTTTTTTTTTCTAGCGTCCCTTTCTTTTCCCTTGCTCCTCCGCCTCCTACCTCCAACCCTCTGATTCTCTCCTCCTTGCTGCAGCGGCCTGCGTATGTGTGAGAGAGGCAGAGAGATGGGAGTGTGGAAGAACGTAAGAGAGAACATCTGTGTTGACCCACCTGCTTCCAGCGTCATTTTCATGGTGCTGTTTGTTTTTCTTCATTGGTTTCAGCTTTCTCAAGTGTCTTGTCTTTTCTCTGTATCTCTCCCCTCCTCTGCAGGCGCATAAAATGGCGTGGCCGTTCCTGGAGCCAGTGGACACGAACGATGCCCCGGACTACTACAGGGTTATCAAGGAACCAATGGGTGAGTGGAGGAAACGTGTAAAAGCACACAAACACAACGGTGAATACTGACAACGGGATTTGTGCTTGAATGTTTCCCGGCTGCTGTACTTGGGGAGAATTAGCCTCCTGTCCCAGTCAGTCTGGCAGCTTCTCTGGACCGAAGTCTTTTCTGTCTTCTGAGTGCCGGTATTTGTTCACATGTCGAGCATATTAAATCCTCACTTTTCTGCATTCCCCTGCTTTGTCCTGAGTATTGTCACTGAACTGCAGAAATGCATATGAAAGAGGACAATCTGGAAATTAAATAGAAATTCTTAGTACCTGTGGGGAAAACCCTGTGCTTAAGTCATTCGTCGAGGTAAAATAACAAATATTCGCTGGTTCAGTTTTCTCGAATGTAAGAATGTGTTGCTCTTCTCTCTTTTGTATCATTATTAATTGAATATCTTTGCATTTTTGGACCGTTGGTTAAGCAAAATGAGCAATTTGATGACGTCACCTTGGGCTTTGGGAAATTTTTCACTATTTTCTGACATTTTACAGACCTGACAAAAGGTAAATGGATTCATTTATAATGAAAATAATCGATATTGTTGGAGCCCTAGATTATATTGTATCAAAATAACTGAAGGACATAATTCCAAATATTATAGCTAACTATTAACGGAAATTTCCGCGCTCCTCAACCTACAAAAAAATCATCTTTTGTGGATTGACTTTACCAATTTTAATGTTGCACTTTGTGGCTCTGTTATGTAGTTGCATCAGTCGTTTTGTTTTCATTTCATAATTGCTTTAGGTTACTGGAAGCTACACCCCGCCTCTATATCTCAAACCGTGAAACACAGCCACCAGGAGGACGGCAGGGAGGAGGCCCTCCAACTCAGATCAAACCGGCCATGTAAATGGGGACTTACGTCAGCAGGGCCTTTTTGAACTTCCACACAAACAAACCGTTAATGAGCTGGTCCGGGGTCTGCCGGGCTCCCTGTGGAAAGGGACCAGCCCCACACTTAGCTCCTGTTGGCCCGGTCCTGGAAACTCTAGTCCTCCCCTCTCCCTTCCACCGCAAGAAAAAGACCTTGTTGGTTTTCAAAAAGAAAAAAAAGGAAAAAAGGGAGCATTTGGCTGGTGTAGCTGCAACCGTTGGTAGTTTTTGGAGGGTTTTGAGATGAAATCTGATGACAGAGAAGAAGGAGGTCTTTGATATTGACCATGAGGTTTGTAAGCCCCTGGCTAGCTGGGTGGGGGTTAAGGAGGTTAAGAGTGGGATATGTTTGTATAAAACGCAGCCCCTGGATGCCATGCAGAGCAAACCACCGGCAGCAGCAGATTATGTGAAGCCCCGGCTGTTGCCAGTTAACTTCCTTGCTAACTCTTATTGTTTTTTCTATCTTGATTCAACCAGGTTAGTAATACAGAAAGCTCCTTTTTATGGGAAAGCTAGACATGGAAGCACTAATGTGACACTCAGATAATGACGCTCTCCTCAGGAATGATTAATTGCTCGGATCTCAGTAACTGATCTGGAAGGCTGACTAGATCGAGGTTAAAGCTGGCAGAGGTTTTGGATTTTTGCTGTCACATATAAAGAGATGAACTGTGCTCCCAGGAAACACGTTTGAATGTCTGTCAAACACATGCCACATAAGCTGCAATTACTTTGAAGCAGGCATGCTGATTTGTGGAACAAAGTCAATTTAGAAAAGCCAGATATTTATCTATTGCTTCTGCATATGTGATGTTTGTCTCTGGCTGGAGTTCAGAGCTAAATAAGTTGGGTTTTTTATACATCTCTATTACATACTGTACATACAATCGTTAAGCAGATATGTATTTTTAAATCCCCTTTTCTCAGACCTTTCCACCATGGAGGAGAGGATACAGAAGCGCAAGTACGTCAAGCTGACAGAGTTTGTAGCGGACATGACCAAAATCTTCGACAACTGCCGCTACTACAACCCCAGTGACTCGCCCTTCTACCAGTGTGCCGAGGTTCTGGAGACCTTCTTTGTCCAGAAACTCAAAGGGTTCAAAGCCAGCAGGTAAGACTGGGAAAATGATGGGGATCAGCACAGATGAGAAAAAGAAATGCAAAGATGGCAGCAGGTGGCTTTGAGAAATGGAAGGCAGTGGAATTCCACGGGTCAGAGAATAAAGTCCCTTTAAGAAAGAGTCTGAGGGTGTTTTCAAACCTGCGATTTTTAGTCTGGTTAATAACAAAAAAACAACTGATCAAGACCCTTTTTATAGGAGGTGGTCTCAGTCAAGTCCCACAAACTTTAAAATAGTTCATTTGCGGTGGGAACGTAATCCGACCCAGTTAGCACGTGTACCCTGTGAGTTTGAGCTAAACTGCTCCTGTAGTCAAGTCTGCTTTGCATTTTGGGACGCAGCAGAGCACGCAAACTGTAGCTTCTTGCTCAGTAGTAGCAGCTAGCTGAAGAATGAACCAAGGTCGTCGCGGCAGTTCGTCTTCTTTGCAAGGTGTGAAGCGGTATTTTCAAGACATTTCCTCTATGTGCTTTTGGCATTCTGCTGATATAGTTCTGCCGGCTATATGATAAAACACACCGCCTCGTTTGTCTCACAGAAATATGCCCGAAATATGAAAGTCGAGAACACAGCCCCTTCTTCCTGTATTTAAACACTCCAAGTTTACAAACTCAACTGATTCACACCAGAGCAAATGAACTATAGGTGTGAAAACACCCTGAGTCATTAGCAGTTCCAGCTGTGCTGCTGTGTAGCTGACTCTGACCTCCTTGGAGGTTGGGTGGATACACACTTTCTCCAATGAGAGCAATAAAATGTGTCAGGTGCTCTTGGAGTTCATTGAATCCTTCCTCTCTTTGATTTCCTGGTTAACAATCTTGTGCTCCCAGTAAACATTTAAATCATGTTTGTGAGTTTTTTCGTTTTGGGTCATGACTAAATGCGCATACAGCCAGCAAACTTCCTCTGTCTACAGAACAAGTCGGCATAAAACACTGACACATTTAGAGTTTGGGCCTCTGCAGGGGATGATGCATGCATTTCCTGACCCTTCCTACTTGTTTTCTCTCTGCACGATGTATAAGCTTTCTCTCACACCCTTGATCCTCTACATTTTCATGTTGGTGTTATTTTCATTCAGCCTTCAGTCAGCCACCCATAACAACATATCTGCTTCTGCTTTCATCATAATACAGGTGCATTTTAATGGAATTATGTGATGTTCATATTTGAATATGAATAGAGATATGAATACAGGTCAAAAAAACTCACAGAAAATGAAGTTAAGTGTAGAGAAAGCATATAATATATGTATGGCAGAAATGAGCTGTAAGATTAAATTATTGCATTTAAGTTGTGGATTGATTTATTGCACACAAAAAAATGTCCAGGTATATACAGTGGGTACGGAAAGTATTCAGACCCCCTTAAATTTTTTACTCTTTGTTAAATTGCAGCCATGTGCTAAAATCATTTAAGTTCATTTTTTTCCTCATTAATGTACACACAGCACCCCATATTGACAGAAAAACACAGAATTGTAGACATTTTTACAGATTTATTAAAAAAGAAAAACTGAAATATCACATGGACATAAGTATTCAGACCCTTTGCTCAGTATTGAGTGGAAGCACCCTTTTGAGCTAATACAGCCGTGAGTCTTCTTGGGAATGATGCAACTAGTGTTTCATACCTGGATTTGGGGATCCTCTGCCATTCCTCCTTGCAGATCCTCTCCAGTTCTGTCAGGTTGGATGGTGAACGTTGGTGGACAGCCATTTTGAGGTCTCTCCAGAGATGCTCAATTGGGTTCAAGTCAGGGCTCTGGCTGGGCCATTCAAGAACAGTCACAGAGTTGTTCCGAAGCCACTCCGTCATTTTAGCTGTGTGCTTAGGGTCATTGTCTGGTTGGAAGGTGAACCGTTGGCCCAGTCTGAGGTCCATAGCACTCTGGAAAAGGTTTTCGTCCAGGATATCTCTGTACTTGGCCGCATTCATCTTTCCTTCAATTGCAACCAGTCGTCCTGTCCCTGCAGCTGCAAAACACCCCCACAGCATGATGCTCCCACCACCACACTTGACTGTAGGGATGGTGTTGGGCAGGTGATGAGCGGTGCCTGGTTTTCTCCACACATACCGCTTAGAATTAAGGCCAAAAAGTTCTATCTTTGTCTCATCAGACCAGAGAATCTTATTTATCATAGTCTGGGAGTCCTTCATGTGTTTTTTGGCAAATTCTATGCGGGCTTTCATGTGTCTTACTCTGAGGAGAGGCTTCCGTCGGGCCACTCTGCCATAAAGCCCTGACTGGTGGAGGGCTGCAGTGATGGTTGACTTTCTTGAACTTTCTCCCATCTCCTCACTGCATCTCTGGAGTTCAGCCACTGTGGTCTTTGGGTTCTTCTTTACCTCTCTCACCAAGGCTCTTCTCCCCCGATTGCTCAGTTTGGTTGGACGGCCAGCTCTTGGAAGAGTTCTTGTCATCCCATACGTCTTCCATTTAAGGATTATGGAGGCCACTGTGCTCTTGGGAACTTTAAGTGCAGCAGAAATTTTTTTGTATCCATGGCCAGATCTGTGCCTTGCCACAATTCTGTCTCTGAGCTCTTCAGGCAGTTCCTTCGACCTCATGATTCTCATCTGCTCTGACATGCACTGTGAGCTGTAAGGTCTTATATAGACAGGTGTGTGGCTTCCTTAATCAAGTCCAATCATTAGAATTAAACACAGCTGGACTCCAATGAAGGTGTAGAACCATCTCATGGATGATCAGAAGAAATGGACAGTACCTGAGGTAAATATACAAGTGTCACAGCAAAGGGTCTGAATACTTATGTCCATGTGATATTTCAGTTTTTCTTTTTTAATAAATCTGTAAAAATGTCTACAATTCTGTGTTTTTCTGTCAATATGGGGTGCTGTGTGTACATTAAAAGGAAAAAAAATGAACTTAAATGATTTTAGCACATGGCTGCAATTTAACAAAGAGTAAAAAATTTAAGGGGGTCTGAATACTTTCCGTACCCACTGTAAGACCATTTCACTAAACTTCTGTCCAATTCTGCCTTTTCAGGTTCAGGCTTAAAACCAAAGCTTGATATCATTTTGTAGCATTTTACAAAACCAACTGAATAAAGTTTTACCTTGTTCTTCATGGACTTTATGCTCTTCTTGCAGTTCCAGCCTGTACTGTAGTATGAAAGCAGTGAATCATAACTCCACTATCTGGTTGGGCCCCTAAACTCATCTCACTACATTGCCCTCGCTGTGTGATGTGATCGCTTTAGGTGGATGCAAACTGCAAGATTTTCGTGACAGGTTGAGTTATTTTTACATACAATACTTGGCGCTATTTATATAATTTTGCTGAACTTGATTTTAGTCATTTACTGAAGAACAAGCTGAACATTTCATGGTGAGTTTAACGGGAGGAAGTGAGAACTCAGCTTCAGTAAGTCTTGTGGTTTGCATCCAGCTATGTGCTTGAAATGGTGATGTGCTTCACCCGCTTGTATTTACACCATCCATTCCCTCTCTCTCTCTCTCTCTCTCTCTCTCTCTCTTGCAGATTGTGATGTCAGACTCCTGGGTGCCAGGGTCACTCTTAAAACAAACACAATATAATTTGCTATCCATGACGTTGCTGTTTTTACTTGTTTAAAACAGTGTTACAAACTCTGTAAGAAAGTGCATATATTAAACCACACTGTAGGTGTGATCCTTTTTTTATTTTAGAAACAAAGGAAAGCAAAAAAGTTTCTACTGTCTAATAATGGCAGCCATGTTGGTAACAAAAAGGGGAAAATGTATTTTCTTATGCTACTTGCAACTGATGACTGATATTTTGTTTATGTTTGAGTTGGATATAAGACAAAATATGAAGTTTGTCATTCTCTTTCTTGAGATTAAGTTTTGAAAAAAAAAAAAAAAGCTATTGATTTTGATTGTAAATTTTGACCAGTTCTACACACACACACACACACACACACACACACACACACACACACACACACACACACACACACACAGATAACTTATCTTTTAATTTGACAGAAATGTTGTTCATCATAATGGTCGTAACATGCTGCAGCAGAACATTTTTACCTCATTTCTTAGCCGAGAATTTTAAAAAGCATGCAACATTCATTCGTTTCTTTTCATTGGCTGTACCCATGTATAAAGTTATTTTATATGCATATTATATTGTTTTTTTGTGAAGGACTATTATTATGTTCTAAAGGAAATAATGGTAGGATCTGTACAGATAGATTGGAGAAAGATGTAGTTTAGCTTTCCTGTTCTAAATATGGTAAGCTTGACAGTCTCCAGTTAAACAAAACAAAACTCCTTGTACATACACTGTTGGGCCGACATCACGTCATACACTTCAGTAACATTTCACCAACATGGCTGCTTGGTCTATATGTTATAGTGTCTGACCCACTGGCATCCAATTCATGTTTTTGTTTTGTTTGTTGTTATTTTTTTTGTATTTCCCCTAGTGCATATTTTTGTCATATTGTAAAGCTTTTAATAAAAAAAAAAGGAAACAAGAAGTTTTCCAACAGTTTTCTTCCTCCTCTTTTTGCCCGTCTCTATAGGTCTCATAACAACAAGCTACAATCAGCAGCCTCTTAGCTCCCTCCTAAAATCCAAGTGTCAAAAACACAAGCCTTGTGGGTTCCTCTGAATGATTAAGCCCCGTGGTCCACGTCGGGCTGCATCTGAACCTGAGCTCTCTCTGAAGGAGAGCACGCTCCCAGCTGAAAATCAGCCCGCACTGGTGTGACCTCCAACACCTCCATTGCAGTGCTAACGGGAGAGAGAAGTCCCCCCCCCTTTTCATCCAAAGTGTCGCTGGGACAAAACGACAGAAGTCCCACCTTCAGACCAGGGGCAGAGCGGCCACGGACACCGTCTGGCAGCCTGCTTCATCCCCACCAGCCATTCCTACCAGTGCATCCCATCTGTGAGAAGAACGATCCGGATGCAGATAAAGTTGATAAGTTGGCTGGTTGGATGTCCAGTGTCGGATGTCACGTCAGCAACCGACTCTTAAAAGAGTTGTTACTGTATCTCTGTAGCTGATCACTATTTTTGGGTATCCTATATAGCAAAATGTCAGCTTTGATCTTTCTGCCCAGCGGTGCAAACTTTCATTTCAACCTGTCACATAGTGACGCATTAAATCCCATTTAAAGCAGAGTCCCTGGCTCTCATGGAAATGTTCATAAGGTCAAAATGAAAAGGCCCTGTTCATATGGGGTTACTTTTGTTTCTTTGTTCTGCAATCAATCAGAAAAGGTTTGACTGCAATCAAAAAATATTTTATTGCAAATAAAATCAATTTTGTTAAAGTATTAATGTGAATCAAATAAACTATTGTTGGCAAATCCAAACGTTTTGCATGACATTGAGCGAAATCTCATTGTCCGGGCCTCGATCAGAGGTACAGCTTGGCAACATCCACTGTTCATCAACCAGAGAAGGAGCTGGATGTAAACTGTTTACAAACAGTCAGTCAGTCAGTATCGTCCCCGCCCCATGACAATAACGACCAATTTTTTTGGATTTGCAGACAAACAAAAATTTGCATTCATGTTACATATTTTCAATAATGCTTTTATTTTATTTGCAATGAAACATGTTTTCATTGCAGTGTGGAAACTTTTTCTCCCAAATGTATTCTGTTTTAATACATAATTAAGAAACAAAGGTAACCCAACAGTTATATAACAGTTGGCTTAAGGCAGGCATCACATCCATGTACAGTATCTTGGAGATCATTCTTCTCATATTTAACAACTGTATGCCTGAAAGCAGCATTTTATTGCTCCTTCACCAGAAAATAACCCTACTGAAGCCAACCAGTTTTCAGTTCCGCGTGTTACCTTTCATGTTTTACTCCTAATTCCACCGCACCCGGTTATTTTGACCCTCAGTTGTGAAGCCCTGCACGAAGCATGAAGCAGCCTCATGAAACGCACTTGGTGGTACATTTCAATGTACATTCCCTGATGCTCCATTTGTAATAGAAGCTAGATTTCTGAAAAACAGTCAAGAGGTGAATTTTTCTGTCTCATTGACATCACCACGTAATGGGCGTAGACCGCACTCTAGTAATTCAAGGGGTCTTCATTTCATCTGAGGGCTGTCACGTTATTTTCCAGAGGGAAACATCCCGGACAGGCCATCCCACCCTCCACTTCCTGCCCCTCTTCCGACCTTTAACCATTTTGTGTTCTTCTGAAATGTGAGTGAAGAGTGTTCTCCTTTAAACTTGACCTTCTTGAAAGGGGTCAAGGACAAGAAGTCAGGAAGCGAGACTGTTGGGCCTTCAGGGAAGGTGAAACTTACATTGGTACAAGGCTTAACTAACCCACATGTACTGTACCTCCCTCCATACACACACACACACTGTCTCGTCAAAAGCTCTATTTCTGTCGTGGCTGAGTCTGTAAGTCTCTCTCCCCTTATCTATCAGCCACGTCTTCCAACATATTTCATTGAAGTTGACAGGTTGGCTCACATATGTCTCTCAACTCGCCCTCAGCATGGTTAAGTAATTGGATAATGGACTTTTCCACTCAGCATCAACTCAGTTATGTTGCGGTCTGCGGCAGCATGTCTGGGAGTCAACTTTGAGTGGGGACTGGGGAGTCTTTGTACCGCGGGGTTTGTATGAACATTTTATAGCTGCATTTTTATCATATTTGGGAACATTTTTGTAATCAGTGATTATCAGTTTTGTAGGAGGGGAGCAGTCATAAGACACGGTTGTTTTTAAGTTCTTAACAGTTTAAAGTTAGGCGAACGTTTCGATTACTCTTTTTTTGTGTGTACTTGCAGAGTTGAGAGATAATGTAGCTGCTGTCCTCTTTGCTGTTTGTGTGTCTTTCACACAAATGTCCACCACTTTGTAAATGGATGACGACATGTTTCATCCACTGTTTGTAATCTCTATTGTACATTATGGCTGTCCAAATATGTAGAGATTAAAGATTTTTAAAGCAGTAGAAACTTTTATTTTTCACTCTTTGAACCAGCAACTAAGCCCGCCTGTACATTTTAACGGTCTATTTTTTCTCTTTAATTGAAGTCAACTCTACATTTTAGGTGAAATTACCCTTTATATTAAAAGTGCTGCATATTGTGAGCATAAAGGTTTTTGAATGGGGGTAGAGTGACAACTCTTGTAAAGAGTTTTTCTTTTTTTTGTAAGAAAACCAACCAGTTCAACATAACTTCTATATTGACATTGCATTTCTTGTATTATTTATTCATATCAATGAAAAGTTCTCAGTTTTTTTTTTTTTTTTCGTACTGTTGAGGAAGTGTAACTGCAGATAAAAAGTACTCTGTTTTTAACTGATTGTGGCAACTCCGAAGAGATTCTCTTTTGTACTTGATAGGACATTTCATCCTAGATAATAAAGTAATGTTTTTGACACCAGTTTTCAAAAGAGTTGTGTTTTCTTTGATTGACATGCATCTGGCTGACCCTGCAGAGCCTTAAAAGTGGTCACAAAGAAACTTGAATTGGCCTCTGAATTTTGGGAAATCAAGATCGGTGTCACGTGACACCTTCCTGTCAAAAGCTTAGCAACACCATTTTGCATCACTTTTGGTGATCCAGTGATGTCTTGCTAAGGTGAGGAGGGAGTTACAGATGCTGAGGATGGAACAAAGTCATGAATTATAGTCTCCATATCAAGGGGCCTGTGCCTCGCTGTCTTCCTGATCTAGATTTTTTTTGTACAGAGGAAAGAAAATTGACACCTTCCATTACTTTAGGGACAAGTCTGGGTGTGGCTGACATCTGCTTTGTCTGTGCTGAAGAAATGATCTGCCTCTATTTTTCATAGTTCAGGTATTTATGAACAAAAATCAATCACTATTGTGTTATCTCATTTTGTTACTTAAAGACATTTATTTTAATGAAAATCTTCATTATTATTACTGAAGTGAGATGTATAATCGAACATCATCTGCATAGCAGCGATAGGAGAGGCCTTTGAAATTATGTAAGATGTGTGGTGTCGCTTTCGGCTTAATGGTTAAACATTACCATGAACTGCAACGTAACCGATTCAAGGCCTGCCAGAGGCTTTCGTTGCATCTCTCTCCCTCTCATTTCCTGTCAACTCAAAGACCTAAACTGTCCCAAAAATGTTGTATTATCTGCCAAACAGCGTATACAAGGAAAACTCTTGAGTTGAAATATAGTTTTAAGGCTCATTCTTTATATGGATATTTACATATATGTGTGTGGATATTATTAAATAAATTGGCATTTAGTCAAGTAATGAAAAGTATCTAATACAGACATAATGCACAGAGACTGGGATAAACAGGGTTCAGTTGGGGCCCACTGTTAATTTTTCCCCTGTGGCCCCTGAGTGAGTAGCTCTCTAAGTTCAGTCCTCTTAACTCTTGTCAATTATCTTGAGCTTTGTCAGAGAACGGTGCATACTTGTGAGCGCTGAAGGACAAGGTCATGACCTCCAACACACTCATACAAACTCTTCCTGTGATCAAATTACCAACCGACACGACGCATAACAGCCACCTCCAAGGTTGACCTTTCCCACTCCTCTCACACTCTTCTTCCCCAACCCCCCTCTCTTAACTCCCCACTCAAACCACTAAATGAATCCAGAGGCTCACACGGATGCTGCGAGCACCGCAGATGGCCACAAGCCCCAAGTGGTTTCAATCCACCACCCTCGTCTCTTTCTCTCACTCCCCCCTTGTGGCTTGGGGGCTATCACACAGGAAGCAACTTTGAGATACTCCCACCTCCCTCTCCTCTCTCTGCCTGCTCCTCCTCCTTTACATCCTCTGTGATGAGGAATGTCCTCCCGCTGCGATAGTAGCCAAGATGTGGAGCAGGCTCCTGTTTCCTGCCCGCCTGCATCTGTTCCCTCCAGCGCTGATCCCAGATAGAGGCTTCCTTGAGCCTGGGAACCGACCGGCCGAGCTGACAGACGAACAGAGGGGGAGAAAAGAGGCTTAGCCCTGCCTGCCTCCACGTCCAAGTTTCCAAGTCAGTCTCTCTTTCTGAAGGTTAGACCGAGACTATGGTCGTTAAACTCTAATTAGAGTGTCTTACTTTGGGGACTCCTTGCCATGCAATCACTGGGAAAGATAACAAGGATCAATGTTTAGGTCAGTGGATAGCACGAGTGGAGGGTTGGTTTATAGACGAATAAATTCCTCACAGGGTCGCTGGTTACAAAACAAATACACATTTTATTGAGTTCATGTATAGTAAAGCAATGTAAGCATTCAGTGCAAGTTTTCCCTTTCATTAGCTCAGGGTCGTACTACAATCAAGCCAGGGATTTCTGACTAAATAAGAAGCTATCAAAAGCTTTAGCAAGACAGACCCAACACCCCCGATCCTGCTTCAATCCCCTCCCTGTGTCATTTGACATAACTTTCTTTATTTCCCCTTCTCCAATCCTGCCTAAATACTTTAAATACCCCCTTTTGAGCTTTTGTCCTCCCAGTGGAGGACGTGTTTGTGTGTAAGCAAGAAATAAAGAGCCATCCCAAAAGAGGAGCTGTGACGGAGGCACTTTTCCGAGTGATATGTCCAGGTGCGGAGAGGATCAGATTCCTGCGATTAGATTTTTTGGCTTAGCCCCTACAACAACACACCCCCTCCTCATTCATCAAGGTCCCTTTTGATGTCCCAGTCTACTCAGGCAGATATTTCATCGTGGACACATAATTAAAGTTAGAAAAATAATCCGCTCTCATGACAAGCAAAGGTCCTGTGCTCTCTCGCCCCTTTTCTCCCCCCCTCCTCTTCCTCCTCCTCCTGGGGTTTGTCACTGCTTTTTCAGGCTCTTCATTCCCTCCCTTTGGTCCATGTAACAATAATAGTGCATTTCCTGCTTACCAATAACAACCACAGTGACAACACGCACAGGATCGAGTGTTACAAAACAATACTGTTCGGTGCAATACAACAGTTTGCATTCATAGAAATGTAGAAGCATCGCTGATTAATCAAAGGAATCAAAACAATTAAAATGTTGGATTCGTACAATGAGATCCCAAATTTTTATATGTACGTTTTTAAGTCTTGTTTTCTGGTATTCATTTGTATAGGGGATGCGTTGAAAAGCTGCCAGAAAAACATCTTAAACCAATAACCTTAGCATGTTCATATGTGTGCTTGGATTATAGTGGGAATCAAGAGGCTGGATCTGACGTGTTTTTCTCTCAGCAAAAAATTGTATTGCTAAATATACATGAATACGACAGAAATACTCCAATGTAACTTCTGATACAAAATGATAAATTACAACCATTCTATAAACTTATTTTGTGTGTAAATATTCTTTAGATTTGCCAAATTTCCCTTTAAAAGTAAGTCAATGTATACCTTTTTATTTTAGGGACCTCATGAACCAGCCATGAATGAATGACGTGTCTGAGTGGAGCTGATATTTTGAGAAAATATTAGTGGGAACACCCTTGTTTGATGCCCCAAACGTTACATAAATGATCGCGGGAAAATCCATTCATTGAAGCTGCTTGTGTTTTCTATCAAAGAGACCAAAAGCCAGACCTTCAGGAACTTTACAGAGATATGGAAAAGATGAACCAGGATTAGTATACATAAAGTCTGTATAAAAATAAATCTGTGCCTTCCACAAAATGTCTTCTGTCTTGCACAACACTGAGGGGTTAGTTATGATCAGTCCAGGTACGCTGCAGTGTCTTTTCCCCTGCCGCAGGGGCGATAGTCGTCTCTTTGTTAAGTTCACCTACACCTGGAGCGGGTGGCCTCCAGGGCTTTCTGGTGCCTCCGTTTGTTGAATCTCTTGATGTAGTTGTTGCTTCGCAGGAGGCCGTCTCCGGGCTTCAGTTTACCCCCCAGTAGGTTCAGGAGGTCATTGGGAAGATGGCGCCTCCGGTGGTAGATCTGGCCCATTATAATGTATCTGGTGCCTTGGGGACAAATAGGGGGAAATGTTGAAGTAACTGGGAGGAAGCGCACAGTCCAGCAATTTTCAAGTTGGCAATAAACAAAGTGGATTCCACAACCTATACAAGAATACTTTGGGGGGAACAAGACCTTTTGATTTATGGATCTAGACACTTCTGCATATACAGTATGTCCCATAATATATGACTTCTGTCAGAGCACGGAGTATTGTTTAGGGGTGATCTGGCGGCAGAAATGGAATAGCATTCATAATTATGTTTTCATTAGTGTATAACCACCTCAAACTAAGAATCATTATGTTTTTGTTAGCTTAGAATGAGTCATTCATATCAAGGGAATGGGTCCTCTTCCACAGAGCCTGCCATGTTGCACTGCCATGTTCCTACAGTAGCCCAGAATAGACAAACGGGGCTCTAGAGAGGGCCTTTCATTTGTTTTAATGTTACCCGAAGGCCACCGTTGGTTCTCTGCACGCTTCAAAAGGGCCGGGTATTAAAGTTGTACTCCTTAAGATTTTCATCTAATTGTCTTTTAAGTCACTATCTATCAAAGAGTGAGTTAAAACAATGGTGAATGATCACATGAACCACTAATGAAAGCACTTCTGCTTGCCCTTTTGCCGAATATTCCAATCTATGTGTGTGTGGCAACGATCCCGGGCTGTTTGTAAATAGGCCGCCAAGTTAGTCCCTTGTAATCAGAGATCTGGATCTTCCAAATTCTGAAGTATTAGTGTGTTTACAAAAGAGCAAAAAAAAAAAGTCAACAAACATACTGTGTGCCAAATCACGCACTTTCACCCTTAAACTGGCTTTTTTGAGGGTGGAACTGCGCTCACGCCGGAAGTCGGTAAAATGCAGTGTACTGCATTTATCCGGTCGCACACTCATTAATGGCCAAACCGTTAAATGTGGATCGATGGACACTCAACGCCCTTAATCGCCGCCATTTTGTCTATGTAGCGAAAGAGAAGGTACTTAATTAAGACTGGAAAATGGCGGAACGACTACAGTGAACACTGATTCACTTTATAAACTGAGTCAGAAGAGTTATTCGAAAAGCTTTTGGAAAAATAAACAGAAGAAGAAATACGATCGTCATTTCCAGTAAGAGGGGTCAGCAGTGTGTGATTGTGATCATGTCAGTACATAAGGCACACAGTGCACGAATGTCAATACACTGCAGTGCGCGATTTGGGACACAGCATTTATTGACCGTGAACATGACAAGATGGAGAGCTCTGAGAGAACAGGCTCTCCTGCAGTTACATCTTACCGCCAAAGAGGCCGCTAGAAACAAGGTATCTCAATTCTTGAGGAGTAAAACTTTAAGTTGGTTGGAAACCACTTATCTTTTTTACATAACTAAACAAATTTTCTCATCTCCAACCATGTCTTTATTAGGCTTCGAGCGACCCTGCTACACTCACCGAGTTTGATGTCAGGGCAGGGCTTGCTGCACTTGTAGGTGTCCAGGACCAGAAGGCGAACTTTGAAGAAAAAGCTGTCCGGGGTCACATAGAGACGGCTCATCTTGTAGAAGCCGTCACTGCTCACCATTAATGTAATGAGGCGTATTCCTTTACGCAACACGTCGATGTCGTGAACTATCCCATTGACAGCTGTTCAAGAGACGTGAAAAACATCATATATCTTAATGTTCATACCCACATATATGAACATATCTACGTTTTGTAAAGGAATAGTTTGACATTTTTGGAAATACACGCTTTTGCTTCCTTCCCCAGATTGAGATGAGACTGTTAATACCACTCTCAATGTGTATCCAGTACATGTATTTATTTATCAGTTTTGTTACATTTGGACGGAGCTTGGCTAACTGTTTCCCTGTTTCCGGTCTTTACGCTAAACTAAGTTAAGCTAAGCTAACTAGCTGCTGGTTACACATGTGAGGGTGGTATCGATCTTCTCAATCCCAAAATGTCGAACTACTCCTTTAAACTGTTACTTTTGGCAAATGCACTGGTCAAATAATGACTGCAGAGGTTTGGTGTTATCTTGAGCAGTATTAGTGGTTAAAAAAAGCTGTTTTAATGCCTTCACTGTGCTGACCTGAGCTAATTAGCGTTAGCCGCATTCAGCTGTCAGCGACCGTCAGGGATTTCTCCCTTAATAGTTGTTACACAAAAAAAATTGTCTCGTTGGCTTATTTGATGAGTGTATTTGCCGAAAAAGACCTTGGGGTGATTTCACGCCAGAATTTCACTTTAAAGCCAATCAAGGCCCACAGGTAGCAAAACATTGCCATGGCTTCTCAAGCTATTCCTACATTACTTTTGTTTGTCTACCTTTGACAAATCTTTGTCTCTCACTGGGTACATACCAAACTCACTGTAGCAGTAATACTCTCTCTCCTCCTTCTCCTTCCTGCACTCGCTCATGCAGAAGGCATCTTGTGTGAAGTCGGACTCTGCAGAGAAGAAGACAAGCAGAGGACGGGATGGAGGGATGAGAAGAAAAGAGAGTGACTGTCTGCTGCCATGCCTGTATGGAGCCAGACTCTCATTCCAGCGTCATTAGAAAAGACAAGGTTGTCATTACAAAACCCAGGCGGGCGTTGCATTCCTCTGCATGGGACTGTACGTGTGTGTGTGTGTGTGTGTGTGTGTGTGTGTGTGTGTGTGTGTGTGTGTGTGTGTGTGTGTGTGTGTTCGTGTGTGTGTGTGTGTGTGTGTGTGTGTGTGTGTGTGTGTGTGTGTGTGTGTGTGTGTGTGTGTGTGTGTGTGTGTGTGTGTGCTTGAGAGAGAGAGAGAGAGGGAGAGATGGGATCACATGTGTGTTACATTTCCCATCTGAATTACAATATCAGGGACCTTCTCACTTGCTTTGCATCTGTTTCTACAACCTCACTGCACACAAAGGGAAACACTGACAGCCAGAGGAAAGTGTTGTAATTAGTGGTGGGGGGTGTTCACTAAGAGGGGTTAAATCATCATTTCAACGATATAATTACTATAGGACTCACTTATTTCCCCAGGAGAAAAAACATGTTTCTATGTTTTAAGGTATAGATTACAGGAGACAGTGGAGACTGACAAAGGTGCTCGGCCGGACTCAAACCAACAACATCGCAATGACAATGTTAAACCCAGAGGCCACCAGGATTCACCAACACATTTGGCCTTTTGGGCACTGTTTTCTTTTTTTGTCTGTTAAATAAATACACTCATTCATACACTACACCTTCATCATCTGTGTTACCTCGAATTCTTGAAGATAAATGTGCTTTTTTTTCTCTCGAAGAACAAACAATACCAACACAAAAAAGTCTTTGTTCACTGTGGAGGCATGTGATATAAAACATTTTATTCCTCAAGATTTCAAGGTAAAAATTAGTCACTGATATACTCGTGACCCTTTTGAGGGTGAAGTATTCCTTTGATGATGTAGTTTTATCAGGGCTGAGGTAAAATCCAGTTCATAAATACCAAATGCAGCTTTTTTTAATTCTATAGGCTACAAACTTTTTTATTTAGTTTGAGTCCTCTGTCACTGTTTTTGAATCATGTTTAAAGGTTATTATTGGTAATAAATGCTGTGATATTGAGTATAAACTCTAAACTCTTACATAATTTAAATCTTCTGATACATGTAATCCTAAATGAGAGACTCACACAGCTCAAGCTCAACAGAGTATCCTTCAAAGGTGCTGAACATGTGGACAACTCACACACAGGTCAGCCTCCACGGTCAGGACACATACCTCGCCTCAGGATGTCGAACTGGTAAAGCAAGCTGGAGGCGCGCCGGTTGAAGACGACAGGCGGGCGGCTGTTGTTCCGGTTCGCTGCACCGATCCCTGGCTGATAGAGACTGGACTTCCCCGGTCGGTTCTCCTCTGGGTCAAGCCGCCGGTTTGGGGGATCTCTGCGCGGTGAAGGCGCGGGTTGATGCGGCTGAGCCTGAGGCTGTGTGTGGGGGGGACCCCTGGGTCTGGAGTTGGGGTGTCCCTCTGGTTCACTCTGCACAGGAGGACTGATGTTGGACTGCGTGTCCTGGTTGCTTCTCTGCACAGTGCGGTTGTTGTTGTTGTTGTTGTTGTTGTTGGTGGTGGTGGTGGCAGCGGCTGTGGCTCCTGTCAGCGGGGTTTTGGGAAGCAGACCGGCAACTTCCCCTCTGGTTTTCTCGCTGTTGTGCTCCACCAGACGGTCGCTCTTGGGGCCCTTTTTGCTCTTGTTGTGGGGGCCGTGGTGGCGGGGGATGGGAGCCAGGTCACTGTGCTTGGGCCACACGGCAGAAGGGAGAGGATGGAGGGTGAATTTGGACTCACTGCTCTTCTCCAAAAGCTCGTTAATGGGTAGGGAGGGCTCTTTAACCACCATCCGGGTCTGGTTACCTGGAGCTGGGTCCACAAAGCTGGTCTGACCCTTTTCTATCAGGGTGTACAGCTCTGGGTGGACACAAACAACACGTTGTAAGACATTCCCTTAAACCTGATAGGCTGCGTCAATGTACACTGTTGCCCGTAAAGTTGGAATAATGTGTTCAGACACATACCTCTTTTAATTTTACTTATATGTAGTTTCATTCTCACTGTGATATGTTTGGAAGAGACTGGTGAATACAGTTTTGAGAAGATATACACTTTGTCAAGAATAAATCACACTGTCATAATCATTTCATTAGAAGAGGTAACACATATTTGAATCCATCTTTATGGGCAACAGTGTAATATCAAATCCCCTTGAATGGGCTGTGGATGCTCCTTGAAACACAGATTATTTCAGGGTTCATGATATTTCTTAATAAAGTATGATAAATGTTTTTTTTTAGTACCTCAACTGCAGGACTATCGGTAACTTCCACAACCCTTTCCTCAGTACAGTGCTACAGTAGGCTATGACACCTTACCATGAGTGGGTTGGGCATCGTCTACCTTATCTTACTGATTTAAATCTCCAAATCACAAAAGTCCCAAATCCATCAGAATTAGGAAATAATGTCAGGTATTACTCACTAAGCATTTTATCTAAATCACAACATCCGTGACAAGTAAAGGAATAACAATGGATGTAAAACAGTTGACAATAAATCACAAAAGAGAAATGAAACATGTACAGTTGATAGATCTCACTGAAAGAAAGGCAACGTGTGGTCTTAAGAAACAAGCGTGTAGGTAGAAGAATATCTGTTTTTCTACAACACAGAAAAAATGGACAAAACAAAAAAAAGTAGGCCTCCACTCACCGTTGACAACATGCTCCTGTGACTCGTAAAGAGGAAACCCCAGAAACAAGAGAAACAGAATAATCCCTGTCATCCTGGATGTTCAGTGTGGGCACACATTAAGGTCTGATGCAGAGAGGGGATTCCTGGGATTTTTATACGGGCTGCTCAGGAATGAGATGGGGTGGGGAGGAGAGGAGAAGAGAGATGGTGGGACGTCCCAAACACAGAAGTAAACATTTGACGGGACGACACCCCTTTCATTCATGAATGGCTTCTGAATGGAAAGGGGAAATGTGGTTCTGTAGATATTCTGTCGTAAGTTTGTAAGTACATTTACCTTCTGGTGTCCAACAGATGGTTCAACATCTGTGTTGAGGGTTTGTGTTGTTGTACATTTTGAAGGACAATAGGCTAAAAGAAACACTTCACTTCAGGTCAAAGTGCCATGTGTAAATAGTGAAGCAAGAAAGTCTTTTTTCAACACAGGAATTATATTATGAAATAGTCTTCCACTTGATATTGCAATGGCACAGAGGAAAAGGGGTTTTAAACAAAAAGTTAGGGTCTATTTGTGGAATAAATAATTAGGAAAAATCGTCTCAAGGACCTGGGTAATCTATTGCATTATACCTCAGTGGATTTAATCTAGTTTGATGGGTGTTTCTTTGCCCTTCGAAGGGCTGTATGTGTTTCTATGTGTTGTATGCCCTGTCCTTTTCCATCAGGGACCATGTTGTTAAAAAGTGTTCATCGCTTTCACGTGTTATTCCTTGGATCCTTTTTGTCTTTCTTTATCAATAAATAAACCAAACTAAACCTAAAGGGTGATAACAACTTATCTAAACCGTTTTGAGTAAGAGGTGATGGTGTACCTGAGTGTGTTTAATATCAATATCGATACTTTGCTGCCTTCTGGTGATCACAGTAAGGAACTGCAACAAATCTTTGAATTCGTCATCTTTTGATTCATTGTACTCTGGCTACAGTGTTTATATACCATTGCAATCGTTCTGTTGTAGCTGCTCTTCTATTTGCAGAATAAGCGGTTTAATGCTGGAGTCAAACTATGGGCTGAAATGTTTTTCTTTACATGTTGTAATTTCTTTGTACCTATTTGACATCGCCGACAATGCTAGTTGATGGTAAGATCATAATTAATGAACCAATAATGCTTGATTTCAGCAATATGGTATATTGTTATGTTGTATATTGAAGCTTTATCAGATTGAAGTTAATGTTTATAATGACTTCTTGGTCAGCGTAGCATGGTTCAGTTACTGAGTTCATATTTTTACCAAGGTACGACTATACTCTATCAACTTAATCACTATTCCATATTTAAGCTCTGAAAAGGAGCTAAATGCGACCCAGATGGGACTCGAACCCACAATCCCCAGCTCCGGAGGCTGATGCCTTATCCATTAGGCCACTGGGTCATTACGTAGCCATACGTGGAAAACAACCTTTTTGAAAATGACGGACTAGACTTTCAAAAAGCGATAAGATATAAGATATAGCAGCTATTATTAATTTTCACATTGCTATGTAAGGAAAATGTTTCCACAGATACATTCGGTATTTCAGACATGACCGCAATGGACCACAATGAAAACCTGCCAGTGCACAAAAGATGTGGCAGCTTAATCTCGCGATACTAAACAGCGGTTGCCTTTGACAACAGCTTTGTTGTTTGAAGCGTTTTTTTAACGTTGTAGTCAGTTCGACCAATCAAAGCTCAGCAAAAACAGGGCGGTATATATATGACGTCACGTCTGGTGTAAAAAAAACTACGGGAGAAATCAGTAAGGTAAGCACGTTTTCACATGCATTGTGTCCAAAATGTACATTTTAAACACGTTTGTAGACATAAGTAGTTTAACCTATTGTTTCCGCTCATAATTGGAGCGCGTCTGTCGTTCTAATGATTTTCAGCGAGGTTTGGGGTGTTGGTTTTGCCGGACAGGCTCGGTTTAAGACGGGCCACATGGTGTTAGATAACCGGCTTGGCCTCAAGACAAGCGGCCAGCTAAGTTAGCTACACCAGCTAACCTAGAGTTAACCCAAGTAAGTCAGCGAAAGCATCCGTTGGTAAGACCCGCTTAACGTTAAACTGTCATTTGTCAACAGGGAGTGTCTATAACGTAAGTGGAATAGATCGTCTCGTTTCAACGGTCAGGAATGTCAGCTGGCAACGACACCGGAGCTCGACTCACCCAGTTCAAAAACAAAGGGAAAGATGTCAACGTAAGTTCTGCGAGTAACCGCCAACACAAGAACGTGAATTGTGTAACTAATAGCAACAAATACCGTCTTATATGGAAAGCGGTTTTAACATTTAGTCTCTAGACTGCATATGTATTGCAGATTTATAATTCAATTATTCCTAGTCAAAAAGAACGTCTCATGTATCCAAAAATGCCATTTTTCATAACTCCCATCTACAGTTGTCATTTCAGACATCCACAACGTCATTCTTACTAATACAAATGACGTCACTTTTGCCATTTATGTGTATTGGGCTTTCAATTCTTGATATCCACAGTTATATTTTAGATATCTAAAATGAACATTCTCGATATGTAAGTCTTACTAGGAAAAACGCCCGTTTCAGATATCTACAATCCAATTGTTAACAGTCATAATTTTCAATTCAGATATCCCAAATGTAAATCCATTCCAGATATCCATAATGCAATATTGACTATGCCAAATACATTCTGACTAGTAAAAATGTCATTACGGATATGTACAACTGCAATTTTACTAATAAGAATTACATTACAGATATCCAGAATGTTCGTTCTAGATATCTAAAATGTAATTATGGATATCCGGAATAGAAAGCCCAACACACGTGAATGACAAAAGTGCCATCATTTGTACTAGTAAGAATGACATTATGGATATCTGAAATTATTATTCTGACTAATAATAGTTCAGTTTTGACTAGGAGAAATGGTATTATGGACATCTAAAATGTAATTACAGACAGCGGTGTGATTCCAATAAATGTTAAAACTGCTTGCCATAGCCTTATATATTTTTTTCATGGGTTATCGACTTCTTCAGGAGCTAAGGCGTAGGAGAGCAGAAGTCAACGTGGAGCTACGAAAAGCAAAGAAGGATGATCAGATCCTTAAGAGGAGAAATGTTGAGAGCCTTCTGGACGACCCAACATCTCCTCTCCAAGAGAAAGATCCCAACGCACAGGTGAACAGCACAGCAGCTGATCTCGGTCAGCTTTACTGCCCCTCTCAAACAGTAGAATCAGCATCGTCTTTGTCATTATACTTATTACAAAAAAATGACATATAGCTTCCTCTCTTAACACATATAAAAACAATAAATAAACTCAGCATAGAAACAGAAACACAAAGTCAGTAAGAAGCAGTTGAGTGCAAATAGTGTGCACGCTTTGTTGTTTTCAAATATAAACATTAAAAAACTTAATCTGTAATTCAAACATATACATTTTTTTACCTTTTCATAATTGATCTCCATCGTCCTGACCCTGTTACCCTGACCTAAACGTATTCCAAGAGTGTTTCAGTGAATGTAGAGGGTTACTTTTAACTTGAGTTTGACCCAGGTTTACTGTGGAGATAAGTAATCTGTTTTTGTTCTCACAGCCTCCTCAGCACTGGTCGGTGGAGGAGATTGTAGGCGGTGTAAACAGCCAGAATCTAGATCATCAGCTGCAGGCGACACAGGCGGCCAGGTAAAATACTATAGAAAATAACCTTCACTAGAGATGCACCGATCCAGTTTTTTATATCTGATCCGATACCTGGGCTGAGCGTATCGGCCTATACCCTATACCATTCCGATACTACTGTTGCATGAATGAACCGTATACCTTGCCATGTGAGTGAAGGCATCAGGCTTGACATAAACATTTAGCCTTGTTAAAAAAAGGTAAAAAAATAACACAGATATTGACAAGTAACAAAGTGTACATTAGCAGCAAAAATAAATAAATAACACTTCCATATAAAGTGCACTGCAAACTCATATTTTAAATTGTAATGTAAATATAGCAGCTGCCTGAAACCCAACAAACAATGGCTAAATTAACTCGCTGTGTATGATATTAATAAAAAAGAAACTGACTGGACCGGAATACTGGATCGGCTAATTAGTCAATATCGGAGCCGATATCTGATCCAGGTATCGGTGCATCTCTAACCTTGACTGACGAGTTTTGATGTTCTAGTGTAATAAACATTCACTATCTTTCCTATATATTATTCCTAAATCATGACAAGGTGTCAATCACACACCAGGGTTAAAGCATATTCTTTTGTGGACCTGGATTGAGTAGGTATTCAATGCGTTCCCCAACCTGTAAAACTTGATAACCCGTGTTCTAGATTGCCCTCCAGCTAATTCTCCAATGACGTTTAACAGTGTTACAAGTTCAACGTCTGTTTCCTTGAAGTAACTTTCCCTTTAATTCCCCAACTGCTTTCTCCTGATATACAGGAGGCTCCTCTCCAGAGAAAGGCACCCACCAATCGACAGCATCATTGCCGCCAGCCTCATCCCGAGGTTCGTTAGTTTCCTGGCATTGTCTGAATGCCCCCCCATCCAATTTGAGGCAGCTTGGGCCCTGACCAACATCGCTTCAGGAACCTCAGACCAGACCACTGCAGTAGTGGAAGGAGGGGCTATCCCAGCCTTTATCAGCCTGGTGACATCACCCCACCCGCACATCAGCGAGCAGGCCATTTGGGCCCTGGGTAACATCGCAGGTACCATATGCTAATGACACTCAACATTTGTTTGTGTGTGAGTCACTTGTTTTATTTCTGTTGCTCCATTACTACATCCTTCACTGTTCTGTTGTTCATCTTAGATAGTTGTGGCGTGATTGTGTAACTATGCTTCCCTTGTTTGGTCCAGAGTTGTTAGGAGTTAATATTGAGAGATTTTCAAATGAATATAAAAGCGTGTGTCCTTAAAAGCCAAAGCGTGTTGGAGTTGGGAGTTCATTGTCCAAAGGCGATTCACGTAAGATCATTAGGAACCCATGTTCTATCAGAGCATCAACACTGGTTGTTTTCTCAGTCAGTTAAGGTATCAGAACAGAAAAAGTGTAGGACTGGCTACGAAACGCTGCTGTAATGATGCTGTTTTCATGGTTACTGCCTGCTGCAGTAATAGACTCTAGTTTCCATTTAGTTACAGTATAATTTTGTCTGTTGTGATTGCACTGCTCACACATGACTAGTGAGGCAAATATCTGATTCAGTCAGACCGGACATCAAACAGACTTTACCCTGCCAGCTCCCTAGTAAAAAGACGGGGTAATCTGTGAGTTAGCCCATGTGTGAATAGAGCCGCTTATTCTCTGGTAAACACATCTTACTGTAAAAAACAAAGGCAGTATTTAAAGTAAGCGAGAACACATCTGAGATGGATACTCTCCGGTTGTGTGAAAGTCCTGTTTATATGTGAAAATGGCTTAAATTTCTATTTCCCTCCAAAACTAGGTGATGGATCCAACTACAGAGACCTAGTGATCAAACACGGTGGTCTGCAGCCACTACTAGCCTTGCTAGCAGCCCCTGACCTGTCCGTGTTTCCTGTGAGTTCCCATCAAACATTCTTACACTGCTGGTTTTAAGAGACATTTTCATTTTACATGGCACCACGTTCCTGCCCTAGTATGTTTTATTCACATATATACATCCACACTATCTTCTTCATCAAGTTGTTAGTAGATTGGTAATGTAATTAATACTCTAGTCACTGTTCTAGTGCGATCAGGGGTTCACAGGTGCATCTGTGGACATGTGTATCCCCAATCACATTTGAATCAGATCCCAGTTCCTCTTCCATGTGCTTTGATTGCAGTTACACCTGTATTAAGAGCTGTGCATTTCCGCTCTGATCAACCACTCAATAAGTTGTAATGAGGATGTGAACTGATTCATTTTTTCTAACGAAGAAACAAAACAATTACACATTATTGGCATTAGTACGTTATGGATAATGTGTGTAATTTAATGTGACTTTTGATGCCAAATATATTATGTATATTGTATCAAAAGGAGGTCTAATAAGCTGCAAATAGCTTTTCTGTCTGTAAAAAGCTTTGTTTTTCAGTTTGGTCTATTGTACTATTTTTTTCATCCGAGACACATTTAAGTGTCGACAGGGCTTATCAGCATGCATGTGGTGTGAAGCTATTTATTCCTGTTGAAAAGTTAATGCACATTAAGAGTAAAGTTACACACAGCAAAGCAGTCTGTATTTTGACTTTGAAATGTTTAAAATGTTATTCAGTGGTTTGACAGTATAGTTACTTAAGGGGGTTATTCGCAACGTGCAGATTGCACGATAGTTCCCATTCAAATATTTACTGAACAATTACTGAAATTGCAGTTGTTATGAAATATTTATTTATTTAAAAATTCCTTGATAATCATCCTGAGACTGATGTTATTTTGTTTGGAGGGCTTATGTTGACATTTGCTGAAAACTATATTTATTCTGTTTATTCTTTTTAGAGTTCTTTTGAAACTTGAGTCTTATCAATATCTGTTATTCTTAACAACTATCATGTTATGACACTTCACCATACCAGTCAAACTACCTGCGCAATGTCACCTGGACGCTGTCCAACCTGTGTCGGAACAAGAACCCGGCGCCTCCTTTGACGGCCGTGCAGCAGCTGCTTCCAGCCCTGGTGCGTCTCCTGCACCACGACGACAGAGAGATCCTGGCGGACACCTGTTGGGCCGTGTCCTACCTGACTGATGGCTCCAATGAGAGGATAGAGGTGGTGGTGCAGGCTGGTCTGGTGCCCCGGTTGGTGCAGCTGCTAGCCTGTGGGGAGCTCTCAATTGTGGTATGTGGTGTTGAGTTTAAGTCTAAAGTTACTGTTATTTGTGACACTGTCACTGTCTACAATTCTCATATCCAGTTTGTACAACATTGACATTCATATTTTATCAACGGAGATTCAGAAGTAGCTCCTCTCTGATTATATCTCTGGCATCATGAGTGTTTGATATAAGTTTTAGTGCCTCTTTAATATAACTGCTTATATCATCGAGTCCAGAGTGCTCATTATATAGTCACAAATACCGTCTCTCTAAAAAAGTTTCTTATACCCCATGCTGTCCTTTTTGTGTACATCCACGTGTATCATTTTTCTTTTTACCTCAAAGTTGAAGAAACCCACTTTCTTGTTCACTCCTGCACAACAGGGAAATCTTTCTGTTGGGTGTTGGTTGAGTGTAGGACGGATAACTGTTACCATGTCTGCAGTGAGACGTGAACCATTGTAACTGAAACTCAAGCTTAGCCTGCTGTTGCATGCATTGTTATTGGCTTCAGATAGATGTGCCAAATTGTAACAATAACGCACAGAATTTAGGTATCAGATCATATTCATTGTCTTCACCACCACCCCCTCTATGTATCCTTCCTAAATTTGTGAATACTACAGATAATTGACTTTCTCTCCCTTACCTCCCAGACTCCATCCCTGCGGTCACTTGGCAACATTGTGACTGGGACTGACGAGCAGACACAGTGTGTGCTGAATGCAGGTGCTCTGGCAATGTTCCCCAGCCTGCTGCGCCACCACAAGCCCAATATCCAGAAAGAGGCAGCCTGGACAGTGTCCAATATCACTGCTGGCAAGGACACCCAGATCCAGGAGGTTATCCAGGCAGGCCTGATGCCCATGCTGGTGGAGATCCTCCAGCAGGTCAGAACAGAAGAGCACACAGAAAATATAGCTGGCTTGTTTCAGTACTCCAAATGAGTTGTATTAGTTTGTGAGTTATATTTTATTTATCAGTATGGGACAATCTTTTTTCCTGCATTTTACACAACCTAATTACATCCCATGAACAATGGACAGTCACAGGGCTGCACCTGAGTTCCAACTCTAGTTATGAGACCAGATATCACACATGATTACATACATACATATGTGTGCTGTATGTTTATGCTGCGTCAAGAACATAATTAGACAGTTGTCCAAGATTTGACAAGGTTAGAATGACTGAATAGATATTTATTTTCATCACACAAATGCATGATGATATTTAAGTTTGCTCAAAAATACACACAATAGAAACTAGAAGGAATACACATTTTAAAAAGAAGCAGAATTAATTGATACTTAAAGACAGTTGAATAGTCTTTTCTGTAATTTAACAGTCAAAAAACACGTTTATGATGGTTTTAATGTTTATTTGTGAAGGCTCATTTAGTCTAGTATGTCTGTACTTTATCTCTATACTTTTCTCTGGCCCTAAACATCATATGTAATTTCTGTTTAGGGCGACTACAAGGCTCAGAAGGAGGCAGTGTGGGCTGTCACCAATTACACAAGTGGTGGAACTGTAGAGCAAGTGGTCTACCTGGTCCAATGCAATGTGCTGGGGCCTCTGCTCTGCCTGCTGACTGCCAAAGACAGCAAAATCATCTTGGTCATCCTGGATGCAATCTACAATATTTTACAGGTATACTGCCAAGACCTTGTTGCTATATTTGCATTGGAGTTTTTTACAGCATGTTTATCTTTGTTGTGCAATCAAATTGCAGTTAATAACACTCTGTGCCATCATGTGTCAAGTAGACTTTACCCCTAGAGGGTATCCATTACTCTCAGTGTATTGTGAACATGTATGAAATTCAACAAAGACTTGAACTATTAGGTGAGTCCTGCAGATTAAAAAAAAAACACACTTCCTTTTATTTTGAAGACGACCTGATTGGATAGAGCAATGCCCCCTGTGTTTTTTTGTTATTCTTGCTATAACGCAACCAACAAGTCAGCTGTCCTCTGCCGTTATTTTGATGTGAAGCTAAATGAAGAGCCTAACCGCATTTTGTCTGACTGGGGCCTTATACTAAGTTTTCAGTAAATGATATATAAGACAAACTAAAACACTGGCAGGGTCTGTTTTTTCAAACAATGAAGGAAAACTAGTAGCAGTGTGCAAAGCTATTGGCAAGTGAAGCCCTAAAATTCAAACCATCATTTAGAGAGCCATGCATAAGGGATTAAGAGCTGTGGGCAGACTGCTGCCTAGAAAATAATTTAAATACGTTTAGGATAAATTAGCCTTTTAAATGTACCCTTAACTGACTCTTCTGCCAGCAGACATTTGTCTTAAATCCCAAGGAAATGGAGATTAACGCTGTGGGTTTCTGAGATTAGGAAACATGAAGAATTACAGAATTTAATCCGTCACATTATACTCTGAATGACGCAGATGGATTCTTGACGGTCACAGATTAAAATGGATGGTCATAGGTTCACCTCTTGGCGAGGACACCATTAGTCTTACAGATTTCTTTTTCCCCTTTCTCTACAGATGGCATACAAAACTGGTGAAATTGAGAAAGTGTGCCTAATGATTGAGGAGTTGGGTGGTTTGGACAAGATTGAGGCACTGCAGTCTCATGACAATGAAGCCGTCTACAAGTCCTCTCTCAACATTATAGACAAATTCTTCTCTGAAGAGGTAAGTTTTACTGAACACAACCACACAGGAACCATAGTTGTATTTTAATGAATCATCCAGGAGGACTATTCAGAGAATTTTGGAGAATGGTTAAGATTACAACAACCGTTAAAAAAATAACACCCATAGAGATTAGGATTGGGCGATATTGAAATTCCTCTAATGACGATATTGCAAAACCAATCTGACAGGAGAAGACGCATGACTGTGTTGGGAATTATGTGACTCATTCATAGATTAAATTAAAACTTTCTTGGCAGAGCTGGTAGGGTGGCAGAACAGAGGTTATTTGTGTTACTCACTACTTACTATTGCCAAATAAAAATATGGAGTGTGATGCAACTATACAGAAGCTAGATGTCAGCTGGTTTCTGCATGTGATGTTAATTTTAATGTTTAATGGCTGTTTTTCTTTTGCTGGTGACATAATTAGCCAAAGCCTTTCAAACTAAAACACTACTGTTACATACTTACATGGTCTGTCTTTAATGTTACTCAGTTCACGACAAACTCTTTCTTGACTGACAGAAATTAAGCTAGTCCTAAGAATTGCTCTTACTCCATTAAATGAAATCCAAAACATGCTAAAAACGTGGCTAATCCTTAATGCTTCGCTCCTTCGGCCTCTTGTTTCTTTTCAGAACGATGATGATGAGTCTGTGGTTCCTGAAGCAACTGCAGAGTCCTATACTTTCCAGATCCCTGAAGACCAAAGCACATTCCAGTTTTAACATGTCCAGCTTTCTTTTTGTAACATAAAAAAAAAAGAAAATTCGTACCTTGTTGATATTTTTGTATTTTTTTTTTTTTAGACATTTCATCCTTGTACGTGACAGTACAAAAACAATATTCCTGTTTTAATTAAATATTTGTAAATAAATGTTATTCATGCATATGTTTTTTTTTCGTTTAGATATTCGCCACCATGTGCCTGATTTATTTGAGGAAATGCTGTAAAAGATGTGAGGTGTGAATTCATTTGAGAAATAGGTCATGGGAGGCGAGTGTGAGTCCATGCCACCACTAGATGGCACTGTGGTTATTCTCTTTACTTGTGCATATCATGAGGACTGTAGTGTCTGTAGTAGATTTTCAACTATTTTATGAATGAAATATGTGTTTCAATGCTAGACTATATGGCCATGATAGCTCAGGGAGGTGTAGGAAGAACCACAACCAGACTCATAGACTGGATGTCAAAGTAAAGTTGATCATTGTTAACTGGCGTCTACAGTACCTTCTGTAAACGGTGTAAACAGGACTTATATCTTGTGAAAGTTTGTGATTTTGACTTTCATTCTTGGCCCCTGGTGGCAGTATCTTGTATACCAGAAACGGTACATTTCAGATATGTATGATAGATTTCCGAAATTAAAGCTGTCAATTCTCGATTTTTGCAATTGATAAAAGAACCCTGCCAAAAGCTTTGACGCTCACTTGTTCAATTACCCAGATAAAACTCTTACCTATTGGTTCTAATCCAGGGTGGACACTGAAACTACTCAATTAAATACACTACATTCTAACTATTCGTAGGAACTATTTGGGTCAAACTGTCAAGATTAAAGCACGAAGACCATTTTAAGCTCAAAGTAAAAACATTGAATGGTTTGCACACAATCAGTCAATTACAAAACTCCATAAAACTCAACATATATAATGGTCTTCCATATGGAAAGAGAAAGGAGTGTGTGCTAGAAGGGTCTAAAAGTTACAGGCTAAAACTCCATTTGTCTAAAGCTGCCTAAATGCACATTGGTTCAGTTTTAGAGGAAGTGACAAATGACGCCCCCTGGATAAGATTTGCTAAAATAATCCTTTATTAGTCCCACTGTGGGAGAATTTACAGTGTTGTAAAAGAGGATCCGAATGACAGAACAGAAGCATCAATTAAGGATTGCAAAATACAAATGATTATAATAGTCTGTGTACAGAGTAAAAAATCAAATTAGAGAACAGTAACCACTCTGTTAGAAGAGAACAATGTTTTCTCAGGGCTATAGGATACAAAAACAAATAGGAAGTGTAGAGGCCCTTGCTTTGAATGACTTCAGCACGTCTGCGCCTACAGGACATCACTAGTTTCTCACACTGCTCTGGTTTGATCTGAGTCCATTCTACTTCAGTCTGTTCCACAGTTCAATAACTGTAGTGGGTTTCTTAGCCATTACTTTATTGCCAATGATTTTCCAGAGATTCTCTATGGGGTTTAGATCTGGACTCTGGGCAGGCCAGTTCATTGTTTCAATATTCTTTACTTCAAGGAACTATTGAACTTGTTTTGCAGTGTGACAGGGGACTGAACCCAAAGTGTCTAAAGATGAAAGAAGTCAGTTAAATTTGGAGGATGAAGTGTCAGAGACCAGATCTAAACCCCATAGAGGATCTCAAGAAAATCCTGACCATGGCAACAAAGTAATGTCTAAGAAACCAGGCTAAAACTCCATTTGTCTAAAGCTGTCTTAATGCACATTGGCTCAGTTTTAAAGAAAGTGACAAATGACACCCCCTGGATAAGATGAGCTAAGATAATCCTTTATTAGTCCCACTGTGGGGAAATTTACAGTGTTACAAAAGCAGAAGAAAATAATGCAAATGACAAAAGCATCAATAGGAGATGCAAAATACAAAAAAAGATAGTCTGTGTACAAAAACAAAATCAACTTGTAAAAACAAATCAACACTTAAAATGATCTAAAAACAGTAATAAAAAAGGGCAAAGTGACACAAACCGTTATATTATTGGTTGTAGATTTTGGGAAAAGGGAAATAATATATGAACAATTTGCCTTTTGTATATTGTTTTTCTAGTAGCCATAATCATTAATTAAGATGCATTTTATTTAGTTATATACCTGTATATACAGTGCTTGGTAGGGTTTTTATTTTGAAAGATCATACCGGAAGTGCTGTTATATAGTCTTTCCCTGCAGCAGCCCAGTCTTCACCATCATCACGAGTAACTTCAGCCTGAGCAGCACGTCTGTCTGTCTGGATGGAGGGCACACCGTCCACTTAATTTGTATGAGAACACGGCTTTGCGGGCCTAATCAGTTATTTGCATTTATTTTCTTAAGCACCAGGGGCTCAAGTGGAAGTGTTATTATGGTAGCACAATGCTGTATACACAGTCTGCGTGATTTGCTATGGTGATACTACAACAAGCTATCTCAAGCTAGCAGAGGGATTGTTTTGGGAGATACCTTTTTTTTTAGACTCATACGCTGACACATGAAGAAGTAGAGGCTTTTTTGAAAATTTCACCAAGCTGGAACACAAAGGGGGATGTCTAGCCAAGGAGTTAGGAGAAATGGCCCAGTAAAGCTGCGGTTGACAGGTAAGCACATTTAAACCCCCTCCTGCGTCGCTCGGAAACGTTAGCAATGTTAGCATGTTAGCTCACCAGGCTAACATCTGCTGAGGCTGGACAGTGGCGTGTGCGTCTTGTGTGGTTTTAATATGTTCAGCTCGTATCTATCGTATGTTTATTTTATTTTATCGCATTTAATTACTTCATTTTTACCTTAATGTAACTCACGCTAACCTGCTATCAAGCAATATTGAAAGTCAAGTCAATGAGCCTGGCTCGTTAGCAAACATTAGCTGTGATGTTGCATTAACATACACTGGAAATCAAATCCCAGAAAAACTATTAATACTTAATTTATTTTGAATATTGTTAATTTTTATTGTTCAGAATTTGATCCTCCGTGGCTATGTCACTGCTGTACTGGTATGTGTTTTTATTTTTAAATATACAAGGCACCTCAAAAAAAAATTTATGACAAAAAGCAGTGAGCAAAATGTCAGAAGAGAAGATTTAAACAACGTTTTTTAGGGCAATTTATTTGGGTCTGATGGGAAACATAATGTTTGCCGTTGGACTGGGGAAAGACTGAACCCAAAGTGTCTAAAGATTAAAGAAGTCCGTTCAATTTTTAGAGTCCAGAATCTAAACCCCATAGAAAAACTCTGGAAAATCCTTGGCAACAAAGTAATGTCTAAGAAACCCACTACAGTTACTGAACTGTGGAAGAGGCTGAAGAAGAATGGACTAAGATCAAACCAGAGCAGTGTGAGAAACTAGTGATGTCCTGTAGGCGCAGATGTGCTGAAGTCATTCAAAGCAAAGGTCTCTACACTTCCTGTTAAATTTTTTAATCCTATAGAAGAAAACATTGTTTAAATCTTCTCTTCTGACACAATAGTTACTGTTTCCTAATTTTGCTCACTGTTGTTTTGCCATGGTTAATTAAAAAAAGCCACAGTGGACATTCTAGGAAAAATCTGAACAATAAAAAATATCAATATTTCAGAATAAATCAAGTATTAATAGTTTGATCTCCAGGGTTGATCTGAAATATCCAACAGGGGGCCCAGGACTGAAATATACATTAATATGAATGCAACATGTTATCAGCAAAAATACATTTTTGAATAATTAAATTTACATTTACCTTGATGATAGGCTTATAGGAAAGGTAGCCACTAAGGTAGCCATGCAAAGATACAATTGAGCTGAAGGGTTCAATGTGCCTTCATAATGTATCTTTAACATTAAAATATAATGTATAAATATATGATTGTCAGTCATGATCATTGTAATATATTAATATTGTATGCACCATAAAAAGCTGTGTGTATAGGCTTTAGGTCACCCTAGCTGTTAGGCCCAACTTAATATGCAAGTATGTTTAATACAATATTTGTAGTAGGGGGTCCCTGCTTCGTCTTTCTTTCAGCTAAGGGGTCCCCTGACATAGATGGCTGCTTGGTATCTTTACTAACGTGTTAATGGGTTTCTCTTAAAGGATAGCCTAGATGAAATAGTATGAAAACATCAGTAAGTCTGTGCTCATATCCATCTATTCCTATTCACTCGGTGTACATTTTATGGTTATGTTTGACACTTGTTTATCCTCATGTCATTGAAACATAATTTTTTACTCTTTACTCTTCCGTGTAGTTCATGCTCCAGCATTTGAGGACTAGAGGATATACTATGTGTGTGCCTTCATACTTGGGCTTTAGTGGATTTGAATCACACATTACATCTTATCTCACGTTCCGGTGCCATTCACATGGCCTTGATGTATCTAGATACTGACTTTAAACGTGCTCCATAAAGAAGAAAAGTATAAACAACATTGAAGAGACACCACTGCTTACTTGCACACATTTATTTGCAGTGTTTATTTTGTGACCGGTTGAACCTCTGACCACAGACTTACAAGAGGGAGATGGCAATTGGAGCATTTTATTATGTTTAAATTGCATGAATGGCCCGATCACCACCACCTCTCCATCATCTCTGGTGGCTACATCAAATTATGAAACGGTTGTTTTTGAGAAGGTGTAACTGAACTAAAGGGAGGAGAGAAAACCTACAATCGTCTCATTTCTGATTTTTTTTCTTCTCATTTCTGTTTTATTTGGTGATAGTCTATTATTATTATTATTTTTATTATTATTATTTGAAGACTCACTATGCAGTATAACTTTTAATTCCCATAGCGTAGCGTAACGACAGGTGTTCAATCATGGTAGGATTTTTGGTAGTGTAAGCTTCATCATGCAAGCTATGGCTACAAGTGAACAACAGGTTAATTTACCCTTAAAGGTATAGTCATACTGTAAAGAGAAATTAACTCTCAAAGCACAAAAGTCTACCCTGCTCGCCTGCCCCCCCCCCCCCCCCCCCCCCCCCCCCACACACACACACACACACACATGGGGAACGGTTTTTAAATGGTGGTCTTCAGACGGAATCCCTGGAATGCAAAACCTCAGAGAGGAAATGTGAGTCTTTCACGATTATAGACACATCCTCTGTCTGTCCTTCATGAGAGAGAAAGGGAAACTGTGTGTGGTGGGGGTGGGGATCGGGGTTCATATGGCTGAGAGCGACCAGAACTGCTGCTCACACTGTGATAATCAGTGATGCTAAGTCTACATTTAGACTTGTGCTTCCATTTAAACTCTACGTGTATTAAGTTGTGGCCACACCTGACTTGATTTATGTGTCTGAGACTGTGTGCATTTAGACCTAACATTGCATACCAGCTGAAATCCAGTTTTCCTCAGTCTGCTCTGTGGTCTCTTTCATAGTTTGCATTTTTTCTTTTTAGAACTGGCTGAAACCAAAAGCTAGATCTAAGGAAGTTTAGAGATTTGGAGATTTATTGTTGTGCTTCATAATTGTTTTTCTCACGGTTTGGGTTTTATGTTCTTGGAACAGTTTATTTGTTAAGCAATATGAATTGTTGGCAAGAGATGTTATGGTCAGAAAGCCCCCAGTGTTTAAAATGAAACAATGCCCTGTCTGATATGATTAAAATATATGTTTAAAATCAGATTAAAAGAAAGATTTACCTGTTTTTCTGTTGGGCGACTTTTTAAAGTATAATTTATTGCCATGTCTCAGCTTACATTCCTGCCACTATACATTTTCTCTAAACGTGAGCGAATAGCAAACATTAATAAAACAATGGCTCTCGATCAAACAGGGTCTTTGCTGCTATATGTATTCTGATAAATAATCATGAATTATGAGCTAATCTTTAATCTCTTTATCTGGCTGGAACCTCTTTTAGTAAATTTGCCTATGCTTAACCTCCAACACTACCAAGTCTAATCACTGTGGTGTTAGTGTACCCCTGCAGATGCTCCTTCTTTATAACTTTGCATTTTGCTCTTTCAGCCCACTGCATTTATTTGCATTTTTCATCAATAAGATTTTGTTCTGGCTGTGTTCCTCGATGATATAAAATTGGACTCGCTTTGTTTTTGAAATTTTCCTCCACCAAAGTGAAACTTTTCCTAGATATGACAGCAGAATTTGAAGTATGCTGCTAGAGTTTTCCACCCTCACTGGGATCCCTCTCGTCAAGGCAGAGGATTAGAAGTTATGTAGCGTTGGCTTGCACATTCTGCAGGATTTTGAGCAAATGTATCCCCAGTTTAGTCACCCATCCCACACTGCATTCAAATGCCACCTTCTAGCTTCTCACAAAGGCATTTTTGGAGCTCCTCCTTACGTCTGGAACATGTATCTGGGACAGCTGCCCTTTGATGCTTAAATGAATTTTAAAAAAACATCCAGTTTGAGTTTGCTAGTAGGCGGTGTGTCGTCGTGTCCCCACAGAGCTTGCTGCCAAGCTTGTAAAAGCAAGCAATCTTGGATTTTGAGAGCTGTTATTCCTGACACCACAGGGAGCTGACAATTGGTGCGGTTCCTCCGCTGTCCTCCTGCGCAGTGAGAGTTGGTGTATGATTTACTGAAATCAAACAGGCACAAGGTGTTTTCCCTCGCTTTCCTTCACTGGATGGAATCTGGAGTTTCTCAAAGGTGAATGACATGAGATGTGTGAGGAGATGAATCCATCTCTCACCACCTTTAAAATATGGCCTCTTGGCTGCATTATGCTGCCACTGCTTCTGCTCTGAGGAAGGGAGTCTGTCTATGAGATTAATTTCCCCAATTAGCCTCCAGTTGGTGTGTGTGACACAGGCAAGGAAATCCACATGTACATTTTTCATCGACTTCCCTGCTTTGTGTGTCCCTCCTATAATGTAACAGTTTGGGACGCTGGTCCTTATGTGTGTGTCGAAGGGGGTTAAAACAAAGAAGCTGGTGATTTAAATAAAATCAAGCCTCCATCCCGCAACAGCATTAGCGCCGGGGCAGACTGCATTTTCAGGGAAGCTTTCAAGGACCACTGTCTCAGCATTCACTGTCAGCTCTCAGAAAGTACAGCTGTGTGTGTCAGCTAGTTTGCATGTGCAAGCGCAGTGTTGTGTGTTCTCAAAACAGAAGACAAACACACACTTTCTTGCACACATGCGCACAGACACACTCATATACACAGTTGAGCTTCCACAGGATGTACCGTCAGCATGCAATTCTGAGCTAAATTAGGTCTGTTGGCTTCCTAAAATATAAGAAATTGTTACATAGAGTGTGCCGTGCTGATGATGAGAAACCGACAAGAGTTGTCAAATTTTAAGTTACGATGCCCACATGAAGTTTCGGTGGGTCATTTTTGCATTACAAATAGTTTGTTCACATTAGAAAGTTTGCAGAATTTAAAAAGGTATGATGACCGATACATTTATCTTGTTAAATGGTAAATGTATACCTACCTTTTTTTTTTTTGCTTGCAGCCTAAAATCAGAATTAATATATAATACTATATTTGGAAATAGTTCTCTCTGTTTGCCTTGATCGGGTAGGTGTGTTAAGCATATTTCTTTATATTTAAAATCCGTCTCTGACTCACTTCTTCATCCTAAGCTTGAATGGATTAAGTTGGTAGTGTTATTTCTGCCTGCCAGCCTTGCTGACCTCCCCGTATGATTTGAATGAAAGCTGATTACATAGATAGTCACATTTAATTAACACATTGTGAGCTGCTGTTAGTGTGGGAACTTGGACTGTGCATGTGCTTGTGGTGTTATTTATGTAACGTCTGAGACGTCTGAGACGTTTCTTTTCCAAGTGGCTTTTTCCCCCTTCAAACAATACAGAGTTTTGACAGTTGAAATATGGACCAGAGTTAGTGATTATGATTCATCAGCACACAATGGACATGAGTCATTCTGTGACATGTTTGTGGTGTTGCTCTCTGTTTTATGTATCCCTTGCACCAGCTTAATTTCGGAACAAGCAATGAACGTGCAGTCTGACCCGGGTATGAGGCATTTCCTGCAGAAATCGCTTTTCTTAAGCTTTTTAGATAAGATGGTGCATTTTTTAGAAAGCAGAGAATCTGGCCTCAGGAAAGACGAGAGAAGGTAATCCGCTAATGTGATGCAGATTCAAACTCATAGCATTAATGATGGGCATGTAGAAGGTTGCTCATACACCTTGGTTACCCAGACACTCGGGCCTTAGGTGTTCAGTATGCACCTCAAATCTTTGCTTCACCACATAGAAAAAGCAGTGTGTTGTTTGGGGGAGGGCAGTAGGCGGTTCATCTTTGCAGTCCACTGCGTTTTTAAAGGCCGAGGTGCAGTGCTTGTGCTGTTTAAGACAGCGTGCACAAAAATATGATGTGTTCAAGTCTACATTCTCATTTGCACACTGCCTGCCCATTACTTTCCTCTTTCTGGAACTAGACACTTCCTCTTGAACATGACCGTCTGTTGTTTTTCTGAGGCTGTCTGTCACTGTGATTTCTGAAAATGAAGTATAGCACATTGTCTTCAGACATGTGTGAGTGTGAGAGAATGGATATTTTCAACTGTGCGCTGTCCATTGGTGGCCCGTGTTTGTGTTTATGTGCTTCAACTCAAATATTTTACATCTAACCTGCCAAGACGAGAGAGCAGCCCAAATGGGGCAGTCCCCCACTGCAGCTGTCAGCCCTTCTGCCGTCATCCCTCTTTCCATCAGCTCATCTCATGTTCATACTTTTCTTTTCATCATCTCTCCTCTGGTAACATATTTTATCCTCTGTTAAAGTCTTATTTTTACCCTCCAATTTACCCTCCATTCATCTCTGAATACCATACTTTGAGCTACAGTGGTTACAGTGTATAAATTAGTGGCTAGTGAACTTTCTCTGCTTAGCATGTAGAATATCAGCATGCATTCATGTTTTTTTTAAAGCCTGACATTGTTGAAACAAAGCAGTTAATAAAGGTAGTTAGTAAGTTAGCGGACTGCGGAGTCGCACATCCAGACCCAGTGTGAGGACAGAAAATATACCTACCCAACAACCGACTATCCAAATAGTCGAATAGTCAGGTTCAACCCTACTCAGTACTAAACGAACACAGAGTGCAGATTCTTTTTTTCATAGACACATTAAAGAAGGTTGTTATTCACATTGGATGAGGAAAAATATTGATTTTGATTGATTTTGGAAGTTTAAGAAAGGGACACAAAATTCAATGTTCAATGTAATTACATGATCTTGAAGTAAAGAATATATACAGGTCTGCCCAGACTCTTTTGCATTAATGATATGCAATGTTTCTGATTTTATATAAGCTGCAATTTAAATTCCACTGAAGGCTGTTGGTCTATGTTTAAATCTGTTGCCCAGGGTATCTGTGGCAGAAGTCAGTGCTAGACACTCTAATAAAGTGTAAACTAGTCTTTATTACTTAATGGGATGCATGCCTCTGTGTAAAAATGCAGTCTACAGCAAGAATAATTGAGGTAGTTTATGACCTTTTTGTTTCTTTGCAGTGAGTGACTCCTTTGAATCATCTGGCCGTGAATGTTGTGAATGCTGAATTCTCTCTTGCATAAATATTCAGTACTATAGATTAGTCTGTGCACAATCCTTGACAAGAAAGAGATGATACTCTTGTATCTGTGTGTCTGAATGTCTGATTGATCTTGCCTCTAACATTTGGGGGTCACTGTGTTGTGGTTAGGGTTTGTAGTGCAGTAGGCTCTATACCCAAACTTCCTCCAGCTCTGTTTAGTCTGCATCACTAGCGTATAGTTCAATTGACCACACACACACACACACACACACACACACACACACACACACTACACACTACACAAGCTCTATACACTCGTTCAGTGTTCACGTGGCTCTTGTCATCATATGGAAACGTTTATGTTCACTTTTAGATGCAGCTGTTCCTGCTGTGTTTATCCTTTCTGTTATCAGTATATCTAAAAGGAAGATAATGGAGGTTAATGGCTTTCAGATGCAGCAGACCACACATAATTATATTACACATTGTGCTTAATTTGTAGTCAAAACATGAAACATTCTTACTGCTCATGTTATAATCCCAAACTAATTTATATATTTTAATTTCACACATCTTAACAAAACCTCCCAAGATAAGCAGAACCTTTTTCTGGAAGATACAAAATAGGAAACATGTACTATATATGGCATAGACTGTATAAAATATGGGCGTATGTGACGTCACGCATAGGTTTCTGAAGAACCTCCCAGTGGTTCCTTCGTCGCCATTTTGGCAGTGCCTAACTCCACCTGCTCCCGGCTAATCCAAAAATGGGCAAAGAGGCGGAGATCAGTGGAGCTGAGGCTGGCCGAATGAGTCCTGGCTAGAAGCTCCAAGCTATTGAAGGCTAAGAAGCTAGTTAGACTACTTCGTCAGGAGGGCAGCTGCAAGCGGCAGCCTGGAGATGTTAATTTCTCATACCTAGGGGTTGTTGCTTGCATGTTCATGTTTTTTAAACATAGGCTTCTGCGTGTGTGCCCTTTGGAAACAAAGAATTGTGCGTTATATCACGAGAATTCCACTGCTGTGACACAGTAGAAATACACTATCCAGTTCAAGAAATGTGAATAATCAATGAAACCCTAACAAAAGTTATCACTTTAATTATAGAGTAGATAAAGGTCACACTCTGACTTATTCATGATTTACAGAGACTCAACAAGTCCCCCATGAGCATCTTTAATAAAAAAATGTTATCATTATAGTTAATTTATACGGTATTAATCCAGCAATCTTGTGCACACAGTGGCGACAAATACCTTCCATTTAACAGGCAGGAACGTCGAACAAACCCAGCTCTACGGAGGATGGCCATCTGTCTTGACCGGTTGGGGAGGAAGAAAAGAAGAAAGAGAGACAGATGGACAGACAGACAAACAGCCCCAGATATAAAAGCAACCACAAAACACTCTAAGCCAGACCCTTTTTTCTGTAGAACAGTGGATTAATTAGTGCAGTTAGTAGTAGTTAAAATCCCCCTGTGGCTCAGCAGTACTGTTGCTGATTCATTTTCTTGCTTTTCCAATAATCTGCAGAAATTGAGCCAGACTTGTTGCAGTAGCTCATGAACTGCCTTGTCACTGTGATGACGACACACAAAATACAGAGTAACACAATGAAGAGTTAATGCCAGATCTAAGGTCTGATAGTGGTGATAGTGGGGCTTGGATGGGTTGTCAAAGAGAAGGGATTTTTCCTCTTTTTTTTTAAAATAAAAAAATTGAATACATTTTGAAACGTTAGCCTGATTGCACTTGCATCGACTTATGATGGCATTTTACTTTCTCCAATATTTATGCGACAATTATTTGGACAATCCCTGAAAGTTTATTGTGTATACGCAACAAACACTCATTTTATTATTGCAGCCTGTGAATCCAAGATTTCTCAAGAGCCACTATTTCTCTCCATTTCTTACCCCGTTCATCTTCAAATCGCCCTATGAAATGAAGCTCTTGGTATGTGTTTTTGTTTTGGATTTTGGCATTGCTGATGCTGATTTATGGGGATGTAATTCCATAATGCGGGTAAAAAGGGAAAACAGAGCTCTGCACAGTTTGTGGTCTTCTCATTTCTTCTCTGTGCTCATATTTCATGCTGTGGGGGAACCCCCGGGTCTCTGGTGTGTCGAATTATACCCTTTCGTTTCATTGATACATTTGTTTTCAGTTGACTTGTGGACTTTCCTATTAGATTTAGCACTTTTAACACAACCACGGCAAAGCAGGCATAAAGGAGTGAGATGTCAGCTGTGTGCAGCTGGTCAACAACCCTCCATTAACTCAAGATGGATGCTACTTGATATCTGATCGGGCCATAATGATTTGTTTTGAAAGATTACTGTTACAAATGACGCATTCAAGCTGGCTCAGCATTTTCAGGCTCTGTCTGTGTGTATCTCAACACAGCGCTGTGATTTAGGAAGAATTTGGCATATGAAGAGACTGTGACTCAGTAATGAAATCTCACAAGGTGCTGCCAGTCTCATAACTCAGCTTTACTGTTCTCCACTCATGACCTGCGTTTTACCACGTAACACCCAGGGAGCTTACATGCTTTCTACCGGACTAAAACCTTTTGTGCGTATATTATTTTGCTGAAAGGTGGGCTTGGGGAAAACTTTAACACAAATTATACAATGTATTGTAATAGCTGACAACTTTTCTGCTAGCTTAGTACAATGTTGTTCTGAGACTGGTTGTTTCAGTCAGTCCTTAGTTTAATCTGCTTTTCAAATTACTTTTGAACTTGGTGGCATCAGTGTACTTCTGAGCAGGAAAATGGAAAGACTGAACACCTCACTGTTGCATAACAGCCTCCGACTGGAAAGGAGGTGGTCTTCAATATGCAGAATACATTAAACTTTCCAAGTGCTTCAGGAGGATTTTCCTGCAGAATATGGAGAAGAAATATCACCTTTTCTTTTCATAGGCCAAGAGCATAATATTTCTGACAGCCTCTGAGAATTATGAGGGCAGGCAAAAACCTGAGTCTTAAAATTTTAATTTGGAACATGTGAAAAGGCAGGTAATTGGTCTACAAATGTGAATGTGAATGTTGCTCTTGCTCGTAACCCCGTACTGCCTAACCTCTTCCTTTCACTGCCTGAACTCTGCCTCCCCACTGCAGAGTATCATCATGCGTCTCTGTATCCTGTAGTCTCTCTTCGGCCTTTTACTCTTTTCTTTCTTGAACCGGATGTCCCTCATCTCTCTGTCTCTGTCATTTCTTTCTCTTCCTTCCTCTCCCTAACTCACCCCCGGATCTAGTCCAGACAGCTGACAGACGACTCTACCGGCGTGGCTCCAGTTTGTTGCATTTTTTTTCTTTATATGTTCTGAACACTTCCTGTACTAGTCCCTTACCACAAAGCAGTATTTGTCACCGTTTGTTTGGGGACCCTAAGGAGTCTGTTAGGGGATTCCAGGGACCCCAAGCAAAAGTAATACATTCGTTATTTCATTCACTTGAAAAAGAGTATGCATGGAGTAGTCGTTAGAGCTGTCACTTTTTCTCAAATTAATTTTGCACAAGTATCAAATCACATGCATTGTAAGCAACAATGTAAGTTTATTATCTTTATATTACACCCGTCTAACTTTACTTCAGAATGATAATGCCAAAAACCCCAGGCATCAATTTAAGCATTATATGTTCATATCAGCATATATATTTTCTGATATGCGCCAATATTATACCATCATATCTTTGAAAAATCCTAAACATTTAAAGCAGGGTACTGATGTAGCGAAGAATGTCAGTAATGCTATTAAAAAGATGTTCATCGCCTAATGCTTGGCCTCTCTCTCCATCACCAATATTAATGCAAGCATGTTAATGAAGACTGAAACTAGAGAAAGCCAAAATCTCTGTTAATTAAAGTAAGTAAAAGTGGTTTTGATGAAAATAAGTAAATAAAAAAAAATGTCATCCAAAACTACCTATAAGTATTAAAGTAAAGCTTTTAACTTTTCAGTGGTGATTTTTCAATCCAACTGAAGCAGGAAGACAGTTTAGACTTTAAGGATCACACTTTCCTCCCCCTCACTGTTCTCCTGCTACTGTTTCTGCGGTCAGACTGCCCTCCACTGAGACTGTGTGTGTGTGTGTGTCTGGTAGACCACTCAGCATGTCTACTGTACAAACACGCAAATACATACATACACACACACACACGCTCACATACACTGCCACTCAAATTACATCCACCCCTCTCTCTCTCCCACACTGAAACTGAAAACACAGACTCAGAGGACATTTTATCGTGGAGATGAGGATTAAGTAGCTCGGACGGCGCCGGTGTGCCACACCATCCCACTCTACTCTTAACATAATCACAATAACAGCAGGATTTCCCACCTGTTTACAAAGGTCCAGAAATATAGAAAGATGATTCCCTTAGTGCTTTATATTGTACGTTAGCAATAAAGGATAGAGACTGTATTTGCCAACAGTATGCATGTTTTGGTACTAATGCTGAATAAGGAGAATTATGGAATTTTCTGTGCAACCAAGAGCTCATATGCTTATTTAACATAGATTGACACTGAGGAGACTTGGTGTCAGAGATTTCACAACATTTTGCAACATAAATGGCAGTCCAGCTGATTGATGAAAAATTTAAACATTGGATCTGTTTCTCAGTATAGCTGTAAAAACAACAGCACAGCACAGTGCTTTATTGAAACTTATAAAAAAGATGGCAACAAGTGTAGAGTCTGTGCATCATAGAAGAATAAAGTTGGATACGAGAAAGAAACTTGGCTCTTTTGACATAACATGGAGTTCATTAATTAGAGCTGATGGATGGAAATGGGTATAATGGATAATAGTTTTGTATGCAACTGGTGTTTCCCTATGCTTATTAAAGTAATGTCCTCCTTTTTTAGAAGTTCATTAGTTGGGCTGTTGCAGTCCACGTTTCTTTATGTACCTGGAAAAGTGGCATACAAATTTATTATTATTATTATTATTAAATGAATCCCAAACAGTGTCAGGGTATTGTTCTATTGTTATAGATGCTCTCTACCCGGACAACTAAAAGCCCTGGGCTCCATCATCCACTCTCTGCCGGGCTCATTTTAAAATTTATGTGTAGTGTACATAGTTGAGGAAAACTACTGCAGCCTAAAGTAACCTCTCTCCAGGCCATTCTTACTCAGAGTGGCAGGATACATGGCAAACTCTCTCTGTGTCGTCCCGTTTGCCTCTTTTACCTCCATCTTCACAGTAGCTGTTTCACACTTTTAACCACTTGCCTCTGAGGCTGAACGTCATGCCCTGTTATTCTGTAAACCAGATAGTAAATAGAAAAACAACATAAATGGAGAGAAATAAGGTACAACTGGCATTTACTGTATGTTAGGCGTAGTTAAGACCGAGACACATTCTAATGACTTGGCACTTCCCCAGTGGCTGGGTCATATTGTCATATGGGCTGTCATCTGCTGATATATACAAGATCAGACCGTGTCTATATGGCACACTTTATGTTTGAGACGGTGGACTACTTCGGACTCAGTTACTTGCACTTTCAATGCATATACACCTCTAAAATGTCCAGAGATTGCATTTCAAACAGCTGACCTCTGTAACATGTCTATCCGTCCTGCAGTGCACTGATGTCTGCGTGTGGCAGTGAGGCAGTAGTCAGACAGTTGCCTGTGCGTTGTCCATTTTGGTGCTTAGGTTTGCTTCTAAAGTGGTCGTGGGATGCAGATAACTGTCATGTTGTATTACCCAGTGCTTCATCTCTTCCTCTCTCCAGCACCCCCTCTCCGCTTTATTGCCCTGCCTTTTACTCTGTGGCTTAATTTCCCGTCATATTTCTCAGCTGCCGCCTTCTCTTTTGTCTCATCCTCTCTTCCATTACTGCAGTTCTCTTCATTTATTGCTCTCGTTTCCTTCTCTTAGTGTTCTCCCCACCCCAACTTCTGAATATGGGTTTCCACTTCATAATCATGGTCGTCATCTTCCTCAGCTCCTGTCTTCTCTCATTCCCTTGTTTATAAGGTCTAGTAGTGCATACATACTGTAGACAGTTAGTATTAACTAAATACTGACAAGAATCACCTTTTTAAGGAATTCCTGAGACAGGTCTTGCATGAATCATATGTAGTACGGTCAAACAGCTCATAAAGAGGCTGGACCAACTGACATTAGCTAAAGCACGTGCAGATAAAATCAGCCATCTCCAGCTCTAACACTGTCTACACAGGAGGCGTAGTGTGAGCTGCACTTTAGCAGAGCAGCAGCGAGAGCCCAATACACACTGTCACTGTAGTTAAACATGAACCACAGAAGTAACAGCCTTATTGTCGGTGCTTTTGCCGTCTATATTGCAGAGCTGAAAATACTTCTCAGATGCTCCAGTGGAGGGATTATCCTATCTGCAAGACTTTGCTCACTAGTGTCCATATTTCAATATATATTAGGTTTGTTTATTGATAGGTTAATAGAGCAAGCAATAGGTCAAGCTCCTGGAGGCTGAGAAACACATCTGAAACGCCTCCGTAGACACACAGTTAGTGTACCTAATGAGTCATAAGGGAATGACTTTGCTGCGGTTTTATATTACACCTGACTGTGTCTAAATCCAGCCTTGGCTTCCTGTGTGCATATTCCATTTTCTTAGTGACTCAGATGAGCTTGAATCCCTCCGGCTCATTTCCTCCCTCTTAATTCTTTTATTTCTTTATCCCTCTCTCCATCCCTTTATCTCATCATGTCACCTTTCGTCTTTGGTTTCCTACCATCCAAACTCTCCATCTGTTCGTCATGTGGCAGCTTGCATCAACCTAAAAACTCATTTAGCTTACTCCCTGACAGTGTTCCTCCCTGTGTTTCTTAATTTCAGTCTCTCTACTTTTGTTGATAATATAATATAATATTAATAATAAGTTTGTGTGTGTATATAATAATAAAATATATAAATATTATGCATTCAAAAGAGCATATTCCGAAGACGTTTAAACATTCCAGTAGTTATATTTATTCACATATAAAAAAGTTGACGACCACTTAACTGATTATATTACATATAGGGACCTGCTAATGATGACAGGAGCCTATAGCATAGACCCTGGGTTCCCAGCTCCAGACCTCCAGGCACCCCTACCTGCCCATTTTCCAGTTCTTTCTGTGCTACCACACCTGAACCAGCCGATTCCCTGATCCAACAGAAAGGGCTGGTGTGTTATACACAACATGATGTGTATGTTACAAACTACTCTTGTTGTGTAATTTATATATTTTCCACTGTTCTGGTTCAATTAACTTATGATGACAGTGATGTATATCACCCTTCTTCTTCAATGTCGGAGGTTTGTTTTACTCCACTGTTTGCCAACCCATGACATAAACTTCATTAGGGCGCCCCATTCAATTTCCCAGAATAGACCAGAGAATTAGCGGCTGTGTTCACATGTGAGTCACAGATGGAAAACTCTGTTTGATGCCCGGTCCAACTGAATCAGAATCAGATTTGTGTTCTCACATACAGCCCTGCCGGTAAATGTCTAGATAATTTCAGGGTTGCAGTGCATGTGTGAGAAGGGCTTTAGTGTGACGAACATCGTTTAATCAGTGTTTATCAGTGTGCGTTAGTAAACAACCAGCTCCCGCAAGGCATTCTTATTCTGGTAGATGGTTCGCTCTCTTTGGTGATGTAATGTGCTGCTTGTGCAAGACGTGAACATTGTATCGATAAATTACAGCACCCAGTCCTTTGCATCGGCTCATCCAGATGCTCACCACATTGTACCAAATTTTGCGTTCATGTGATTCAGGTAACCTTTTTTTGGATGTCAGGTGAATGTCAGCCAACAAGATTTGTACAAACCATTGACAGACAGAAATGTAACAAATGCCACATATTCCATGCACACGCCATACATTTCCAATCTATGTTCTGTTCTACTTTGCTCATTTTTGTAACCCTCCTCTCCTATGTCATCTCTTATCTCTTTCCGCCATCCCTGCTACTCCTCCCTCAGTATTTCCACTGTTGCCAGAATGTCATCACTATCAAAATTCCCTGGTCCAAATCAACTTCTCCCCTTTCTTCCCCTCCCTATGCCTTCCCATATTTATCTCCCTTTCTCCCCCTCGACTGTCTACATTCCACAGATTTGTGACTCTAGATAGACCTCTCTCTCCCCCTCTCCTTACATTCCTCCCTCCCTTCTTTTCCATTCCACCGTAGATGCCTCCAGATTAACATTTCGTCTTTACCTTCTCACCCCTCTCCAACCAAACCCCCCTCCTCTGTATGGTGACGACGTTCCACTCCAGATTCCTGTCTCCAGATTGTTGGCGTCTCTCCGCAGGGAACTGAGAGAGAGGGGAGGAGGTGGGACGGGGAGTGTCAGCTGTAGACTACTGGCCTCTCAAATGAATGACATAATTGGCATCCTGAGCATTCACTAGTCTGGAGAAAGGCTGAGGTTGGGAAATCTAGCGGTGGCTTTCCAGAGGAAGTGCATTGTAGATTAGATCGCCAGTTTGGCAACATTGCCAAATTTTGGACGCCTATAAATGCGAATTTATACTGCGCACAATAGTTTTGCAGTGTGTACTTGCCACTGTAACGTAAAGCTGTTTGCATACACACAGTGCACTTGTACTTGAGATGTTTTCAACGTGTATTCTCAGCGTGTTTTAATGAGTGAGCGAGCCCGACAGGGAGGCGTGAGGACGGGAAGAGGATGTGTTTTGTTTAACTGTTGAACAATGCTGTGAATGAGACAGCATGGGGCTGTAGTAAGAGTCATAACAGGGGCGAGGGTGAAGGAGGTGGGCCTTGAAAGACTCACTAATGAGTAGGGGGGATGTCCGTGAGTGTCAGTGAGAAACAAAATGTTTTTTTAAAATTCAAAATCGCTTAGTTTCTATAAATGTAGATGCTGTTTTGTTTTACCTGTTTCTAATTTTAGACATAGAGAATGTGTTATTAATATCAAAAAAATGTTTAAAGAAACAAACTACTATAACACATTATGTGAATTTGTGATGCAGCATGGCCTATTTGGTGTAGGTAAGATTACTTTTGCTGTTCAGATCAATCAATTGAGTGCTAAAAAAGGATGTTTTTGTAAAAAAGAAGTGTAGGAACCCTGTGAAATGGCTGAGTGAAAAAGTCTAGGTCATTTCCCAGAGGCCACATTGCCTGGCATCAGGTAAACTGTGCAAATGCAAGAGGACTTGACGCTGGCCTTGGGCCACATGCGCATTTCAGTTGGTAACCTAGATTTTATGAGAAGTAGGGATGTTCTTTCAGTGTGTGTCCCTATCCTTGCATCTTTGTACTTTGATGGTGCATCAGTACTTTTTTTTGTCTGTCTGGTACCTGAGGCCTTAAACATTGTTCATCAAAACTTAACACTTGTGGATAGGCATGCAGTTTTTAAGGTCATTGTGTGCCCCAAGGAAGCAGGAAAGTTGTGGTGATCTAGTTAATGACCGAACTTGACACCACAACATAAGCTGTTAAATATGTCTGGAAGGTTAATGGCTTACTTTTGACGTCTTCCGTACTCTGCTTAGGTTGCATTTAATTGAGCTCCACCAGGTTATGTTCCAGTTCCTGTCTCTAAGTAGTGACTGTTAGGTCATTGACCCTTTGTTTGTTATTGTCTTGTTTTAAACCACTGTATTTGTTTGTCAGAAAGGCTTTTTTGTAAAGAAACAGATGTTCTGCTAAACAATATTTAAAGCCTTTTTTCCCACCTGAAAGATGTTTCCCTGAAGCTTGCACATTTCTTCTGAAACAACCAGTAACCACATTGTTGACGGCTAATATTTGGTGATGTTGTGCTGATTGTCATGCACAGCGATAAACAATAACATTAGCTCATTACAGAACCACAATGAATTTAAGGTTGGATTCAAGATTTTTTTGTAAGAGTCTCTTTTTTGGTTTACTGCCAAAAAGGTAAAGGAACTTCATTACACTCATTACATGCACCTGTGCAATCTGATGGCACATTACTGATGAAAAAATCCCTATGTCATAACCCATCATTATATACCAGCTGCACTGCAACCAAATATGCACTAAAATGAAGATAAAATAAAAAGGTCCTTGGATCGCCACTGCTCTGAAACACTGTTCTTTATGACATTATCAGCATTCAAGCTCAGCAACTGGATGCACATGCAGCACAGGTTGACATTCTGTCCTTGTAGAGCTGCTGGAGAATAAATCGAATAAATGAACCACAAAATGTGCTGTACTTGACCGTGGAGTTGGCAGTGCACAATCACGCAATCGTCTACTGGAGTTACTGACCACAAACCCTTTAGTCTGGGGCAGAGCAGCCCAGCTCTGTGGGTTGTTAATGAGTGCAAGAGGCGAGAGGCATGCTGCTATTTCAGTGGACTGTACAGTTCAAATCATTCACTTTTGTTAACTTGAATACACCTCATGTCCTTTTGTCATCACCTTTCTTTACAAAAAATATTATTTTTCGACAAGGATTTACATTGTTAGAACCCTAATCAGTCAATCAATCAAATTGTATTTGTATAGACCTTTTCAATAGCGGTACCCAAAATGCTTTACATCAAAGCAATAAAATAATACAAAAAACAATACATAATGATACAAGAAAGGTGCTACTAGTGCTGCAGGGTGTTAAAGGCTCTCCAAAGAGCATAAGTACACAGAACTAAATTAGTCAGAGTTAAATGCCAATCTAAAATCAGCTTCGATTTAAAAAGTCTGAGGTCAGTTGTGCACATCCTGCGCAAAACTGCTCAACTTTTTGTTTTTAACTGTTAAATTGATTTGCTAATGTTATCTTTTTCATATTTTATGGCCATTTTTCTCTTCATATTCTTGACAGCAGTACTTATTGTTAATTCTTAATCACTGTGCACATTGAACACTTAGGCAAATTCCTTTTATGTGAAACAAACTTGGAAACAAACCCCTTCCTGATGAAGGCCATTTGATTAAGCTTTATCCTCCTATAAACTACACACCTTTATGCACTGACACCATTAAGCATCATCACAAAAAAATACTATTTATTGTCCGATGTATTGAAAGAAGTAATGGCTGTCTTATGAAAAATTGTTCTTATTCGAAAAGTATTAGAATGTTTAATTTTGTGAATTGAGTTGCAGTTGTGTATATATATATATACAGTTGAAGTAGACTAACTTATCCCACCCATTACTCCTTTTCCCAACGAACAGAGTGAGGCGTTAAGCAGCCATTGCAAATGGACACTCCCTTGAGAAAACAACGGGCCTTGTCTGTTTAAAACCTTTCACCCTTTGACCAGAACTAACGCTAACCTTCAGCCTGACCTTTGTGTTCAGACAGATGGAGACGATACAAAGCTGCTACCCCTCCAACTGCCTCTCTTTGTGTTCTGAGGCCAATTTTGCATATATTGTAATGAATACTAAGGCCCTTTTTTGTAATGCACAATATAATTGTCATACATAACTTGGCAGTGATTTATGTATATTTGAAACTTTACATCAGTTGGGTTGAATTTATATTTAGTACAAGTCCTATCACACAGAGATTTGTCATATTATATACATATTTTATATGACATTATTTTGAATGTGCCAAACTGTGTTTTGGCACAGGGCGGGCCTTTGGCGACTGCACAGGAGCTGCTTCTGCGAGCCAATGCATGGAAGGCCAGTATGGAGCAAATAAATGGAGACTCATATTGTAGAGCACAAGGCCACTCGTGCCTGTACACATCCATGTTACGAAGTCAAAGTCAGTCACGTATATAAAGGTGGAGGGCCTTATGCAGATGTCAAGATTGCCAACCGCTCAGGGCTGGTATAATAAGCGAGTGTGTGAATAAGCGAGGGTGCGTTTTTCCACACAGGAAAGAATCCTTATTATTTATTCTCGTCACAGGGGATCAGACTACCTGCTGATCCCTTGAGTGATCTGTCTGTTAACTCAAGGTCAAAGGATTCACATGATAACTGACTTATACATATCCAAAGGTACTGAGACATCATAGAATATTTTCTTGATCTTCATCTGTCTTTTCTGGTACGTTGTTGCTCTCAATTTACATACTCAAAATGGAAAAATGAACAAAGACAGCAAACAAACATTTCATGACTATTTACAGGTAAGTATGTATATACTGTATATTCATAAACACAAAGACCTACATATCTATTTTTTTCAAATGCTGGTTTGCAAGCTCATTAAAGGTGTCGGTTTATACGGTACACTATTGGCTCCCCTGGTGATGGGACGCTATGGTTGACCTCTGAAACATTTACGACATACTTGTCTGGGTCAATGGCAGGCCACTGTCTGTCTCCACCTCCTTTAGCTACCAGACAGTGGTAAAGGCATTATCCCAGGATGTTACTTGCTTAGATGGATGGGCTTAGTTTGGTGTGACCAGTTTGATTTATTGCTTGTTTCAGACTGTGAATTGGGGTGACTCATCTACAAATGGTCCCAAAACCGCAGCTGTTTCAAATCCTTTTAACAAACAATGGACCAGAGTTGACCCCCTTTTGACCCTTTAACTACTATCACAGCTTGGTCTAAGATGAAGGCAACTGTTTGTGGAAAAATTACTGAATCAGCAATATTTAGTTAAAAAACAAAACCTTAATGTGAGCTCTTAATAATTTTCTTCTGTTCTACAAACTGATTTCTTCCCAAGTAAATGTTCTCAGACATGGACTGTGAAAAGGAGTACAATTAGATTGCAATCCAATAAAACACTGAGGACTACGTAGGTTTTATTTGATTAAAGAAACCCTGTTGTTTGAAAGTGAGAGTGTAATCTGAGCTCACAAATTCTTAATAAAACATGATTGTAATTTAATTGAAATATGATAGACGCATGTTGGAAAACATAAACACCAGATAAGGCAGAGAACAACCTAGCTCAGCTGGCTTAAGTGAAGGTACAGTGATTGCAATATCTTTAACCTGCTTGGAAGATCAGTTACCTAAACTGCCTCCAGGAAAGAACATACTTGAGACCTTGTTGCTCATACAGCATTCAATAACAAGGCTTTGCTTATAATTTGGTAACTATATATAAAAGGTTTAATTGTAACTTTAAGGCATGACTCAGCTGTCTTATGTCAGCCCTTTTGTTTTGAAACCAAAAGGGCTGAAATAAGAAAAAGGGATCAAATAGGAATTAGAAATAATGAATTTCTATCCAAAAGCTCAGGAATCAATAGTAATCCTTTAATCTAACAATAGGCATCAGAAGAAGTCTTTGCAGAAGTCTCTGGTAGCATGGTTGTCATCTACTTGTGTGCTTAGTTGTTTACTGGACACTACACTGTTGTGCTGCCAGATTTATTGTCTCTCCTCTTAAAATGAGGGTTTGTGTTGGGGATGAGGATGATACATAGACAACACTGACGGCAGCTTCACCCTAGGGCTTCCTGGTCATTTACTCGCTCCTAGTTGACCTAGCTCTGAACGAGTGTGGTCCTCTGCCAGCTCTGGGTCACCATGGGCTGCCTGCTCACGTGGCAGCCATTCAACACTGCTGGAGCGCCACAGGACGCCAAGATGAGATTTGATTCCTCATTGATGTCCACAGTGGTAGAGCCTGCATAAGCCCGATAAGATTATCAACATATTTAGGCATGTTTATCTAAATCCTTGTGGGGTTTCTGTAAAATGATATTGAAATCTGTGGGGGTAGTATTCGCTACAATACATCAAATAGAGGTTTGATGAACAATTCTCAGTCCGCCTTTGTTTTTAGAATATAGCTTACTCATGTACAACCAGGCTATTCAATTATATTGTCCAGGGGGGCACATTTTTCATAAAGCTAAGGCCCCGGGGCTGAACGCTTTCCCTTTGATAAAATCTTTAGGGATGAATTGATAGGCTGTTTCTCCATATCCACAACTGCTGAATCCAGCGATTTTCTTATCAGGGAATTATTACAAAATTATTGCCTTTTTAAAAAAATATATTATTGAAAAAGAAAAATTCGATATGAATTTAATTGTTAAATATAACTGTTGTTCCTAGAGCAGCAACGGTAAATTTTGCAACAACAAAGTCAAGTGAGAAGATATTGAGTTTATAAAAGTGCTGTATCAACTCAGTTATTTCTCACTGTAAACTTATGTTGAATATCAGTAAAATAAATCATTCCTGACATCTCAATTCTAATCGAAGAACACAGACACCTGTCAGTATCAGTCCTCTGTCCTCCCTCTGACGCGAATCAGTCATTGATGTGCGTATTAATTCGCACATCAATGCCTTGCGATCCCCCAGTTAGAGCTGGTTAATGTGGCCCGGGAAAGGGAAGTTTGGGGTCCCCTTGCTAAAGCTGCTGCTCCTGCGACCCGATCCCGGATAAGCGGTTGAAGATGAGATGAGATGAAATACCTCAACCGGTGCATTGATTAAAGTGTGCTGTTTTATTGCACTTAATTACAAAGAGCAAACAAGATGTTTCAGTGTTCCTTTGTGACGCTGGGTACAGCCAACAGTTGGAGTGAACAGCTGTTGACACAAACAGGAAGTCCTCTATAGGCTGTCTCATTTCAAAGACGGCTCAGTTCAGCATACACAGTCTTTGTAGGATTTAACTTTCATGGACCGGTTGTCCAGCTCTCAAAAGAGATGGGAAATAAGTGAGATTGCTCGCTCGTTCGCTACTTTCATACACTGTCACTATGTAGTTTACCTATTTTTGTCATATGTGTGCTGGGCCACATGGAGGTTGCTTCTGGGCCGGATGTGGCTCGTTGGCCACCAATTGAATAGGCTTGATGTGTATTCTTTAACTTTTCTGTTCATTTTCAATTTCTTTTTGTACTTTCCTCTAGTAGTGGCTACAGTGCTTTCTATGTTGCTGAATTGCTAAAGGTTGAACAGAGAAACTTTGTGACACAAAGCCAAGGAGCACTTTAAGAGGCTTTCCCTCTTCAGAAGTTCTTCAGCCAATCATCTATAATGCAGCTCTTTTCCGTAAAGAAACTTAAAACTAACACGCTAACTAACATTTGTTACACATGCTGTTGTAGCACACATTTAGAGAAATCTCCAATAAGTTAGTCATGTACCTTGTACAAACCTGGAATAAGATTAATTTTATTTTTACCATATTGCTTGTGCCCTCATAAGTCATGATGCCCCTGTTGTCGTTATTGCTCCATTATCTAATATATACAGCCTTTAAACCCATTCATCATCGTCAGCAGCAGCAGCCTCCGGTGGCTGGCAGCACACTTGGTAAGAGGCCCTTGATGACAATGAGAGAAGCTTTCCTCTGGTAATTATGGCTGAGACACTGGAGCAGTGTGCAGGTTAATCCCTTAATCTTTATTAGCATAGTTTGGTAACCACAGAGCCCTGTCTGTATTATTGCTCAGCACATGCAGTTTAAACTAGTAGCTACTTACCAGTGTTGACTCTTCCACAGTCTTGAGCCCCCACAGCAAACCAAACAACACGAGCTATGAGGACAATCTCAAATTGAGTATTAATGCTATTGTTGCTGAATTTCTAAAAACATCTTTCAAAACTTTCTAGTTTAGTAGCCCGGGAATAAATCAGGTTCGCAGTTATTTTATGAGGAAGGCTGTTCCTGACATGTTTGATAGACCTGAGGGATACACACAATCCATTTTGGTAACGTTAAATTTGAGCATCAATTTGGTTTGTTTACAAGAAAACTCTGCAGGGCCCCTTTTTTAAATAAGATTTTCAAACCAATAGATGGAATGGTTTGTTGCTAAACCTCTGCTGCTGATACCCTGGAGTACATGTACACAAAATAGGCTCATCCATGTATCTTCAAGGCAAAGGTTAAGACCTAAGACGATAACCCATTTTAACCGAGTTGGATTCTCTGTCCACAAATGTTCTGCCAAAATTTCTGGCCTCTCCTGTTTTTCTCCTGTCTGCCGACAACACGGTGTCCGTTTTGTCCCACAGGAGGCTTTTCTGGCTGCCTCTGATTTGGCCTGCGCCCATACTGTTGGCTTTGGCAGTGTAATTTCCCCTGACAAGCTGATGGTTAGTGTTCATCCAGTCGGCTCGGTCAGTGTAATTTGGTTTGTGTTGAGACCGTCTGTTCCCATGTTGTGATTCTGTCTTGATTTTTCTGACTATGTCGTTTTGCTCACTGTTAGGGTCCTCTCATTGAATGGCTGTAATTCTAGGTTTGTTCCTCAGACCTGCCCATATCTTTTTCAGAATGGGTCCTTGTTTCTCAGTTGTGGTAGATTCACATGCTCTTAACATGATCTATTGTGTAATCTTTGTACAGCACTGTTTCGGCATAAGGTGTTTTAATGTAATAACTGTATTTTCGTGCTCTCCAACCCACTGTCGAATCACTGCATAAGAATTCTGTCTTTTAAGCTATATAGTTTAGTGTATTCACGGTCTGTGTCTTATTTTCAAAATAAGCCTACTGCATGCATAGTTGGTTGCTGTAAATAATACATACAATAGCACTTTCGCTACATGCTTTAAGTTGTGTTGTAAATGTAGGGACAGCATTCCCTGTGGAAGCATTATATGTCTGTTTTTCAGAAATTACAGATCTCACCTGAGGCTGGGCAGAGCAGAACATTTTTCTCACATGAAATGTTGTGGTATTTATGGCTTGGGGCTTTATTAGACAATGGTAAAGGGGAAGTTGCAGAAAATAATGCTTAGACTAGACACCTAGAGAATAGCGACAAGCGGTTAAAGATGTGATTTGTATTTTAACCTCCTATTTTCAGGCACATGTCATGTCTTTATATTGAGCTACCTGGTCATTGCAGAATGTCTGATCTACATATTTTGTTTGACTTGTACATAAATATTGCAGTTACGTTTTTCCCACAGAGGGAAGGCCATGATATGTTTTTGAAAAAAGAGAGATCACCTTTACCTGCAGTGAAAATGAAGTGGAAGTGACTGACATTAATAGACACAAGTCAATATAGAAAATGGATGGATTGATAGAAGCACTTGCAGAGAGTTTGAACCGTTTTCCAGACATCATGTAGTGATCAGGATGTTGGTCTGTCTGTTGGGAGCATGTGATGTTTATTATCTCCCTTTTACATGGCTTAGGTCATTGATGTTTTTCTTGCCGCCATCGTGTGGATTTTCTCTGCCACTCCTCGTAATTGTTGCTGCTCGTCCTGCTTTTGTTTCACTCTATAATTGTTACTGGATTGTCTAGCTAGCTCCAAACAAAGCATCGGTTTGCCTCAGTTCATCCTCCAACACACAAGGAGGGAGACATTTAGGGAGGAAGATGAAAAAAGACATCAGACAAACCCAAACATAGACTTACTCTCTTACTTTCTCTCTCTGTCTTGAAAGTGATTGTATGTTGTCTGTGATGCAAACCCCCAGGAACTTGCCTCATACAGGATAAAGTGCTTGTCTACTTAATATTTTACAAGGAGAAACTCTTAAGGCTGGTCTCCTTGCCTGTGATGGGACAATGAGGATGGACAAACCTATATGTGTTTTTCAAAAAGACAGCAGTAATTACTCAAAGGAAACATAGTCAAGTTCTACAGCTAAAACAAAAAATTATAAATAATTAAATATTTAAGGTTGCTGGTCTTTTACACATTACAACTGTGCTTTACAAATAATATAAAAAATACTTACCATTGAAAAAGAATATGTATATTTGGTCTTTTTACCATTTAAAAAAAAATGCTCTTATTTTCATCAAATTTGCACACATCTAAATAACCTGTCATTTTTCCTTATGTCTTCTCCTCCAGTCCTGTGTGCAAAGAACCTGGCAAAGAAAGACTTCTTCCGTAAGTAGAGCCTATTTTTAAATCTTGCTATTCCTATCCCATTGCCTCCCTTGTGCACTAGAATGGGCTTTGTCAGCAGTGGCAGCTTGCTGGCTTTTGAAGTCGTGCTGTAAATGAAGTCCCTCAGGAGCTGTCTGTCTGTTATACACACCAGGGTGCTTGAAACACAAGAGGACCCACCACTAACCTACCTTCTTGTGATAGGTATCAGGTCCACTACACTTAAAAGCACTAGACAGAAATTACACCTTACATGAGAATAAACAAAAACGTCACAGTCAATTCAAGAAGACATTTCATCCTCTGATTTAGCATTTTGCCATAAAAGTGTCACAAGTAATTGTCAAATCATGCTAATATTATTGTGGTGGAAAATAAGGGGATTTAAATATGTAAGGTAAGTGGTACAAGTCGACCCTACCTAGTCATGTTTGAGAATATAGAGAAAGTGAAGACTGCTACACCATAATGGTGAGATGGGACTTAATGAGATAAAACACAAGTGCACACAAATATGCGTAGATAGAAATGCTGATAGTTGAAGGTCATCTAAGGGAGGAAGTAGCATGTTTTCTTTCTGGCTTCTAATTTACTTTACTTGTTCAGCTTCAGGCCATTTTTTCAATGTCTTGTTAAGGTGATCATGGCAGAAGGCCATCCTCTGCGGCTGGCATTTATGTAAGAGAAGATCTCGTATTTAGTTTCACATTTTTAACAAAAGAATATCCCTAAGCAACCCACATAATCTACCTTAATTATTAGTAATGGTCATGGTAAAAGCACTAAATTGCAGCAGTAGAAGGGTATTCAGCCAATAGTTTGGCTCTCCATTAACCTGGGAGTCATGGATACAGAAATTGACAAGTTAATTTTCCTCTAACACACACACACACATGCATACACACTAACAAATGCACAACCACAAAGAGGAAATCCCTGCAAAAACATAAGGGTATCTGAGCCGGTTTTACTTGCGTAAAGTATCGGCGCCCAGAGGTATGAACTCTGACCCATTTAAAAAAGACCTTCATGCATTAACACAGAGAATTACATAATAAACACACCAAGATACTATGGAGAAAAAAAACGCCTTATAGTTGTAGAGTAAAGTAAAGATTTAATGTGCCAGAGGGGCAATTTGGCTCACATACCAGTCAGTAATGGTAAGAAAACAGCAATAAATATAAATGGTAATACAATCAACACCTACAGACACAGTGACACCTACATCTGCATCTAACATACTTCTGTGAAGTCGTTTTGGGTAATTTTATGGTAAAGAGTAAATTTTATACAACTATTTGTGTGAATTTGGACAATAAACTAACATTTCATCAACTAACAACAAAACTGTGACACATAATTCATCATTATAATTCATCCACCTGCAATATGTTGCATATAAATACTACTTGTTGGAATTTTCTTGAACTTATTCACAGCTATACTATTTAATTGGGTCATTTCTCTGAAACGTTCTGATATATTATTGTTTTACTTTTCTTTTACGTTTCTTTTTTGGGGGAAAAATATCCTGTTTCTATAATATTCTTTTTTTCTATTCATTAGTTGCTTTCTAGATCAACGCACAAAATAATTTCATTATACACTGTGCTGTGTATGAGTGTGTATGTGAAAAAATAAATGATTAGTGACCTCACAAGATTTTTTACAATTGCTAAATAGAACCTTTTCACTTGTCTCTTTACTTTTACAGGGTTGCCAGATCCCTTTGCCAAGGTGGTGGTGGACGGCTCAGGACAATGCCACTCTACAGATACTGTGAGAAATACGCTGGACCCAAAGTGGAATCAACATTATGATCTGTAAGTCAACAGAGCTGTGGAACAGTGTGACTGAGTTGCCGTATAAGAAACCAATGCAGTGAGTGTGTGCTATGGATTTGTGCATGAGGTCACACACCACCTGGAATTTGAAACAGTGCTGAAAGGATTGCTGTCATAGAAATGTGGCATACTGGTTTTGCTCTTTTGCATGTCTCTGTGTGGAACTGCTATGACAAGTGTTTCAGGAATGCAGATTGAGTCGTCTCTTTGCTGTGTGCAGGAACACCCATCTATAAAGCTTTTTAGCCGTTTTACGTGTGAACAAAACATCTTGTCGAATGAAACTTGAGACATTTCATACCTCACCAAAACACATGCTTATGAGATTTTTTTGGGGTGAAAAACAACTAATTTTCCTGATTCTTCCTATTTTGGACATTAGAAGACAGAGACTGTTAAATATTCTTGCAATTGTAAACATTGCAATGTGTGCGCAATAAATGTCTTCTGTGAATTGGAGTTTGTTTAATTCTTGTTTTCTTTTCTTATTTTTCTTTCTTGCTCACACATTCAGAATGTCTTTACACCTATAGTTCATTTGTGGTGTTCTGAATCAGTCCATGAGTTTTTAAACTTGGAGCTATTTCTCCTTGGTTCGGTTTCTTTACACAGAAGAAAAATCCAAGCAAACCACATTGCATTAATACAAACCATGGGAGAACGTTTACTCTGCTCAAAAGTCAGATGTGTCTGGGATGGGAGCAAGAAAGTGAAGAACGTCCTATGTTCTGGACTAGTGCATATTTGTCATTTTGTGTTTTTTTTTATTTTTATTGCTTTTACTTCTCTCTATCATGTCTGCATCTTTCATCTTCCTGTTTTTATTTACCCAGATGATGTTGCTTTTGTTTGTCCCTACTGTATCTCTACAACTCTGTTATATTGACTTCTGGGTACCCTGCCCTTGCCTCGATTTGTCTGTCAAAGCATGTTAACTCAGTTTTTAAAGGTACTACATAAATAAAATTATTGTTAATATATTTCTGTGAGAGAAACATTGCTATGCAGTTCTCCAGCTATCTGCTACTACTCCAGCTGCTATAGTTTGCGTGTTCTGCCGCATCCCAGAATGCAAAGCAGACATGACTACAGGAGCCGTTAAGCTCAGACTTGCGGAATACACCTGGTAACTGGGTTGGATCGGGATTGTATCATGTTCCCACCACTAACAAACCGAGACCACCCCAAAGGGTCTTGGTGCATTTGTTTTGGTCATTATTCAAGTGTGATTACTGTGTTTACAACTGCCTTAGTCTCATACAGACAGACCTACAGCACTTTGGCGATGGGGGGGGGGGGGGGCCCCCAATCACAATAGTCTTTAGTCAAACTTAGCATAAGGTGCCCTTGCAAAACAGAAAGCAAAAGAGCCTGGATATTTGTTGCCATGGCGGATATCAAGCTTTATCTCGCGCTGTAAAGCCGGTGAGCCAGAATGCACCTGAAACAAATCATACCAATGGGAAAATGAACCAGTGTCTGGCTTAAGCAGAGTGTAAAAATGTTCTCAGAGTGCTGTTTTATTTTAGTAATCTCTTTCAGGGCAAGCTTCAGATCAGCCTCTTCACTTTCTGTCAGTCTTAGAAATTTAAATGCAAATCATAGGTATTTCAGACTAAATCTATGAATAATGCAATGGTCAAACAGACAAAAGGGTTAGGAAGAAAAAACTTCTCAGATTCACTGCTTACATTTATGAAAAAAGTTACAACAACCAATCATCTCTGTACTGAGGTCCATGTCGACGGACTGTTACAATGAGTGATCACCCCAAAGAACCCATTGGCAACCAAGGTTATGTCGTGGTGAGAGATGGAGGGAAAACCGTTGTAGAAAAAAAGAGGGGATGAGGGAAAAGGAAGCCTCGTAAAAAATAGACATTTTTAGTAGAAGGAAAGAGCCACAGATGTGAAAATTAAAAAGGAAAGAAAATAAAAGTTAAATTTTAGCATGTTGGAAAAAAGCAGCAAAAATCCTGTTATGATTGGTTGCTGCCATAAGTCGTTCAATCCATTGGTTGTTTGACAGAAGAAATCTGCTGATCGATTCATTTAAGTAGTTTTAAAAAATGTAACGATTTTCTGACCTTTTACAGACCAAAAGATTGAATTAAACTATCATTCAATAAATCAATAGGTAGGGTAATCAATAATCTAAACATAATTTTAGTGTCTGCCCCAATTATAATGAAACCCAGTTATGTAAGAAGAACATATGTTTCTGAGTTGTTTAAGTGTCAATACACATGTTGCTATACTTGTTCAATCCCCTGAATTGCCTTCACACATTTGATTTGTTGGGTCAGGTGTGTTCTTGCTTAGTTGGAATGAACACCTGCAGCCACAGTGGCCCCTGGATCACTTTGACACCCCTGGTCTATAACAACTGATATATCGTACTTTTCTGGGCACACTTGCTCTGTCAACAATATCCTCAGATCCCCTCTTTTAGATACTTCTCTACCCCCTTCTTGATCCCCACCCTGTTAGAGGAGTATGTTTCCTGACCCCTGACCTCTTCCTCTGGTTCAGGAAATGGCTAACATGCCACAGAAACCTGATGGTAGTGTGGGTTTGGCAGATTGCCAACTCGCCACACCCTCATCTGTAGGAGGTGTGGGCCTTTCCCATATGACACCGACATTACCAGAGGCCTTGATGCTCTACATTTACGTTTCATGCATACCCTGCAAAATGATATAACTTTTAACTACAGTAAATGCTCTATAATTAATATTGGCGTCCTGTGCAAAAAATGTTTCAGAACACACAGAGCCAGACACCCAACATTTTGTTGAAAGTTCATGAACTCCTATTAGTATTTAGGTCTGGTTTTGGCCAGTTGCCTCCTCAAGCTTAACCTCCAATTTACGGCCTTTTTAGCGTAAGCTCTTCACATTGCTTTGCTTAGGGTCGGATTTGGTCTCTTCTCCCTCTGCCTTCCCTCTATATTAAATGCTGTACATGCTGTGCTGTGTATACATACCTCCCTCTTCATGTCTGTATGTTTAAGGTTGTCACCTTACCAGGCTTCACTCTACTATACAGTATATTTGCTTTGTCCCCAGTAATTACTCTCCATTTGGCCATACATATTAAATTCACACTGGAAGTAGTTGACATCACAACCTACCGACCACCAGCCTTGGAGGCCCGTCTCAACAGACATACCCACCTACTGTATAGTACAATCAAAACACGAGAATTTTAGTAGTGGTTTAACCAGTGGAAGGTTTCTTTCCTGTCTACAGTGAGTTGGCACAGTAAAAACATGGGTTGACACGGGAGAGAATGCTAACAGAAAGCAAGTTGTTTGCTCTGTGCTTGGAAATGGGCACGGTTTTGGTCGTATATTCAATAAGTGTTTTGTCTTTGGACTGACAGCGAAGGTTCATCCACCTTCAAGAAGCACTTGTTTCAGTCACACCTATATTTCACTTTGTAAGTGATGTTAATGATTTAATATACACACTGCTCCATTATGAAAGACAGGAAAAGTCAGTGGAGGCATATGTCTGAAACCAAAAGTAGAAGATGATTCGTGAAATAGAGTGGTTGGTTCAGTGTAACAGCTAGGAACACAGTGGTTGAGAAAGAATGCTTTTGCATCAACTCCATTTACACAAAATCAGATCAAGGTTCTTTATGGATGAACCAGAGCTGTGCAATCTCCACTCTGATTTATTTCTGTCTTTATTGTTAACAAGACAAAAATAACAAAAGAAATCTTACTTTTGATTTCCCAATGTCATGTACGTTCCCTGGCAAGAAAATGTTTGGGAAGTCCTGCAGGTCTGGATTTAGTACGTCTGGATTTGACCCAAGAATTTTAGCCTTCTCCTCTGCTGCCGTCTGTAGCATTAGGAGTGCTAATCCTTATTTTTGTTTTTGCCGTAACTTCAATTCCAATGAAGTTGGGAAGTTGCGTAAAACGGAAATAAAAACACTATAGTGATTTGCAAATCCCTTTCAACCTATATTTAATTGAATGCACTACAAAGACACAATATTTATTGTTAAAACTGAACCGGTGGCGCCGTGTTTCCCCCAGAAATCTCAGTAGTTTTTCCCTCTCACATGACGCACACATTCCAAAGTTATTTTTTAAAAGGAGTTCACCACTTCATTAACACATTTTAGTTTAAAAATCATGATGATAATAATATATACAAAAAAATCCATGTGCTGAAGCCTGGCAGGGAGTCAATATAGCAAGATACTGGGGGAAATCCTTTGGTAGAAATTGAATAATTTAACAAAATGAATGGGGGGAAAAGCGTGCCAAGACAAGTGCATACTGTTCTGTTTGAACCCTGTGCAGTATTCACAAGAGGAATCTCCTAAGAAAAATATGCAGCTAGTGGCTTACATTTATTATCACATTATTAATTAATTCCTAATTAGATGTATGTTGTATCATTACCAGAAAATGGGTTACTCGAATGGCTCTTAATACATTTGACATAATATTAGGGGTATATTTATTCTTCAGGGGTAGATTTCTTTTTCAGTGGGGTTGTACCTAAGTACCTGCAATGTTAGCCAGAGGACAAAGTTTCCCAACAATGTTTTGGCACATTTACAATGAACGAGGAAATAACGTTTTGTTCTACCTGTTCTCTTGTTTTCAAACACTCATCAGTCATTCTCTTTTCACTCCAAGATGCTTTGCAGAACACACCTTTGCATCACATTGACTTTGTAATCTCACAACTGCGTTATGTGAAGGGAAGAGTGTGAGATCAAATTTAGAGCATTACAATTCCGAGATGCTCACAAGTCATTTTTTTGCAAGTAAGGGCTCAGGTATTTGAGGTGCAAGTCAAAGTCTTAAGTCTCGTCTGGTTGTAAAGAGCTTCCTATTCTGCCAATTTTGGTGGCTTTGGTCTCTGGATTTCTCAGGAAAGAAGGAAGAATAATGACGAACAAATATCTCAAGTCTTTTGAAGATGAGTCTCAAGTCACTGAAGTCCAAGTGCACATTTCTGCTATATGTTAAGAGAGGACATTTGAGTTGAAGAACAATGCTTGATGAGCTTAATCCAAGTTGATCTTATCAATGTGAACAGCCCTTCTTTAATTATTCAACATACACCTTTAAGAAAACCATCTTCCAAGTTGTTCTAACTAATGCGTATACTTTATGCTCTTCCACCCATTTGTCATCTAATTGTGTTAAATGGCAAAAACAAAGCCCAGGCCTACAAACATTAAGACCTGCTCATAGAGGAGAAAGTGCCAAGATGCTAACCTCTGCTACTGCATCCTGATCAGATTTTCAGGTAGCAACTGGAGACTGAGTCACTGAACACTGAACTTAAGATCCACAACCCACACAGGTTGTCATTTAATTTCAGCGCAACAATTTTCCAACTTGAATGATTTGATGTGTTTTAGTAGGGAAACCCCATTCATTGCGAGAGATCCACAGCTTGGCATCAGCGCTAGCTGCTAGGCTGTAATTACGTGTGTCAGTGACTGTGTGTTCGTGCATTTGAATGTTGAACTCTGTTTACTGTGGGAGCCGTCTGGGTCTCAGACAGTGGTGGGGCACATGTCGGGGACTTCCTCTGTTCTTCCACCACGACTAGACTTCAGCTGCACTAAATCTGCACAAACACATAAGCACGTTCACACAACAAGGTAGTTTTGAAATCAGCTAATCTGCTTCATTACACAATTTGTCAGGATGAGGTTGTTGGAAGAGATGCAAATTGCAAGATTTAGTTTTTCTCTGTTTTAAGTCGGTGTGTTTAATGTTTTGCCAAATTTTTGAGTGTTTTAGATTCTGATTTCATTTCATTTCCATCTTTCATACACTGAACAAAGCAAGCACAAGCAAACACATCTCAATGGACCCTTTGAAATTCTAAACATAGGATTGCAAACTACTCCCCTTTTCTGTCTTGTTGACCTGTTTTCTTTCCCTCCTTCTCTTTCCTTGGCAGATACATTGGAAAGGCAGACTCAATTACCATCAGTGTATGGAACCACAAGAAGATCCACAAAAAGCAGGGCGCAGGATTCCTCGGCTGTGTCCGCCTCCTGTCCAACGCCATCAACAGACTCAAAGACACTGGCTGTAAGTACCTGTTTGTGTGTGCACAAGTGCATGCTCCATGTGGTGCTGGTGTCTGGTCTCTTCATGCTCAGTCTTCATGCTTACTGTGGCCTTTACCCTAAGTAGCCAATCTGGCATGTTAGTGGAGGGTGATGGGGAGACTCCACAGGAAATACAGAAAGAATTAATGAACAACTAAACAGCAGCTAGGTGAGCCATGTTGATCTGTCTTCACACATGTGTGCACACACATCCTGCACTTGGCACACACGCCCCTTTCACACGTGCTCTGCAAACCTGAAATTATCTAGACATTACCCAGAGGAGCTTTAGGTGAGAATGCAAATGTCAGTTAGATCAGAGATAAAACTGTCTTTACCCTGCCAGCTCCCTTGTACAAAGTCTGTATGATCTCTGATTAAGCCGGTGAGTGATAGAGCTGGTCATTGTGTTGATGATGTTTCTGTCATACATGTGGCGTGACAAACCAGAAGAAAACAAACATCGGACGGTGAAAAAGTAGGGTGCTTTACACAAATAGTCCAATGAAAATGTGTAACTGGGAACTTCTGTCAGTACAAGCCGACAGCGAAATCGTAGGACATATTCAAGGAACGGCAAAAAAACTCTTGTTTGTGACAGGGAAACTTCAAACTATGTCAGGACCTGATTCTCCCGACATTGTGTCGAGTTCATATGAAAACGCGGCTTTAGTCAGACAGACAAATGTATGGACCAGACCTAGCGTCTCCAACAACAAATAAAAATGTTATGTCAGGGAACCTTTCCTTTGCCATTGTTTTATCTGGCACCAGCTGTTTGATAGCTAGCTACTTCTGCTGAATGTCAACATTGCCGCTGTCCCATCCCCAGCTTTCAGTCTGCTGCTGCTTTTGTGCCAGCTATTCATTGCCATAAGATTTATGGGCACAATACAGGCATCTCCTTTAGGCCACACATATCAGAAATATTACCTGCTGTAGACATCCGGCACCTGGGACTAATATATTGCCACAATTCATCTTTACAGCAATGCGACTTTCTGTCCAGGAAACAAATAGCATTTATTCTTGGAAACAGTACTGCGGATGCACTTATTGGCAGTATTTTGTACACAATGTGAAAAGAGGAAGAATGATGCTGTTTTGGGATAGTTGCATGATGCTTTCAAATTCACAAACTGTTAGTTTCCCATCTGCAAGTCTGCACATTGCAGCCCCTTTGATGTGCCCTTTGATTTACAACTGATTAAGACACTTATTTTCTCTTGTATATCTCTTGTAAGCCCTCTCTGCCTTGTTGATAGTACCAGTCAGTTGGTACTGACACATACACACTATACACTTGTACTTGTAGTACATGCTGTCAAATTAACATTCCTTCCACACATTCTCCTCCTCTCCTTCGATCCATCTTACTGATCCGTTACATTATTCCCACCTCACGCCCCACAACCACTATAATAATTGTCTGTCTGAATATAATTGCCATTTGTTGGATGCTGTTTTTGTCCCAAATGCATACTTGGACACTTCCATGAATGTAGGTAGTTGTAGTTTGTTGGCCCAAATGTTAGAACCTCCTACGCCCATTTCAAAAATCAAATACTTCATATAAGCGTACAGAATATGTTCCTGCAACCTTGATGTTTGCTCCTAAAAAGCCTTCTTGGACCATAAAGCCCCCCCCCAAATCGACCAACAACCACAAAAGGAATCTTGACGGCCATGGAAGCCTGGTGGCATATTTTTTCACCACTGGACTTGTCCTCAGATTTACCCACAGCTTCCAGAAACAGACGGTATAGGCTCCAGTTAGGCTCCAGACCAGCCACTTACTGTACAGCCAACATGGCAGAAATTATACTTTCTCTTAGCCACAGGAAGTGGACAGGGAGACAGGTCATAATCATGACAAGACAAGACAATGACAAGACAGCAGCTTTCACAATTTTCCCTTGTCCTTGTCCTGTGTGCTGCAGACACGTGAACTGTGCCCAGTCTGTGGTCTGACCAATGCACACACACACACACACACATAGAGACAAACATAAAAACACACATACACACACACACACACACATACATACATACACACACACACACACTTGCAAACCAAAACTGGATCCTGCATGATTGTCTAGTTTACTAGAAGTCTGTCTGGTTCTACACTGAGCTCCACTTCCTGTAGCATCGTAGACACAAACCTCTCTGTCCCACTTCTGAACCCACAAACTCACTTACACACATTACCAGTTTTTCAAAATGTCTTGTCTGACTACATGTTGGTCTGCTTTGCTTTGATTCCTTATATTTGTTTGTTTGTTAGTTTGTTTGTGAGTTGAATTTATGATGTGACTGCTCCAGTTTTTACAGATGCACGCACACACACACACACACACACACACACACACACACACACACACACACACACACACACACACACACACACACACACACACACACACACACACACACACACACATATACACACACACACACACACACACACACAGACTTAGGGAAATTGTGTGCTACAATGAACAAATTCTGAGGAGTTCACTGGTGCAGTGAGGGCTTGTGGTTAAAGGTCTGTCTCTGTTTCCCTCTTCTCTTATTTAAGAGAAAAATCTGCTTACTATTCTAGCCATGTAAGGCTTAGACCATCCCTGTTTAGTCTAGACACGTATCCGGAACAGATGCACACACAAACACACGCACACATACACCACACACACTTCTGGAAACAAACTATAGGGTTGTTTAGATCTGCTCAGTCTATAACAGACGTACCGTTTAACGTGCATATAAAATCATATATGCAAACCAAAGACGTGACAAATCTAGTCTGACTTTGGTTTTAGTATTTGTGCATGAAGAACAGGAACATCTCTCTCTATCTCGCACGTTCTCTCTCTCTCTCTCTCTCTCTCATATTTTCCTTCCTCTCTCCTGCACTTACACTCTGTCTTATGTCTGATTATGTTTTTCTTTTTCAAAGTTTATTAGATACAAGAAATACAACAAATACAGTATTGCACAACAATTATCCAATATAGTGTAGCACAGCATTTATAGCTACTAATGATTTCCAAAGCCCGCGCGTGTGCGCATAATGGGTGAAGCTGTAGGACGTTTTAACATTTTAAAGTGGGGCTGCACAATTACTCTAAATTTGATCAAAATTGCAACATGGACAGGTAGCACCATAATACCATTCTGTATGAAATACAGTGGTGCTGCAATGATGTCATGGTCTACAAGTCTTTGTTGCATCATATCCTTTAAAAAAAATCACACTATGATCATTTTGATATATTTTTTTATTGCAATAATTCTTTTCAATATTGTGAATCATATTACAGTTGCAATACTAGAGACCATCTTGTGATGACTCACAGCAGCCCCAACGTCCTTTGCTCTTGGACCACACCCATCTCTGAACTCTGGCTTCATTTTGAGTCTCAACTACACACCTGTAGGGTTTAGTGACAGCATCTTGCACGGTTGGAACGTTATCACGGCGACAAAATCAGACAGACATATAGACACCTAGAAATATAATAAAAACTGCTTCTGATCTGGTAGTTTCTGCTACTGTAGGTGTCTCCAAGACCACATTTTGTTGTCATCGCGCACATCGCACTTTCCTATTTTTCGACGCATTGGTCTGAAAAGAAAACGCAATGTCGTCTGGCAAAAATGTTGAATCTGGCTTAATGTCCTGTGTTGGCCAATCAATTGCTTTAAAGCGCACTTTCCGAGAAGATTACTTAATTGTTACATGGACAAGGTAAATCTACTGTTTATCTGGCAGTTGTCACAACCGTGGATGAAAATGATCACTAGGATAACTTTCCAGGGTTTTAACATCCTCTCTCCTATTATAAATCAACTGTGCAGTTTTGGCATTAGATACTCAAACTCATGGATCTATTGCTCAATAGTCTTCCTGAACGGTGTTTCATCGTCTGAGGCAACACGCCCACGACAACGCAGCCCTCCAGTTTGTTGTCACTATATTTTCAGACTGAGCGCGTAGTTACTTGGCTTGAAATACAACATCAGCGTCGTAGCTGGATGTGTTCCCGGGGCAGATGTTTAATCAATGGTTATGTGTGTTTTTTTGGTTTTCCCTGCAGATCAGAGACTGGACCTGAATAAGCTGGGCCCCAATGACAATGATACTGTGAGAGGACAAATAGTTGGTAAGAAACGCAGACAGGATTCAGGACTTTGCATACTTTGCAAGCTGTAAGTCACAACAGAAAGCTGTTTTATTCTTATGGGTAAGACAAGTCAAAGATTAAATATGTACATAGTCTTATGTCAGTATTTGTTTCATATACTTGATGCTCTAGTCTCCATCCAGTGTGCTGCTCTATAAATCAGTCGAGATGGACACTTTGGGCACATTTACTTAATACAAAGTATAAATGGATAGCGCAGTTGTCTTGCAAATAGCACCTTCTTCCTCAATGAACTATCATTTATCATTCTCATACCAAAGATTTTCAGTATTTGTATTTTGTAATATTTTTTGTATTGGAATTGGGAGATTGACAGTTGAACCATGTCCTTGTAGAGACAACTCTGGATTTTTAGGTGCATTGTATTATTTAAATACTTGAAGTATGAATTGACCCAGACTGTATCCTCTGTCTCAACCACTCACTAACCACTGAACCAGAAAAGAATTTTAGTTTTTTTCCCTAGCTTTGTAATAAACAAACCGGCGGTACCGGTATTTATTATATATATGTTACCTACCAACAAGGGCTTACATTTTCTTATTCTTTCCTTTTGTTTTAATGTCAGAGGAGAAAAGGGAAATGGAAAGAATTAGGGCGGGGCGATCATTTATTATTTTCACTGAAACACTGCGACCAGTCACATGTGTCGTGAGTCTGGTTTGTGTTACAGGCGATTTAATGAAGAAGGAAACACAGTCTATGGCGTGTCATAACACATGGAATGACTTCGTCTCACTCCATCTTCACACACCCCATAGCCTGTCATATCGCACAGCCCTAGGAATAATTATGAAAGCATTAGTGGATCTGGAATCCACATACAGTACCATAGGGACTTTATATGAAATGATGAATGTACTAAATACTAGTCATTATTGAGGTGCACTATATGGGTAGGAAAACGTCTTTCATCTACAGTCTAACTTGTCTTTGTCAACTTTGCAGTAAGTCTTCAGTCCAGAGATCGCATTGGGTCAGGAGGGCCAGTGGTGGACTGCAGTCGCCTGTTTGACAATGACTTACCCGATGGGTCAGTATCATCAGAGGTTTAACTTAAAATAAATCCTTTTACTCCACACAGTACTTTGCTT